>NC_141698.1:221606214-222206214 GCF_964263255.1 Lissotriton vulgaris
CCAGGCGCACTTTAACGTAAATTTTTTTTAAAAGGGCTTTTTGACAAGTATTCACTAAAGGCGATGGTTGCCTTGTGCGAAAGTGTATGTATTGTGTTAAGTTTAAAACTGTACCCACCAGCACTGACGGTGTAATTGTTTAAGTTCATGGTTTCTCATACCTCTGTGGTGGGCGGCGAAAGTGGGTACCCAAATATTATGGAACTGTGTTGGTAATTTTGGGCATGGAAGTGGCGACGTTTACAACTCTGTCAAGCGCGTAAGTTGGTTGGCTTTCTGAGCAGCAAATTTGACACAAAAGAATGCATGTGCCACGAGCGCTGTGAGGGGGCTGGGTAAGCATGCCAGCATTCACGAGCAGATGGTCCTGGTTATGACCTGCGGAGCGCGTGAAGTGGCTGGTGGCAAATGGACTCAAAGCGACCAGTCGCTTTGACGTTCTTGGCTGGTCTTGCTTGGTGGTGGAGCGGATTTCTGTGTGAGGCCAAGCGCGCGCCTAGCGAAGCGTCACGCTTCAGTACACAACTTGCATTGGGAGGAATCCGCTTGTTCAAGAGTGTTGTTTCCCCTGCAATAGTTCAGAGCTATAAATAGCTCAACCTAATAAAAACCATCAACAAAGGACTTCATTTCCCACGAAACCTAGAGAAAAAAATGAAGTTCCAACAATACAATGTCCATCCAGACAGGAGACTTCCCCTCATTAACTGCCATTGACCCGCATCGGATTCTCTCTTCCTTCGCTGCTGCAACCAGTGCCAGGTAAGTGCGGGGACGTCTTGTCCTTTTTTTCTCCATTGCCTTTTTTTGTGTTCAATGCTTTGTTAGGGTTTCACACTGTGATCGAGCAAAGTCTTCGCTTTGCTTGGGCGGCCGCAGGAGTGCTTAGTCGCTCCTTCGTGACTGCAAGTTATTCATTTCAGTGAAGCCCGGGGCCAGCTTGTGCGGAGGTACGCCAACTGCTAGAGGATGCAGCTCCCCTGTCCTTGTCTGGATGTTCTTTCTATGCTGAGCCGCAGAGTCGAGGGCGCGTCAGTTACGGCCATTGACGAGAATCTGCGCCTGCATTGCTTTGTCCCATCATGGGTCCGACCAGCATGGAGCTGAACAACCCTTCGGAGTAAGGTGGCAGAATTTTGGTGCCAGCGTAGATAGTGCAGTCGAGAAAATCGTCAACAGACAGCTGGCCCGCCACCAAGGAATTATTCAACATCCTCAAAGAGTTTACCAACCCCACTGCCAACTCCAACGACATCACTCCCTCTAAAACCCTCTGCGACTCCCTAGCTTCGTTCTTTCACGACAAAATCGCAGACATCCACAACAGCTTCGACAAACAACCCGAAGACCAACCCACACAACCTTCCGCTATACCTTCACCCCTCTTGAACATCCTTAATGACTGGAACCCAATCTCCACTGAGGACACCATCCGCCTGATGAACTCCATCCACTCAGGATCCCCCACAGACCCATGCCCTCACCACATCTTCAACAAAGCTGACTCCATCATAGCACCACACCTCCGAGACGTCATCAACTGCTCCCTCAACTCCGCCACCTTCCCGGAAAGCTGGAAACACGCCAAACTCAGCGCCCTCCTGAAAAAACAGACAGCTGACCCCACCGAACTCAAAAACTACTGCCCCCTCTCGCTCCTTCCATTCCCGGCCAAAGTCATCGAGAAAGCCATCAACAACCAGCTCGCCGCCTTCCTCGAAACCACCAAATCCCTTGACTCCTCACAGTCCGGCTTCCGAGCCAAACACAGCACTGAGACCGCACTCATCGCTGCAACAGACGACATTCGAACTCTACTGGACAATGGAGACACAGTCGCCCTCATCCTCCTCGACCTATCCGCAGCCTTCGACACAGTCTATTTACAACAAGGGGTGGTGAGGGACAGAGTCTCTGAATTAAACAGAATACTCTCACCCAGTCAAGAGATCAGGGCTAGATCCAACACCGTTTTTTAGCTCACTGCACCATCCCAGTTTCAGAACCTGGCTGTATGCAAATTAGTCTGTTCCTGTCCCAGTGCATGATGGGAACAGGGCAAACCAAACTACAAAAGCCAATTCTTACACTGGGAAGGAAACAAGCTACCGGGGACCGGTTTCTGGCATTTCAGCCTCTTCGGCCCGGCTTGCTTGAATCCTGATGGTGCAATGAGCAAGGGACTCACATCTGAGTATACCCTTCCACGCTTAGGGTGGACAAAAATATTTACAACAAGGGGTGGTGAGGGACAGAGTCTCTGAATTAAACAGAATACTCTCACCCAGTCAAGAGATCAGGGCTAGATCCAACACCGTTTTTTAGCTCACTGCACCATCCCAGTTTCAGAACCTGGCTGTATGCAAATTAGTCTGTTCCTGTCCCAGTGCATGATGGGAACAGGGCAAACCAAACTACAAAAGCCAATTCTTACACTGGGAAGGAAACAAGCTACCGGGGACCGGTTTCTGGCACTATAGGTGTGGCAGGGTATACTCAGACATGAGTCCCTTTCTCACTGCTCCATCAGGATTCAAGCAAGCCGGGCCGAAGAGGCTGAAATGCCAGAAACCGGTCCCCGGTAGCTTGGCTCCTTTCTGGTAAAGAATTGGCTTGGTAGTTTAGTCTGCCCTGTTCCCATGATGCACTGGGCCAGGGACAGACTGATTTGCATATAGCCAGGTTCTGAGCTGGGATGGGGCAGTGAGATAAATAACGGTGATGGATCAAGCCCTGATCTTTGGACTGGGTAAGAGTGGTCTGCTCAATTCAGACACTCTGTTCATCACCACCCCCTTTTGTAAATCGATTTTGGCCACTATAGGTGTGGCAGGGTATACTCAGACATGAGTCCCTTTCTCACTGCTCCATCAGGATTCAAGCAAGCCGGGCCGAAGAGGCTGAAATGCCAGAAACCGGTCCCCGGTAGCTTGGCTCCTTTCTGGTAAAGAATTGGCTTGGTAGTTTAGTCTGCCCTGTTCCCATGATGCACTGGGCCAGGGACAGACTGATTTGCATATAGCCAGGTTCTGAGCTGGGATGGGGCAGTGAGATAAATAACGGTGATGGATCAAGCCCTGATCTTTGGACTGGGTAAGAGTGGTCTGCTCAATTCAGACACTCTGTTCATCACCACCCCCTTTTGTAATTCGACACAGTCTGTCACAACACCCTGTTACAACGCCTCAGAAACATCGGAATCCAAGGAAAAGCACTGGAAGGGATCACCTCGTTCCTTGCCGGAAGGACTCAGAGAGTCCGCCTCCCACCATTCAAGTCGGAGGCTACTGAAGTCATCTGCGGCGTGCCACAAGGATCTTCACTCAGCCCCACCCTCTTCAACGTGTACATGAGCCCCCTCGCGGCCATCGCTCGCCAACACAACCTCAACATCATCTCCTACGCTGATGACACTCAACTGATCCTCTCACTCACCAAAGACCCTAACACCGCCAAAACCAACCTACATGAAGGAATGAAAGAAGTAGCCGAGTGGATGAAGCACAGCCGTCTGAAACTGAATTCAGACAAAACAGAAGTCCTTATCTTAGGTACCTCCCCCTCCGCCTGGGACGACTCCTGGTGGCCAGAGGCCCTTGGAAAAGCACCCATCCCGACGGACCACGCACGGAACTTGGGCGTCATTCTGGACTCCTCACTCTCGATGACCAGACAAGTCAACGCCGTTTCATCGTCTTGCTTCAACATTCTCCGTAAGCTCAAAAAAACATTTCGCTGGATCCCCACCGAAACTAGAAAAACGGTCACCCACGCACTGGTTACAAGCCGCCTGGACTACGGAAACACCCTATACGCCGGTACCACTGCAAAACTTCAGAAAAGACTCCAACGCATCCAGAACGCATCAGCCAGACTCATACTAGACATCCCGCGTAAAGACCACATTTCTGGTCACCTGAAAGACCTACACTGGCTCCCCGTCAATAAGAGGATAACATTCCGCCTCCTAACCCACGCACACAAAGCACTTTATGAACTTGGACCCGAATGCCTCAACACACGACTCTCCTTCTACACCCCCCCGCCAGCTACGCTCTTCCAATCAAGCCCTTGCTTCTGTACCTCGCATCAACAAAACCACCATGGGAGCAAGATCCTTCTCCTACCTGGCGGCTAAAACCTGGAACTCACTTCCCATTCACCTTCGCCTCACTCAGAACCACCTAGCATTCAGAAAGCAACTTAAAACCTGGATATTCGACAAGTAATTCCCCACCCTTCCTCAAGCGCCTTGAGACCCTCTGGGTATGTAGCGCGCTATATAAATTCATTGAATTGAATATCACTGCCACAGACGACATCAGGCGCCAACTAGACTACGGCGAAACATCAGCCCTCATCCTCCTGGACCTGTCGGCCGCCTTCGACATGGTCTGCCATCGCACTCTAAAGACATGCCTCTTAGAAGCCGGAATCCAAGAGAAGGCACTTGACTGGACCACGTCCTTCCTCTTCGGCAGAACCAAGAGCGTCCGCCTCCCACCCTCCCGATCCGAAGCCACCAAAATCATCTGCGGCATCCCCCAGGGCTCATCCTTCAGCCCGACGCTGTTCAACATCTACATGGCCCCCCTCGCACAAGTGGCCCGCCATCACGACATCAACATAATCTATACGCCCCCACCCAGCTCATCCTCTCCCTCATCAAGGACCCACACACCGCCAAAAACCAACCTCCATGAGGGAATGAAGGCCATTGTCAACTGGATGAGGAGCAGCCATCTGAAGCTGAACTCACACAAGATGGAGGTACTCATCCTCGGACCCACTCCCTTAGCCTGGGACGACTCCTGGTGGTCGACCACACTGGGAACAGCACCAACACCTACCGATCATGCTCGCAACCTAGGATTCATCCTCGACTCCTCCCTCTCCATATCCAAACAGGTCAATGCCGTCTCCTCCTCCTGCTACAACACGCTCCGCAGGATCTACAAGTAGATCCCGACCGAAACAAGAAGAACTGTGACACAGGCCCTCGTCAGCAGCAGACTGGACTACGGCAACACACTCTACGCAGGAATCCCAGCAAAACCCCTACGACGACTACAACGCCTCCAAAACGCCTCCGCCCGACTAATCTTTAAAGTTAAAGTTAAGGGTTTTGTAGAGCGCTCGTAGACCAAACGGTTTCTTGGCGCTGGAATCCCAGCCAAACACCTACGACGACTACAACGCCTCCAAAACGCCTCCGCCCGACTGATCGTTAAAGTTAAAGTTAAGGGTTTTATAGAGCGCTCGAGACCAACCGGTTTCTTGGCGCTGAGGACGGAGATACGAAGGGGGCAGAGAGGCAAACTACTCAGCAAAAAGCTTGCAGGAAGAGCCAGGTCTTCAACGCCCTGTGAACGTCCATATAAGAAGCAGAAATCCTAATGCTAAGGGATAAAGAGTTCCAGAAGGAGGGGGTCAAGAAAGAGAAACTCATACCACCATGTTTCTTCCTTCTGCAACGGGGAATGCACAAGAGATGTTTGGAAGAGGACCGAAAGTCACGGGTGGGGACGTAGGCCTTATGTTTAGCGGCTGTGAAGGCAGGAGCTGTGCCGGCTAAAGCTTTAAAAATCAAACAGCCGAGTTTTAAAAAACAGCGTTCCGAAAGAGGTAACCAATGTAGTGCTTTTAAAAGTGGGGTAACATGGTGGTGTTTGGGGAATTTGTAAACTAACCTGCCTCCCGCCTGAGAGACCTACACTGGCTGCCCGTTGACAAGAGGATCACCTTCAAGCTCCCCACCCACGCACACAAAGAACTCCACAACGTCTGACCAGCCTACCTGAACAGCAGACTCAGCTTCTACACCCCCACCGCCAGCTCCGCTCCGCCAGCCTCGCCCTCGCCGCTGTCCCCCGGATCCAACGAACGACCTCCGGCGGTAGATCCTTCTCCTACCTCACCGCCATGACCTGCAACAACCTCCCTACCCACATACGGCAGACCCAAGACCTACTCGCCTTCAGAAGACTCCTCAAGACCTGGCTCTTCGAGCAGTAGCAGCACCCACCTCCCCTCAGCGCCTTGAGACCCTCACGGGTAAGTAGCGCGCTCTACAAGTACTATGATTGTTTGATTGATTGATTGATTGATTGCAGGCAGGCCCAGGCTGCAGTAATTTCTCCCACCCGTGAGAAGTGAATATGTTTTGTCTGGAAAGTTCTCTGAGCCCTGTTGTCCCTGTGGTGACTGCAGGGCACATGGGTTGTTCACAGGGTCAAGGGCCTTGTGTTGTTCCTTCTCCAAGGGGCATTTTTACTTCCGACAGGAGTAGTGTTGACTTCTTGGTCCTTCCCCCCCCAGTCTGTGTGATCTCTTACCTGGTGGGTGGACACCCATTACTTACCTCTACCTCCGAGGATACCTACCCCAAGAAGTTTGACGATTACTGTTGGACTTGGCCCTTTTGGCAGGGTCACCCCGAAACTTTTTGTGTTCTCCTAGCCTTTTTCTGTAACCTGGTGTTTGTGATTTTAGGCCTCTGAGCACTTTAGCACTGTGGTCCAGTGTAAAGTGCGTGTGCTCTTTGTGTATGTATGGAGAGATGGGCCTGCCCTCCCATAGGAATGCATGGGGAATATGTGTGTCCATGGTAATTCCTGGTATGAGAGGAGTGCAGGGGCGAGTTTAGTATGTATGAACTCGTGAGAATAAATGCTGCGCAATGGTGTGTGCAGATTTATGGTGACTGGTGATTGCCCCAATGATCCCTAAGGGCACTTATATTCTTGGTGAACTAGCGCTAGGAGAAGCTCTGCCTCTGCTGTCCCCGAGGACGAAGGGCGTGTGGGTCATGGGCCCTGCAGCCCTGAGCTGCACGTCATGGCGAAGGAATCCCCGGCATAGGGATTCGCCTGGTGGCAGAGAGGAGCTAGAGCCCACCCCGCATTGGTGCAGCATTTATGTTTATTTGGTGCAGCGGGTGCCCACCCCACACTTGCCCTTATTTTCGAGGGTGCCCACCCCACCTCTTGAACTTTGGACTACGGTTGCCAACCCCGCTTTCTGCTGTGGTTCGATAGCGGGAGCCCACCCCGCTTCTGCTTTTTGTCTAACCGGAGCGGGAGCCCAACCTGCCGGTTCGTGCCCCCTGCGTGAGGCTGCCGCCGAGAAGTCAGAGGAAAACTAAGAGCCGCAGCACTGCCCGCAGCGACCCGGGAGGCAGGCAGGTTGCCTGGAGGTGGGTGGGCCCAAATCCAGAAGTGCTACGGCGAGCAGGGCTCTCATGAGCGGTGAGAGCCCTGAGCGGGAAGGAGAAACGCCGGCACCTCGACCGTCAGGAGGGCGCCCACCCCGCCGTGCTGGGCCTCCTGGAGAAGCACCGGGGACTGGAGCTGCACTATTCATTGACGGCAGCCCTTGGTGAGTCAACGAATGAAGAGGGACTAAGTGAAGAGCGGAGCCACCCAGTCAAAGCCCCAGTGAGTGGGGGCTGAAGGGGGGAGCCATGTCAATGGAGTTCCTTTTCTAGTGTGCCTGGGATGTTGTTGCTGGGTGTGTGCGCAAATGCTTTACACATGGCCACCAGGATAAGCCTGACTGCTCGTGCCAAGCTACCAAGGGGGTGAGCGGGGTTATCTTTGGTGTGTAACTCCCTTGCCTTGACTAGAGTGGTGGTTTCTGCCTGGCTTTGGCGCAAGCCTTAGCCAACCAGAAATCCCATTTCTAACAATTACTATGAGGAGAAGGACGTCCAAAATTCCCCAGTCACTAATGATTTTTTTGATGCAGTTGACGCCTCCATAGTCAAGGAGTGGTGGTTTCTGCCTGGCTTTGGCTAAAGCCTTAGCCAACCAGAAATCCCATTTCTAACATTGGTTGACAGTAGTGAGGATAGGACTTGCGTTTGCGCAGTACCACAGTGACAAGTGGCTGCACTGCAAAACTCTGCATTTTACATAGTCACATGTTTGGGATTATTGTTTCAGACTTGTTCTTCTCCTCAGGAATGTCTTTTTTAAATGGTGTTTTCTGCGCTTTTATGTTTAGCGGCAGAAGAGAGAAAATGACGGGCAGGGATGCCAGTATGTGGGGGGTTCCCATTGATAGGGAGTCCCTTGCTGGGTCCAGTGCCCCATCCCTTTTCCTGTCCGCAGAGGTGTGAGTAAATAGGAGGGAAGAGAGGGAGTGTGGAGAAGAAACAGCTAGCTCGGGAGGGTGGTTATCCGCTGAGTGTAGTGTGAGTGTCTGGATTCACCAGTAGGGTGGGATCCAGTGGGGACAGCAGAAGTGTGCCCAGCGCATGAAGTCCCTGTCCCATTCCCTGAGTATGATACCTGGTGCTCAGTAAGAGGGGTGCAGGTTGAGATTCAGGGGCAGTGAGGAACTGTCTCACCAGTCTGGGGGGGGGGGGGGTGTAGATGAATGGTGCGTTGCACTGGACAAGTGGGTGTGAGTTCTTTTGGTGATAAGGAGCTTGTACTGGAGGTGGACCTCTGGCTGTGTGCTAGAGGTCCTGTAGAGGCATTGGGGAGTGATTCCAAAAGTATTGGCTTGGGTATCTTCTGGTCCTGTGTGGTGGAAGAGGTTCAGTGTAGCCCAGCTAGGTCACAGTGGAATGGGAGGGGTATAGGGGCTCACGTCCTGTCTCAGTGGAGACGGAGTGAGTGTGGGAGAGTGTGTCCCACGGTGGCCCAAAACCCCGTCTCAGGGCCTGGAGGGTTCCCTAGGGGAGCGATTGGTAGGGCGTCTAGGCTGTACTTGTAGGCCATTTGAGGAGGAACTTCCAGTGTCTAGAGGACGTGGAGTGTCTGTAACCAGAGCTCCAGCGATCCTGGTGTTGGGCAGTGCCGCTCATAAGTGGAGGGTGCTGAAGACTTGGTTGAGGGATGAGGAGGGGAAAGAGTCCCCAGTGGAAGAACCATTGGGTCAGGGGCCAGCCAAAGGGCTGAGCCACCAATGAGTGACCATGGGGATGCCACTTCTGTCCTGGGGGAACTCTGCACCCTGTTAGGTGGACAGGAGGTCGCAAGATTAGAGCCAGCCAGACTGTCACACGACACATAAGTTATGTGTCACCCTCAAGGGGGGGCATGTGTGATCCCCGGAAGTCCTGGTTCGCTGGGCAATTGTCTGACCAATGGGTTAAGCCCCGAGGTTGGGGAGGCCAGGTTCAGATTCAGCCTGACCTGGAGGGAATGGCATTTATTAATCAGTGTCCTGACTGGTTTGGCTTCCAGGGATACCGCACCAAGGTGGGAAGGTGCAGAACTCTGGAAGGGGGTGCAGAGGGGAGGCGTCCTCGCCTCTGACCCTGGTGCAACCTGAGGGTTTAGACCCTAGGTTGATAGATTAAGAAACTTCCATGTCAAGAAGAAATCTCTGCCAAAGTAGATCAGCTGAAGAGACTGGGGAGGCTGCCCTTGCTGTGTGTTCTGGGGCTCACCTTCAGTTTGTTGTTTCCACTGAGGAAGAGGAAAGGGGGCTTTGCTGTGTCCCCCCACCTGCTTGAAGAGGGACTGTGCTGTGTGCTTTGTACCTCAGAAGTGAAATAGTCTCCAGATCCCAGGTGGTAGACCAGTTGATGGAGAGAGGTCCTGAACTGGTGGGAGAGTTGTGTTCTGGTGGGTGCTACCCTGGGAGGGTGCAGAACCCCAGAAGTAGAGGTAGGGTGAGGCAACTCTTGCCTGTGACCTCTGGTCAGCCTGAGGGTGCGGACTTTAGGTTGAAGGATCAGTGGTAGTTTGGCACTACACTGAGAGGGAGATTGGAGAATGGCTATTGTGTGCCAGGGGTTACTGCCCCCCACTCTGTGGATTGGCCAGGACCCGTGACATCTGGATGGCCTGGGGCCTGGTCCTGGCAGTGGACATCTAGGGAGTACCAGTGGGGTAGCCTAGTTGGGCGAGAGAGTTCTTTTTCAGAGGGAACCACGTGGGTTCAGAGTGGCGTCGAACCGGAGGGTGTCCCTGCCATTGTGGGCCCGCGTCCGTGTTCTATTGCCCAAAGCCGGGAAGCCCATCAAGGGAGTGATTGGTCTGCCCTGCGTTTTGGCTGGAAGGGGGTTGTGTTGGACTTGGTCCTTTTGGCAGGTTCACCCCGAAACTTTTTGTGTTCTCCTAGCCTTTTTCTGTAATCTGGTGTTGGTGATTTTAGGCCTCTGAGCACTTTAGCACTGTGGTCCAGTGTAAAGCGCGTGCGCTCTCTGTGTACGTGTGGGGAGATGGGCCTGCCCTCCCATAGGAATACATTGGGAGTATGTGTCTCCATGGTAATTCCTGGTATGAGAGGAGTGCCAGGGCAAGTTTATTATGTTTGAACTCGTGAGAATAAATGCGGCACAATGGTTGTGTAGATTTATGGTGACTGGTAGAGAAATGCCACTTTTAGAAGTTGGCATTTCTGTGTGCTAAGGATGTGAATTGCATATCTGGCTTGTGAGTGACAGGAGCGGAGATGTGTGGTGGCTCCAGGAAGGGCAGGGTGAGCTGAATAGGACACCTGGAGGAAGAGTGGTGGGAGGGGTAATCCCCTGACTCTGAATAGGAGGGTGTCTTCCCTAGTAAATGCTGGCTTCGCCTCCCTGTGGTATGTCTGATGGCGAGCCGCCACCTAACAATGAGGAAGAGGAGCCCTGTCAACAGAGTGCTCCAATCCCCCCTGAACCAGTTTCTGCTGGTATCCCAAGCCCTCTGCTGGCGCAGACAAAAGAGAAAGGGTTATAAAGGGGCTGTGACCCCATGTTGTTGAGCAGTTCTGTGCTGTTCTTGAATCCTGCGGTGGCGTGCCACTGCTGGGGCCCAGAAGGACTTGTACTGTCGAGGACAGGGAACACCCTGGTCTGAAAGATGCTCAGTAATGACCGTTAGGTTTCTAAGGTTTAAGCTATATATACACACACAATATTTATCAAAAAATTCATGAGAAGCTTCGTCATGTTTTCAACATAATGTATTATATCAGAATTTATGCAAAAAGATTACACAGTTTTTTATCTGCTACGAATGAGCAAACAAACGTATGAGTGAACTTTACTCATGAGACAACAATATTTCATCATATTGTATGCATGTCATCAATCGATTCATCAAATGTGTAAAAGAAAACATAAAACCCAATGCATTTCGGGTCTATATACGACCCTTCTTCAGGGGTGATAAGTAAACAAACATTTGAACATATACATAACATGTGTCGTGTTCCAGTTGTAATGTTCAATGGAGATTTGGTTTCGTCTTGCTGGCCCTACAAAAATATAAATTACTATCTCACTCAATTGCAAGATTGATGGATATACAAACATAGTAAATAGGGATTGCACATGCGGGACTCTGTATGTGGCGTGCCGTTTAGGGGAAAGCCATCCAAGCCACCCAACAGACTCAAAGTGGAGCAGAGATGCTAAAATAGTGTGAGATTAAAGGTGTGAGTATTTAAAACAAAAAGAAAAAATGTATATGAATGTGCCAACCAACTCACGTGCTGCTGAAGTAGCCACTGTACTGAAAGTAAAACATAAACGATAATGAAACGGAGACCTGATGAACTGTGTGCAAACGCTATCGGATAAGCCGCTCATTCAAAACATATGGTGTAAAAAAGGCTTACCAATATAAAGACGATACGAAACCCTGCCGTCTTTCCTGCTAATGAAATTGTCTGCCGCGCTAAATTAAAACTTCCAGGTTCTGCAAGGTTCACGTAAATTCTGAAGAACAAAAGGGACTCTTGTTCAAAAGGTCGTACGGTGTTAAAGACTGGTTTTGGTTATTTGCAAAGGACTTAAGTCTTACCTCAGAATCACAAAACGAGACTCTGAATGAAAAGCATCCGCCATATAACAAAACGCTTCCAACCCGCCGGCAACAGCCGTGCCAAGTAATGAAGAGTGAGACGCCCCCCTGTGTCACGTGATATTATAGATCTGCCCACTTCAAAAAATCGAGCTTTATTGTCAAAAGATGTCAAATGTTACCTCCCATAGCAAGGGTTGTACCCCTTGTTGTGGTGTGCACGCTCGGCGCGAATATTAAATGAAGATCAAAGAGTATATTCAAATTACAATATACTCAAATAGTTTTTATACTGTTGAAAATTATTAAGAAGCCGGTGCAATATGTGAAAGGAAAAAATTACTCTAGAGAGACCACAAGAGCCATAAAATTCACCCTTATGTTTTGAAATAAAACAATTAAAATATAAAAATGAAAATAAACCGATGGGGACACTACAGGTACCTGATCCCTCGTGTCATGTGACTTGTGTAATGTATGATTCCATTGTGGCATCTGCACCTGACACGTTTGCCCTAATATGCTTAAAGGGACAATAGTACCAGTAGTAAAAGTGGACAGCCTATGGGCTGTGACGATGGAAATGTGTGCCATACTGAATTCCCGTACGTGCAAAACCTTTACACAAGCTATCAACAATGTTGACAGGTATCACAAATAAAGCAATGCTAAAGCCTATAATTATAAGAAGCACAACATTTCATACTGGTCATTAAGGCCTCCTGGGCTCATTGTTCCTAAACTTTTGATCCAGGTAGTTTCCCTTCTTGATAACATCACGTGATGATCTCTACCTGCTACTACGTCTACCTTTTCTAGTACAGTGAATCTCATCTGAGGGATAGTGTGGGATGCCTTAATCCAATGTGAAGCTAAACTTGATGTGAGGTTTTTGTTACGAATTGAACTCTTATGCTCAATGATGCGAGTTTTTACTTTTCTGGAGGTTCTGCCCACATATATGTGATGAATGGAAGGGGGGGAACCACCATGGAAGAGACGGATCAGCACTCAGGTAGGTTTCAAGAGGAGGTGCCCATTTATTCAAAATAGCACTAGTCCAAACTAAACACAGAATGTCTTTGTCTCTAGATAACAGAGCTGGCCGACGCTTAACTCGTGCTAGACTTGCTCCAATGGTTCTGGCCTTTTCAGCTCCTTTCTCGTTACGGGTCCGTAACGGCACTCAAAGGAAAAAAAAGGAAAACAAAACCCTGGGTTACTATTCACACCGGGGTTCCGGTTCAGGTAGAAGGGGGGCGGGGAGTGAGGAGATCACCAGGGACTACCACCACAACACGTCACTATGAATGCAGGCTCTCTTGTGTGGTCGACGGGGGTGGTTTGCAACCGTAACACTAAACACACACAGCCCTGTCCCGTGACCTCCCTCAACCACCCCTACCCAGTCCCTCCCCGTGCAAAGACGAGTCCCCTTATTCGGGCCCGTACCTTCTGTAGCCACACTTCTCCAGAAGCATGGCGTTGAGGCTCGTGGTCTCGTTGGCCTCCTGGCTTTCTGTGTTCCTGGGGCGGCACAGCTGTCGATTCTTCCGTCTCCTTGGTCTTCTCGGTCTCGAACGTATCCGTAAGTACACTGGACGACTCCTTCTCCACTCCTGCTCCGGCGTTCAATGGCGCGCACTCCCCTTCCTTGAACGGCGTCTTCAGCTCCTCCCCAGGTCCTGATTGGAGGAAGGACAATGACTTCACCGGTGGAGTTCCCACCTCGGGGAAGGACAAGCAGCATTAAAGGGCCCGTGGCCGTCCTGCACTCGGGGCGGAAAGGAATAGGAGTTAAAGTCTTCTCCCGGCCCGTGGCGGACAGGAACCCCCGGACAATATACTAGTCCGCAAGGACAGCCGATGGCGTATATGACTCCAGTTGTGTTGCAGTCAGATGTGTGTTTCAAAGGTATCATTTGACCTGTGCGGGGATGTGCAAAGCTTTTACCCATAATGACATTGCCACATTGCCTTTGAATATGTTCTCGATGTGTGCAGGTTTTTAAAGAATTTCCCTCAAGTTTTTTGCCTGATTGTGTGCGAACAGTGGAAAGCATGCAAATAAATTAGCGAAGTCAGGTTCCTGAGAGATAATTTCCCATCTTTTCCGAATGATACTCTTAATCTTGTCTGCTTGTGTAGATTCCTTGAGAACATAAACCATGCGTTGACTTGCTGGTTTTTCAACCTTTTGGAGTAATTTACTTCTTGTCTGAGCTGCAAATATTTCTTTAGCATTTTCTAACGTGGATTCAGGATATCCTCTTGTTCTGTATCGATCAATTTGATGTTTATTAATGTAGTGCTTTTACTAGAGTCTGATGTTATTTTGATGCGTGTTAATTGAGATACTGGCAGATGATCTTTCAAAGATCTAGGATGTGCACTAGAATAGTGCAAGGCGTTATTCACATCCGTGGGTTTGCGATAGACTATAGTGGAGAACCCCCCAGGGGTTTTGTATATTTCAATATCTAGGAACTGGATTTGATGCGAGTCAATCTTGTGTGTGAACTGAATTCGAGGGATCTTTTGATTAATTTCATTTATACATCCCACTAGTGTGTTCATATCTCTGTTCCAAACTACTAGTATGTCATCAATAAATCTCAGGAGTAGAGTTGCATGTTGTTGCCATTTAGGATGATGTAAAATATGCGTTTCTTCAAAATGCGCCATGAAGGTATTGGCGTACGAGGGTGCCCCGGGAAACCCCATGGACGTCCCGGTGCGTTGAAGATAAAATCCTGTGTTCCACCGAAAGTAACTATGAAACAATGAAAAATGGAGTAGTTCCATCAGGAATACCCCTAGGTCCTTGTTCATGTCTGTTTGTAATAGACGCCATTCAATAGCTTCAAGACCTTCATTGTGTGCTATCGACGTGTTTAGCGCCACTACGTCGATTGTGCAAAAGATTGTAGATTCCGTGATAAGGTGACGAATGCTTTCCAATTTCAACAGGCAATCAGTAGTATCTTTGACATAGGTTTATCACTGTTGTACAAGAGATTGTAAATGAAAGTCAGTGAACCGACCAATTGGTTCATGTAACGAGCCGAAGCCTGCTACGATGAGACGACAAGGCGGGTCTGTGGCATGCTTGTGAATTTTTGGAAGCATGTATATGTGTGGAATCTGTGGGTTAGAAGTTTGTAAGTATAGTATTTTCTGGTGTGGATGTTGATAAGTCTGTCAGTTTCAGCTTTGTTAACCAGAGCATCTAAGTGCTTTGTAAATTCCATAATAGGGTCCTGGTCTAGTGGGATGTATGTGTCCATGTCCTGGACATGTTCATTCACCTTTTGTTCATAAAATGATGTATTCATCATCACAAGTGCTCCCTCTTTATCGGCCGGTTAAAATGTTATGCTCCTGTCTTGTCGTAGATGATTTAAAATCCTTTTCTCCTTTTTGGACAAGTTTGTGTGTTTAGGTTCGGTGTATTGTATGGTCTCAAGATCCTTTTTAACTAAAGATTCAAAGTTATCTATACTTTTATGTGAGATGGGTGGCATGAATTTGCTCTCAGGACGAAACCGTTCAGGTTTGTCTTGACTATTGTTACTCTGAATGGTGGAAAAGAACCATTTCAGGCGTCATTTACGAGTAAATTTGAAAAGTGTAACCTCAGTTTCAAGAGGATTGGATGAGAATGTAGGGACAAATGATGTTTTTTTGTTTAAAACCTGTAGTTCCTCCATGGTTAAGCTTCGATCTGATATGTTAACTACTAGGTTACCCGCTTCAGGTTGCGTTGTGGTCCCCCGGTCTCAATATTTGATAAATATTGTGTATATATAGCTTAAACCTTAGAAACCTGACGGTCATTGCTGAGCGTCTTCCAGACCAGGGTGTTCCCTGGCCTCGACAGTACATTACAGTACATTTCTTGCCTGGACTTATGTACTTTATAGTAGTAAATACTTTGCGGTTACTCAGGTGCGCGCCTTGTCATTTCTGGAAAACCCCAAACCCTCCCAGTTGAATAATAGTATATTGATTTCCAGTGAAGGCTGCCCCCCACTTTTATTTCTTCAAAATCTCAATTCCCTACTAAGCACATCGACTCAGTAACAACTAATAACATCTCTACCCTAACATGGATAGGGATAAAATAGCAGCAGATTTATTTGAAAATCTAGCCAAAGGCATGCCTGCTCACACTGCCACGGCTAATGCTGGTCCACCCCGAGTGGAGGGCCTTAAAGATAAATTCAAGAAACTAGAAAGACTCAAAAAACAAGAGAACTCACGTTGGTGGGACTCTACGACTCTCAAACAATATATGCGTCTTAAACAAATACCGAGAGGCTTACGCTCTCATACCTTCCCGACATATGATGATCTTGATTTAGACCTAGTAAAAAAATGGGAAGATTCTGTAACTAACAACTCTTTTGCCCTCATGGACATCCTGATAGAGAGCGCAGATCGCAAGTCCAGTAAACTACTGGGAGAAATTGCGACATTAGAACAAGAAATAAAAGATCTTAACATGCCTGAACCCACTGTAAAAAATTACACCATTCTAGATGAGGTATTATTGAAACATCAGGAAGAAATAAAAAACAGAAAGGCGAGGCAAATTAAGAGAGACGATGCGGACTACCGGAATGGTAGAATCTTCACTTATGATCGCAAATACGACTCACTGATTCGACCTAATAACCCTAAAAAAAGTGGAAACATCTCATCTGCCCCCAGCTCTGTCTCATCCAGCAACGCATCCCTAAATTCTGCAGGTGTAAGCGAACCTGAACAAGAAAGGGGTGACATGCAAGACAGCAACAGTACTCCTTTTTTAGTGGAACTAGAACGTATGCGCAAAGGGAACAAGACCCAACCCCAAAGGGATACAACAAACCAAAGACCCATAGAGGCAGTAGGGGTGGCAAACGAAGAGTATAGAAGGAAACTAAGGTCAGGAACAGCAAAGAAATAGGTAACGAGCATAATGAAGTTCAAGTGGTTAACCTTTCCTCTTTCCCACTAACTCCTGACATGACCAACCTTCTTTCTAAAGGTCTTAACTTCAACCCCTACTCAACAGGAGACACATGTCAAACCAAAATAGATCTCTTTAAATTTGTACGGAGCCTCAAACTAAAAAAGTATTTTGCTGGAAAAACTACTAACACCAAAAATGTTAGAAACATTCCTGATGCTTTAACTGATGATGTAACAACAATAAAAGATATACAAGCCATTCATTTATTGTTATCCATTACTGAATGTGAAGACAGCCCCCTAGAGATGGGACAGCTTCTAGAAGAACTGAACATATACACAGATCTTGGGGTTGCTAGTGGTCTCAGAAGTAAATCCACATGGACACCGACACTACCAGGTGGTAACAACATCGACACTTTTTACAAACGGGTTCTTGATGACATCAACAAAATTAACACTAAGAAACTCAATGAGACGTTTACTTTTAAAGACAATCTTACCAAAGGAGAGCGTCTTGCCCTCATCACACTCACACAGACTTCCACCATTGTGATCCGCGAGGCGGATAAAGGAGGTAACATTGTGATTATGAATGCAGACGACTACAACAACGAAATACTAAATCAACTAGCAGACACCTCTTGTTATGAACCAATCGCACTAAACCCTATGGGTACTTTGACAATGACCATCAACAACCATCTACAAAAATGGAAAGAAGATGGTCTCCTAAATGAGGATGAATACCTTTATCTCAAAGTACTCAAACCGACATACCCATGGCTATACACCCTTCCTAAAATCCACAAGGATCTCCCCTTCCCACCAGGCAGACCCATTGTCTCTGGAATAGGGGGCCCCACTGAGAGACTGGCAGAATATGTGGATGTATTTCTAGGCCCACTAGTGAAAAACCTACCCTCCTTCATACAGGACTCTAAACATATATTGAGTGTACTAAGCGACCTGGAATGGCAACCGAACACCACTATAGTGACAATGGATGTTGTCGCTCTCTATACGAGCATTAATCCAGTCCTGGGTATAGAAGCAATCACGCGGGTTCTGTCCAATAGATCAGCATCCCTGTGGGCTCACACACAAATGTTAATTTCCATGATGAACTTGATCCTTAACAATAACTTTTTCATGTTTCAAAAAAACTGGTATCGACAAAAACGCGGAGTAGCCATGGGTTCAAAGTTTTCGCCATCTTTCGCCAATCTTTTCATGGGTGCATTCGAAGCTGACCACATTTGGGGTACCCAAGGCAGTTCATATACCGACTCCATACTTTTTTGGGGACGTTACATTGACGACTGCATTTTACTCTGGACGGGTTCAGATGAATTACTCCTAAGTTTCTTTGAACACCTTAACCACAACAACTGGGAACTGAACTTTACCATGAAGTCCAGTAAAACTAAAATGGAGTTTTTAGACCTAGAATTCTATGTTCTTGAGAATAAACTACATAGTAGACTATACAGGAAACCTACGTCTTGTAATGCTATTCTTCGAGCTGACAGTTTCCATCCGTCGCACCAGATTAGATCCATACCATTTGGGGAATTTCTTAGAGCTAGAAGAAATTGCAGCAAAGAAAGTGACCTGGTCAACACCCTACAGGATATGGAACTAAGATTCGAAAGACGTGGGTATCCTCAAACCATCCTATCCTCAGCCAAAAAGAGACTGACCAAAATTACAAGACCAGAGACACTGAAAATGAACAACTCTAACAAGGCGAAAGACTCTACAGTGAGAATGATCACTGAATTTAATAATCTACACAAATCAATCCGTAATAGTATGACTAAACATTGGAGTCTGCTAAGAAATGATCCGATACTGAAAGATATGATTCCCTCATCTCCTCAAATAACTTTCCGCAGAGGAAGAACTTTGAGGAACAGACTCAGCCCCACTGTTCCACGAACAGACATGACCCCCGACTGGCTGACACAACACAGCAAGGGGTTTTACAAATGCGGCTTCTGTGCAATGTGTAAATGGGCCAAACATAAAACCACGAAATTTAATGGACCAAATAGAGACACATATGACATCAGAGTAAACATCAACTGTACCACCAAATATGTAATATACATAATTGAATGCCAATGTGGGAAACAATACGTGGGCAGCACAATCAGGAGCTTGAAAGACAGAATCTCCGAACACATGAGGGCCATCCAAAAACAAGACCCAAAATATCCTGTTGCCCTACATATAGCCAAATGCCAACCTACCATTGAAGATTTCCGTATCTGTTTCTATGGTATTGAAACGGTGCCCGTCCATGTGAGAGGTGGAAACCGTGAGCTGGCTCTAAGACGCAAAGAAGCAACTTGGATTATGCGTCTCCGCAGTATAGAATTCGGATTGAACTACGACCCTGAGATGCAATATTTCCTGGGGAACTAAACTGAGACTTTATGTGCACCCTGATATTTTCCATTGTTCTCCCATTATCACATTGCAGTATGAAAACAAATAGATTCATAATGTATACCAATACCAACAGGCTGTATACCCGTACTTTATGAATGTTACAATATTATTGGAGAGTATGTTAATCCAACAGAATTATATATACCACATACATGTTGACGTCTGTATTTTCTACCTATGTTTTTTATCCATGTAATACATTGTAGCTACAGCTGACATCCTTGTATATCACTAGCACGTTGTCTTCTGACCAATACACCACATAACCTTTAGGGAAAATCATCCACGAGACCAAGAACTAATTAATTAATTTCTGCTCCCCCCTTTTGGTTTCCGGAAGTCTTAAAGATGTGCCCCTTTTCGAACACCAACTAATTGGAGCAACATAATATTTTCCAAAATCCCCTCACCTATCCTCTCTCAACTCCACACAACGGTGTATTATAGTATTTCTTCTAGATATAGACATGCTTTGCACTAGTAGTAAGCACACCGCCGGTCTAGTTCTTTATGAACACACAAGCGGAACTAAATTATAAAGGGTGTTCCGACTTCCTGTCAGGTGACCGTCTTCGAAAAACGGCGCCGGGAACTACAGGAGGGGGAACACGGACAGTCAGGTAAACAATCTCGCGTTTTGGTCCAATACTATTACCCCACCAATAAGTGCTATAATGCAAAGGGTTATATATCCACCACACTTTTGTTCCTTTACTTTCTATACAGGTGTATCCGCCTGTCGATTACTCTGAGCGCTACTGCGTCAAATCTTCTCCTCCCGGTTATGGCTTCCATTGAATACTAATGAGGTAGGATTACTAATCAAGTGGGTTTCCACCGCCGTTATTTTCTTACACAACCATCTATGCATATATTATTATAAAATACGCATTATATATTTCTAGAAACTACCAACTACGCGAGCAACGTTTACTTTCTACATATTTCACCCATATCGGGTTTGGCCACACCACTAATTCCGGTCCATAATCTATGAGGGTGAGTTTTTTAGTGCTGTACATTTTTGGAAAACTATCTATACTTTGTTCATTCCCATGGAACGACCTGCCATTATCATTGTTGCCCCAATCATTTAATTACTGGCTCAGATTACCGTAACACCACGTACCACGTGTCTTAATACGAACAAGGTATACTACAGTTGGTGTTCTTTCAGGTTAACAGATTTTCACTTCCATGCACCTACTTTCCAGATATCCTCCTTTTCCATCATGCCCCCCTTTTTTATAGATCATTAAGCACTCTCACTGACTAGTGGCGTGCAAACTAATTGTCGCTTCACCAAACTGTTGACACTCCCCCTTGACATGAGAATTAAAAACCCGTTGGGCTTTGTTCTTTAACCAAGAAACTAACACGAGCCTTGTTGAACCAAATACGATGTCTTAATAAACATGAAACTATAAAATAAGTACAATCCAGTCAAGAAAATAATGCTTTATTTTGACATATAGTGCGATCTACAATTGACTTTGATGCTATAATTATCTCTAATGAATGATGTATTGCGAAACCTGTGGTTAGGTGTATTGCATTAAATGAAACATGTCAGACAGTATAGTTTACGTGTACTTTCAGACAGTCACTGTAAGTCACATGGGGGATTGTACCCGATAAAGAACACAAACACTCATGATTCACTCCGCCACCTTCATGTTTTTTCGCACTGGTCAGTATTTTGAAACAATGCTCTAGACTCCTAGCATATAGTCACATCTTCATAATCTGTTGTTACATGACAGAATCAATATCACATTTCACTCTCACTAAAGTCACCTGTACAATACGTTTCAAGTCACAATTGACACAGTGTCACTCCATGGCATGCCATCTTTCACCCTGGTTTCACATACCACCTTAATATATTTCGTGTAGAACACCCTTACAAATGCATTTTTTTGTATCTATATCCAGCCCTGAAGATTCGCAGTCTGTTCCCTGCGATGAAACACGTGTTGGCCAGTACAGAGGAACATTAAACCGGTGTTTAACACCAAGAACTTTACATCTTCTGAACTCTTTTATTGCACCAAATGGTCTATTTACTTTGAAAGTCTTGATGTGCACAGTTTACCTTTCTCATTGAAACTCAAAATCACCCAGACATTACTGTTTCTTCTCCAGTGCAGGGGCTTTGTTGTTACTGTTACATGAAAGGGGGTTCGGGCATTCCCCCAGCGAGACCGCTCGCTCACCCAGATATACAATTATAAAAAAGTTTATTTTGAAATTAAGGTCAAGGTTAGGTGTGCAGTTCTACACATACAGTGCCCAGAAGGACTTGCTATGAGGGCTTGCCTCCCTGGTCCCTGCATTGCCCCAATGATCCCTAAGGGCTCTTCTATTCTTGGTCAACTAGCGCTTGGCGAACATTTGGCTTTTGCCTTGGAGAAGCTATGCCTCTGCTCTCCCCGAGGACGAGGGGCGTGAGGGCCGTTGGCCCCGCAGCGCTGAGCTTCACGTCATGGTGAGGGAGTCCTCAGCATAGGGATTCCCCTGGTGGCAGAGAGGAGCGGGAGCCCACTCCGCGTTGGTGCAGCATTTATGTTTATTTGGTGCAGCGGGTGCCCACCCCACGTTTGCCCTTATTTTCGCGGGTGCCCACCCCACCTCTGTGGCGTTGCGATCATGTGGGAGCCCACTCCACTCTTATGCGCTTTTAAAAACACAGGTGTCCACCCCGCCTCTTGAACTTTGGACTACGGGTGCCTACCCCGCTTTCTGCTGTGGTTCGATAGCGGGAGCCCTCCCCACTTCTGCTTTTTGTCTAACCGGAGCGGGAGTCCACCCCGCCGGTCCGTGCCCCCTGCGTGAGGCCACCGGCGAGAAGTCAGAGGAACCCTAAGAGGCGCCACGCTGCCAGCGGCGACCCGGAAGGCAGGCAAGTTGCCGGGTGGTGGGCGGGCCCAAATTCGGAACTGCTGCGGTGAGCAGGGCTCTTGTGAGCGTTGAGAACCCTGCGCAGGAAGGAGAAACGCCGGCACCTCGACCATCAGGTGGGAGCCCACCCCGCCGTGCTGCGCCTCCTGGAGAAGCACCGAGTGACTGAAGCTGCACCATTCATTGAAGGCAGCCCTTGGTAAGTCGACGAAGAAGAGGGACTGAGTGAAGAGCAGAGCCACCCAGTCAAAGCCCCGGTGAGTGGGGGCTGAAGGGAGAGCCATGTCAACACTCCTCAGGCACAGTGAGTGCTATTTGCCATAAAGAGCATAGCTGTGCCGCCCCAGTGCGGGCAGCTACACCGAAGAGGGCATTTTCTATTTGTGGCCCCTGGAGGAGCCGGGTGATCGATGGTCTCCCGGTGATCCAAGTTGGGGCCATTTGTTTTGTAATGTCCCAGAGTGGGACTTGGGGGACATTGCTCTTTGGGGTCCCGAGGGCACAGTCGTGCCAGTGCCTCTTTACTGCATTCACAGCTGCACCACACCAGCACGGGCAGCTGCAACGTTTTGGGGGCAGATTTGATTGGGGAAGCCCCCGAGCAGGGCCACAGAGCCCAGCACCGTTTTTTAAAGTTGGCCATCTTTGCTTTTAGGGCCCCAGTAGGGGACCAGAGGGCACCGTAGGTGCCAGTGCCAACATCTTGCTGCACAACTGCCCCGTAATTGCTGTATTTGCAGCTAGGCCCTGACTATTTGGACAAAGGGCATTTGAACCCCTTTTGAGAAGGCCAGTTGGCTTGGGGGTCATGGTGTGCACCGGGAGTTATTGCACACTGTGTTGATGATGGTAATGCCTAATTTGATCATTGCATAATGTCTTTATGCTTGTGAAGGTTATTGCCAAATGTGATGTATGCACCTAGTCAGTGTACTGAGGTGCACTGTGTTTTATTGCATACTGTAGTTTATGTTACAGGCTGATGGTAAGTACAGTGATTTCCAGTGGTTACTAGTTGTACGTTTATGATCGGTTTTACTTTTACTTAGTTTGCTGTGTGATGGTTCTGACAATGGTCCTGTGGGCCCTGTCAGGTGTATATAATCCCTTGTAGATATGACCCAGTGCCAGGTGTCACCATGTATATTATGTGTTTACTATTCTAAGGTGTTATCAGAATAAAAAGGCTATTTTTGATATAACCTTGTGCGGAGTTCCTTTTGTGGTGTGCCTGGGATGTTGTTGCTGGGTGCGTGCGAAAATGCTTTAGACATGGCCACCACAATAAGCCTGACTGCTCGTGCCAAGCTACCAAGGGGGTGAGATGGGGTTTATTTGGTGTGTAACTCCCTTGCCCTTACTAGAGTGGTGGTTTCTGCCTGGCTTTGGCGCAAGCCTTAGCCAACCAGAAATCCCATTTCTAACAATTACTATGAGTAGAAGGATGTCCAAAATTCCCCAGTCACCAATGATTTTTGTGATGCAGTTGACGCCTCCATAGTCAAGGCTGTCTCAGAAGCAGTGGCCCCTCTGGAGAAGAGATTGATGGCCCTGGCACAATGATGCCTTCAACCCCTCGCACTGAGAGAGGAAATTCCTGGGCCCTGAACCTCCAGAGCAGGTCACTGCCCCTCCCCCTGAGAACCGTTTTAAGTGACCCCCAACTGGAAGGGGTAGACCTGGATGCCTTTGATAGGTTAAAGGAGGCGTTCTTGGGTACCAGGCCCCCTCCCCTGTTGGCAGTGCCTCCAATAGATCTTCCACCAATGGGCGAGCAGGCCTGGCAGCCTCCACCAAACCTCGGACAAGTCCCCTAAGGGGTCTGATGGCGAATCGGACCATGGCCGGTCCTGGCGCCCTTCCCCCTCTTTGTCCTCAGAGTCCCGTCAAGCGGCGGAGGCCCCACAAGAGGCCCAATACAACTTCTTGGCGCCTGAGGAGCTTTTACACCCCTACTCCTTGGAGTGGGTGCCTTGTGAAAAAGTGGCCAAGTATGTGGCTGGAAGGCGGCGTAAGCCGTTAGACCAGGATGTCCATTTCAGCCTCTGGATGGAGTGTCCCCAGCCTTCACTGGAATGTAAGGTGGCTGTCACACTGAAGATCGATCCCCATATGGCAACCTTTTAAACTAAGTATATCAAGGATCCAAAGGAGGGCATCAATCAGTCTTGGTGGGAGTGACAGTTATTGCAAAAAACTGTAACGGAGGTGGTTGATTTGGTTCAATACATTTTACTAAATGACAAGTTATTCAATAAACTTGACCTATGTCTTCATAACACAATTTATAAACTGCAATTATTGTTTTTTTAACAAGTCATCAAAAGGAAAAACAAGCTTCTTTAAAATAAATCAAATCTACTACACAAATAGAACAAAGAAACAATGACAGTGCATTCATAAATAGTGCAATGTCTTGAAACTGAGCGTGGTGCTTTATTTCAAACCTAGATTAAGATTGAAAAATAGAATGCATTTGTAGACACACAGAAATTATTTAAACCAGTCCAGTACTTATACACAAGAGGGTTGTGTCATGGCTGCTCAAAGGTAGCCTGGCCCTTTTAGTACTGACTTTCAGGTTCCAAAACAATTTTAAATCGATTGATTAATGATTCTACATTCTGTTTTCACTGTCCATATAGATGCAGAGTTAAACGAATCACCTGTGGTTCTGGATAACACATTTCGAACAACTGGTGGCTGGGGGTATTCTTTGGGGCTTTGGGCTGGTGATGATTCCATTATTGACAAATAATTTCAGGATGAAAATGGGGGCACCAGTGATCCATGAACCTTAGCAAACTAAACTGAAGAACATTTCGGAGATTGACCCAAGAAAGAAGTTGTTTCTCTTGCGCATAACAGTGCTTAAGTTGGAACTGGCCCATTTGAAGACATAAGATACACATGAATCACCACCAATGCAACGCCCTGAAGAAAACCCCCAGCCATCAGTGGTTTGAAGCGCGTTGGCCAGAACCATCGGGGATTCCATTACCTTTGCATCTATATGGACAGTGAAACCAGAATGTAGAATCATGAATCCATCCATATTAGATGCTTTTGGAGCCCAAATGTCAGTACCGAAAGGGCTAGGCTACCTTTGAGCAGCCATAACACAACCCTCTGTTTTATAAGTACTGTACAGGTTTAAATAATTGATGAGTGTCTACAAATGCACTATACTTTTCAATCTTTATCTATGTTTGAAAAAAAGTAGCACACTTAGTTTGAAGACATTGCACTGTTTATGAATCCATGGCCATCATTTCTTTGTTCTATGAGAGTGATACATTTGATTTATGTTAAAGATGAGTGTTTTTCCCAATGATGACTTGTCAAAAATGCAATAATTGCATTTAATGGATTGTGTTATGAAAGCATGGGTCGAGTTTATTGAATAACTTGTCCTTAGTAAAATGTATTGAACCAAATCAACTACCTCTGTTACAGTTTTTTGCACTTTGTCAGAGGCCCATGATTGTCGCAGATAAGGGCCCAACCATGCAGGGTTTCAAGATAAGTTATCGGACATCACAGGTCCTTTAGTAAAGATTTTGACATGGCGGAGGATAATAAGGCATCCTGGGCCCTAATTCCGCCTGATGTCCTCTCTAGCTGATAATATTCATCGGCAATGCCAACTGCACTATTTTACTGAAAGGCACAGGTTGCTGCTCATTTAACTAGATCCTAAGCTAGGAGAGCTAGCCACATCAGAGGAAGGTCAGGAGGCTCAAGGTGGGCTTTTTCGCGATACCTTTGTCAAGGAGCATAGCAAAATGATCTCTACCTTTAGTTCCCTTGATAAGGCCCACTCCAGTAAGAACCAGGAAATCGAGTTTTGCCGACTGACCCGGCCCTCCTGGTTCCAGTACCCCAGCGCGACACAGCGCTACCGGTATTACCCGGCTCACAAGGTACATGCGGACACGAGATATCAATCTTCCCCCGCCCCTGGACCCTCGAAATAATCTCTTTTGAACTACTGATAAACCGGAAAAGCGGACAATTCATCTAAAATTGCTCCCGTTTTAACTCCTTGCCTGCACGCTCTTATTTTGAGCTCTCATACCAATTGCCCTGGACCCTCGAAATAATTTCTTAGGCACTACTGATAAACCGGATAAAGCGGACAATTCATCTAAAATTGTTCCTGATTTAACTACTTGCTTGCACGCTCTTATATGAGCTCTCATACCAATTGCCCCTCTGGCTAAAGAGGCTTATAATTTAAAAAGGCAACCATTGCTTTGTCCTGATGATGGACCCCATCATTTAGTAAGGGGGTCCGAAACGTCGTCGACCTACTGTGTACCATATACTTGTGGAATAATTCACTATACAAAATTGTGTAATGGTACCTATAAGAAATTCTCTGTCTAAAATTGGAATTTTGCAGAGACTGTTGATTTTGCCTTACAAGCCCTTTGTGTATGTCTTTGTTTGTGTATTGTCGTGGTTGGGTACAGGCTTGTGCCCCACGAACGTGAATTGTTGAAGGTGTTATTGTGTTTTGCAAGCTTTGATTTAAATATAAACTTTGAGGACCTCTGCCCGGCTGGGCATGTCTTCGCTAATATAGAACTGACTGAGTCTATATTCATTTTCAATCATTCGTCTCCTTGCCAGGGACCATTGTTGTTTCCATACCACTCCAGTAAGAATCACATTTTCAATGCACGTGCTTTTTTCCGGGGCCGGCCATGGTAGGGGGCGCTATGCTGGCCATTCCTCTCAGTCTGCCTCAGGAAGAGGCCTATCTCTCAGAGAGGACAGTGGCAGGACACGTCATGCTTTGGAGGGCTCTATCCTACCAGGGGCCGATCCAGCCACAGAGGACAACGCAACGGCTCCATAGGTGGCAGAGCCCCCATTAACCACGGTGGGTTCTTTAATTGTCTCATGCTATTGCTTGGGGGGTAGGTTGCGCAATTCCTGCCAATTGGTGGGCTCTTACGACCAACACCTGGGAGCTGCAGACAGAGCAGATGTTTCACATGGAGTTCTTTGGATCCCCCTCCCTGTCCACTCCACTTCTCAGGAAGGGAAACCTTCCTCATCCAGCAGGAGGTTCGAAATCTGTTGTCCAAAGGGGCTATTTGCCTTTCCTCCCCAAACCCCTCTGGGTTTTTTTAAGTAATCTGTTCTTAGTGCAGAAACAAGATGGGGGTCAGTAGCCGGTGATAAACCTCTGGGAGTTCAACAGGTAGTTGGTGTTCCCCTACTTCAAGATGGAGTGTATCCATCTGTTTCACGACCTACTTCGTCCCAACGACTGAATGGCCCGACTGGACCTCAGGACAGGTACCTTATGAACCCGATTTTTTGGTCACACTGCCTGTGTCTACAGTTCCAATGGCAGGGCCAAACCTACAAGTTCACCTTACTTCCTTTCAGCCTGTCGTCAGCACCGTGGTGGTTCACTAAGTTCCTGTACCTGGTGGTGCAGCACCTCAGAGCTCAGGGCATTCAGATGATTGTGTATCTGGATGACATGTTGTTCATGAATCAATTCTCTCAGGCTTTGTCTGGACAACTGCAATCCGCAGTGGAACTCTTTCAGTCCCTGGGATTCTTAATCAACCAGGCAAAGTACAGTCTGGCACCCTCCTGATTGATCACTTTAATTGGGTCCGTGATCAACTCAGTGGAGGCCACTTTGAGTATGCCTTACAGGATGATAGCGAAAAACCAACACGAGGTGCGGAAGATGTTCCGGAAGCCTCGGACCTCACTGCACAACATCACCAGAGCGGTCGGCCTTGATTCAGGCCATCTTCCCAGGGCCCAGAACGTGAAATACTGCCGGGACCTTTGAAGCCAAGGACCGAAATGGTGTCGTTTTACAAGTTACGATAGGTCTAAATACCATACCTTTATCACTGATGGATGATGACATTGAATTTGCCACTATAGTGCTCGGAATTTGATATTATATCATTCCAACTAAGAAAGTTTTTGGAAGTGATTGATACACCGCAATCTCTACGTCTTTTTTCGTTCAAAAAATCTCATTTAAATATCCCAAAGGAACACGACAAGAACATATTTGCCCTGTGTTGGATACTTCGTGTCATTTTTAAAGAAGAATTTTGAATAAAGAAGTTATACAACGATCTGCTGATTTGTGTTTGAAAATGTGTCCTTAATAACGCACAAGTTACTTACCTTTGGTAACGATATATAACTGTAAGAAATAGTAGTTAGTGTTAGATTCCTTACCTTAGAATATCCCCAGGCGTCAGACTGGATCTGGAAAGTTTTGCGTAGCAGTACCCCTGCGCGTCGGTAGGCGTCATCTGCGGTTCCGCGTCCTTCGTCTTTGGCGCCGGGATAACGTTGCCGGAGTACTTAGACGCCGCCCTCGCGTGCTGACGTCAGTTCTTTTACACAGCTTTTCCGCGCCAGGAACGCAGAGCCATGATAAAAACCAACACTGGTGCCAAGAAACTAGGGCCCTCAAAGGGATGAACCTTAACCCTAGAACGGGGAGGATGGGTGGTAAGGAATCTAACTCTAACTACAGTTTCTTACAGATATATCGTTACCAAAGGTAAGTAACTTGTGCATCTGAAAGAAACAGGTTAGTGTTAGATTCCTTACCTTAGAATAGATACCCCAGCAATACCAACCCCGGTGGTGGGTCTGCGAACCAATGATCACACCAGAAAGTCCTGGAGAACAGAACGGCAGAAAAAGCCATCTCTCCGGACTTGACTGTTCAGGCAGTAGTGTCTAGCGAACGTGTGAGGCGAGGCCCACGTAGCTGACTGACAGATGTCCTGCAAGGAGACTCCCCGACCCAGGGGAGTAGTAGCCGCCGTGGCCCGAGTGGAATGGTCACGCAGCCCCACAGGAGGCTCCTTTTTAGCCAGTGAGTAACAAGCCTTTATGCACAAAACAACCCATCGAGGAATGTTTTTTTTGTGCACCGCCTGCCCCTTCTTAGTGCCCACTTAACCAACAATGAGCTGGTTGTCCACCTGGAACTGGTGAATGCGGTCCAGATAGAATGAGAGTGCACGTTTTGGGTCCAGAGGGTGGAGCCTCTCTTCCTCTCTTGAGCGATGCGGAGGCGGAAAGAAGGTGGGCAAGGTGATGGACTGCCCTATGTGAAAGGCTGTGACTACCTTGGGCAGGAAACAAGGACGCGTTCTCAAAACCACTTATGGACAGAAAGGAAAGGAGGTTTAGAAGATAGAGCCTGGAGCTCACTCACTCTCCTGGCAGAGGTGATGGCAACCAGGAATGCAGTCTTAAGAGTTAGAAGATGAAGAGGGCAATTGTGAAGTGGCTCGAAAGGAGCGCACATCAAGTAGGTCAGAACAAGGTTCAAGACCCACTGAGGCATCACGAACGGAACAGGAGGAAACATATGAGTGATGCCCTTCAAGAATCTACAACAGGGGACTTGAAAAGAGAAGGCTGATCAGGAAGCCTTATGAAAGCTGAAATGGCAGAGAGGTAGCATTTGATAGTGCCCAGAGCAGAGCCCTGCTGGGCAAGAGAGAGAAGAAAGAGGAGAACCTCTGAAAGGGGGGCAGAATGGGGATCCACAGCCTTTGCTGTGCACCATGCTACAAATTTGTTCCACCTGCAGGAGTATACCAATTTTTTGGAGGGACGCCTGGCTGCCAGAATCACATCACAGACTTCAGGAGCGTAGTCAAATGGTCTCAACTGTCGCCGCTCAATCTCCACGCATGGAGGTGGAGACTGGACAGGTTTGGATGGAGGACCGTCCCCTGCTGCTGCGACAGAAGATCTTCCTGAAGAGGCAGACGAATCGGGGGATCGACTGACATGCTGAGTAGCTCGGTGTAGGAAGGTGGATACCTGACTATGGTTACCCCAGATTTTTGCCTTGTGTTTATCTGGTTTTCGACGAAGTTGGCATGGGACCCTGCTAATCAGAGTCCCAGGCTATCTGCTCTCTGTAAAATGGACTCCATGCACCCTAGGTGCATAACCAATTTGGTACTGGACACCTTATAAGCCCCTACACAGTGCACTATAGGTGCCCAGGGCATAGTTGCATCCAAAGCCTACATGGGGCTGCAGCATATCTTTTGCCACCCCTGGCTGGTACTTAAATTGACAACTGGCTGATCACTCAGCTGGGGCAAGGTGGTGTAATCACCCCTTGCTTAGATATAGTATACCTATATCTACCCTTATATCTGGACACATATATACCTATAAGTCACTACTATGGCAGGCCTTAACAATCCTAGAGGCAGAGTGCTTGGTTTTATGTGAGATGGTGCTCTAGCATGAGCTGAGCCTGTCTGCAGCTGTCGGGACCAACTCCCTTAGCTGTTGCGGGATATTGCCATATCATATACTCTTAAATGCATTATAATCCTCGGGTTATGTGCTAACTTTGGTTTGGCTTTATCAAAACATGTCGTGTAAGGTGTCATACGATTTGGAATACTACCCCCTCACCAGTCCTCGCGACGGGGGTAGCATTCCACCCTTCTAGAGGGAGAACACGTGTTACTTTGCTAAAACGCGGTTAATCCTAACCAGAGCCTCAGCATCACAAAATGGATGCTGCTTCCACAGACACGAGTCTGACCTCCAACTGCTGACCGAAACTTGGCAGGGGAGGCCAGGACAAAGGGTTTCCTGTCGCAGGGAGGTGCTACACCTCCCCAGACAGGAGATAGTGGTATGTAGCAGGGAGGTTTGAAAGAAACTAGACACTGCCTGGGGAGCACAAGGCTTCCCATGCATAATCCAGTCAAACCGGTTCTGGGGCACTCCAGCCCCATTCCTGGCGCGAAACTGGACAAAGGGAAAGGGGTGCCACCCATAGGAGGGACCTAGCAGGTAATCCAGCCCACAGATTTGGAATAAAGGTGGGAGCAGTGCCAGCGCACATCAGATTATCCTGACTGAAACTTTAATACAGAACTCTGGACCATTCGACATCCCACTCGACGTGGAAGACTGAAGAATCTCCCTTGTGGTCAAGGAGTGACCACCCTGTGCAAACAGGCACCATCCAGCGCCTCACCGTTTGCTTTGTTGCAGTTCCCGCTGGAACTCGAGCGACAAGACCCAGCTTTCCCGCCTTCCAACAGCCCTATCCATAGTCCCAGCGAATCTGAGACCCGTGGAGGCGACCTGAAGCGTGGGGCCGGCCATCATGGAAAAACCACGAAGTGCTGACCGTGCAGCTCCCGAGGCTGCCTCAACACTGTGCATTGGGGTTTGAGAAGCCCCAGCCCCTTGCTGGTCCGAGTAAGAAGCGATCTTCGAATCCTGCGGGGGTTGCCTTTGCCAAGGCTTGTTAGCTCCAATTCGGAAGCCGATACTGCCGACAGCGAGAGCCTTCGTGGGACAGCTCGTGATCCACTCCTGGACATCCTCGGTGCCCCAGAGTCCACGTGGCAGCGGAGACAAGCTTCTCGACAACCACCTGAATGCGCCAGACATTGCATGGTTCCTTCCTGGTTCCACCCTGGTCACTGCTGAGTGACCCAGATTCTGTCCCCTCTGCTTTCAGGTACTCTACATCTTCGTTCCACTCTTGGATCCAACCGGACTCTTCTCTTCAGGACGCCTGCAGCATCTTCATCTCCAGGCACCATCAGACTGCGTGACGAAACCCGACACACTTTGACACCTATGCACCCGCTTCCTGTGGGTGAGGTAACTCATGAACGCCAGTGCTCCTGTACTGGTATACACCTCTAGTGTCTAAGTCTAAAGTTTGGTAATTCTAGTCCAGTCGGAAGCCTCCTAAAACAGTAACTTTGTAACTTTTACGCACCAATGACTTTGCATTGGTGCATGCGTGTTCTTTTAGCGCTGCACCCGAGTCCCGCAGGCTTTTCCCGACTTCACCACTGCTAGTCCCGAATAGCCCCAGCGATTCCCAAGGCCCCGGGCCTTACCACTGTTCGATTAGTGATACTTATACCACTATTTTAGTATATGGTTTGAGTGGCCCCTGGGCCTCATCCATAATTGGGCAACTTTCATATGTTTTACTGTGCTTTTGTTTAAATGCTTGTGCTTCTAGACTCATAAAGAGTATAGAGGATTATTCTGAGAATAAATACATATATTTTTTATAATATATATCACTTGTGTAGTGTCCTTTCATTTGATATTACAGGATTGCATTTGGTAAAACAGCTGGCTTCACATGCCCTCTTGAGTTTAGCCTGAAGGCTGCTTAGTCCATGCTACCCCTAGGATAGCTTGTCTATAAGGTTGACTTACAACGACTGTAGGAGAGTAGGGTCTGCAATCCTATGATCACCCCAGATTTTTGCTTTTTGCTTCACTGGTTTACGACTTTCCCTGGCTGTGGGCCTGCTAATCAGACCCACAGCCTAGATGTTCTCTCTCTAAATTGACACGTGTACCTTAGGTGCGTTTACCAATTGGTACTGGGCCACCTTATCAGTCCCTGTACCCAGGGCCTAGGTGTACCCAGGGCCTACCAGGGGCTGCAGCATGTATTATGCCACCCCTGGTTGGCCATCTAAATCTGACACAACTGGCTGCACGACAGCTGGGACAAGGTGGTGTAATCACCCTTTGCTTTAGATATAGTATTCCTATATCTAACCCTAAAATGGACACATGTATTCCTATCAGTCACTCCTATGGCAGGCCTTAACAATCCTGAAGGCAGAGTGCTTGGAATTATGTGTGATGGTGCTCTGGCATGAGCTGAGCCCGTCTGCAGCTTACGGAACCAAGTCCTAATAGCTGTTCTATGATAACGCGTACCATATACTCTTAAGTGCATTATAATCCTCGCGGTTATTTGCTATCTTTGGTATCGCTTTATCAAAACATGTCGAGTAAGGTGTCATACGAATTGGAATACCAACCCCTCGCCAATTCTGGCGACGGGGTTAGCATTCCACCCTTCTAGAGGGACACGACATGTATGTAACTGTGAACCCCGGTTTAAGTTAACTCGAGCCTCAGCATCACAAAATGGATGCTGCCACCACAGACACAAGTCTGACCTGCTGCTGGGAGTCCTTCCAGCGAGGAGAGCTTGGACAACGGGTTTCCTGTCAGGGGCGGTACTAGCACCATCCCAGACAGGGTTTTGTGTATCCCAGGTAGGCAGTGCTGAATGGAAGGTGACTGCAAGTGGCACCCCGGTGCTCACTATGCATCTGCCGGTTTGAACCAGTTCCAGGGGCACACCAGCCCCTGAGCTGGGGAAAGTTCGGACAAGGGAGAGGGGTGTAACCACCCCCCTCCTGGTCCCACCCATGGGCAGGACCTAGTCGCGTGCCTGCCCCTTTTTTCTGAATAAAGGTAGGAGCAGGCCCCCTTCCCAAATTAGATAATTCTGAATCTGGACTACTTTCCACGAAAGAACTCTTGAACATTTCTGAAGACTCTCCCTTGTGGCTAAGGAGTAGCCACCCTGCACCAGCGGGCACCATCTAAGCGCATGCGGTTTGCTGCACGTCCATCCTCCGGATCAAGACTGCCCAGCTCGACGAGACCCGGATTCCCTGGCACCTCTGACCTGTACCTGCATCATCAGCCCAGCTGAGATTCGTGGGTGTGACGAGACCTGAAGGGACCGGCCATCTTCAAAACTGCACGACGCTTATCCAGCACGACCGCCGAGGGATCCTCGAGTGAGTGCTTTGGGGTTTGAGAAGCCCTAACCCTGAGCAGCTCCAGCACCGAAGTCCAGCCCCCCAGCATCCACGAGATCTGCGAGGGGCCCTTCTGCTCTTTGCTGCTCACCGCGTTGTCCGGCCACTTGCCTGCTGGCTTGTAGCCCTCTTGACGACGAACCACGACAATTGCATCGCTGGTCTGGTTGCTCCAGACTGGCCCTAGCTCCCTTCCAAGAGAGGAGCACCCCAGACCCTCCTGGTCCACTCCAGACGCCATCTTGACTCCACCGCGTGGGCTTGCCTTTGCCAAGGTTTGTTGCCCCAATCCTGGGTCCAGCATCGCCGACAGCAGACACCTTCGTGGGACAGCTCGCACCTCCATCCTGGTCGCCGACAACGCCTCCTGGTCCGAGAGACAGCAGAGTCCAGCGTCGCCCACTCACCTGGTCGAGGTGACTTCATCCGGTGCCATCCTGGTGCCCACCTAATCACTGGCTAGTGATTAAGAACTGAGTCCCCTCTGCTTTCAGGTCGTCTCCATCTTCGATCCAGGCTTGGAACACTCCGGACATCTTCACTGGTCGCCTGCCAGCAACTTCTTCTTTCAGGCTCCATAGACTTCAACGAGGATTCCTGACGTCTTTTGAACCCTATGCAGCCGCAGCCCCTGGGCTAGGTAACTTGAGCATTTCGGTGCTCCAACGTAGGTTCACTATCTAAGTGTCCAGATCCTTTGTCGTTTTCAGTCTATCTAGTCGGATTCGTCCGATAACAGTAACTTTGTGAATACTAGCCTCCATAGGCTTTGTCCCGCATCCCGCGTGAGAGTGCACACTCTGCACCCGATCTCCCTAGGCCTCCTGCTCCTAACCTGAAGATTCAGTAGTGTAGTCCTAGCGACCCTAAAGCCTCTGGATCTTGTTATTTAACTGCTAGTATTTCGCATTCCACTTTTAGAGTATATGGTTTTTCGTGCCCCTCGGGCATTTGTGTAAATTGTGCAACTTAAAGTATTTTCTTAAGAGTTTTGTTGTGTGCTTAGCTCCCTGACTCATAAAGAGATCAGGGTAGACTTGTTATAAATAAATATCCTTTTATTTTCATAACAACTTGTGTGGTGTCCTTTCACTTGGTGTTCAAGGGGTATATGTGATGGTATAACAGCTGGCTTAACACGCCCTCTAGAGTTTAGCCTACAGACTGCTCTTGTCCATGCTACTAGGATAGCTGGTCTATAAGGTTGACTTACAACCAATCATCAATAAGGGTCGTTTGGAATGATACACAGTGATCACTAGAATAGTGAGCACTACATTTCAAGCCAACTTCTCACATTGGTGTGCAGCGGTTGGGATTTGAGCTTGCTGTTGTTTTACCACACGTATCCTAAGAATATCATTTGAAAGATCACATAAGTACAAAGGTACATATAACTTAGTTTAGAATACTCTGAGTTCTACTGAACCAGCTGTTGTAGTTTAACAGGGCTTAGCACACCCTGACTACAACTCTTAGCAAGGGATCAGTAGGCAAACAAATAGTGTAGGTAGGTGCATCACTTACACCACACTAGTAGCATGTCTAACCACGGAGAGTCTGCAGAGACCCCTCTTGTGGTTATTGACCCTCCACAGGTCATGTCAAGATATGCAGCTCTTAGCTTCCAGGAGATGAGACAAGTGTGTACCTCCGGGAAGCTAAAACAGGGTTCTAACCCTACCATCCCATTCCTGATTGGTCTCTTAGAGACTTATGATGCCAGGAGGGCTTCTAACACAGGCCCTCCTAATCCAGATGGGAGCATGCCCCCCTTAGAGGAAACCCTTGGGGACCCTGACCTCAACCTCAATGGAGCAGTGAGTGAAGGAGTAGAAGAGGATCAGGAGTTGTCAGGGGATGAGGCAGAAGAGGGTCAGGTAGAAGTCAGTAGACTCACCAGGGCCAACTTAAGCAGGCATGAAAATGGACTTGGGGGACCCCCAGGCCCACTCTCAGGCAGGTTTAACATTGGGAATGGACGAGTTAGGTCTCTATCCAGAGGCTCTAACAGATCCATTCGAACCAATGGCTCTCAGACCTCTTCTCACAGAGGGATGACATCCCCTCAGAGGAGAGAGCATGAGGATAAGAGCATTTTACCTAGAGAAAAGGACAGGAGTTTAGACACTAGACACCTGAGTAAGATAGTGCCCCCCTTTAAACAAGGGGATGACATCCACAAATGGATGACTGCTTTGGAGAGGGCCTGCACTGTCCAGTGCGTCCCCCAGAGTCAGTGGGCAGCTATCGTGTGTCTCTCCTTTGAAGGCAAACGTAGAGATAAGCTCCTCACTACTAGAGCTGAGGATGCTAACAATTACCAAGTCCTGAAAAATACACTGATTGATGGGTTTGGCTTAACAACTGAGCAGTACAGGTTGCTGTTCAGAGACACCCAGAAAATTCAGTCTCAGGATTGGTCTGACTTTGTGGATTGTGCCACTAAGGCTTTGGAAGGCTGGTTGCTGGGCAGTAAGGTTACTGATTACACAGGGTTGTACAATCTGATCATGAGAGAACAGATTTTAAATAATTGTCAGAACCAGTTGTTGCATCAGCACCTTGTTGACTCGGATCTGACCTCTCCCCAAGAATTGGGAAAGAAGGCAGACAGATGGGTCAGAACAAGGGTAAGCAGAACCAGACTCAGGACCAGGGTGGTCAGAAGAAAGCAGACCAAAAGGGTAGTAACAAGAGTGAACAAAATGACCAGAAGTCTTCGACAGGTCCCCAACAAACCAAAGAGGGTGGGGGTCAGGTTTCACAGCAGAAAAAGAAGACTCAAGAAGGCCAGTCAAAAAGGTGGTGCCAATACTGTAAAAGTAAAACTCACTGGTTTAGTGAGTGCACCAAGAAAGGAGGGCAAACTCCTACCACTACAGCCCCTAAGGCACCTGCACCCCCTAGTACAGTCAGTAGTGGTAGTGCACCTCCCAAGGGATTAGTTGGGTTAACCTTGGGATCTGAGGGGTATGACAACCTAGTTGGCACACTCACTCAGGCTGTCCTTGTCTGTACAGGGGATGTGGATATATCCCCTGATGCAAGTCCCAATACTTTGGGCAAATACAGGCAGGCACCTTTTATTAATGGAAAAATGGCTCAGGCCTACAGGGACACTTGTGCCAGTGTCACAATGGTGACACCTAACTTTGTGGACCCTGGACAGATCATGCTAGGTACAGACTACCTAGTGACCAATGCCAGCAATGTCACTACCCACCATAGTATGGCAATTGTTGATTTCTCCTGGGGAGGGGTAAGTGGCCAAAAGAAAGTTGTGGTTAGTTCAGACCTCCCAGTTGAATGTTTGTTGGGCAATGATTTGGAAACATCACTATGGTCAGAAGTGGAGCAGAGGACTCACATGGAAATGTTAGGCTTGCCAGCACATGTCCTTGCTGTGACTAGGTCACAGGCCAGAAGATGCCCCACTGAACAGGTGCTGGATCCTGGAACAATGGACCAGACACCTTCCAAGAGAAAGAGCAGTAGGGTTAAGGCATTGCCTTCCCCCTTGCCCCAGGTTGTGGATCAAGTCTCAGAGGAGGCTGGCCTCAAAGAGCTGAGGGAAACTGAGCCTAAAGAACTTGAACCTGATCAGGTTGAGTTTCTGGGTTCAGGGGGACCCACCAGAGAAGACCTGGAGAAGGCACAGTTAGACTGCCCTTCTCTTGAACCCCTCAGACAGCAGGCTGCTGCTGAGGCTGCAGGGAACGCCACAGGTGCCCACAGGTTATACTGGGATGATGGACTCCTGTACTCTGAAGCAAGAGACCCCAAACCTGGTGCAACCAGGAGGCTGGTCATCCCCTTGTCACAGAGAGGTTTCCTTCTTACCTTGGCCCATGAGATTCCCCTTGCAGGACACTTAGGCCAGAATAAGACTTGGGACAGACTTGTCTCACACTTTCACTGGCCTCACATAAATGAAGATACCAAGGAGTTTTGTCGCTCCTGTGTCACTTGCCAAGCCAGTGGTAAGTCAGGTGGCACAACAAAGGCCCCCCTCATACCACTACCTGTGGTGGGGGTACCCTTTGAAAGAGTGGGGATTGACATTGTTGGTCCAATGGAACCCCAGACAGCATCAGGGCACAAGTTTATACTGGTGGTGGTGGACCATGCCACCAGGTATCCTGAAGCTATTCCCCTTAGGACCACTACAGCACATGTTGTGGCAAGAGCCCTAGTTGGAGTGTTCTCCAGAGTGGGCTTCCCTAAGGAGGTTGTCTCTGAAAGAGGTGCAAACTTCATGTCAGGATATCTGACTGCAATGTGGAAGGAATGTGGTGTCAACTACAAGTTCACCACACCCTATCATCCACAGTGCAATGGGCTTGTTGAAAGGTTCAACAGGACCCTAAAAGGGATGATTCATGGACTACCTGAAAAGCTCAGGTGTAGATGGGATGTCCTGATACCCTGCCCTTTGTTTGCTTATAGAGAAGTCCCACAGAAGGGGGTTGGCTACAGCCCTTTTGAACTTTTGTATGGACATCCTGTAAGAGGACCCCTTTGTTTGGTGAAGGAAGGATGGGAGAGACCTCTCAAAAAGCCTGCAACCAACATTGTGGACTATGTACTTGGTCTCCGCTCCAGGATGGCTGAGTACATGGAAAAGGCTTCTAAAAACCTTGAGGCAAGCCAAGAACTCCAAAAAGCTTGGCATGACCAAAAGGCTGTCCTGACTGTGTACAAGCCTGGACTGAAGGTGTGGGTGTTGGAGCCAGTGGCCCCATCAGCACTCAAAGACAAATGGTCTGGGCCCCACACAATCATTGAGCAAAAGGGAGAGGTCACCTACCTGGTGGACCTTGGAACTCCCAGGAGCCCCCTCAGGGTGCTCCATGTAAACTGGCTCAAAGCATATGTCGACAGGAAGGACATGAGCTTGCTCATGGCCACCGATGAGGGACAGGAGGAGGAGAGTGACCCTCTCCCAGACCTGCTCACTCAGAACCCTGATGATGGGTCAGTGGATGGTGTTGTCTTTTGTGGCAGCCTCTCTGAACATTAGCAAAAGGATTGCAAACAAGCTCTTCAATCCTTTAGACATATGTTCTCTCTGACACCCAGTCAGACCAATTGGTGTACCCATGAGGTTGACACTGGGGACAGTCTGCCAGTTAAGAGAAAAATCTACAGACAGCCTGATCATGTCAGAGACTGCATTAAGACAGAAGTGCAGAAAATGTTGGAACTGGGAGTCATTGAGTCCTCAGATAGCCCTTGGGCTAGTCCAGTAGTTCTAGTGCCAAAGCCTCACACCCAGGGTGGTAAGAAAGAGATGAGGTTTTGCGTAGACTACAGAGGCCTCAATGCAGTCACTAAGACTGATGCCCACCCAATACCAAGGGTAGATGAACTTATAGATAGATTGGCTTCTGCCAACTACTTAAGCACATTTGACCTGACAGCTGGGTATTGGCAAATCAGGTTAGCTGAGGAAGCCAAGCCCAAGACAGCATTTTCTACCCCTGGCGGGCATTATCAGTTTGTGGTAATGCCCTTTGGTTTGAAAAATGCACCTGCCACCTTCCAAAGGCTGGTGAATCAAGTTCTCACTGGGCTGGATGACTTCTGTGCAGCATATCTTGATGATATAGCTGTCTTTAGTTCCACCTGGGAGGATCACCTGGTCCACCTGAGGAAAGTGTTAGAGGCACTGCAGAAAGCAGGTCTCACTATCAAGGCCACAAAGTGCCAGATAGGGCAGACACAGGTTGTATACCTGGGCCACCTTGAAGGTGGAGGCCAGGTTCAGCCACTGGAGAGCAAGATACAGTCCATCAAGGACTGGGCTCCTCCAACCACCCAGACTCAGGTTCGAGCTTTCTTGGGCCTGACTGGTTATTACAGGAAATTTGTCAGAAATTTGGATCAATTGTGACTCGACTTAATGACCTGACAAGTAAAAAGATGCCAAAGAAAGTTCAGTGGACAGCAGGCTGTCAAAAAGCATTCGATGACCTAAAGCAGGCCATGTGCACAGCACCTATCCTAAAGAGTCCAGACTACTCCAAACCATTCATTGTCCAAACAGATGCTTCTGAGTTGGGTGTGGGAGCTGTTCTATCTCAGCTGAATTTTGATGGTCATGACCAGCCCATTGCTTTTATTAGCAAAAGGCTGACCCCCAGAGAGAAAAATTGGTCAGCTATTGAGAGGGAGGCCTTTGCTGTGGTTTGGGCCCTGAAGAAACTGAGGCCATACTTGTTTGGCACTCATTTCAAGATTCAGACCGACCATAAGCCCCTCTTGTGGCTAAATCAGATGAAGGGTGAAAACCCCAAACTACTTAGGTGGTCCATTTCCCTACAGGGGATGGATTTTACAGTGGAGCATAGACCTGGCACTGATCATGGCAATGCAGATTGGCTCTCCAGGTATTTCCACTTAGAGCAAGAAGACTCACCTGGTCAAGGTTAGTTTATTGTCCCAAAGTTTTGGGGGGGTCATGTAGGAGAGTAGGGTCTGCAATCCTATGATCACCCCAGATTTTTGCTTTTTGCTTCACTGGTTTACGACTTTCCCTGGCTGTGGGCCTGCTAATCAGACCCACAGCCTAGCTGTTCTCTCTCTAAATTGACACGTGTACCTTAGGTGCGTTTACCAATTGGTACTGGGCCACCTTATCAGTCCCTGTACCCAGGGCCTAGGTGTACCCAGGGCCTACCAGGGGCTGCAGCATGTATTATGCCACCCCGGGCTGGCCATCTAAATCTGACACAACTGGCTGCACGACAGCTGAGGCAAGGTGGTGTAATCACCCTTTGCTTTAGATATAGTATTCCTATATCTAACCCTAAAATGGACACATGTATTCCTATCAGTCACTCCTATGGCAGGCCTTAACAATCCTGAAGGCAGAGTGCTTGGAATTATGTGAGATGGTGCTCTGGCATGAGCTGAGCCCGTCTGCAGCTTGTGGAACCAAGTCCTAATAGCTGTTCTATGATAAGGCATACAATATACTCTTAAGTGCATTATAATCCTCGCGGTTATTTGCTATCTTTGGTATCGCTTTATCAAAACATGTCGAGTAAGGTGTCATACGAATTGGAATACTAACCCCTCGCCAATTCTGGGGACGGGGTTAGCATTCCACCCTTCTAGAGGGACACGACATGTATGTAACTGTGAACCCCGGTTAAAGTTAACTCAAGCCTCAGCATCACAAAATGGATGCTGCCACCACAGACACAAGTCTGACCTCCTGCTGCTGGGAGTCCTTCCAGCGAGGAGAGCTTGGACAACGGGTTTCCTGTCAGGGGCGGTACTAGCACCATCCCAGACAGGGTTTTGTGTATCCCAGGTAGGCAGGGCTGAATGGAAGGTGACTGCAAGTGGCACCCCGGTGCTTACTATGCATCTGCCGGTTTGAACCAGTTCCAGGGGCACACCAGCCCCTGAGCTGGGGAAAGTCCGGACAAGGGAGAGGGGTGTAACCACCCCCCTCCTGGTCCCACCCATGGGCAGGACCTAGTCGCGTGCCTGCCCCTTTTTTCTGAATAAAGGTAGGAGCAGGCCCCCTTCCCAAATTAGATAATTCTGAATCTTGACTACTTTCCACGAAAGAACTCTTGAACATTTCTGAAGACTCTCCCTTGTGGCTAAGGAGTGTCCACCCTGCACCAGCGGGCACCATCTAAGCGCATGCGGTTTGCTGCACGTCCATCCTCCGGATCAAGACTGCCCAGCTCGACGAGACCCGGATTCCCTGGCACCTCTGACCTCTACCTGCATCATCAGCCCAGCTGAGATTCGTGGGTGTGACGAGACCTGAAGGGACCGGCCATCTTCAAAAGTGCACGACGCTTATCCAGCACGACCGTCGAGGGATCCTCGAGTGAGTGCTTTGGGGTTTGAGAAGCCCTAACCCTGAGCAGCTCCAGCACCGAAGTCCAGCCCCCCAGCATCCACGAGATCTGCGTGGGGCCCTTCTGCTCTTTGCTGCTCACCGCGTTGTCCGGCCACTTGCCTGCTGGCTTGTAGCCCTCCTGGCGACGAACCACGACAATTGCATCGCTGGTCTGGTTGCTCCAGACTGGCCCTAGCTCCCTTGCAAGAGAGGAGCACCCCGGACACTCCTGGTCCACTCCAGACGCCATCTTGACTCCACCGCGTGGGCTTGCCTTTACCAAGGTTTGTTGCCCCAATCCTGGGTCCAGCATCGCCGACAGCAGACACCTTCGTGGGACAGCTCGCACCTCCATCCTGGTCGCCGACAACGCCTCCTGGTCCGAGAGACAGCAGAGTCCAGCGTCGCCAACTCACCTGATCGAGGTGACTTCATCCAGTGCCATCCTGGTGCCCACCTAATCACTGGCTAGTGATTAAGAACTGAGTCCCCTCTGCTTTCAGGTCGTCTCCATCTTTGATCCAGGCTTGGAACACTCCGGACATCTTCACTGGTCGCCTGCCAGCAACTTCTTCTTTCAGGCTCCATAGACTTCAACGAGGATTCCCGACGTCTTTTGAACCCTACGCAGCCGCAGCCCCTGGGCTAGGTAACTTGAGCATTTCGGTGCTCCAACGTAGGTTCACTATCTAAGTGTCCAGATACTTTGTCGTTTTCAGTCTATCTAGTCGGATTCGTCCGATAACAGTAACTTTGTGAATACTAGCCTCCATAGACTTTGTCCCGCATCCTGCGTGAGAGTGCACACTCTGCACCCGATCTCCCTAGGCCTCCTGCTCCTAACCTGAAGGTTCAGTAGTGTAGTCCTAGCGATCCTAACGCCTCTGGATCTTGTTAATTACCTGCTAGTATTTCGCATTCCACTTTTAGAGTATATGGTTTTTCGTGCCCCTCGGGCATTTGTGTAAATTGTGCAACTTAAAGTATTTTCTTAAGAGTTTTGTTGTGTGCTTAGCTCCCTGACTCATAAAGAGATCAGGGTAGACTTGTTATAAATAAATATCCTTTTATTTTCATAACAACTTGTGTGGTGTCCTTTCACTTGGTGTTCAAGGGGTATATGTGATGGTATAACAGCTGGCTTAACACGCCCTCTAGAGTTTAGCATACAGACTGCTCTTGTCCATGCTACTAGGATAGCTGGTCTAATAAGGGTCGTTTGGAATGATACACAGTGATCACTAGAATAGTGAGCACTACATATCAGGCCAACTTCTCACAACCACCACCATAAGGGATTGTTTGGACTGATGCAAGGTGCCCCCAGAATTGGAGACATCATATATCAGGCCAACTTCTCACACTCGGGATACCAGAATCTTCGAGCCCAGTCCAGAGCTACAAGGATGACTTGGGCCCGGTCGCGCCTGATCTTCTTCAGCACCCTGGGCAGAAGTGGTATAGGCGGAAAAAACAACAGACCGCGCAGCTCCACTCGCGACGAAAAGCATCTCCGAGCGAGTGCCGCCTTGGAAATTCCAACGTGCAGAACTAATGACATGGCTTGTTCTCTTCTGTGGCGAATAGATCTAACCAAGGATCTCCCCACTGCTGAAAGAGACCTTGCGCCACGTCCGAGTTCAGACGCCATTTGTGATCCATCATGCACCGATGGCCGAGTTCGTCCACTCTGGCGTTCAGGGGCCTGCCAGGTGTTGAACCATCAGGGTGATGCCCTTGCGTTCCAGCCATTGCCAGAGGCGCAGATCCACGACCCCACCCCGCCCTATTTGTCGCAGTACCACATGGTGGTGATGTTGTCCGTGAACACCAGCACCATGTGGTGGTGTTCACGGGCAACACCACCACCATGTGGTACTGCAACAAACGGGTAATGCACAAACAGGTAATGCACTACACTTCCCTGGACAAAGGGAAGGATTGCCTTCAGTGTAAGCCGGATCGCCCGCAGCTCCAGAAGGTTGATGTGGAGCCGGGACTCCGCCGGAGACCAGAGGCCTCTGATCTCCGCCTCTCCCATGCAGTCTCCCCAACCCAGGAGGGACGCATCTGTCACAACTACGTGCTCCGGTTAGGGTAGGGAGAGGGATCTGCCGCTGACCCAACCGCGGTCCGTGAGCCACCACTGCAACTGTCTCGCAGTGCCCTCCGAGATCAGGACGTGGTCCGACAGGTTGCCCTGATGCTGGGCCTACTGAAAGTTCAGGTCCCACTGCAGAGCCCGCATCCACCACCTGGCGTGATGCACCAGAAGGATGCAGGAGGCCATCAGCCCCAGAAGCCGTAGCGTCAACCTGACCGAGACTCGGGACAAAGGCTGAAAGATCGGAATCAGAGCCTGAATATCCCAAACACGCTGTTCAGGAGGATAAACCCGAAATTGCGTCCAGAACCGCTCCCATGGAGAGGCGCTTCTGAGAGGGGCACAGGTGTGACTTCGGCACATTGATGGAGAACTCCAGCAGGTGCAGGAGGTCGGCCGTAGTCTGGAGGTGGCTGACGACTGTCTGGGGCGAGCCCGCCTTCAACAGCCAGTCGTCGAGATAGGGGAAGACGGAAACTCCTGATCTGCGCAGATGAGCTGCGACCACCGCCATCACTTTCGTGAACACCCGAGAGGCACTGGTAAGGCCGAAGGGGATCACGGTAAACTGAAAGTTCTTGCGGCCTACTGTGACCCGCAGGTAATGCCGGTGGGCTGGCAGGACGGGGATGTGGAAATACGCGTCCTGCCAGTCCAACGCTACCATCCTGTCTCCAGGGTCTAGGGCAGCTAAGACCTGAGCCAAAGTCAGCATCTTGAACTTCTCCTTCTGGAGGAAGCTGTTGAAGTTCCGGAGGTCCAAGATAGGGCGTAGGCCCCCTTTGCCCTTCTTGGGAACTAGAAAGTAGTGGGAGTAACAACCACACCCTACTTCTGGCCCAGGAACACGCTTGATGGCCCCCTTGGCCAAGAGGGCCGAAACTTCCTCTTGCAGAAGTTGCAAGTGATCCCCCGACACGCGGTGGTACTGCGGTGGCATGGCTGGAGGGGTCGCCTCGAAGGGGAGGGAATAGCCCATTCGGACGATTTGCAGCACCCACCTGTCCGACGTGATGGTACGCCGGTGGAGGATGTGATGGCCAACCCTACCACCCACTGGCGTCGTATGGGCCTGAAAGCTCAGACTAGGAAGGCTTTGAGGCAGATGCTGCGGGAGCGGATGTGGTCTGACCCGGCTGTTGTCCCTCGGCACCGCCACGGCGGTTACCATGTCCGAGCTGCTGTTGGTTCTGCGGCCTGTGGCTGGCTGAACGTGAGGGGGCGCCCCTTCCTTGGTCACAAAAGGGGCGAAAAGCGGAAGTCTGCTGGCGTTGGCCGAGGCCCAAGGACTTGGCCCTAGCCCTGGAGTCCTTAAAACGTTACAGCGCACTATCCGCTTAGTCACCAAAGATGTGACGACCATCGAAGGGCATGTCCATGAGCGTGGCCTGGACATCACCCGAAAAGTTGGTGGACCTCAACCAGGCGTGGCGATGAACCGCCATCGTCGTCGCAATGCTTTGCCTAGCGTGTCCGTGGTGTTGAGTCCACATCGGATGGAATACCGTGCCGCATCCCGCCCCTCTGCTAGGGCTTGGGCGAGCCGTGCCCGGGCCTCCTTCGGGCACTGGGGCAGCACGTCTGCAACTGTATCCCACAGAGAGTGGGTGTAACGGCCCAAAAGGCAAGCGGTGTTGACAGACTGCAGCCCCAAGCTCAGGGACGAGAACAGTTTCTTCCCAAACTGATCGTACCTTTTGGATTCCCGATCCTGGGGAGTGGTCATGAATGCGGTTTGGGACGTAGAGGCCTGGATCACCAGGCTCTCGTGGGTAGGGTGAACGGACAGAAAGCTGGGGTCGCCCGGGGCCTGGGGCATCGTGCCATGTTCCTATCTACAGGGAGACCTGTAGAGGGCTTGGACCAGGTGTCCAGCAGAACGTCAGGGAGGGCTTCGTTGAAAGGCAGTAGAGGCTCCGAGGAGCTTGCCTGCTGTTTGAGCACCTCAGTGAGGAGATTAGTCATCACGGCCGCGACAGCGAGCTCAAGATGTAAGGCCTTGGCTGCCCTTGTCAACACCACGCTGTAAGCATCCCCCTCCTCCGTAGCCACGGTAGAAGGGGAGACAAATCCAGTGTTGGGGGAAGTGTCCAGACCACTGGCCTCCCCCAACTCATCTGCCCAGTCCTGTGACAACTGCACTGCAGTGCCAGAGGGTCCTCAGACCCCTCCCAGTCCTCCCCGTCTTCCATCTCCTGGCAGTCAGGGTCGAAAGATGGAGCCGGGTCATCGGTGAATGGTCCACCTATCGCGTCGAGTACGGGGCCAGGTGGCGCCGGTCCGATGCCGGATACGGACCGGGGGTGGGACCGAGGACGGCGCCGTCCGGGGACACCCTTGGTGACGACGGCGGCAGAGTGGTCAGACAGTTGACCGGCGCTGGCACGCATCCAGGCGTGGATCCAGAGGGGCCCTGCGGCGTCGGGACCGGAGTGGCGCAGAGGCACCCCAGCGGAGTCCGACGGAGGAGAGAGTGACCTCATGGCCATGAGGAAAGCTTCGATCTCCTCTGGCATCGCGTGCAGCCCAGGACCGGCGGGTATGGAGCTGGACGCGGCATTCGCAGCTCCAACAGAGCCATGGGGGCGGTGTCGCCTGAACCCCCGGCCGCATCGTTCGAGCGTCGGGGGGAGTCGGAAGAGCGATGTCGCTTCTTCAACTTCTTGTGCATCGACTTACCTGAGTACTTGGAGCCCGACGAGTGGTGGTGACTCGCCGAGCTGTGATGACTGTGGCCCCGTGACCGGTCCCTCGACCTCCTCCTGGACCCGGACATTGGCCAACTGCCAGAACTCCAGGCGCTTTCGGGACCGCCCCCGCCTAGCCTTTGACATCAAGGCCCCGCAGTCGGGTACGACTTGTCATCGTGGTCGGCCCGAGGCAATAAAGGCACCGACGGTGGAGGTCGGTAACCGACATCAGACGGTTACAATCGTCGCAGGGTTTGAACTCGGGCATCCCTATCGGCACCGAGAGTCAGTTAACGACTTGAAAAGGATCCAAAAGAGATCGAAAAAGTTATTCAAAAATTGACTAAGGAGTACTGCTCTTCCCAGATCTGCGCTTGCTGGCGCGGAAAAAAAGAAGAAGAACTGACGTCAGTGCGCGAGGGTGTAGTCTAAGTACTCCAGCGACGTCATCCCGGCGCCAACGACGGAGGCAGAGTCGCAGACGACTCCTACCGACGCGCAGGGGTACTACTAAGCAAAACTTTCCGGATCCAGTCAGACGCCTGGGGATAACAATAACCTGTTTCTTTCAGATATATGTATTACTGAGTGGAGTGCCGGAATATTGTTTGTTTATAATTGTTTCTGTGGAGTGTCCATAGGGGACGTAGGGGTATTGCGTCTTGTAGTGTAGTTCCTAGTTTCCCACTAGGCCCTGCGCATTGGAATAACATAAACAGTAGTATCGACGTGGGACTGCAGATATTCCAGGCCTCCACTGACTATGCTAAACTTAATTGGGTTGTGTTACCAACTAGCTCAGAGGTCACTGGAAACTTTCTTCTCTGCATAGGAAGTGATCAGCTTCCTTGGCACAGACAAGAAGGGATTCAGTTTTCCAACAACCGTGCAACATGACAACTTTGCTCCTCAGATCAAGAGTCGATCTCTAGGGTCGTGTGAAACAATAGACCTGTATTTCACTCAGTCAGTCTAGTGCAGTTTACTTTCACGAGATGTAGAGAATAGAGAGACAGGCGTTTGTCAATAAAGGGTTAACATTTATTGAACAGTCTTTCTTCTCGTACAAGAGAAATGAATTGCCACAATTGCAATAATTGTTATTATAAAAAGTACGTACAGTAAGATAAGTATTGCGAAATAGAACTGTAAAAGCATTGATATGGTTTCTTAGCCATACAATGGTTAAAAGTAATAAAACATATATACAGTCATATATACATTAGGCTAACATACTCAACTGGTGCTTCTAACTAAGCCTACCCCAGTGTGCCTGACCTAAGCCTAACACGTGAAAAGGGGAGTAAGTAAGTAGCTTAAGTTAAGTTGGTTTTGCCAAGGTTTGTTTCAAGAATTCTCGTCTAAGGGTTTAGTCAACACCATACCTCTGAATAGAATGATGGAGGATTGGTATCTCCTTCAGGGGTCTCTCTCGATATCCCAGTCACCCGCGAGGGTAAACCGGAAGCGCCGGGACTGGATTTCTCTGCACGAGAAAGGCAGCGGCTTCTCTTCAGCGCGTCGAGGAAGGAGGGGGGACAGCGTCCGCGGGCAGCTGGAATCTGCTGGATGTCTTCGCAGAGGGACGGCTGTTCAGCTCCTTAAGCGTACTGCACCATAGTTTGCGCTTTAGCGGCGATAATGGTATCAGCAGCTTCACCACCACAGGATAGCAGGCTGCAGCGACAGAGTGCTAGATTTACTAACACAGGGTCTTGCAGGCAGCTGGCATCAGCAACAGTAGCTTGCAGCTCACATTGCTTAAGGCAACGTTGGTAATATTTATACCTGACAGGTGCCGGGTTTGACGCAAGTTTGCTGGACATAAGACGTCAATTAAAGATGTCACTAGGAAGTGATAGTTATCAGTTGCTCATTAGAGTTCTATTACTAATCAAAACATAGCAAGCGGGGATTTCCAGGTTTGCTGAGTTTTTATCTTGTTGAAGAACTCAGAGTGTTATCTAGGAATATCAGATAGTGACTGCTGCTCTGTCATTGCACTAATTGGTCGCAAAGGAAGTGGCAGAGGGAACTATGCTGGAATGTGGCTCTGTTCGTGTGAGGCCAGAGATGACTTTTCAGAAAATCGCACTTGAACGGTTATGCCAATATAGGGAATAAATGGATTTATAGCCGAATAGGGGCATAAGGTCACAGTATCGATCAGGAACCTAGATAAACACGCAACACCCACTCCACGGGTTAATGTCCATCAAAATTACTAAAACTAAAGCAATTAGATGCATGTGTAACATTGCCCACCCCAAAATACATAAATGCATTCGAAATAGGCGTACTTGTAATACATGAATTTTAGGTGCTGTACGTTTTTTTAAAAGCATAGAAATCATTCAAATAATTATTGCATATGAAATCAATGAACGATTATGCAAAAAGAATTACACATGAAGTATCTCTGACAGAAGAAATGCGAGATAAATCATCACATAAAAATGCATCGTAATAACATGTGTGCTAGAGGCTGGTGTAACTTGTTTATGTCTCTAGATGTGTTTAGAAATAGAAGTGTGAAGCTTCTGTTCTCTAAGAATAGTTTTTACGTTAAGCAAAGAATTGTTCGTGCCAAAAAAAAGGGGTCAATATTAGAAAAATCGTCCAATTCAAAGAAAAAAGATTTCCAAAGCTCTTGGCAGTTTTTGTTGATCAAAACTGAAGGCCGAATTCAGAGTTCATGGGAACGCTGTGTTTCGGAAAGCTTCTAAAAGTTATTGTTTCTCTACGGGTGAGAACATCGTATCAGACAGGCTCTCAAAGAATTGGTCTACAAATTCAGGTGATAGTTCAACCAAATTAGATAGCGCTGTAACTTGGCAGGTGTGAGAATGATTGCTGTCATCATATTCGGGAGCAGCAATGCTCACAGCTCGCTGTACCTGGGTGATGTTGCTTTTGTCACTCGCTCCACTGTTACCACTTGGCTGTAGTACAGGAGTCTCCACAAATGCCGTCATCAGGGTTGGTAGCCGCTGGGGACAACACAATGCGTGAGCCGTTATTGGACTGAGCAAAGTATCGACGTCCATTGGTACTGCTGATGGAAGTGAAAGACAGATGTCCAACACGCATTCATCGCCGCAAAGCATACACCGTAGCACAGGTAAAATGCAATTTTGCCATATCGGTCTGAATGAAAGGAACCAGGTCATGTTTAGATCTCTCAGCCTGGCCAATCCGAGGACGTTAGTTTTCCTGTCCCGGTAGCGCATTGCTAGGATTGTCTCTTCCATTCCCATGGGAGCTATGTCTGAGTCGAGGCTTGCCATAACGAAGCAGGAGGGTCAAAAATAGAATCCCTGCGACGAGTCCCAAAAATAATGGTATGCCGCCAAAAATGGAGTGCACAAAATTAGGAAAGATTCCCAAAATTGCCTGGAAGGGTGTTAGCAGTCCCGTAAAGACTGTCTTAAATATGCCTGGGATGCTTGTTGCACTAGACATGTTAAGGAGTTGGCTGAACATTTCTACGAAATGCACGGGGCAATTTGTTGATAAAAGGTCATGAATTTCAGTAGCTGTCCTTGCAACTAGAAGATCATACGTCTCTTTCGATGACGTTATAGGCACTGTTGTCTGTAAAAGTACAGATTTAACTTTGCTTAATATATCAATTCGTATAGAATAGAGATTCAGACGAGGCCAGATGGGAGTCACTATGTCTGGAGGCCCACTCGGGAACAATGCTTGCATACAACATTTGACCATGGACGTTACTTCTATTAGATAACTTTTCCCTGGCGTGAGGCCACAACATCTGTGATCCGTTCTAAGAATGTAACTCCCGTTTGCGAGTTGCATAAAGAAGGGCTCTATCTGAGTTGCAGGTGTGACTAGCTGGTGGCATGAAAGGTTGTTTGAATTTCCATCACATGCTCCGTGTAAATTAATACCCTGACACAAAAGTATATCGCTTAGTGAATGTTTACAGTTCTCACCACTAAGAAATACATTTTTGTCGCTGTCACTATAGCAAGAATGAGTGTATGGTAATTTCCATTCGGATTTTACATATCCTTTACCCAATTGTTCATACTGGCCAGCAGGTATGTACTCAAGGCACTTTTTAAATCGGAAAGTTGTTATCGGAATTGTGATAGTTCTGTGTATTATCCATTCAATGACAGGACTCTCTGACATTGTCAATGGTAATCTCTCGAGTTTTTCGATGCTCAGGATTGTATAGTCTGCTCCTTTCTGTGCCAAACTGATCTGTTTATCAGTAAGGTTAAAAATGGAAAATAATGACGTTGTGTTGATTAAACGCCAAGGCACATAGCCTGAACGAAGATTTTGCAGCGTCCAGCCTAATTCTATAATAGAGCGTAATTGAGACTGGCCATGTTGTAACATTAGCAAATCTCTGTCTATCACATCAAAGGCAGAGGATACAATATTGTCCAACGAATATATTCTGGAAGACAGAGTCGTTAACCCATTGTCTACCACAGAAAGTGATTTCTCCAAATTAATACGATCAATTTCTCGTATTTTTTCTGCAGTTTCAATTTGCTTTACTTTCCAAGCCTCTTGTAAGCAGCATAGATACTGGTCGCTATGAAACGCTTTTGACGCTGTTTGCGTGGTCCAAGAATGAAATCGCGCAAATCAGCACCATCTTTTAATAAAGACAAGTGTTGCTTAATTTCAGCCAGTGTGGATGAAGTTAGCCATTCGAGGCAGAGTTTCCCTACACTGTATGTTGTTATAATCCCTGGATGCTGTCTCTGGGAGTATCTTGAGTCTAATCTGGTCATTTTTAAACCCTGTGTTTTATTCAGGAATCTATCTTGACAGCTATTTGTGTCTGTAGGCCAGATTAACCATTTTTTCCAATCAGGATGTGTTCTGTTGAAATGTAAAATTTGTGACACGTCTAACTCAATATCTGCGGTTACATTTTCAGGTATTGGCTTTGGTATAGACGGTGTTTTAAGGTCTTTGATCTTGGCTAGGCCAAGACAAGATGTTTGGTGTATTGTGTCATTTAAAAACAACATTTGTTCTGGTATCATGCAGGTTCTAAATAGTGCTTCTATGCCTTGCACCTGCCAATCTTTTGTACCCCAGATTGTTTTCGTTTCAATATTATTTTTCCAATAATCAAAACCAAATGTCATAATTTTGTCATAAAATGCTTCTGAATATATCAATTTAGAATTTGTCAGCATTGTTTTCATTCCTGTTTTATCTAACAGTTTATAATAAAACGTTTCTGCATCACTGGTGTTAAACCCTGAGAAGTATTTGAATTTCTCAAAAAATGCTTTAGAACTGCTTTTAGGTGGTGTAGAACAATGTTCCCATTGATTATACATAAAAACATTTCTAGGCTGTGCAGATTTATGCAAGTAATGATCCCCATAGTGGGTGTAACAGAATAACTGCTCATAACTAGATGAACCTTGTAAATAATCATGATCTGTGAATCTAGCTGACATTACTAAATCAGACATCATGTCATTAATACTGTTAAAGTCCCAATCATCAGAGAATGTACTCGGTGTCACAAAGTCACTTAAGGAAACCTTTAGTTGATGAGGATACTTCAGGATTTCGACCGGACCATATATCTCATAGTCTGTTTTCTCCCATACTACCCCACCAGGTATTGGAATTGCTGTGACATTTACTGTTGACAGTTCTCTTTTCTTCACGTGGGATGATCTGTGTGGTTTCAGGACTAGGTTGATGTTCTGACTTGCTGTGTCCATTCAATTGTAATAAACTTCCCTAAAATTAAAACTAAAATTAGGCATAGTAGGAGTATGAATACCCCTGAGATAATCCAATGCTCAATCAACGGTGAATCCAGATATAGTTCTTTGATTTGTTGAAGGAGTCCTGTTGTATTTTCTTTAGAATACTTTTTTGTTTCTGGCATCACTTCGGGGTCGTTCAAATCATCAGAGAAGTTGTCGAAGTTGATGAAATAACCAGAGGCAGTTCTGTCAATTGATGGGATTGTTCTTTCAATCTGTCTCTCGGTAGCACTTTCTGATGCCACATCATTGTAGACTGGTGTTGTTTCTTGACGAACTGTTTCAATCTGTGTTTCAAGAGGCACGAGTTCCATGGCATTATTGCATAGTCCTTCATTGTGCACTGCAGGCTGATCGAATGTGATTAGTCTTTCAGTTTGAACCTCTTGGATTGTTGCAAGTTTGGGTATTCTGTTGTTTCTTGGGAGTCCACTGGGCCTACTGTTGATTATAGGCCACATGCTTGTGGTTTTACCAGATCGATAGACACGACTCTGTTCTCCTTTTTACCAGCAAGGGGCGGTAGCACAACTGATCTTGTTCCGGTGACTGCCAAGACAGGTACTGCTTTTCTGTAAGAAGGCCCAAATTCCTTCTTAACCGCGATCTTTTCTCTGACTAGATCCCCAATCTTTGGAATCCAGACAGGCCTTGCTGGGGCTGTTGCGGGTGGTGCCTCGTCAGTGGTACTTGGCTGTTGCTTTAACTTTATGTTGCTTAATGATTTTCTTGTTTCATTCAGTTCCTGTAAAACAGCCAAACGATCCTTTACATCAAAGTGCTTTGTTTCTTCTTGTACCACTGACATCTGACTATCGAGGTCCTGAACTCGCATTCTAATTCCGAACAATAGTTTGTATGGGCTGAAACCTTTTAGAGAATTTCTTGGCATGTTGTTAAGACTAGTCTGGACACTTATTAAATGTTTGACCCACCCAGCGCCTGAACCTAATACCTTCGCTGTTATAGATTGCTTTATGTCCCGGTTTTTTCTTTCTACCACACTATTCCCTTCGGGGTGCGACGGACAAGAATACCGCAACCCAATTCCCATGCTAGCCATGGCCTCCTTATAGGCTCGAGAGCTGAAAGCAGGACCCTGGTCAGAATGGAACGTGGTAATTGCGTATGTGCCGATAAAGACTCGCAAATCTTTTATAACCGTTCTAGCGTCAGCCGAGCGCTGGAGGCCTCATTTTTTTAAGTGCTTTTCGTCTTAATGGTGTACACTGGGACGCGCTTCTCTTCTTTGATTGCGCAGATAGACCGCCTCATGCTGTCTAGCAGGGATCCTGAAACTACACTGGCCTGTTCATTTCTGCGATCTCGGTTGCAGTTTTCACAATTTTGAGCAAAACATTGAATATCTATACTCATTCCTGGCCACCAGTACTCCGATTGTAATTCTTTCAGAGAGGCTTTGATTGTTTGGTGTCTCAGACCCAACCCCATGTGCGCTTCCAGTAAGAGGAAGCCCCTCCTGCTCCTGTTTGGAATTACTCTGTCCCCCACTCCAGGGATTCGAGCAAAAGGAACGGAGTTTGCATCGATTATGTATGCATAATTGAGTGGATAGTTTACGGGTAGTGCTGCACAGTCGCCTTTTACGGTCGTTCTTACTGCCAGCATGGTTTCCCCGTCTATGTATTTATCTGTACGCTTTTTTGTGGCTACGGAAGCCGGTTTAGTTGCTTCTGCGGTGGCTGTATTAGCCAATGAATTCCCTGCAACGTGAACGCCATCACGTTGAAGACTCTGTGTGTGAATCACGTGAGTCTTTTGTAGTTCTTTACTTAAAAGAGCTACCTCGTTCCAGAGCAATTTATGCTTTATTGTGGCACCTGTGTCATCTTTGTAGTCGTTTTTGATCCAACTCTGCAGTTTATTGTTGTAAGAGTTGACGCAAAAATGAGAATCGCACACTATAAGTGTCGGGAATTCGCGTTCTGCATTTTCAAGCGCCATCTTTAAAGATCTGATTTCAGTTCTCTGAATCGAACACTTTCTTACAGATTCAGTTTTTGTTACTTTCGGTCTGATTTTACCGCACAGCCAACGACATTTAATGATCGCACATGCTGCGTCGTAGGATTTTCTCTCTACGTTGAAATGCTGTACAGAGCTATCTGTATAGATTATACAGGCATATTGTGGGAGAGGCAGAATTTCGATTGGCAGAGGATATTCTTCTTCATACTCTAAATCATTCAGTTCTTCGTATTGCGGGGCGAAATAGTATTTCACGTCTTCCGCTCCTAGAGAATCTATGCACTGTATCCATTTCAGATCCAGTGACACTGTAGGCAGGTTTACTGGGCTGAATAGCGCTTCGAAGGCGGATTCCGCTGTGAGGATGTTAATCCTTTTGCCGTGTGCTAGTTCTCGTTCATTTGCTAATGCGATTTGCACTGCGTTCATAGTTCTTTCTGTGTGACTTAATGTTTTTTCTGCTTGTGTGTACAAGTGAGATTTAATTGAAATTGGTACCTTTTCTCCCTCATTAGAGGTTAGGTATGTGAATCCGCATCTTCCTGGGATGACTCGGATTACAAGATCATGTGTGTTGTCACGTGTGTCTAATTTCGTTTTTGCTAACATGTCTGTTTGCAGTGATCTCAAAATTTCTGTGTGTTTTTGAGTCCAATTGATTTGTTTAAAATCAGGTTTAATTAGTTTGTAGAGAGGTTTAACCCTCTCTGCGTAATTTAGAATGTAAGTTCTTCCGAAATTCAGAAAACCTAGAATGGATTGTAAATTCTTCAGCGTTTTTGGAGCTTGGAGTACAGCGCACTTCTCTAAGAAGTTGTCCGCTAGGCTTTTCCCTTCACTTGATAATTCGTACCCTAAAAATAGTACTGTCAGATGGGCAATTCGGGACTTTTTAAAGTTGAATTTGTAACCCTCTGCTGCGAACCCAAGTATAATGGTGTTCACTCTTTTCAAGTGAGTATCCAAGTCGTCGTCTGTGAGATAGATATCATCTACGTAAGATAATGCTTCATCATCATAGATTTGTAGTAACTCTGTTACCCTAGCTGAGAATAGTCCTGGGCTGTTCTTGAACCCCTGTGGGAGTCGACAGAATTTTTTCTGCGACCCAAATGCGGAGAAAGCGGTCAAATATCTGCTTTCTGGTGCAATGTTTTGACAAAAGAAACCATTAGATATGTCTAATGTCGTTTTATATTTTTTCCTAACTATGTTATTCATTAGGGCTGCACTATGCGAGTTTTGTACTGCAAAAGTTTTGCAACATGTATTAAGATGTCTGTAGTCCAAAACTAGACGATATGAATTGTCTGGCTTGGAGACAGGAAACAAAGGATTGTTCATTTGAGAGGTGCATGTTTCAATCACCCCCTGGTATTCAAGTTGATCTAAGATCTCCCTGACCTGTTTTTTAGCTTCTTGCTTTATGGGATACTGCCGTTGGGCAGTTGGTTCACTTTTTAGTTGGATTTTGTGAGGAGGTGAATCCTCATCCCATCCTACATGATTTTTATATAATGCAGGTGCCTGGGCCACTGCCCATTTCCTTGCATATGTATATTTTTTGTGAATCGGTATGTGATTCGAGAAGGCAGGCATAATCACTTCTTCGCCACGAGGGCACTCCCTGACAAACTCCGGGGGCCAATCTTTTTCAGCTAACAGAATATCATAGCCTTTTGAGAGCTTATCCCAAAATAGACCCTTAATTTTCCTAGTCTTATCACCCTCCATACGCAATGTTATTTCGTATATTTTATGGGGCTCGCTAAGTCTGGCGTCGGCAGTTTCAACTTGAATGTATTCATTCGTGTCCACTGTCTCCAGATGACTCATCAAGTTCTTGCGCGCTATACTGATTTCTGCTGCACTGTCCAACATTGTCAATGCCCACTCCCCGTTTTTCAACTGTGTCCTCAGTATTCTCGGCATGGTTGATTACTCTAATACTGGCTACCTTCTTTTTAGGAAATTGAGATTTTTTACTCTGAGCAGGTTCCTTGTCTTTGGACTTGGTGTGCTCTCCTGGGTCTGACCGTCCTCTTCTTTCCGAATTCTGTGGAGAAGATCGAGAGGGACGTGTATCAATACTTTGATATCTATCAGGTTTTTTCAGATTATCCCTATTTCTAAGGTTATATCTTTTCTCAGAGGGCTCCCTCTGGGGAGACTGGCGTTCTCGAGTCGGAGTTCTTTCCCTCCGTCGAGGAGACCTTCCTCTGGACTGGAAAACTTTTTCCTTGGGAGTGGATTGTTTATTTCCATCCCAACTCTTTTAGGAGTGTTTAAATTATTTTTAATAAATAATTTTTCAGGACTTTCGAGCAGTTGGGGTTTTACTGGTTTCCCACCCAAGCTGTCTCTACCTAATTCTTCATAGCATTTTTCTATGATTTTTGCAAGCTCAACAGGATCTTTTATATCTGTTTCCTTCAACTTCTGGCGGATCGCCACAGATGCTGCTTCTCCTTTAATGTTGGCTAATAATATAGCCGAGACCTGCTTGAAGTCTTTCAGTAATTTCATACCTAGATTTAAAGCGGGCTCTGGACCGAATTCATTTTGAATCTGTTTTAGCACTTCTGGTATTACCGCCATAGACGGAACACCGTGTGTTTTTGTGTAAATGGAAGCAAAGACTGTACCCCAAGTGTCACAGTCCTCCACGTGTGGTGCGATTCCCATAGGAAGGCAGATGGTCAAGATTCTGTGTTTCTCTATAGGGGTAGTATCAGGAAATACTTCCTCTATTTGAGTGATTTTCTGTGCTAACCAGAAAGGAATTTGTTCCCGTTTTACGGGTGTTTTACCAAGACATGACTGTATGTTCTGTGGTGTAATTTTATTTGTGTTCCCCTGATGAGGGGTCAGCTGGTGTGAATTAACAGCTGGCTGGACTGTTGCAGTCCGCATTACATATTGGACTAATTGCCTATGTATTTTTATTAATGTGTTTAGCTGTACTAACAGCTCTTCTCTTGACATTCTTACAATGTCAGGATGTGGTGTGTAGCTGGCTAGAACCGGCCACGTTGCTCCTGGTCTACCTAGTGGACCGAGCCTAGTTATGTGATCATTGTGTTTTAGGGCGCCATTAAACCAGAGCAGGTGCTCTTGAAATTTAAGTGGAATTTCAATCTCCTCGAAAGGAGCGTACTCTTCCGGAGGTTTCTCTATTTTGTAATAGTGAAACTCTTTTGTTATAGCGTTTACCGCTGGAAAGTTTATCCATGAATAGAATACCTCTGTCTGCCGATACTCGTGAGCCTCTATCACGAAAATTACTGTACCACCTTGAGGTGTCAGTCCGTTCTCTATAAGTTTTAAAGTTATAGATCTTCTTAAGTGAACCGGGATGATAATGGCATCCGGGTCTGCTTGTTCGGGACCTTGCTGAGTCGCGTCTACTGCGGCCCCAGAGGTTCCGTTATTTTCTGGCATTGTAAAAATGCAAGGTTTGCAGAGTAGGTCTCCAAGGAGACAAAGATTAGGTGCACAATATTTTGGAACACTGTATCCTTCAACGTTGAATAAACCGGAGCTTTACATAGGAATCTCTTCCTACTAAGGTCGGGCGGATTTTTAACCTTTCACCCACTCCAGACGTCTATTGGAGTATTTACGGGAGAAAGGGGTCTGTGTGAAATATGCACGACTGAGTTACTCTACTGTCTTGCGTTAGTTTATCGCCTTACCAAACGTTTGGGCGCCATGTAGTGTAGTTTCTAGTTTCCCACTAGGCCCTGCGCATTGGAATAACATAAACAGTAGTATCGACGTAGAACTGCAGATATTCCAGGCCTCCACTGACTATGCTAAACTTAATTGGGTTGTGTTACCAACTAGCTCAGAGGTCACTGGAAACTTTCTTCTCTGCATAGGAAGTGATCAGCTTCCTTGGCACAGACAAGAAGGGATTCAGTTTTCCAACAACCGTGCAACATGACAACTTTGCTCCTCAGATCAAGAGTCGATCTCTAGGGTCGTGTGAAACAATAGACCTGTATTTCACTCAGTCAGTCTAGTGCAGTTTACTTTCACGAGATGTAGAGAATAGAGAGACGGGCGTTTGTCAATAAAGGGTTAACATTTATTGAACAGTCTTTCTTCTCGTACAAGAGAAATGAATTGCCACAATTGCAATAATTGTTATTATAAAAAGTACGTACAGTAAGATAAGTATTGCGAAATAGAACTGTAAAAGCATTGATATGGTTTCTTAGCCATACAATGGTTAAAAGTAATAAAACATATATACAGTCATATATACATTAGGCTAACATACTCAACTGGTGCTTCTAACTAAGCCTACCCCAGTGTGCCTGACCTAAGCCTAACACGTGAAAAGGGGAGTAAGTAAGAAGCTTAAGTTAAGTTGGTTTTGCCAAGGTTTGTTTCAAGAATTCTCGTCTAAGGGTTTAGTCAACACCATACCTCTGAATAGAATGATGGAGGATTGGTATCTCCTTCAGGGGTCTCTCTCGATATCCCAGTCACCCGCGAGGGTAAACCGGAAGCGCCAGGACTGGATTTCTCTGCACGAGAAAGTCAGCGGCTTCTCTTCAGCGCGTCGAGGAAGGAGGGGGGACAGCGTCCGCGGGCAGCTGGAATCTGCTGGATGTCTTCGCAGAGGGACGGCTGTTCAGCTCCTTAAGCGTACTGCACCATAGTTCGCGCTTTAGCGGCGATAATGGTATCAGCAGCTTCACCACCACAGGATAGCAGGCTGCAGCGACAGAGTGCTAGATTTACTAACACGGGGTCTTGCAGGCAGCTGGCATCAGCAACAGTAGCTTGCAGCTCACATTGCTTAAGGCAACGTTGGTAATATTTATACCTGACAGGTGCCGGGTTTGACGCAAGTTTGCTGGACATAAGACGTCAATTAAAGATGTCACTAGGAAGTGATAGTTATCAGTTGCTCATTAGAGTTCTATTACTAATCAAAACATAGCAAGCGGGGATTTCCAGGTTTGCTGAGTTTTTATCTTGTTGAAGAACTCGGAGTGTTATCTAGGAATATCAGATAGTGACTGCTGCTCTGTCATTGCACTAATTGGTCGCAAAGGAAGTGGCAGAGGGAACTATGCTGGAATGTGGCTCTGTTCGTGTGAGGCCAGAGATGACTTTTCAGAAAATCGCACTTGAACGGTTATGCCAATATAGGGAATAAATGGATTTATAGCTGAATAGGGGCATAAGGTCACAGTATCGATCAGGAACCTAGATAAACACGCAACAGTCTCAGGTCCTTGGCACCAAAACAAATTACCTTAACCCAATTAGGGGATAGGTGCAGTCTTATTTGCCCCATACCCTGTGAGTTCTTGTATTATCATCTTCCCGGTCCCCCTTCATTTACAGACCCTGCAGAGACTCAACGGCGTCTCATCTATGGCGGGGACAAACATAAGCCCCACAGGAGACTTTGTCCGACGAGGCCAGGGACAAGCTCCATAGGTGGCTCTCCCACATGGAGGAGTGGAATGGGCATGCCATAGTCAGCTCCCAACCAGACCTCGTGATCAAATCGGATGCCAGTGGTTCGGACTGGGGAGCCCATTTTGGAGAGATCACTACCAGCGGCGGGTGGTCCGTTAAGGAACAATATCTCTACATTGATACCTGAAAGCAGAGGGGACCAAGTTCGTACTACTAGCCAGTAGTCACATGGCCATAGATGAGGGACAGGAGGAGGAGAGTGACCCTCTCCCCGACCTACTCACTCAGAATCCTGACGATGGATCGGTAGACGGTGTTGTCTTTTGTGGCAGCCTCTCCGAACATCAACAGGAGGATTGTAAACAGGTTCTTCAATCCTTCCGGCATATGTTCTCTCTAACACCCAGTCAGACCAATTGGTGTACCCATGAGGTCGACACTGGTGACAGCTTGCCCGTCAAGAGTAAAATCTACCGGCAGCCCGATCACGTTAGAGACTGCATCAAGAATGAAGTGCAGAAAATGTTGGAGCTGGGAGTCATTGAGCCCTCGGACAGCCCCTGGGCTAGTCCCGTAGTTCTAGTGCCGAAACCTCACACCCCGGGCGGTAAGAAGGAGATGAGGTTCTGCATAGACTACAGGGGTCTCAATGCAGTCACTAAGACTGATGCCCACCCAATACCAAGGGCAGACGAGCTTATCGATAGATTGGCTTCGGCCAACTACTTAAGTACGTTTGACCTGACAGCTGGGTATTGGCAAATCAGGTTAGCTGAGGACGCTAAGCCCAAGACCGCATTTTCTACCCCTGGTGGGCATTATCAGTTCGTGGTGATGCCCTTTGGTTTGAAAAATGCACCTGCCACCTTCCAACGGTTGGTGAATCACGTTCTCACTGGGCTGGATGACTTCTGTGCGGCGTATCTTGACGATATTGCTGTCTTTAGCTCCACCTGGGAGGATCACCTGGTCCACCTGCGGAAAGTGTTAGAGCCTCTGCAAGCAGCAGGTCTCACTATCAAGGCTACCAAGTGCCAGATAGGGCAGACACAGGTTGTATACTTGGGCCACCTTGTCGGTGGAGGCCAAGTTCAACCACTGGAGAGCAAGATACAGTCAATCAGGGACTGGGCTCCTCCAACCACCCAGACTCAGGTTCGAGCTTTCTTGGGCCTGACTGGTTACTACCGGAAGTTCGTCAGAAATTACGGATCGATTGTGACTCCGCTTAATGAACTGACAAGTAAGAAAATGCCAAAAAAAGTTCAGTGGACAGCGAGCTGTCAAAAAGCATTCGATGACCTAAAACAGGCCATGTGCACGGCGCCTATCCTCAAGAGTCCAGACTACTCCAAACCATTCATTGTCCAAACAGATGCGTCTGAGTTGGGTGTGGGAGCTGTTCTATCTCAACTGAATTTCGATGGTAATGAACAGCCCATTGCTTTTATAAGCAGACGGCTGACCCCCAGAGAGAAAAATTGGTCAGCTATAGAGAGGGAGGCCTTCGCTGTGGTGTGGGCCCTGAAGAAACTGAGGCCATACTTGTTTGGCACTCATTTCAAGATTCAGACCGACCATAAGCCCCTCCTATGGCTAAATCAGATGAAGGGTGAAAACCCCAAACTGCTTAGGTGGTCCATTTCCCTACAGGGGATGGACTTCACAGTGGAGCATAGACCTGGCACTGATCATGGCAATGCAGATGGGCTCTCCAGGTATTTCCACTTAGAACAAGAAGACTCACCTGGTCAAGGTTAGCTTATTGTCCCAACGTTTGGGGGGGGGGGGTCATGTAGGAGAGTAGGGTCTGCAATCCTATGATCACCCGGACTTTTTGCTTTTGTTTCACTGGTTTACGACTTTCTCGGGCTGTGGGCCTGCTAATCAGACCCACAGCCTAGCTGTTCTCTCACTAAATTGATGCATGTACCTTAGGTGCATTACCCAATTGGAACTGGGCCACCTTGTCAGACCCTGTAACTCAGGGCATTGGTGTACCCAGGGCCTACCAGGGGCTGAAGCATGTATTATGCCACCCCTGGATGGCCATCTAAAACTGACACAACTGGCTGCACGACAGCTGGGGCAACGTAGCGTACTCGCTCGTTGCTTTAGGTATAGTATCCCTATATCTAACCTCACAATGGACACCCGGGTTCCTATCAGTCACTCCTATGGCAGGCCTTGACAATCCTGAAGGCAGAGTGCATGGACCCGTGTGAATTGGGCTCTGGCACGAGCCGAGCCCGGTTGCAGCTTGCGGAACCAAGACCCAATGGCTGTTCCATGATAACGCGTATCATATCGGTAACTTCGGTATAGCGTTATCAAGACATGTCGAGTAAGGTGTCATACGAATCGAGATGCTGCCCCCTCACCAATTCTGGCGACGAGGTTAGCATTCCGCCCTTCTAGAGGGACACGACATGTACGTAACTGTGAACCCCGGTTAAGGTTAACTAAAGCCTCAGCTCCACAAAATGGATGCTGCCACCACAGGACCATCCACCGGAAGTCCCAAAGGTACAGACAACACAGTTGAGTACAGATGGAGAAGAGCTACCCACAGACTCCAAGGAGACGAGGCAGAAGCACGTCAAAGCCCTCCACTGGGAAACGTACCCAGTGTAGAGGGCAGCCGAGCCTGTCATAGTTCGAAGTCAACAGACAAGACAGAATAGCGCCCCAGCAAGAAGGCAGAATAAGAACGTATCCTCACAAGGCCCCTACAGGACAAGAAGCAGGAGCGCCAGGGCCCACGCCAAGGTTGCCAGCCACAGAACAGAAGAGCAGGTGGGGCAGCCGCTGATAAGCCCCACAAAACTAAACGCCCAGACCCCGTCGGGCTCAGAAGAAGGGTTAGACTTGCAAAGCGCCCGAACAACCTCAAAAGGGACCGCTCCGGACAGAACCGATCCACAAAGAAGTGCAATCAGCAGTAAGATAAGAGGAGAAACAAGTAGGACGGACCAGGCCGTCACACAGGAAAAACTATCCCCTCAGAAACACCTGACAGAGGACCAGAGCAAAACGGCAGGCGAAGGGCAAAAACACCGCAGATGGCCAACCCATGCCTCAATAAGGACTAAATATCGCACCACCATAATGAAGCAACACCAGGAGGGGCGAGGACCTTGCAAAGGGAAACTCACACTCTCCAAGCATAAGGCAGAGCTACACAATAGCTACATGTACCCCACATAGGTTAGGACACGTCCCAAGAAAACATGGTCACCACTATTCGGGAAAAACAATCCCGCATCAGAGGACAAAACCATAGACCTGCGGCAGAACCACAGAGGGCTTAGTAATCAGTCAAAAACACGTCCTCACCAAAAAAGGGGGGCTGAACCAGCAGCCAACTGAAGAGAGGGGCCAACCAAGGACCCCGAGGGCACAGTAACCCTCACGGAAAGTGTAACAGCCACTCCAGAACCCAAAAATAAAGAAGGTGGGATAACGTCTCCCACCAAGAGACAGAGGATCAGAAAAACAACCTACTGAGGAGAAGAAGAAGGAGGAGGAGGAGGAGGAAGGAGCCCCGCAAGAAGACGCTGAATGGCGGAGTCTGCATGAGTATTAAATAGATGGACCCCGTCAAAAGGGAGGTCGACCAGATGCTCTCTAATATTTTCGGGAAGCACAGCATCTCATAGCCAAGCATGGCGACGGAGAGCCACAGAAGTGGCAATAGTACGACTGAGAGCATCTGTAACATCCAAAGCCGCACTAATATAAAAGTGGCCAACTCTCTATCATCCAACACATGGCCCCGCAGATCAGCACGGGTATTTTCATGAGAGGCATAAGAAAGAAGGGACTCCACAAAATCCCACAGGCTGGAAGTAGCCCTATTCAACACACACAAAGTGTTAAGTGCCCGGAAGGCAGAACTGGAAGAGGCAAAGACATTACGTACCCATGAATCTAACCACTGGGCCTCCCGAGACGGAGGAAACAACACCACAGGCAAACACGGAAAGGCATTGCACAGTAGAGCGCCTTGAGTAAAAGGGTGGAATGAAAGACAGACCGAGTTGTGCGGAGCAGGACGATGGCGATGCAGCAGTGCCTGAGACACCGGATCGCCTGTGGCAGGGCACCCCAAGCCCCCATAAGAGAATTATGGAGTGACGCTTTAAAAGGAAGGAACAACTCCCGTCCACCAGAAACCTGGTGGAGAATTTCCAAGAGGTTGTCTGCAGGAAACAGAGTGACAGGTTCACCCATCCTCAGGACACCGGCTGCCGTGGAAATAGCCCTAACAAAGGCAACACTGGCCTCAGTAGGGCACCACGGAGGGGAAAGTAATTCCTCCGTTGGTGACAGTTGCAGACTGAGTCGCCCATCACCAAGTCCAGGGGGGAGCGGTCAGCCCCGGAATAGAGGAGGATCCTCAGAGGAATGGAAAACCTGAGGGGCCCCAAGGGAGGGCACAGAGGCCCGTGGAGAAGCCAGCCGTGAGCCACGGTAAGAAGGTTTCGAGGATTTCGGTCGTGGGGTCGGCGAAGAGCCTTCCCTGGAAGATGTCTGTAAAAAGGCAACAACACGGCACCGTGTCTCCGCGGAGGAACACACCAACAGGTGACAGACCTCTGGAGAAGAAGGGACCTCAGGAGACAAATCCAGAACCCAACGCCGACGCAGCTCGGTGGAGTCCGCCATCGGCACCTGATCGGCTTCGGAGTAGGCCTCCGTGGCACCGGGCCAACTCCGGCCACCACGTGCTCTCAAGGAGAATGGGGTGAGATTGACACTGGAACGGCAAAGGCGCAGTGCCGTAAAGGCGCCGGCTCGACCTCAGATGGGGCAGCTGCCCGCGTCAAGGACCAAGAGAGACTCGAGAAAGCGCCTCAGGTCCCGGCCTCCACCCGCTACTCCAGCGGAGCCAGGGAGGAAGGCTCCCGGCGCCGAACCGGCACCAGCTCGACCTCTGGTGAGACAGCAGCCTGTTTCAGAGGATCGAGGTGGACTCTGAGAAAAGCCCGGAGTCTCGGCCATCACCTGCAACACCACAGGGAACCCTGTAGGGATTTGCGGCGAGGAAGGGCCAAAGAAGCCTGCAGAGCCGCAGCGTAGGCTGTCATTTGGGCCCTAGTTGCCTCAGCGCCGCGAAACGACGGGTAGAGAGGCAACAGGCGGGGGCTTCTGTTCTGGGGGAGCTGGCATCCACCGCGGAAGGAGGACAGGACCTCAGAGACAAACTGAAGGACCTACCAGCTGGTGAGCCACGCCCAAAGGGCCGCGGCGACAGGCAATTCCGCATCCGAAACCAGCCACTCCTTATCTCCGAGGTAGGGGACGGACACTGGGACGACATCCACCTGGACAAGTGTGCAGACAGAAACTTCATCCAGCGCTCCTGTCGTGATTTAGGGTTAAGGTGCTGCAGGCGTCGCAACTCTCTGAGTCATGGTGCTCATCCAGGTACCACATGCAAATCGGGTGACGGTCCGTCGCCGACATGGGACGTGCACAGGAGGCACACGTCTTTAAGCCTGAAAGCATTCACACACTGTTCCACATAATGTCAAAGTGTTAAAAAGAAGAGCAGGCCTGAAAACAGGACAGAATCCGGATCCGCGTTGCATGTGGAATGAGAAAAACTGACATAGGCGTGCTGGGGTGGGACATATGTATCCTCGCTGTCAGCGCAATGTCACGCGGTAGTACCGTCCGCCCGGCGCGCCGGAGTGCTGTGGCAGAAAAGTGTGAGAAAATGGCAGCGCCGTAGCCAAGCTCCACTAGCCGAGGGACATAAAACCCATAATCCGTCCTAAATCCTACCCCCAAACCAAGCGGTGCTACGTATGAAGTATCCGGAATAACCCTAGGAAAGTGAAAAGCCGGCTTGCGGGAGAAAGCGAGACTTGAAAGGCAAAATTCCATCACTATGTTAGGATGGAAAACGGAGTGGCCTGACCGTGCGCAGCAGCGGGAAACAGGAAGCTGAGACGTGAAGGCAACACACCAGAGAGAACACTGGCCAGCGGCATAACCCCAGGTGCTTCTCCTTAAATCTCCCCCTTTACGGCACAAAGATCTCCGCAGTGCAGCATAGTGAGAGGTGGCCCCACACGCGTGCTGCATCAGGGGCAAAGGCATTGGCGCAAGAGGAGATATAACCGGGAATCAGGATACGCAGAGAAGGTGAGCGCACTGGGGCACAAATGTTGGGTGCGAAAAGCAACAAAGTGCTGTGCGAGTGTGAGAGACTGAGGGAGGTTACATCAAAGGAGCCCATCCTGGGTGCCTTGCAGCTGTGGAACAGAGTTGCAATGAGTGACTACTAATAAATGAGGTCCCACCCGGTGTGGAGACAGTGGTCCAAGGTGAGCGCTACAGTGTGGCTACATATCAAATGGGACCAGGCATATGCCTGCATATTGGAGGTGAGGCAGGAAGTGCCCACCGGCAAGAGGTGGAGTGAACAAGTAAGCTATAGAAGGGAAAGAGACAATGCATGGCGGTGCTCCCCTGAGCCCTACAATATATGGAGACTTGAATGAGCCCACTGGAGGTTAAATAACTTTGAGCACACCCTGAGTGTGAAGAGTGCGTCTCAGAGCAAAGTAGCACAAGGTACGTAGCGTAACCTACAGTATCATCGAAGAGGGGGAACATAATGGAGTCCTGAATTGAGCGGAAGTGAAGGGTGGGTGAGACATCCCAGAGATTAATCGAGTGCGTAATGGGAAAACCCAGATTTTTGGGTCCCTCCAAACCAATAAAATGGACAACTACGCAGAACCCCAAAACCTGGCGGTGCCGCAAACTGAAGAAACAGCTGTGCCCACACTTAGTGCAATCATGGCCGACATCCAAGACCTAAGGGGCACCCTAGAGCCTAAAACTGATGCGGTACAAATCGAAACAAACCTGATCAGAGAAGATATGCACAAACTCTCTGAGAAGCTAAACATAGCAGAGACAAATATTACCCAGCTCCTGTCGACTACCAAATGTCTCGAGGCCCAGGTGCAGGCGCTCACCCAGAAGGCTACAGAAATGGCAGCAAAGCTGGAAGACCAAGAAGGCAGAGCAAGGAGGAACAACATTTGGGTGGTGTGGGTCCGGGAGGGGGTGGAAGGGGGAGGGGGGGGGGGGGGTCGGTAGACCTCATCACAAAAGTTCTAAAGCCCAAGAGACTCTCCAATGTTTGTTCAATCGAAAGAGCACACAGGGCGCTAATACGACTGCAGAGACCAGGAGCTCCCCCAAGGACAATCATAGCGAATCTTTTTAACTACAGAGATCGCGACGTAATACTTCAAGCTGCCAGAACCATGAGAGATATTACATCTGACAATGCCCAGATTCGCTTTTTCCCGGAATTTACTTTAAAGGTTCAATGACAGTGGAGGAGTTTCAAAGCGGTAAAGAGGGAGCTAATAGATCGTGAACTGAAATATATGAAGCTGTTTCCAGCAAAGTTACGAGTAATTGCAGAAGGTAGAACCTGGCTCTGCGCAACTACAGAGTAAGCCTGGGAATGGCAGAGGGCTGGCGGACAGGAACCTGAGCAACAGGCAAAGACAGGACATTTGGTCAGGGATGGGAGAAACAAGGAAACCATACACCGAGTCGAGAGCGAAACTCCAGCGAAAGGAACGAAGAGTCATGGCTAAAACAAGTGTGAGTGAAGACAAGTGAGGAACAGTGATCCAAAGTAAGGTACAAATGTCCTGATCACAGAGACTTTCACAAGCCTGAAATCAGGCTGGGAAATAGTAGAGCTATGGGACACTGCAAATCAATAGAAAGTGTATTGTTTGCAGGGGGGATAAACACATAAGGTTGCAGTGAAAGGGTTTGTCCCGAGGGTGAGGGTTCTCGGTGCCGTTTCCTCCCTGTGGTAGTTCCACGGGGGCGCAGCCAAGCCTTCCTGGGTTGTAACAGTTTAATGTATGTTTGAGGGCAACAGGCACTCTGCGGGTTGGAAAGTTGGGGGTGGCACAACCTTAGTTGCAGGGTAGCAGGGTGGGGGGTGAGAAGGGGAGTTGGGGATTATGGGTTTAAGTTTAAAGCTCAGAAAAATACCAGGGTTTACACAGGAACACAGAATAGTGGGAGGAGACATGTGCCTGCTCCACTGTACAAGAGATCAGTATGGGGACTCTACCAACAATGGCGTATTCTATGACTTCAATGAACCCTTTGAGAGTGTGGTCATGGAATGTAAATGGCCTGAATGGTAAATTAAAACGCTCGGTAGTCCTGCAGTATATCAAGCAACACATGCCGGACATTGTCCTGTTGCAGGAAACACACCTAAGGGGCAACCAATGGTAATCGCTAAATAGAGTGGGATACACACTAGTGGCACATGCAGGGTACACCACGGGTTCCAGGGGAGTGGGGGTGCTCATTAGAAAATCGCTCCAATTCATTCTGGGAAGGGTATGGGAGGACACCCTGGGTAGATATCTAGCGATTAGCGGGACATGGGAAGGGAAAAGGTAAAACCTCTGTTCGGTCTACGTTCATCAGGGGCTACAGGCCACCACACTAAAAAAGCTGGGCCCCTGGCTGCTTGAGCTCCCACGACATCATGAAAGAAAAAATGGACGTCACTAGGCAGGTAGGAATGAACATAAGAGTAGGCCAGCTGGGGGGTTTTCTCAAGCCGATGGGATTGGGTGATATATGGCGACACCAAAACCCCACTGAGAAATAATACACACATCTAGCAGCCATGAGTGGGAGCCTTTCAAGACTAGATTATATGATAATGCAGCTCACAGGACTGGGAAAATTTGTAGGTGCAACACACAAGGTATCAGACCACTCCCCAGTGGAAGTGGGTCTCATTGGCCACAAACAGAGACTATGCCCTGCCACCAGGGATAGATCCATGGATATTCAAAGATGAAGAATTCAGGGAAGACGCCAAGAAAGGTGAAGACCTTTGCTGAAAATGTGGGTTCCGTAGACTCTAAAGTGATACTAAAGAAGGCCTTCAAGACAGAGTTCAAGGGAGGATACAGGCACGGGTAGGGGCTGATTGGGAAGAGAAAGCTCTTAGGCGTCAAACCCTAGAAGATTAAATAACTGTACTGGAATCCCAGGTAGTTCAGAGTGGGCATGATTTGGCATACGGGCAACACTGCCTGCGGCTCCACCAAAAAGAACTAAGAGATCTGCTAGAAGAAAGCGCCAGAGCTCAAGCGTTAGCCAGACAAAACAGATTATATGGTGCCGGGGATAAGAAAAATAAGCTGCTGGCCTAGTTTGACAAGGGAAGGGCGGAGGGTAGATGGGTGCCTGGCCTTATAGATCAGAAGGGGCAGAATCTTGTCACGGGGAAAGACGTAGTAGAGGGATTTGCTACCTATTGTGAACAGGTGTACTATTCCTCTTCCAAAAAAACAGAGCAAGACTGCAGTGATTTCCAGCATGATATTAAGCTCCTGCGACTGTCAGAGAAATGTTAGAGGAAGATGTAACAGTTGAGGAAATAAAAGCAGCTGTTCTATCCCTGCAATCGGGTAAAGCAGCAGGTCCTAACGGACTCCCTGTTGAGATGTATAAATGTCTACTAGAGGGCACGGCAGACCATTTACTAGCTATCTTACAAGAGGCCAAAACCGAGGGAAGACTCCCTGCAGATCCGAGGACCGCAGTAATAGTGGTCATACCAAAAGAGGGTAACTCGCCTATTTAGTGTGGTTCATACAGACCTATCTCCCTGCTCAACTTCGAAGTCAAGGTCTTGGCAAAACTTCTATACATACGACTGGGCAGGGTGATCACCTCACACGTGCACCCAGACCAATCAGGGTTCATGCCCCATAGAGGGACGAGACTCAATTCACATAGATTATTTGTGGTGCTACATCTTACAGAGGTGACACGGAAGGAACAAATAGCGCTCCTATCCCTAGATGCCAGGATGGCATTTGATAGCGTGGAATTAACTATCTTTTTGAAGCGTTAAGGAAATTGGAATTGGGACCAACATACATAGGGTGGGTGAGATTACTCTATAAAAACCCACTGGCTAGGGTACGAGTTAACGCCACAGTGGCAAGGGTGTTCTATGACTCAGGGAATTAAATGGCAAGTATTGTACCCAACAGCCCGGCTCAACAAACAAAATCTAGAATGAAACATTATCCTAAAGAGACTACACAGGAATCAGGTGAATCAGCAAAATTTATCAAAAGACCTGGTGAAATTATGGAGGAGGTCCCTGCCACTAATTCTAGTCTAAGGACCTTCGCCAAAGGAAGTGATCCAATGCTACATTTGAATGAAGGAAATCTTCAACATCCCCCAGAGTGTACTAGTTAACATTTCAAACACTTACCAGGTAAAAGTCAACCTACTGAGGAACTCATGCGCAAAACTGCACATTGGTTGTCTCTAAAATCGGGGTATCAAGGGTTTTTAAATAAACACATTTTATATGCACAAAGGTTAAACTGGATGAGCAACTCATGGAACACCTCCAGAGGTGATTATGTTGTGTTCAGTTTTAGTGACCCTGGCCTTGATCAACTCTTGTTATTCCATTTGGATTATCTAATAAGACATAGGCAGGGCCCTCGGGCATTAACCCTGGGTCTCTTTTATAAACCAACTTTCGCCCAGCACCAACCAAATATACCAGTTTCAAACCGTTTTGTACCATTAAGTGACGTTGATACCAATTATTGAGTTTATGAAGAATTAAAACCGGCTGGAAATGGAGACAATGTTATGTTGGAATGTTCCCTGTTGACCATGGCCGAGTCCTTACCATGTACTTTGTTCGCACCTTTGCATCATGCAGATGATAAAAATTATGTGACCCATGAGGGATAGTCCTTGATGTCCTGGAATGGCAGGAGCAAAAGAAAAGTTGAAACATTTTGATTGGCTACGTTTAGTGACTTCTCGTACTATATGTGTTCAGGAAAGATTGGTTGATCCTTTATATTTAGATGGATACAATGTGTTTTTTCAACCTACCATTTCTGCTTCAGCCGGTACAGCGAAGGAAGGCCTTGCAACCTTTATTTCCACAAAACTCTCCTCAGCCCAGGGCCGGACTGGGAACCAAAACCGGCCCTGGCAAAGTGCTCGGCCGGCCCCAGCCCCCAATCCGGGGGTTGGGGGTGCCGCCGAGCTCTTTGCCAGGACCGGTTTTCGGCCGATTTTGTTACAGGGCCGATTTTGCAGCTATGCTGCAAAAACGGCCCTGTAACAAAATCGGCTACCAGGGGCCCAAAACCGGCACCCACCCCCACCCTTGCGGCGCACCGGTGGTTTGCCTGGGGGCCCGCTACGGCCAGTCCGGCCCTGCCTCAGCCAAATCCACTTATAAATGGTTCTCCTCATATATTTTGGTCATCTTATTATCACGTCTTGGGGAGCCTGACATTTTATTGGTACATTTGTATAATAATGTGTTTAATCACAGACTGACAGATAATTAATGAGTTGGCTGAGTTTTTGGAAAACTTTCATTTGCATTTGAATAGAAACACTTCGATAATCTGGGCAGGAGGTTTTAATACTTCAGTCTGCCAGGTTGAAGATACTCATTTATCTAGCGTTCTGTTTAAAGCTACCAATAGGGTGCATTTTAAACACACATGGTTGGGTGATCTCATGAATTCATTATTAGCTAGATACGATTTCGTTTTTACTTTTGATCCGTCTTTCGGTTGTGATCAGTCAACCCCTATTCTAACCCCCACTTTTATCGGTAATCATCAGAGGAGCATCATTCATTTTATACTGATTTCAGCAAAAGGCATGCACCTTATTTTTGAGTCTAAAATTGTCCCCAAATGTCTGAGTGATCACAATCCATTACTCAATAAACTGCAAGTTTTCCCAATAAGAGCAGGGGTGACGAATCATTGGAAATTATCACATACTAAGAATCCAATTATGTGGGACAAACTAGACCCTTAAGATCTTGATCAAAGGATAATTAATGTAAGCACAAAGCCTATTATGACCGGCCTAGCAGGTTGACCAACATATCCACTCATTTTAAGGGAGTGTGAGTTATTATGTCAAGCTACTACAAAGGAACTAACAATACATAGCTCTAATTCAGTTAGTTACAAATATCGCTGGTTTAATAAACCTTGTTCTGCTGCCTATAAAACACAAACAAAAAACACGCCCTTAAGTTAAACCCATGATGAGGGGGGGGGGGCGCGTGGTTAACCCCTAAGCATGGTGGACATGGATTAGCTGAGCTCCGCACCGGTCCCTGACACCGAGGCAGTTATCCTGGTACTGCATGGGACTCCATCTCTTATAAGCGCTGCATCGGTCTGCGGAGGCACTGGGGTGTGCAGCAACACCACAGCAACAGGTCTGTGCTGAATACCAGATGAGAATGGCGGCACTCATTTAGACTGTGCAGTGGCCGAACCAGGTAGACCGGTCGCTGCTGACTAGACCGCCGCAGGGCAAGTTTTACAGGCACAGCGGCACTGGCCGCTCAAACAGTGAGTAGCTGTCCTTTGCGTCAGCCGCGGGGGAACCGGATTCATTCTGAGCCCAGGGAGGAAGTGCTGCGAGTACGATACACCCGGCTGCAAAAGACAAAATGGCTGGCAGAATCGCCCCAGAGTGGTGAAAAGAGCCCAGGCATACAGCGGATGGCTGGGGTGTGGAGATCCTCTATGTACAAGGCGCTCTACAGCAATGCCAGCACAGGGGGCTCTAGACACAAACTAACGCGCTGTATCAGACTGCGGACATCTGAGGCGAACATTGAAACTGCCTCACATAATTAGGAAGGTCAAATTTGAGTGCACTGAATAGGTAGGAAGACACAACGGCGACCTAGGTCTTGGTGGGCCCTGGCCCAATTAAGGTCCATCGGAACGTGCTTTAGCGTGCCGTACACTTGTGCCTGCTGGGAAAACCTTGTAAGGAATAGGGCAATACAGAGGTGGGTGGAGTGTAGGCATTGTTACATTGCTCAGAAGGAACAACACATACTTGCTTCATCTGAAAATGGGTCATACTAAAACCAAGCAACCAAACCCCCTCGTTCTGAGGAGATGGAACCCGTCATGCAAAGCGACCCGACACAAAGTCTTGATAAAGACGTTATGCCGCCCATGGAGCCAGATCTAAATAAAGATAAGCTGGACTTGATATTGAAAGAGATACGAGACTCGCGCGCGGCTATAGAGACGCAAATAGGCGTGCTGACCACTAGCTTTACCCTATTAATGGCGGACCATGCAAACCTGGCGGAAAAGGTGATGTCTAACAAAGTAGCCTTAGATGATCTGATACAGCAGCAAACAATCCACACCGCCCAAATAGAGCAACTACGTCAATTGAAGGGGTTACAAGACAGGGGGGATGATGCGGAAGGGAGAACCCGCCACAACAACGTACGAATCCTGGGCATACCGAAAAAGAGCGAGGGTTCCCATCCCACCCAATTTATAGAAACATGGCTGCGGGACCGGGTTGCACCGATGGGCCTCACTAAATTGTACAGTGTAGAACGAGCACATAGAGTTCCATCCAGGCCTCCGTCCCATGGTGCGCCGCCCAGGCTGATTATAGCTTCGTATGCTAAATTATAAAGATCGGGACAAGATTCTACGTGCTGCCAGAGAGAACGCCCCAATCCAGTTTGAAAATAAACTAATCTCCCTGTACCCGGACTTTACCCTGGCGGTCCAGAGAGCGGAGGCCACATTTGATGTTGTGAAAAAGACATTTCAGGCCCATAAGTTGAAGTACGCCTTGATCTTTCCAGCATGATTGAAGGTTATCTATGCCCAGAAAGCCTTATTCTTTGACACCCCAGATGAAGCAATGGAATGGGCTGAAATTACACTCACACCCACTGCCTCACAAGAATCGTCCCTAGCGAGTCGACGACGACAACCTCATTCGCAAAGAAATAGAAGGACTACAACGGATCATGCTCGACAACCGGAACCTAGTCCTCATGTGAGCCCCTCGCCGGAACAACTCTTAGAAAGCCAAAAGAGCGCATTACTAACAAAGGCAGCACTGAGAGACCAGGATGCAAAATCTTTGGCTGAGACTGTGGACTCCTCTGAAGGCACTATGCCCACTCAGACTCTAAAAGTAAGCTAGCGCTGTTCCCTTTGGTCACCCCACAGACTGCACAGGACTATCTGGGCTAAACAGTATGAACATTCTATGATGGGATGGTGTTTTAACAGATGAGTACAAATTGCCCTACAGTTTGTTACTGGATGGTTCTAATGTCCATTGTAATTGCAATAAGATGGGGCCTGGGCTCCGCAAATGCATAGTAAAATGTACACAAGAGATTGGTGGTTACCGCTCAACCCTGTGGCGACTGCAGTATGTTATTGATTATACAGAGCTCCTGTGGATCTTTTTTTCATTGTTTGGTCCTCTAGAGTTTTATCGGGGAACATGGTATTGAAGAACCGGGTTTTAGAACCCAGCGGCGCCAGGGATAACGCCCGATGTCATCGGATTCTCCTGCCTTGGCAAACAGAGACACGGGACACTTCTTGATGACGTCAAAGACCAAGTTAATTGGCTGCAACCAGGAACAGAGGTCTACGAAGCACAACACGGGTGGTTCGCTAGAGACTGCACAAATTCAAGGAGCGGAGCATCGTCTTTTATGTTAAAATTCACATTCCTGGCTAGCATCAATTACATACAAACTGACCAATGAAACAGTGACATTTCAAACATATCGCATGACGACAATCCCACTTTCCGTTGTCCAGCCCACCAGAAATGACCAAGCAAATTCCAATATTCCTGTTCGATCAGGCCGGACAAACACATCATAAAGACCTCAACCCAAATCAGTGAATAAGCCATAAAGGAATGAACAGAAACAGATGAGAAGCAAGATAGAAGGGTGTGTGCGTGTACCATAAACTCAGCAATGTCCTGCTCTTTGATCTTTATCTGACCAGCTGCTCAACAAGGAACTGGCTCGACAAGGTCATTCTCGTGCAAGGGAGTCAGTTCGGCCAGGTCAGGCAAGAGTCAGCTAAGGTGTACGTGTCCCAAAGACTCGTTCGGCCATAGTCATCGGCCTATGTGAGGGCAACCACACAAAATGGCTGCCGCACACAAAATGGAACCCGAGGGTTCAAACGAAATCCCTGAATACGTAGTGTTCTCATTGATCGGTTATGACAAAAACACTTGTACACACCGCACTCGTGATTTGCGGTCCGCTGATACCAAAATCGTCTATATTCGACGACCTTCATTGAACGGGTTCAGAATCTACAGAACCACAGACCCTTGAACCACGGAACCACAGACCCTCCTTTTGCCCTTAAATAGGCAATAAACCCAAACCCATGTCAGTCTGAATCCAGGTCTATATTCATCAGATCATCAAGATGTTGCTGTAGCATCATCCTAGTACTTAGCAACTCTCTCTGGACAGGTCTCCTCGCACACGAAGTAGCACAGAGGCCACATATAGCAGGAGCACACTGTACACAGAGACAGAACAGGAAAAGGATAGCTAAGATCATCCCAATGACCATCAGAATCTTCCATCCCCACGTGGATATCAATCCCCAAAACCATCCCATCAACGACCAATCTCCCTCGTCTATATGTACAGACTCGGAGATCTTATGTAGCTTGGAAATGGCCTGGAAGACTGTCGGAGCATTGTCTGGAATGAAAACGCAGCAGCTCGATTGAATCAGTTTACACACTCCACCTCTGTCTGCAAGTATGACATCAAGAGCAACTCAATTCTGAAGTGTCATAAGTCGATCCGACTGGAGCTCAGCAGTTAAGTAACTAAGGGCACCGGCAGTTTCGACTATGGTGGACTCAACCACTCTCGTCAACTGGCGAATGTTCCTGCTGTTAGCCATCGGTCCCCAGAACGGCAGAAAACCCTAAAGAAATCTCCCAACTCTTGCCCTGCGGTATCTTCCTTACTGAAGACACCTCTAGCAACTCTCGTCTTATGGTAATCTGCCGCAGCTGAAAAATGGGAGGCAACAGGAACGAAACAAAATATGTGCCTGAAAAGTCAGGGGGCAACCATGTGTACGCTTTGTCATAACAGATGAAGTAGGTACCCTTAGCTGCTAGGAACGCTGGGGAAGTCTGAGACGCAAATTGTCAAATCTTAAAGGATACTCTTGGTAGCTGCACGGGAACAGAGATGCTGGCTTCCGAATCCACCTAAAGCAATGATTTAGAGCTCAACATGTGAACGTAAGACTCCAAACCATTACCTCTGGGGGAAGGGGAAATTGGATAAAATAATAAAGAACAAGAAGAGATCCTCTTGGGTGGCTTCACCTGTATGTACGACCTGTAGACCTTCACTGGCTTGGAAACCTGTTGGGGAAGATATTACAATATCTTAACTCTGTACCTCTGACTCCCTCTCTTCTCTTTCCTATGGCTCTCCTAGGTTCTCACCTACCATTTCTGCCAAGAGTCTTGTCCTCTCTTCTCTTAGGATTAAGGCTTTGGATTTTCTGCTGAACTTCTTTTAACAATTTCTTTCTGCAATTCACAATGACACCTTGTGTTAACCTGACCTTTCCTGCGACCTGCCTCTTTCTTTAGTCTTACTCTCTCTCTACTTACTTTTTATTAATTCTCTTGTTCTGTTATCCTGTGTGCCTTTTCCTATCTTCGTGTATTCCTGTCTTGTTAACTGTAACACATTTAAGGTAATCGTTATACATGAAATTCTCAACTCTACTTCTACTCTGTGATATTTTGTGTATTGTACCCTGATTTACTTACTCTCTCTGCAACCTCTTTCTCTTTCTTTCCTAATTGTTCTTCGTGAATTCTCTCTCCTGTTTTTTGATTATTTACAGCTCCTGATACTAGCTTGTCATTTGTGCGGTAATATCCACTAAAACATGGCAAGTATAATTTCAGTCTTTAATTCTAATTATTTTCACACGCTAAAGATTTATTCACTTATCTCTGGCCTTCTTTCTTCTTGACAGAGTTTCCGACGCAGCTGAGCCTTCGCCGGTGAACGCGATTCTTGTCTCCTTCCTAAGATGACGGAAGGCACTGGAAATCTTCAACCTTTTTTCTCCTCAGGGCTCACATTGACACTGTTGCATAGTAGTAATACGACTCGTCACACAACTAACGAATAGGGAAATGAAATTGGGGAACTTTCGTTTCACAACTGAAACGAACTCGGGAATTGGAAAACTAAGGACACGTTAAGGAACAGACTCAAATACGGGGGCTTATACTCCGTCGCTCTAACTTCGATTCAACGCCTCAAAATTCTCTCAGACTCTGGCCGCGCTTCCACTTCGGGGAACGCCGTCGGTGAAGTGCGTAGTTTCGAGTCTTCACGCGCCTCACCTGAACTCGGCTAACAGACACTCTAAACACTGGACTGCTGCCCGCGGAGCGATTCAGCAGCCATCTTGAGGTTCCATTTCTTAAACATCGTAGACCAGGAACCTGTCCTTGGCTTTAACTTAGTCCAATGATTTTGCCCACGAATGGTTGTAGCGACTAGTGGATTTGGGATCCTGACAGTACCCCCCAACAAGGTAGAATCTTTCCCCCTTGGTTTTGTGGGGAAGAGTAGATGAAAAGACTTAACCAATCTGGGAGCAGGAACATCTTCTTCACTTTCCCAAGATCGCTCTTCTGGACCGTATCCTTTCCAATCCACAAGATAGGACAGTCTTCCTTTCACACTTTTTGAGTGCAAAATTTCCTTGACTTCCTACTCGGTTCCTGTCTCTAGATTGATGGGTTTTGGTGGTATGATTTTCCGCACGTTGCTTGGAGCCTTCTTCAACAATGAAACATGGAAAACTGGATGTACCTTAAGTCTCGACGGTAAGGCTAACCTGTAGGATACTTGATTTATCTGATTCTCCACTGCGTAAAGACCAAGAAATCTAGGCTGGAACTTTCGGTTCCCTTTCAACCTTAAATTCTTGGTACTTAACCATACCTTGTCTCCTATCTCCAGCTTTGGATCCTCTCGCCTCTTTTTGTCTGCATAAACCTTATACTTCTCTTTTGCTCTTTGGAGACTTATTATGGCCTCTTGATGAATCTGTTCTAAATGTGTCACCATATCCTGAACTGCTGGGACTGATAAGTCTACCTGTCTAAGGGTTGAATTTGGATGTCTCTCATAATTCATATAGAAGGGAGAGAAACCTGTGGACATATTTTTGGCATTATTGTGGGCAAACTCTGCTGCCCACAAATAATCTACCCAGTCCCCCTCCTGCTTCAGCAGAAACAGTCATAGGTACTGTTCCAATTCCTGGTTCACTCGTTCAGTTTGACCATCTGTCTCGGGATGATAGCTAGTGGAGTATCTTACTTCCGTTCCTAAACTCTCCATAAAGGATTTCCAAAAATGGGAAATGAATTGTGTTCCTCTATCGGAGATCATTATCTTGGGTATACCATGTATTTTTACAATATCTGTACTAAAATGTAAGGCTAACTGTTTAGAAGATGGAACCCCCTTTAGTGCAGTGAAATGTGCCATTTTAGAGAAAGAGTCTACCATTACTAGTATTGTGTCATAGCCTTTACAAAGGGGTAACTCCGTGATAAGATCCATGGTTAGTGTGCCAGGGGTAAGGTGGCGTGGGCAAGGGTTGAAGTAAACCTTTAGGGGCTTGCCGTTCAGATTTTCCCTGCGCACATACCTCGCAAGTCTTGACGTAGTTCTCTATATCCTGGTTCATCTCTGGCCACCAGTAATGCCGTTAATTCCTTGGTTTTGGCCTCTCCTTTATGTCCAGCCAACTTTGCATCATGATTTTCTTGAATGACCTGCAACTGGAGCTCTTTCGAAGGAATATACAAACTTTCATGAAAATAAGGGAGTTGTCCAACTATTCTTCTTCCTTCTTCCTCTCTTGTCCAGGCTTCCATCTCTTCTTGCGTCATCTTCTCCGAAATTATGGTTTCTAAACCTATGGAGGTGGCAACACCAATAATTTTCTCTTTAGGTATGATGGATTGATTCTCTATGGGCGTCTCGATTCTCAGTCCCAATTCTGGACAAGGCATTCGCCTTTCCGTTTTGTGCTCCTGGTCGAAAAGTAATTATGAAATCATAGTCAGTGAAATATAGTGACCACCTCAACTGCCGCAGAGTCAAGGTCCGAGCCGTCTTCAGGAATTTTAGATTACGATGGTCAGTAAAGACTGTCACTTGATGCCGAGCCCCCATGAGATGATGTCTCCACTCTTTAAAGGCGTCCTTAATCGCCAACAACTCTTTTTCTGTGATGGTGTAATTACACTCAGCAGGAGATAATTTCCGTGACCTGTAGGCCACCGGGTGCAATTGCCCAGTTACCTTATTGCACTGAGATAGAACTCCTCTTACTGCTTGGTCTGAAGCATCAGTTTCTACGTAGAAAGGTTCATTCGGATCAGCATGCTGAAGAATTGGGGCTATAATGAAATCCTGCTTTAGGGAATTGAATGCCTCTTCCGCTTCCTTGGTCCAATTGAATTGAATGCCCTTCTTCAATAACTTAGTAAGTGGCAGAATCTTGCGAGAAAATTCGCTGATGAACCTGCGGTAAAATTTAGCAAACCCAATGAAACTTTGGACCTCCTTAACACTTGTGGGAGACTTCCACTGCTCAACTGCTTCAATATTTCGTTGGTCCATAAGTATTCCATTTGGCGAAATAACAAAACCCCAAAATTCCACTTGTGTCACGTTGAAGGCGCATTTTTCCAATTTTACAAATAGTCGATTTTCTTTCAACTTTCTCAAGACACCCTTGACTTGCTCTGTGTGACTTTCCTGATCTGCCGAGTAGATTAAAATGTCATCAATGTATACGATGGCGCATTGGTCTATAAATTCCTTCAGCACATCGTTAATGAAATGTTGAAATGCCACTGGGGCATTACAGAGCCCATAGGGCATGACTTGGTATTCGAACAATCCAAACCGATTTCGGAAAGCCGTCTTCCACTCGTCGCCCTCTCTCATCCTGACTAAATGATGGGCCCCCCTCAGGTCGAGCTTCGTATATACTTGAGCTCCTTTCACTTGGTCCAATAACACCGATATTAGGGGTAGCGGATACCTGTTCTTCTTGGTGATCCTATTGATGGCTCTATAATCAATACAGGTTCTCAAGTCTCCTTCTTTCTTCGGCACAAAGAATAGGGGCGAAGATACTGGGGATTGGGAGGGTCGAATGAACCAGTTAGCTAGATATTTATCTAGATACTCCTTGAGGTGACGATTTTCCTTCTCCGTCAAGGCGTAAACCCGACTGCAGGGCAAGTTGGATCCCGGCTCAGTCTCAATCTTGCAGTCATAGTCTCTGTGTGGAGGTAATTGTTCTGCTTCAACTTCATTGAACACCTCATGGAACTCCAAGTATTCTTCCGGAACTTCTTGAGCGTTAATTACACATATCGAATCCTTCCAGTTGCCATAGGGAATGAGACGGACTGACCTCGATCTCTAATCCACTTTCTTTGTGTTCAAAACAGTTTTTCATGCAGTATTTCAAATTCATCTTAATTGTTCTGTTGCTCCAATCAATGGTGGGGTTGTGCTCTGTAAGCCACGGAAGGCCTAAGATTAACTCAAACTGGGGAGCATCTATTAAGTTGAACTGGATCTTTTCTTCATGTCCACTATTGGAGGCTAGATGAATTACTTCAGTGTGACTAATTATTGGACCGGAGGACAAATTAGTTCCATCCACAGCCCTTACAGGTTCACTTTTACTCTTCATAATTGCCTGTATTCCCACCTTACGAGCAAATCTCAAATCGCAGAAATTCCCTGTTGCGCCAGAGTCTATCATTACTGACACCCCTGATAAGGTTATGTGTCTGAATTTCACTTCCATTGATAAATTTAGATGAGGAGCTGCCGACTGTAGGGTATTTGCCACTCGATGTTCTTCTGGAGCCTTTTCTAGAACCACACCTACCTGTTCGACCCCTTCAACAGGTAGTGCAACTAGTTTTCCTTCGGCTTGTAAATGGTTTTGGGTTTCTTCTGGCAATTCCTGACAAAGTGGCCCCCAGCTCCACAGTACAAGCATAAATTTCCTGTCCTTCTTTTCTCCTTTTCTTCCTTTGACAGAGGACCACGGATAGTTCCAATTTGCACAGGTTCTATTCCAGAGGAACCTTCATTACTTCGACTGTTTTCAGATTGAGCCCGATCAAATCTTGGAACTGACGGTCGGAAATCTCTTCTCTTCTCACCCTTTCTCTCCCTTTGCCGGAAATCTATCTCTAGTACTAGATCCACCAACGCAGATATCTCGGTGGGTCTGTTTGGAATTCCGGCCAAGTCGTCTTTTAGTTCGTCTTTTAGACCGCGGTAGAACACTGCTGCTCGCTTACTCTTGGGCCAGTTTGTTTCTACAACTAGCTTGTTGAATTGGGCCAGGTAACCCACCAGATCTCGATTTCCTTGTTTCAAATCTAGCAGTTCGTTGTCCACAACTTGTGATATTCTTCTTCTGTCAAATATTCGTAAAAACTCATCTTTGAATTCTTCATAGTTTCTTAAGATTGGATAATTTCTAGTGATTAGTGGCATGGACCAGGCTGCCACGTCCCCGCTCAGATAGGATAATGCGAATGCGACCTTGGATTGTGCGTCAGGGAAAATTGAAGGGCGGCACTTGTAATGTAAAGAGCATTGAGTTATAAAAATCTGCGCCTTTTGCGGATCCCCACTAAATCGCTCTGGGGCCTCCAGGGGTATTACTGGGGACAAGGAATGGATAACTTGAGTGGTCATTTTATTTGTACTATCCGAAAAGGGATTCTGAGTCTCCAGTCCTGTACTAAGGGGCTGCCTAAGTCGGTGTGCTAGCTCCACTGTTTCCTTTCTGGCATTCACAATCTCCAATTTTAGATCTTGGTTCTCCTCTCTGACTGCACTTAACTCTTTCTGTATTGTGTCTAAGATTACTCCCAACCCCTGCAGATTTATCCCTTCTGCCATCTCTGCTCAGGTGCAAGGTGCAACTTGGGCACTTCACTATGTCAGATCTTAAAGGATACTCTTGGTAGCTGCACGGGAACATGGATGCTGGCTTCCGAATCCACCTAAAGCAATGATTTAGAGCTCAGCATGTGTACGTAAGACTCCAAACCATTACCTCTGGGGGAAGGGGAAATTGGATAAAATAATAAAGAACAAGAAGAGATCCTCTTGGGTGGCTTCACCTGCATGTCCGACCTGCAGACCTTCACTGGCTTGGAAACCTGTAGGGGAAGATATTACAATATCTTAACTCTGTACCTCTGACTCCCTCTCTTCTCTTTCCTATGGCTCTCCTAGGTTCTCCCCTACCATTTCTGCCAAGAGTCTTGCCCTCTCTTCTCTTAGGATTAAGGCTTTGGATTTTCTGCTGAACTTCTTTTAACAATTTCTTTCTGCAATTCACAATGACACCTTGTGTTAACCTGACCTTTCCTGCGACCTGCCTCTTTCTTTTTAATAATTCTCTTGTTCTGTTATCCTGTATGCCTTTTCCTATCTTCGTGTATTCCTGTCTTGTTAACTGTAACACATTTAAGGTAATCGTTATACATGAAATTCTCAACTCTACTTCTACTCTGTGATATTTTGTGTATTGTATCCTGACTTACTTATTCTCTCTGCAACCTCTTTTTCTTTCTTTCCTAATTGTTCTTTGTGAATTCTTTCTCCTGTTTTTCGATTATTTACAGCTCCTGATACTAGCTTGTCATTTGTGCGGTAATATCCACTATAACATGGTAAGTATCATTTCAGTCTTTAATTCTAATTATTTTCACACGCTAAAGATTTATTCACTTATCTCTGGCCTTCTTTCTTCTTGACAGAGTTTCCGACGTTGCTGAGCCTTCGCCGGTGAACGCGCTTCTTGTCTCCTTCCTAAGCTGACGGAAGGCGCTGGAAATCTTCAACCTTTTTTCTCCTCAGGGCTCACATTGACACTGTTGCATAGTAGTAATGCGACTCGTCACCCAACTAACGAATAGGGAAATGAAATTGGGGAACTTTCGTTTCACAACTGAAACGAACTCGGGAATTGGAAAACTAAGGACACGTTAAGGAACAGACTCAAATACGGGGGCTTATACTCCGTCGCTCTAACTCCGATTCAACGACTCAAAATTCTCTCAGACTCTGACCGCGCTTCCACTTCGGGGAACGCCGTCGGTAAAGTGCGTAGTTTCGAGTCTTCACGCGCCTCACCTGAACTCGGCTAACAGACACTATAAACACTGGACTGCTGACCGCGGAGCGATTCAGCAACCATCTTGAGGTTCCATTTCCTAAATATCGTAGACCAGGAACCTGTCCTTGGCTTTAACTTAGTCCAATGATTTTGCCCACGAATGGTTGTAGCGACAAGTGGATTTGGGATCCTGACACAAATACATAAGTCTCAGTGCAGACACTCTTCCCTAACTGAGCTCTCGGATTCTTGCCATTACCCTGCAGACAATAATGACCCTGATGGGGCACTATCCAAATCGGTGGAGAACTTTTCGCTCGCTGGTTAACACTCAGACTAACTCCATATCCAGTAACGTTCCAACCAATGTACGTTGTGTCTCATCTCTCGGGATAGTCTCATACGAACTAATTCCTCTAATCATGTCAACTATACCCTTGACCAGAGCACTAGTCTTTGGACTATCTTTCACAGAACGTTGGGGATAGACACTATGGGCATACCTTTATCGGTCGTATGGGGCATTAGGCCACAAACCCAACAATTTGTCGTGTTCATAACTAGCTGGTGATGGTGCAGGAGCTGAACAAATGAATTATTAGCAAATTCCAGTCTTCTAACTATTTTATGTTCAGGCAGAGGGTGAAAAGAATGAGAAGAAATAGTAGGAGGAGGTATAGGTTGCATAGTGGGCATGAACGTCACTTGAAAAGAGAATGTCACATATCCAATTAAAAATATCATTAAGCTAAGCAACATGAATGAACACAATATTAAAAATCTTTTCCGGGACATCATTTTACAAATTTTGCTCTTAAAGCTTATTGTCTCAACAGGTCTCTCCATCTCGAAGAACTCCATCCTCTCTAATTTGCTGCTCGCGGTGGTAGGGTGTTCTATTCTAAGGAATGCTTCTGTCAGCCCAGGGCAACTCCCTTAGGCCAACCAGAACCGTCGACCTAGTGTCTTCGGCTTGCACTCCAAAGACTTCGGCAACCGCGACCCTACAGCTGAACCCGGATGGCGGTTCGAAAAACAAAAATCAAACTAGTTCCTCGGAGGAGAGTCAACCTGAAAAAATCATGAAAAGAAAACTTTATACTTTCATTTGTCCCGCGACTCTCGGTCGCAAATTATAACGCTCTTTGCCAGGCAATGTTTGTTCACGAAAAAGTAGCTCAGGTTCAACAATGTTTAAACGGTTCAATGGAGGCACAGCTTCTTGAAGAAGATTGTCACTTTCTTGCTCAGTGTTCGTTCCAAGCAAACGGGCAACGCTGAATGGCAGAAAACGAGGCACGGTCTCAGTCTCAGAATCAGGAAGTCCTTCCTGGACCCACCGGTCGTACGGCAGAGGCAAAGGAGCCCTTTTACAATGTAGGCCGTGGATCCAGTTCTTTTTACCGTGCACTCGTACTGCAGAACGGGTAGAAAACAAAACAAGGTATGGTCCTGTCCAGCGGGGCTGCTCGTTCTTGCTCCGCTGAAAGTTTTTCCCCAGGATCCAGGTTCAATCGCGTGTCCTGGATCTTCAGAAGCTTGTGGCAATGTATCGTGAACCTGTTGATGCAAAACATGCAATTTAGCCGTCAATTCATACAGATAGTCAAGCAACACAGGATGTTCTATTTCACTAAATTTTGTCGGCCTCGGCACTCCCCAAATGTTAGCCGGGCGACCAAATATTATCTCATACGGACTAAAACCCATTTGTGAATGCACAGTCATTCTAGTGGACAAAAGGGCTAGAGGCACGGCATCTGGCCATTGTAAACCAGAGCTCGCTTGAATTTTTGCTAACTTCAATTTTAGGGTGCCATTATAGCACTCGACTAGACCAGCTGATTGGGGGTTATTTGCAGCGTGGAACTTCTGCCGGATACCTAACCCATCACATACTCTCTTCATCACTTGACCCACAAATTCACTCCCATTGTCACTCCAGATCATTCTCGGCAAACCAAACCTAGGGAAGAATTCTTTGATAAGGGCTTTCGCTGTGGACAAGGCAGTATTGTCCTTCAAAGGGTAGGCTTCCACCCATCTAGAAAAAGAGCAAACAACCACTAACACATACTTTAGGTTGTTGCACCTCTTCATGTGGATGAAATCTAGCTGCAAAGCCTCAAACGGATACGTTGGAGGAGCAAAATGACCAACTGGAGTTGGAATTCCCTTACCAGGATTGTACATCAAACACACCATACAGTTCTTAACCAAATTCTCTGCACACTTAGGAATTCCAGCATTCTGCCAAACCGGAGCCAACAACTTGCAAATCCCTTTCACGCTAATATGAGCCAATCCATGAGCCATAGTAACCACTGGAAGCACATACGCATCGGGTAACAACCATCTCTGATGCTCTGACAAATCAATCCAACGACCATTCAACTCTAATTTACCCTTACTCTCTCTCCATTCATTCAACTCTTTCTCTGTAGCTTCAGAATGGATGGATTTCACACTCTCAATCGTATCTTGACACATACTTCCATCTGGAACCCATCTCGCCGGACCTTCAACATACATTCGACTCATCACATTTCTCTCCGTTTTTTTCGCGACTTCATCTGCAAACGCATTACCACGACCAACATCATCCGTAACTTTCTTATGCGCACTGCATTTCACAATCGCTACTTGCAACGGCAAAGTAAGAGATTCATTCACCAACTGACCATGCTGTATCTTAGTCCCATGCGAAGTCAGGAACCCACACTCTCTCCACAAACATCCAAAACTATGAGCCACACCAAATGCATACTGGCTGTCAGTATACACAGTCACTCGTTTTCCTTTCGCCAACACACACGCTCTCGTTAATGCAATCAACTCTGCTGCTTGCGCTGAATTATGTGGGATACGTGCAGCTTCAACAATCGTAGGCAAAGTCGTAACAGCATATGCCGCAGTCGTATCACCATTCGGAAGCTTGAAGCACGAACCATCAACCCACAAAGTACCATCACATTCTGGAAGAGGAGTATCCCTAAGGTCTATCCTCCCTTTCGTTTCTTCCTCAATTCTAAGGAAACAATCATGTTGTTCAGTATCGTCTGACTCAATTGAAATCGGCAACAACGTGGCTGGATTCAAAGTGTTGCATCTCTTTATAGGCACATGACTCGCTAACAAGGTCAATTCGTAACCCGACAACCAAGCACTAGTTAAGTGCTGTGTCTTGGTACGATTCAACAAGGTATCCACTGCATGTGGAACCATCACAATCAGTGTATTGTCCATTACCAAACCAGCAGACTGTCGAATTGAAACAGCCGCTGCAGCTGTAGCTCTCAAACAACTCGGCAATGCTCTAGCTACCGGATCCAAAGTCGATGAAAAATAAGCACATGGACGCTACTTCTCGCCAAACTGTTAAGTCAAAACTGACAATGCACATCCCTCTCTCTCATGGACATACAATGTGAAAGGCTTACTGTAGTCGGGGGTACCCAACACAGGAGCCGAACACAACGCATTGCGTAATTCTGAAAAGCTCTTCTGACATTCGTCAGTCCAAGGAATAGGATTTGGAGTATCCTTGACAGTAAGAACTATCAAAGGTTTCGCGAGCAACGAAAAATTAGGGATCCACTGTCTACAGTACGATGTAATACCTAAGAAAGCACGTACTTCTCTCTGTGTCGTAGGCACACTCATTTTCGAAATAGCTTGAATTCTTTCTGGGGTCAGTTTCCTTCCCTCCTTCGATAAGAGGTGACCTAAGTAGGTAACTTCTTGTCGACAATATTGCAACTTCGAAAGAGAAACCTTATGATGAAAATCAGATAAGTGACGTAGCAACGACAAAGTAGCCTCTCTACAGATCTCTTCATTGTCAGCAGCAACTTACAGATCGTCAACGTACTGAATAAGAGCAGCACCATCAGGTAAAACCAACAGATCAAGTTGCGTCTTTAAAGCTTGGCTATAGATCGATGGACTCTCGCAATAGCCTTGAGGAGCGCGCTTAAAGCGGAAACTTCGTCCTCCTAAAGAGAAGCCAAAAATATCTCTACTTTCCACGGCAATCGGGATGCTGAAGAAAGCATTCTTCAAGTCAATCACCGAAAACCACGTGGCTGTAGCCGAGATCAAAGTCAGTAAAGCGGTGATATCAGATACAACAGGAAATTGCGGAACAACAATCTTATTCACCTCGCGGAGATCGATCACGAACCTATATACAGGAGGCTGTGAAGAATCAGTTCTCTTCAGAACAGGCAAAACCGGACTATTGCACACATTACCTCTCGTTTCCTCAATTACACCCTTCTCAATCAGATCATAGATGATCACCAAAAGTGCTCTTTCACCATCACTTGAGATACGATACTGTGGAATGCGTGGTAATCTAGCATTCGCCTTCAACGTCACAACATATGGCGGAATCTCTAGGAGACCCACATCGTTCGGACCAGTAGCCCAAAGAGAATCAGGGAGATAAGACAATTCAGGTGGAAGTCGATCTTTTGATAAGTACATCGGAGAGATCACACTCTTACCCAATGTAAGAAGTACTCCTGACGGAGAACAATATAGCGTCGCATACAATCTCTTTAACAAGTCCAATCCCAACAAGTTCTCGCCACAACCTGTTGTCAGAATGAGGGATGCTTCGAATTCACAAGGTCCAACAGAAATAGACAATGGACAATGGACTAGAAATCGGATTCGTAACCGGGGCGCCAGAAAAACCTACTGAAACATTCTTTAAGCCAGACAAAGGTGCGCCAGGGAGTTTAGAGTGCATGATAGAACTCTTCGCAGCACCAGTATCCAACAAAAAAGGCTCTGACACACCTGATGCAACCACTTCAACATAGGGTCCACTCCGATCTACTGGAACTGAAACAACTCCCTCTCTTTGTCTATGGCTGTCGTAGCAATCATTATCATCCACATCCTCACCTTCAACATAGTAATTGCCCGCATAGTACTGTGGCGTCCTACCAGACGCCCCATTCTGCTGATCAAAGCTATTCATAGAGTTCTGTGGAGGCAAAGAACGCGTATTCTGACCACGACCTCTACCTCTAGGAGCTTGTTGAACACCTCGACCTCTCACACCAGAAGCACCACTCGTGAGCTGTAACAGAACCGGACAACTACTCTTGAAATGGCCCTCTTCTTTGCAATACACACACTGATTAGGACCTACGGGAAAACGCTGTTGAGAAGACTCGAACCTTTGCGAGTTTCTCTGATATTGCTGAGGTTGCTGATAATCGCGCTGATTATTACGAGACGGATAAGCTTGCTGTAGAAGAACTTTAGTCTTCAATTCCTTAGTCTTCCTATCCGCTTTCTCTATCTCATCCTTGTTCCTATTCTCATAGTACTGGGCAGTAGCTAAAATCTGCGCTGACGTAGAAACACACCAAGCACTCTCAGAATCCTTCAACTTATTGCACAATTCTGGAAGCAAATTATGAACAAACTTGTCAACGAACAACCGTTGACCACCTTCGGTACTCATGTCCTGACCACTGTGGTCAACAAATGTCTCTTCGAACCTAGTGAAAAAGTCGGACACAGACTCATCTTTCTTCTGCTTGCATGCAGACAACTTGTCCCAATTAACACGCACATCAGGCATCAAAGTCTTCATATAATTAATTATCCTACCAGGGATTTCAGCAATTATATCTTCAGGCTTAGCACCACCTACTTGTCTATCATCCGCAGCTCTAAGATTGTTCCATGTATCACCTAATTCCTGCGCATGATCCGAATAACGAATCTTTCCCCAAATAGGCTGTGGAACAACATTCCCAAACAACATAGCTATATCAGCCAGATTCATAATACATGAATCCGCAGTGAGATAGCTCCTTATAAAACCATGCTGGATCAGGCAACGTCTGCTTAAGGGCTAAAACTTCAGCACGCTTCCAAGGAACATGTACCCAAACACGCTGAAAGTGTGGCGGAATAATCGGAACAGCATTTGCATCACCAGCTCTCCAAACCGGAGGAACCTCATGCATCGGATATTGACGCGCCTTCCTCCTAACTGACGAATCAGGCTAAAAAAATCGCTGAGAAGGAGATGCATTCCTAAACGACAACAACGTCCCAAATGCTTTCTCAACCTCGAGACCCACAACAGTTCCTTTCGCAAACTCAGAACGTATACGGTACAACTCAGGCGTAGTTTGACCTACCTCACTATCTTCCCATTGTTCACGAAGGAAAGAACACATCATATCAAAAACATATCTTTGTTTCAGTGCTTCCCATTGAAGGAAAACATCCATAACACCCTCAAGATCATAGTGCGAAGGATACGTAACCCATTTACGTGCTAAGTGATCTAACACTGTCCTTTCATTAGCATCAGGCAACTGACTACGCGATTGCCTACGCTCGACAACAGGAGACATACCCAATGAACCCAACAGAGGAGAAAAGATACTAGAAACCGCATCAGTCATTCTCTGTCGAGCAGAAGGAGAAGGTGACAAAAGAACAGGAGACAGAGCAGAATGAGAGGAAACCATAGACGGAACAGTAACAGGAGGAGTATACAAGACAGGCGTAGGAGTAGCAGACGAAGGAGGTAGCAAAGGCGGTGGCCCTTGAGAAGGCTGCACCAAAGGAATAGGAGCCAACGGAAGAGGAGCTGGCTGTTGAGGAATCGCAGGTGGCAAAGCAACGTTGCGCAACTACAACTTGTGGTGGTGCCGTAGCATTCTGCATATAAGGGGGTGGCGAACTCAATAGATGCGACATTAAAGGATCTTTCACAAGATCTTTCTTCTCTTCATGTTGTTGAGGGGGCAAAGCTGGATAGCACTTATCTACCGCTAGCTTACGCTGCCTAAGCATCTGTTCACTTTCTTGTTCTTCCTCATTATCCCTAAACTGTATAGCAGCTAGCACCATTGACATGCCTCGTTCTCGTTTATTTTTCTTCGCTAACTTAATTTCTTTCTGTTTGGCTTCTTTTCGCCATATGCAGAAAGAGTCAAACATTGCCGGCCGGGCTGTCTTCTTGAACAGTTCAACTTCGAGATTGTCTAAAATCTCTGTTTCAAAGCTACCATAACGGGGCCACTGTAGGACGACGTCTTTCCTAGTATATTTAACCCATATTTCATTATACGCGATGGGGCCCACTCCATGTTTTACGTAGAGCTCATAGGTTGGAGTTCCAATCGGAGGAACCGGACACGAATCCTCCAATCGGGAATCCCTAGTACAACCAAAACCAAATATCTTTCCAAGTCTGCTAAGACCAGGCATCTTCGCTCACTAGTCTAGCTTCAAACTTCAAGGGAAATCTTAAAACGATAGTCTTGTGAATACACGAGTCCCTCAGCCTTGGGGCCTGCAGGTACCAAATCAAAGCGATCCCGAAGGATACCCAAACAAAACTAAGGACTGGGAGACGCTCCACTCATACTTAACTGAAATGTCGATGGCGTCACCAGAAGACCCATCTATTGTCTCGCTCTAGAAATCGTCTAATGGCTCCAAGACAGGGCGACAGCAGGGCAGCAGTCCTTCGTAGCCGTCGGAAAGCAGGGAACCTCGCAGCAAAGACTTTCGGACCACGGCGACATACAGGGGTCGATGAAGTGGCAGGCCTTCCACCAGAATTTCCACACGAAGCTCCTCACGATCTTCGGGCTTGGACCGGCACCGCTGAAGTCGCCCCACATTGGGCGCCAACTGAAGAACCGGGTTTAACGCCCAATGTCTTCGGATTCCCCTGCCTCAGCAAACAGAGACACGGGACACTTCTTGATGACGTCAAAGACCAAGTTTATTGGCTGCAACCAGGAACAGAGGTCTACGAAGCACAACATGGGTGGTTCGCTAGAGACTGCACAAATTCAAGGAGCGGAGCATCGTCTTTTATGCTAAAATTCACATTCCTGGCTAGCATCAATTACATACAAACTGACCAATGAAACAGTGACATTTCAAACATATCGCATGGCGACAATCCCACTTTCCGTTGTCCAGCCCACCAGAAATGACCAAGCAAATTCCAATATTCCTGTTCGATCAGGCCGGACAAACCCATCATACAGACCTCAACCCAAATCAGTGATTAAGCCATAAAGGAAGGAACAGAAACAGATGAGAAGCAAGATAGAAGGGTATGTGCGAGTACCATAAACTCAGCAATGTCCTGCTCTTTGATCTTTATCTGACCAGCTGCTTAACAAGGAACTGGCTCGACGAGGTCAGCCTCGGGCAAGGGAGTCAGTTCGGCCAGGTCACGCAAGAGTCAGCTAAGGTGTACGTGTCCCAAAGACTCGTTCGGCCATAGTCATCGGCCTATGTGAGGGCAACCACACAAAATGGCTGCCGCACACAAAATGGAACCCGAGGGTTCAAACTAAATCCCTGAATACGTAGTGTTCTCATTGATCGGTTATGTCGAAAAAACTTGTACACACCGCACTCGTGATTTGCGGTCTGCTGATACCAAAATCGTCTATATTCGACGACCTTCATTGAACGGGTTCAGAATCTACAGAACCACAGACCCTTGAACCACGGAACCACAGAATTGGGAGTTTTAGTAGGGTATATAGATACAGACTCATTTATATCTACTACATTTCATAGTCGGTCGGGAGGGGCGGAGGGCCGTAGTGAGCTACATTGCACAAAGACAAAAGGTATAACTTAGTAAATATACACACACATCCTCGAATGTAAGGGGTCTCGGCTCAATACACAAGAGACACAGAATTCTTGCTCAGCTTAATCGAAGAAAGGCGCACGTTGTGTTTCTTCAAGAAACCCATCTCAATCATGCGGAGGCCATTAAATTACAAAAGAAGTGGAGAGGTCAGTTATTTTTCACATCCTACTCTGTATTTGCTTGTGGGGCTCCGATATGGATAAGAAACTATCTCTTTTGCTCTATTGGAGCAGAGAATAGATTCCAATGCCAGATATGTGTTGTTGCATGGTATGTTGGATGGGGAACACATAGTAATAGGTAGTGTATACGACCCGAATTCGGAGCAAGATTTTCTAGAAATACTTACGAATGCTCTGACAGGGTGGGGCGATTATCCCTGGGTTTTAGGGGCTACTTCAATGCTGTACTAGATATAGACGTGGATAGATCACATCCCCCATTGCAGGGTTCAGGAAGCAGACGCCCTTAAGGGATGGGCGGAGGAATGGAACATAGGCTATGCATTGTGCATGGTACACCCGACCAGTAAAGAATATTCTCTCTTTTCGCCGCCAGATGGGCTGCATACACGTATCGACAGAATTTTCTGCTCTATGAATTTAATTGCCAACGTAAGAGACACCACGTACATAGGTCAAACTTTCTCAGATCACAATCCCCTTGAAGTAACACTTACATGGGCAAAGGTCCCCACCCCAATCCCAACGTGGAAATTACAGCATTCGCTCCTGGAAGATCCAGTGTTTAGGGATGCCCTCTTTACCGCAATTGCAGATTATTTCAGAGAAAATGCAGACACTGCTAGTACCCGTCAAGTGGAATGGGATGCATTTAAAACTGTGATACGGGGGTGGCAATTGGTACATGAGTGGGGGCTCACTCTTCTTTACTTAAAAGGCTTGTGGAAGTTGAAAACAGCCTGGGTAAATTGGAACAGGAAGCAGCAGAGAGTGACTTACACAGGGACAAACTACAAGAAGCGCATATAAACCATGCAGAACTTTTGGAAGAGCTTTATATCTTAGATTATCGCTTATACACACAAAAGAAGCATGCAGCAGCAGACAGAGCTGGTCCGCTCCTTGCTAGGATTATAAAGGACACACCGATGATGGCTCCCATTCTTGAAATCACTACTTTAGAGAACACCATTGCCCACAATCAATTAAAAATAAATACAGCCTTTAAAACTTACTATGAGAACCTGTTTGCGGTGCCAGTAGAACCTAACGAAGATGACTATGCGTCTTTTTTGAGAAGCTGCCATTCCCACAGCTGTTAGAAAACCACAAAGCAGACTTAAAGAAGCCTATAACCAACGCAGAAATAAGGGTGTCAATCAAAGTACTCCCTCGCAACAAAGCTCCTGGCAATGACGGCCTACCAATAGAGTTTTATGCAATGTATTTGGACTTGCTAGTCCCCCATTTACAGAGACTTTATCAAGCCTCACTGGAAATTGTCCCCCTACCTCATACTACAATACAAGCAGCGGTGGTTTCAATGCCGAAACCCGGCAGGGATAGCAAAGACAGGGCATTATATTGACCCCTTTCACTGATAAACACGGACTACAAGAAATAAAGTAAATTATTAGCAAATAGGGTTCTTCAATTCATTCCAAACCTGATCCATCCGGAACAATGTGGGTTTGTGCCGGGACGCTGCACGGCACTTAATATTAGACGCCTACATTAGGTCATGGCATGTGCACCCCACGGATGCCAAGGCTCAGGGATGCGTATTCCTAGATCTGCGTCAAGCATTTATTCCTTACACTGGAGCTACAAGCTATACACACTCCCGAATTTGGAATCCTAGATGAGTATGTGAAATGGGTTAGCCTGCTGTATATATGGACCCTACGGCATGTGCACATACAGGGGTAATAATAATAATAATAATAATAATAATAATAACAATTCACAACAATACGAAGTAGCGCGGGGTACTCGGCAAGGGTGCCCACTCTCACCCTTGCTGTTCATTCTAGCCCTAGAACCACTTGCTATCAAACTCCGCATTATGGCGGTGAGGGTGCCCACTCTCACCCTTGCTGTTCATTCTAGCCCTAGAACCACTCGCTATCAAACTCCGCATTATGGCGGTGTCGTGCTTGTGTTCGAGGACGTGGTTGGCAATCCTCACATCCAGTTGGTTGGCATGATCAAGGCGCATGCGCGAAGAGTCGAACATGCGCGGCTGCATCATTCCCGGCATTTAAACACTCCCTTCCCTACATTGAACGCTTCGCGTTCCGTTCCGGGGTCAAGTGTGACTCGTGTCCGGGTCACGGTGGTGGCGATTAGCGGGTTCCGTCGGGTCTTCGGCGGTCGTCGGGTCGTCTCCTGTCAGGTGCAGACAAGCGATTTAATATTGATTGTGTTAGTATCTTTCCATAGAGAGAGAGGTGCGGTTGTGTTGCATTACTCTCGCGTAATTTAGTGTTGTCATTAGAGCATCGGCAGCAGTTCCCTGATCTTCTAAGGGATTGGCTATCAGTTAGTTTTGTAGTTTTGTTGGAGTTATTATTTGCCACGCGGTGTGTGCAATACTTAAGGGGGATTCGGAAGACGGTGTTCTTCCCTTGATACTTGTTGGGACTAGTGGAGCATTGATACTAGTCCCGGCGCTCAGTTATTGTTTACCTGGAACTAGAGGAGTGTTGATTCTAGTTCCAGTCTTTTAGGTTTTCCTTCATCCCATACACAGGTAGGCTGGAAGTTATATTCTCCTCATTTACCTGTGTAGCACAGATAGTAAGGGTACTCATTCTAAACATATTGCAGGATATACAGAAAACTCCCATTCCTGATCACCAGACCAGACATCCCTATGTACATGTTGCCAGCTCTCTCACCTCAGCTCAGTATGTAACTTTCTCACAATTCCCACATTCCTTACTACCACCCATCAAGTATTACACTAACCATTGTTCTTTGTATTCATATAGGACTCCAGTATTCAGAGGTTTGGTGGCTCCCCAGGAATAACAGTTACTCTTCCTGTGTATGAAGAAACCTGTGTTTTTCCCCCACTTTCCTTGTTTTGTCTCCCTGTTTTCCCCTGACGGGCATCACTATCATTACTCAGTGATACTATTCTGGCATGTGGTGAACCAGTTAGGGGAGTCAGTGGAAAGAGCATCACCTTCCTGGTACTTTTGAGGCAACATTCGTGTCAAGCATCACAGGCGGAACACAGGAGAATAGATTGGGAAATGACACACACATTATTTCGGCATATTCAGATGATTTATTTGAAAATGCTACTTACCACTATGCATCTGTTCAAGGCATGTAGAGCTGCAGAGTAGTAGACTTTGCATTAGATTGCCATCAGGTGTTGGGCTCGAATGCTTGCACCTTGTTGTTGTCTTGGAAGAAGTCTTTTGTAGTCACAAGATAGGTGACTCCTCCCTTGGACGATAGTGCGCATTGGCATCCACTGCCTCCGTCGATTGTTTTTTGCCATGATGGGAAATGATGGAGTTAGTATGAAATAGAAGAGATGTCCATGAGAATGTATCTAATTAAGATAATACTGCAACAGATACAGATCCCGGGAAGGTGGATGGGCGTGTACTACTCTGCAGCTCTACATGCCAAGAACAGATGCATACTGGTAAGTAGCATTTTCCGTTTGAAGCATATGAGCTGCAGATAGTACACTTTGCATAGACTGTACAGCAGTGTCTCCCCTAGCGGTGGTCACCTGTATCTGTTGCAGTTGTTTGAAAACGTGTTTTAAGAATGGCTTGGCATACAGAATTTTGTTGCTTAGCCTGCACGTCAAGACAATAGTGTTTGGTGAAGGTGTGTGGGGTAGACCATGTTGCTGCTTAAGTATGTCATCTAAAGGGATGTTCCCTAAGAATGCCATTGACGCCCCTAGTTTGCGTGTTGAGTGAGCTTTTGGGGGAATTGTTAATGTGCATTTAGCCTTTTGGTAGCATATTTGAATTCATTTTACTATCCACTTTGCAATCCCAGCTTTGGAGATGGGGTTTCCTTTATGAGGTGATGAGAAGGCTACAGTTGTTTTGTTTTTCGAAAGGGGTTTGTTCTGTCAATGTAATAACGTAGTGCTCTTTTGACGTCTAGGGTGTGAAGAGCTCTTTCTGCTATGGAGTTTGGGTTTTGAAAAAACACTGGTAACTCCACTGATTGGTTAAGATGAAATGCAGAGATGACTTTGGGAAGGAATTTAGGATTTGTTTTGAGAACCATTTTGTTAGGATGTATTTGTAAGAATGGTTCTTGTATTGTTAAAGCCTGGATCTCACTTACTCTTCTGAGAGAGATAATGGCAACAAGAAAAGCTGCTTTCCATGTGAGGAACTGAAGTTCACATTTATGTAGTGGTTCAAATGGGGGACCCATGAGTCTGGTAAGAACAATATTTAAATTCCACATTGGAGACTGTGGTAATCTGGGAGGACTTATTCTTTTGAGTCGCTCCATAAGGCTTTAATCGCAGGTATTCTAAAAAGTGACAAGTGGTGTCTATTTTGTAAATAAGCAGCAAGTGCTGCTAGGTGTAATCGTATGGATGAATATGCTAGAGTACATCTTTGCAAGTGTAGCAGATAGCAAAATATGTTTTTGATAGAAGCATCCACCGGATTGATTTGATTGTTATTGCAGTAGATAACAAATCTTTTCCCTTTTGCAACATAACAGGCTCTAGTAGTAGTGTGTCTGGCTTCCTTAATGATGTTCATGCAGTTCAGCGGAAGGTTAAGATAACCGAACTCTAGGATTTCAGGAGCAAGATCGCTAGATTCAGTTGATTTGGATTGAGGTGTCTTATTTCTCCATGGCTGTGCGTTAGCAGTGTTGGGGAGAGACGTATTTATTGATGTGGAAGTACTGAGAGTTCCAATAGTATTGTGAACCATGGTTGGCGTGCCCATGTGGGAGCCACCAGGGTCATTTAGAGAGACTGTTGCCTGAGCTTGCATACTACTAGTGGAATCATTGGGAGTGGCGGAAAAGCGTACGGAAATCTGCCTGACCAGTTCATCCATATCGCATTGCCCTTGGGCAATGGGTGTGGGAACCTGGCGGCGAAGGTTGGGCATTTTGAGTTTGTGTGTGTGGCGAACAGATCTATGTCTGGTTGACCCCACATTTGGAAAAATGGTAGAAGAACTGGAGGATAAAATTCCCAATCACGTATCTGCTGTGTCTGCCGACTTAGCAGATCCGCCATCTGATTGTGAACTCCTAGAAGATGTTCTGCAAGCAAGTATATGTTTTGTGGAATGGCCCATCTCCAAATGTTCTGTGCAAGTTGGGAGAGCTGCAGAGAATGTGTGCCTCTTTGTTTCTGAATGTAATACATGGCTGTCATGTTGTCCGTCCGGACTAGGACAGTTTTGTTTTGTAGATGTACTTTGAATGATTTTAATGCTAGAAAGATTGCTAGCAATTCCAGGTGATTGATATGGAGCACCTTTTGTTGAGTGGTCCATTTGCCTTGAACTGTACCTTTTAGGAGATGGGCTCCCCCAACCGGTGAGTGATGCATCTGTTGTCAACACTATCTGTGGAACTGGTTCGAGGAACGGCCGCCCTTTGGACAGGTGTAGTATGTTCCACCACTGCAGAGAGCAATGTGTGCGGCTGTCCACCAACACCAGATCTGTTAGTTACAACACAATTCCAGTGCACACGTTATAGTGAGTTAGTCATACAGGTTTTCTTCCTTTGTGCCAAGAACAAAAAGCGCAAGTCCTGAGTAATGAGACAGGTGGACACAAATAGGTCTAATCTTTTAAGATGCATTAAGCCCTCCTGTTCTGGAAGGGTGACATCAAGACAAAAAAACACATAACCAGCCGACACGTGTTTCGTCAAGCGAGCCGTTAGCTCGTGACTCGTGTCTCATTACTCAGGACTTGCGCTTTTTGTTCTTGGCACAAAGGAAGAAAACCTGTATGACTAACTCACTATAACTTGTGCACTGGAATTGTGTTGTATTCAATTTGTTGGGCCCTTGCCAACTGTTACTGAGGTTCTTGGGGTCTCCTCTGTCCGTGTTGCACCGTTCATATTATCTGCTATTGTCTTTACCCACATTAACCGCTACCAGCATAGGCGCCACTTTTTCTTGTACACTCCAAAACCCTACACGGAATTGCTACCAGATCTGTTAGTTGTCCTTGAGCCTGGTTCCACTGATGTGCTAGACATTCCTGTAAGGGACGCATTTGAAGTCTTGCATGAGGTACGATAAAGATACAAGAGGCCATCATTGCATGAATACCCTTGCTGGAAGGGAGCGCTGTGGCCAAAATTTGATGACTAAGGCTTGTTTACTGGCTACTCTGGCCGGACTGGGATATGCCAGAGCCTTGGAGGTATCTATTGTTGCTCCTGGATTCTGATGTATGTAAAAGGGTTGAAGATGTGACTTGGTGTAGTTTACTGTGAATCCCAAGTCGTGCAGCAACTGGATGGTTTGAGAAGAATGATGAACACACTGGTTGAATGACTTGGCTTGGCTTTTATTAGCCAGTCGTTGAGATACGGGAAGAAATTGATTTGTTGTCTTCTTAAGTGTGCTGCTACCACCGCAAGACATTTTGTAAACACTCTGTGTGAGGTGGTCACCCCAAATGGAAGGACTTTGAACTGGTAGTGTTGTCCGTCCACTACAAACCTTAGATAGAAGACCGGCTTTAGCACATGTGCGACCTGGTGCGAAAATTGTTTTTGGCACCCCTAAACCCCTTGACTGCCTCCTTGGATTCTCTCAGTACCATCAGGCAAAAGTACCCCTCTTCTCTCCAAGCATAAGTTATTTCTAAAAACAATGCCCCCCCCCCCCGAGGTCAGCGCCCCCTCCACAGGTCAGCACCCAGTGCGGCTGCACCGGTCGCATTGCCCTAAAGACGGCCCTGCTTAGATACTTCCTGTGAGCATGATGTATGGGAATGTGGAAGTAGGCGTACTTGAGATCTAGTGTGACAAGGAAGTCACCTTATTGCAGCAGTGGGAGCACTTGTTGGAGAGTGATCATATGAAAACGATCTGACTGTATATACAGATTGAGGGGTCTGAGGTTGAGTATTGGTCTTAGAGTGCCGTACTTTTGGGGGATTAGGAAATACAGAGAGTAAACCCCTGTTCCTTGGAATATTAAGGTAACTGGTTCTATTGCTTGTTTGTGAAGCAGTGAGAGAACTTCCTGTTTTAAGAGCTTGAGATGTTCTGTGGACATTGGACACTGCTTTAGTGCTCTGGTGGGTGGGTTGGCTGTAAGTTCTAGGCAGTAACCATACTGGATAATTTGTCTTACCCAGTTGTCTGTTGTAATGGAGTTCCACACAGGTTAGAATTGTGATAATCTTACCCCGAATGGAGTGGAATGGTCTGGGGGGAGTGGAGGGAAGTCATTGTTTATTAGCGGGGGAGGTGCGAGTGCTATTGGTACCTCTGCCTCTGCCTTTGCTGTTATTTCCCCTATATCCTCCTCTAAAATATCCTCTATTGAGGGATGTTTGAGTAGTGTTTTTGAAAGAAGAGGAGGTATCTGTTCCAATGTTTTTGGATGTTCCTCTATAAAAGGAGCGACAAAAGGAACCACGTGTGGATGGAGACTGTAATGCTCCCATTGATTTAGCAGTCTCTGTGTCCTTTTTCATTTTTTCGAGAGTGTTGTTAATTGAACTGCTCGTTCAGGATAGTTGTTTGGACCTCCTGTTTAAAGCCTGAAATGCATAGCCAGGCATGACATCTGAGTAGCACACTAGTGTTAATGGACCTAGAGGCTGTGTCGGCTGCATCAAGGGCACACTTGATTGAGGTGTTAGTTATTAATTTGCCTTCCTGAATTAAATCATTTGCCTGAGTTTTGTAATGATCAGGTAAATGTTGTAATAGGGTCTCTAATTGGTCGTAGTGAGCCCTATCATACTTAGCAAGTAGAGCTTGGGTGTTGGCCATGCTCCAGGGATTGGCTGCTTGAGCAGCAATTATTTTCCCAGAGGCATCTAGCAATCTGGATTCTTTGTCCAGAGGTGGTTCATCACCGGAGGTTTGTGAGTTGGCGCGTTTCCTAGCGATAGATACTACAAGTGAGTCTAGGGGTAGTTGTCCTTTGATGTATACAGGGTCATCGGTGCGGTTTTACAATTTTTATCAATCTTAGGATTGAGAATCCTAGCTCTCACTAGGTATTTGAATATTTTAGGGGCATGTTTAATGACCCCTTTAATCATTGGCAGTATTTGTACAGTTTTTTGTGACTGTTCAAAGGTGTCTAGAAGGAAATCCTTTTCTGCAGTGTGTGAATGCATGTGAACGCCATGTGTGAGAAGTTGGCCTGCTGTATGATGTCCACAATTCTGTGGGCACCTTGTATCAGTCCAAACAATCCCTTATGGCGGTGGTTGTAAGTCAACCTTAAAAAGACAAGCTATCCTAGGGGTAGCATGGACTAAGCAGCCTTCAGGCTAAACTCAAGAGGGCATGTGAAGCCAGCTGTTTTACCATATGCTATCCTGTAATATCAAATGAAAGGACACCACACAAGTTATATATTATAAAAATATATGTATTTATTACTAGAATAACCCTCTGTACTCTTTATGAGTTTAGAAGCACAAGCGTTTAAACAAAAGCACAATATAACATATGAAAGTTGCACGTTTATGGATGAGCTCGATGGCCACTCAAACCGTATATCAAAAAAGTGGTATAAGTATCACTATTCGATCAGTGGTAAGGCCTAGGGCCTTGGGAATCGCTGGGGCTACTCGGGACTAGCGGTGATGAAGTCGGGAGAGGCCCGCGGGACTCGGGTGCAGCGCTAAAAGCACACGCATGCACCAATGCAAAGTCAATGGTGCGTAAAAGTTATCAAGTTACAGTTATAGGAGTCTTCCGACTGGACTAGAAGGACAAAACTTTAGACTTAGACACTAGAGGTGTAAACCACTACAGGAGCACCGGCGTTCAAGAGTTACCTCATCCACAGGAAGCGGGTGCACAGGTGCCAAAGTGTGTCGGGTTTCGTCGTGAGATCTATGGAGCCTGGAGATGAAGATGCTGCAGGCGGCCAGAAGAGAAGTGTCCGGTGTGATCCAAGGGTGGATCGAAGATGTAGAGTACCTGAAAGCAGAGGGGACAGAGTCTGGGTCACTCAGTAGTGACCAGGGTGGAACCAGGAAGGAACCAGGCAATGTCGGGTGCAATCAGGTGGTTGTCGAGAAGCTTGTCTCCGCTGCCACGTGGACTCTGGGGCACCGAGGATGTCCTGGAGTGGATCAGGAGCTGTCCCACGAAGGCTCTCGCTGTCAGCGGTGTCGGCTTCCGGATCGGAGTTAACAAGCCTTGGCAAGTGTAACCCCCGCAGGATTCGAAGATCACTTCTTACTCGGACCAGCAAGGTCAGAGCGGGTGCTCCTTTTCAGGGGAGCAAGGGCCAGTCTGGAGCAACCAGACTAGCAGAGCAAATTCAAAGGTTCGTCGGTACTGGGGCCGCTAGCCAACGGGCAAGCGACTGGACCAACGCTTTGAGCAGGAAAATGCAAAAGGGCCCCACGCAGCACTCGGTGAGTGTGGAGGGAAGAGCTTTGGTGCAAAAGCTGCTCGGGCTTCTCAAACCCCAATGCACAGCATCGAAGGAGCCTCGGGAGCTGCACAGTCAGCACTTCATAGTTTTTCCAAGGTGGCCGGCATCACGCTTCAGGTCTCAGATTCGCTGGGACTGTGGATCAGACTGTTGGAAGGCAGGAAAGCTGGGTCTTGTCGATCTCTGTCGCTCGAGTTCCCGGCGGGAACTGCAACAAAGCAAACGGTGAGGCGCTGGATGGTGCCTGTTTGCACAGGGTGGTCACTCCTTGACCACAAGGGAGATTCTTCAGTCTTCTACGTCGAGTAGGATGTCGAGGGGTCCAGAGTTTCGTTTCATAAGTTTCAGTCAGGATAATCTGATATGCATTGGCACAGCTCCTACCTTTATTCCAAATCAAGGGGTTGGATTACCTGCTAGGCCCCTCCTATGGGTGGGACCCAGGAAGGGGGTGGTTACACCCCTTTCCCTTTGTCCAGTTTTGCGCCAGAGCTGGGGCTGGAGTGCCCCAGCACCGGTTTGAACTGGACTATGCATGGGAAGCCTTGTGCTCCCTAGGCAGTGTCTAGTTTCATTCAACCCTCCCTGCTACAATCCACTATCTCCTGTCTAGGGTGGTGTGACACCTCCCTGTGAAAGGATATCTACTGTCCAGGCCTCCCCTGCCGGAGTTTCAGTCAGCAGCAGGAGGCCAGGCTCGTGTCTGTGGCAGCAGCATCCATTTTGTGATGCTGAGGCTCTGGCTAGGATTAACCACGTTTTAGCAAAGTAACATGTCTTCTCCCTCTAGAAGGGTGGAATGCTACCCCCGTCGCCAGGACTGGCGAGGGGGTAGTATTCCAAAGCGTATTACACCTTACACGACATGTTTTGATAAAGCCAAACCAAAGTTAGCAAGTAACCGCGAGGATTATAATGCACTTAAGAGTATATGGTATGGCAATATCCCGGAACAGCTAAGGGAGTTGGTCCCGACAGCTGCAGATAGGCTCAGCTCATGCTAGAGCACCATCTCACATAAAACCAAGCATTCTGCCTCCAGGATTGTTAAGGCCTGCCATAGGAGTGACTTATAGGTATATATATGTCCAGATATAGGTTTAGATATAGGTATACTATATCTAAGCAAGGGGTGATTACACGACCTTGCCCCAGCTGAGTGATCAGCCAGTTGTGTCAGTTTGGATAGCCAGCCAGGGGTGGCAAAAGATATGCTGCAGCCCCTGCTAGGCCTTGGATGCACCTATGCCCTGGGTACCTATATTACTCTGTACAGGGGCTGATAAGGTGACCCAATCCAATTTAGTTATGCACCTAGGGTACATGGAGTCCATTTTAAAGAGAGAGCTGATAGCCTGGGACCCTGATTAGCAGGATCCCAAGCCAACTAAGTCGAAAACCAGCTAAACACAAGGCAACAAATCTGGGATTCAAGCAAGCCGGGCCGACGACGGCTGAAATGCCAGAAACCGGTCCCCGGTAGCTTGTCTCCTTCCCAGTATAAGAATTGGCTTGGTAGTTTGGTTTGCCCTGTTCCCATCATGCACTGGGACAGGAACAGACTAATTTGCATATAGCCAGGTTCTGAGCTGGGATGGTGCAGTGAGCTAAAAAACGGTGATGGATCAAGCCCTGATCTCTTGACTGGGTAGGAGTATTCTGCATCATTCAGAAACTCTGTCCATCACCTTTTCCAAAATTGATTTTATCCACACTAAGTGTGGGAGGGTATACTCAGACGTGAGTCCCTAGCTCATTACACCATCAGGATTCAAGCAAGCCGGGCCGACGACGGCTGAAATGCCAGAAACCGGTCCCCGGTAGCTTGTCTCCTTCCCAGTATAAGAATTGGCTTGGTAGTTTGGTTTGCCCTGTTCCCATCATGCACTGGGACAGGAACAGACTAATTTGCATATAGCCAGGTTCTGAGCTGGGATGGTGCAGTGAGCTAAAAAACGGTGATGGATCAAGCCCTGATCTCTTGACTGGGTAGGAGTATTCTGCATCATTCAGAAACTCTGTCCATCACCTTTTCCAAAATTGATTTTATCCACACTAAGTGTGGGAGGGTATACTCAGACGTGAGTCCCTAGCTCATTGCACCATCAGGATTCAAGCAAGCCGGGCCGACGAGGGCTGAAATGCCAGAAACCGGTCCCCGGTAGCTTGTCTCCTTCCCAGTATAAGAATTGGCTTGGTAGTTTGGTTTGCCCTGTTCCCATCATGCACTGGGACAGGAACAGACTAATTTGCATATAGCCAGGTTCTGAGCTCGGATGGTGCAGTGAGCTAAAAAACGGTGATGGATCAAGCCCTGATCTCTTGACTGGGTAGGAGTATTCTGCATCATTCAGAAACTCTGTCCATCACCTTTTCCAAAATTGATTTTATCCACACTAAGTGTGGGAGGGTATACTCAGACGTGAGTCCCTAGCTCATTGCACCATCAGGATTCAAGCAAGCCGGGCCGACGACGGCTGAAATGCCAGAAACCGGTCCCCGGTAGCTTGTCTCCTTCCCAGTATAAGAATTGGCTTGGTAGTTTGGTTTGCCCTGTTCCCATCATGCACAGGGACAGGAACAGACTAATTTGCATATAGCCAGGTTCTGAGCTGGGATGGTGCAGTGAGCTAAAAAACGGTGATGGATCAAGCCCTGATCTCTTGACTGGGTAGGAGTATTCTGCATCATTCAGAAACTCTGTCCATCACCTTTTCCAAAATTGATTTTATCCACACTAAGTGTGGGAGGGTATACTCAGACGTGAGTCCCTAGCTCATTGCACCATCAGGATTCAAGCAAGCCGGGCCGACGACGGCTGAAATGCCAGAAACCGGTCCCCGGTAGCTTGTCTCCTTCCCAGTATAAGAATTGGCTTGGTAGTTTGGTTTGCCCTGTTCCCATCATGCACTGGGACAGGAACAGACTAATTTGCATATAGCCAGGTTCTGAGCTGGGATGGTGCAGTGAGCTAAAAAACGGTGATGGATCAAGCCCTGATCTCTTGACTGCGTAGGAGTATTCTGCATCATTCAGAAACTCTGTCCATCACCTTTTCCAAAATGGATTTTATCCACACTAAGTGTGGGAGGGTATACTCAGACGTGAGTCCCTAGCTCATTGCACCATCAGGATTCAAGCAAGCCGGGCCGACGACGGCTGAAATGCCAGAAACCGGTCCCCGGTAGCGTGTCTCCTTCCCAGTATAAGAATTGGCTTGGTAGTTTGGTTTGCTCTGTTCCCATCATGCACTGGGACAGGAACAGACTAATTTGCATATAGCCAGGTTCTGAGCTGGGATGGTGCAGTGAGCTAAAAAACGGTGATGGATCAAGCCCTGATCTCTTGACTGGGTAGGAGTATTCTGCATCATTCAGAAACTCTGTCCATCACCTTTTCCAAAATTAAAATTAAATCAAAATTAACAAATCTGGGGTAACCATAGTCAGGTATCAGCCTTCCTTCACCATGGTAAACAGCAGCCCTATTAAAAAGCTGCCCAAAACCGATATTATTATCTGGGGGAGAGGGTTTTGTTGGATATGGCTGGGGATCTGGGAAGTCTGGAGGATCTATTGGGTCATTAAAATCGTCTCAATCTGGATCATTATCAGGGTCAGAGAAAGGGTCATTGTTGCCATTCCCTCCCCCTAAATCATCATCATCATTATGTGGTGGTGGTGAATGTGGTGGAAATGGTATAGGCTGTGGAGGTGTAACAGGTTTAAGTGGAAGAACAGGATTAGAAGGAAGAACAGGAGAAGAAGGTCTTAAAGGTGAAGTAGCACAGTCCTTCTTTTTTACAGGCAGTGCAGGAGTGTCTGGTGTGTCCAGCTTCCACTTCTTGTGTGGCACAGTACTCACCTGTTCTGTTTTGGGGTTAATATACCGTTTTTTTCTGTTTAGGATCCACAGGGTCCGGTCGAAAAAGTTTCTCTTCTTCGATAACCGGTTTCGACACTGATTTTTTCGGGTGCGAGCGGGTTGCGATTTGTACTCCGAGTCTTTAAAGGGTTTTTTAGAGACTATGGAGATGGAAATCTTTATCGGTTCCAAAGATTTTGGCTTAGGATTTGAAGGTTTGTCTTTCGGCATCGAAGTGGTCGGAGCCGATTTAGTTTTGGGAGCCAGGTGTTCTTTTGGCTACGGTGCCGAAGGCGCCTGCGGGACTATGACATGAGGTTTGCTCGGTCCCGAGCTACCGGAAGGCTTGTCTTTTTTCTTCGGAGCCAGGCCCGGGGGCGGGCCTTCTGAAGCATGTTTTTGGTCGCGACTGGGGCCAACACACAAAGTCTTGACCAGGGCCTTCTTTTTTGTTGGTGGGGTTGGGGTAGGGGCAGTTGTACTCACTCGTTGACCAGGAGTGATGTGGTCGTCTGAGTCTGGATCGTCTGATTTGGACACGATTTCAAGGTCCTCGGAATTCTCCTCCGGGACATCGGGTCCTTCGTCGAAGATGTCCACTGGTTCCGGAGCTGCTCTCTGCGCCATGATATGTCGTCGGGCATGACAATCACGGATGATGTTTTTCGATCGAAAAGAGGCGCAGGCCTGGCAATTGTTCTCATCGTGTTCTGGCGAGAGACACAGGTTACAGACCTTATGCTGGTCACTGTGTGGGAATTTTGCATTTTTTGAACGGAGTCCTTTCCATGAGCTATAGGACTTAACTGCGTCGATAGGCCCAGCGGCCCGCGTCGATGACAGGAATCAAACAGATAAGATGCGCGTCGAAGATCACACGATCGAAAACAATACCTTAGAGTTATCAATAGTTTGCACGTCGGAAAAGTTTAAAAAACAAGGTTTCGAACCGGAGAGCAAAGTTACATCCAAACCCAATGGCGGGAAAAACTATCTAGGGATGGAGTGGATGCCCATGCGCACTATCGTCCAAGGGAGGAGTCACCTAGCTCGTGACTACAAAAGACTTCTTCCAAGACAACAACAAAGTGCAAGCATCCAAGCCCAACACCAGATGGCGATCTAATGCAACGTGTACTATCTGCAGCTCGTATGCCTCGAACATTATACTTCAATAATCTTAGCGACGATCTTGAGCTGGCACCCACTATTTTCCATACATTACAAATGCTGTCAGGGCTCTCTATTAATGAGTCAAAATCGTATGCGTACTGGTTTACTGACAATACACAGGCTTATCCAATATGCTTTGGCCAGTGGATGTTTCAAACAGCGCCGGTCACCTTTAGGTACCTTGGCATTCAAGTATACAGAGAGGCGGTAGATATATTAGATGGTAACTTGACCCAGGCTATTACAACACTCAAAGCGCAAATAAAATTCTGGACATCCTTGCCGATGTCTGTGGCAGGAAAAGTGGCTATTGCCAAAATGGTAATGCTCCCCAGGCTTTATTTTTTTTACCTATCTACCAATCATGATTCTGGTACATGTGTTCCAAATGATAGATACCCTACTCGTACAATTAATTTGGTGGACGGGAAGTAGACAAATAGGATTGGCAAAACTCCAATTAGGTACAAAACATGGAGTGCTGGGAGTCCCAGACTTCAAAGCTTCTGTTATGCTAGCCAATTACAGGGGCTGGCGTACTGGATTGCAGGATGCAACCTGCGGGAGACTTCCATGACCCGGAGTGATTGGGAAAAGGGGGGACTTCAGACACTTCTGTTGTCAAACAACAGGATCCCAGCGACAGAGCCCCCACTGTTAAAAATTGCATTGAGGTATTGGAAAAAGGTGCTGCTATATGCCAAGATACAGATCCCATTTGCCCCCAATATTCCCCTACTGGGAATCCCACTGCAGTAGGGGACAGTAACACTGTAACGTATATCCGCTTGGGTAGACGCAGGAGTAAGCAAGATGGGAATGTTATTTGCAGAGAATACTCTGATGAACCACAACACATTTGTGAGGTACCAGGGAGTACCAAATACATTATTTCTTCTGCATGCGAATACTATCCGATATGTCCAGACTACATAGGCCCCAGACGGGACAGCACCCCCGACACACGAGCTAGCACACATGCAGTATCTAATGGGTAACGGTAGTCATTTGACCAAATGGTTAATATCAAGGGATTCGAGTGCATGCAGCAGTCTCATAACAGACACTTCGTGATAAATGGACTGGTGTCATAGGCTGCAAACGAACTAATAAAGAATGGGGACTTATCTTGGAATATCCAAGGAAAGTATCACGCAACCATAAATTTTAAATGTATTCAGCTCATGGTAACGCACCGTGCCTACTTGACCCCCACAAACTAAGTCTGATGTTTCTAGAAACGGTGGATGTGTGCCCCAGATGCCATGCCGCAAATGCAACTCTGCTACACATGTTATGGGCGTGCCCAAGACTGGTACATTATTGGTCAACGGTGCAATCAATAATAAGTGGCATTGCACCAGGGGGAGGGAGAGAACCGTTAGAGTACTGTATATTGGGGCTAAGCCCTAGATGTAAGAAGGGTAGCACCACACGTAGATTTGCAAATTTGGCACTGATACTTGCTAAAATGACAATGTGGCCAGCCTGCATGGGCCCAGCTCCCACTCCCAAAACCGAAATAAAGAGCCTGGGAATCTGGATAGACCAAGAACTCACATTCAAGACCCAAGCATGAAAGACCGCCGCAACGTGCTATGGCATTCTCAGAACGATCCGAAAAATCCTCCCCCTTCTCCCAAGTCAAGCCAAAAAACTCTTGATCCAGGCCCTGATCCTGTCCAGGTTGGACTTTGGTAACTCCCTTTATCTGGGTGCTCCCAGCTCAGTAACCGCCTGGCTGCAGGTTGTGCAGACTTCAGCGGCAAGACTACTCACTAGAACGAGCAGCCGTTGCTCAGCAAAACCCACCCTTCACTCCCTCCACTGGCTCCCGGTACAGGAGAGAATTCACTTCAAAGCTTTGTGTATTGCACATAAATCCTTGAAGGGAAATGGTCCACCCTTCATCAAGACCCTAGTTAGACCCTTCAAGGCCCCGAGAAGACTTCGCTCCGATGATCTTCATTTGGCAGTGGTCCTAGAATTAGGAGGTCCAGATCAGGGGGCCGCCTCTTCTCATATAACTCAGCCAAGCTCTGGAATTCGCTTACCCTCGCTCCCTGGACAGAACCCAACTATCTGGCCTTCCAGAAACAGTTGAAGACCTGGCTCTTCCCTTGAGGACTCTCCCCCTCTCTCCCGCAGTCCTCCTACAGCGCTGGGTTGCCCCCAGGTAGCCACGTGCTATACAATAGCCTATTCCATTCCATTAAATGACCTAATCAATCAATCAATCAATCATAGCATTTGTATAGCGCACTACTCACCCGGAGGGTCTCAAGGCGCTTGGGGGAAGGGGGTCTGCTATTGCTCGAACAGCCAGGTCTTGAGTTGTCTCCTGAAGGCGAGATGGTCCTGGGTCAGCCAAGGTGGGTGGGGAGGGAGTTCCATGTCTTGGCCGCCAGGTAGGAGAAGGATCTTCCTCCGGCGGTGGCTCTTCGGATGCGTGGTACGGCAGCGAGGGCGAGGCTTCTCGAACGTAGCTGGCGGGTGGGCGTGTAGAAGGTCAAGCGGTCATTGAGGTACTTGGGGCCCAGGTCGTGGAGGGACTTGTGTGCGTGGGTGAGGAGTCTGAACGTGATTCTCTTGCTGACGGGGAGCCCGTGCAGGTCCCTCAGGTGTCCGGAGATGTGGCTGCGTCGGGGGATGTCCAGGATGAGTCGGGCGGAGGCGTTCTGGATGTGTTGGAGTCTTTTCTGTAGCTTAGCTGTGGTTCCGGCGTAGAGGGTGTTTCCGTAGTCCAGTCGGCTTGTGACGAGTGCTTGGGTGACCATCTTCCTGGTTTCAGTCGGGATCCATCTGAAGATCCTACGGAGCATGCGTAGGGTGTTGAAGCATGATGAGGATACGGCGTTGACTTGTCTGGTCATCGAGAGGGAGGAGTCCAGGATGAAGCCCAGGTTGCGTGCGTGGTTTGTTGGCTTGGGTGCGCTGCCTAGGGCCGGGGGCCACCAGGTGTCGTCCCAGGCGGAGGGCGATGGTCCCAGGATGAGGACTTCCGTCTTGTCTGAGTTCAGTTTCAGGCGGCTGTTCTTCATCCACTCGGCGACGTCTTTCATCCCTTCTGGTAGGCTAGTTCTAGCGTTGGCGGGGTCACTGGTGAGGGAGAGGATCAGTTTAGTGTCGTTGGCGTAGCAGTTGATGTTGAGGTTGTGTTGGCGTGCGATGGCTGCAAGGGGTCTCATGTAGACGTTGAAGAGGGTGGGGCTGAGTGATGATCCTTGCGGTACGCCGCAGATGACTTCGGTGGCCTCGGATCGAAACGGGGCTAGGCGGACTCTCTGTGGTCTTCCGGCGAGGAACGAGATGATCCATTCCAGGGCCTTCTCTAGGACACCGGTTTTGCTGAGGCGTTGGACTAGGGTTCGGTGGCAGACAGTGTTGAACGCTGCGGAGAGATCCAGGAGGATGAGGGTCGCTGTTTCCCCGTTGTCGAGCAGGGTTCTGATGTCGTCGGTGGCTGCGATGAAGGCGGTCTCGGTGCTGTGGTTGGCTCGGAAAACGGACTGCGAGGGGTCAAGGGATCCGTTCGTCTCGAGGAAGGCGGCAAGCTGTCTTTTGACGGTCTTCTCGATGACTTTGGCAGGAAAAGGGAGGAGCGAGATGGGGCGAAAGTTCTTGAGGTCGGTGGGGTCCGCTGTTGGTTTCTTCAGTAGGGCGCTGAGCTCGGCGTGCTTCCAGCTCTCCGGGAAGGTGGCGGTGTCGAAGGAGTTGTTGATGATGTCCCGCAGTTGGGGTGCGATGATGGAGTCGGCCTTGTTGAAGACGTGGTAGGGGCAGGGGTCGGTTGGAGATCCGGAGTGGATGGGGTTCATCGTGCGGGCTGTGTCTTCGGTGGTCACCGTGGTCCAGGTGCGGAGGGTGGCGGTGGGGGGGCGTTGGTTCGACGGTAGGGTGCGTGGATGGTGCGCCGAAGCTGTTGTGGATGTCGGCGATCTTGCGGTGGAAGAACAAGGCGAGAGAGTCGCAGAGGTCTTGAGAAGGAGTGATGTCGTTGTTGCCGGTGCTGGGGTTGGAGAACTCCTTGACGATGCTGAAAAGTTCCTTGCTGTCGTGGGCGTTGTTGTCCAGTCGTTCCTTCAGTGTTTTCTTCTTGGTAGTGCGGATGAGCTGGTGGTGCTTGCGGGTGGCTTGTTTGAGGGTGGTCATGTTGTCTGTGGTCTGGTTGAGGAGCCAGGCTTTCTCGAGGGTGCGGCAGTTCTTCTTGGAGTCCTTGAGTTCGTCGGTGAACCAGGTGGCTTTCTTGCTTCTGGGTCTGCTGGGAGGGTTCTTCAGTGGCGTGAGGTCGACTGCGCAGGCGGTCAGCCACTGTGTGAAGTTGCGGGCTGCTTCGTTGGGGTCCGTTGTGCTTGCGGGCGGGTTCTGGCTGAGGGAGGTGGTGAGCTGCTCGGCGGTGATCTTGCTCCAGCTCCTGTGAGGAACCTGTTGTGGGTGGTGGTGGGTCGTTGTTCTTCTGAAGCTGAAGTGGATGCAGCTGTGGTCGGTCCAGTGAAGTCGGTAGAGTGGCTGAAGGTGGTGTGCTTGCTGGATGAGAAGACGGGATCAAGCGTGTGGCCTGCGTAGTGAGTGGGGGTGTTGACCAGTTGCTTGAGTCCGAGGTTTGCGAGGTTGTCCAGCAGGGCGGCGGTGTTGCGGTCCTTGTTGTTCTCCAGGTGGAAGTTGAGGTCCCCTAGGAGGATGTAGTCCGCGGAGGGGAGGTCGTGCAGGCTGATGAAGTCCGTGATGTCTTCGCTGAATTGTGTGCGTGGTACCGGGGGACTGTAGACGAGGGTGCCTCTGAGGGTTGTCTTTAGGTCGGTGTGTATCTGGAAGTGGAGGTGCTCGGCGACGGGGATGGTGTCGCTGGAGTCGGTCGTGATGCGGATGGTGTTCTTGTGTATGATGGCGATGCCTCCTCCAGTCTGGTTAACGCGGTCCCTCCGGATGACCTTGTATCCGTCCGGGATAGCGATGGCAATGTCGGGCGCTGAGGAGGCGTTCATCCAGGTTTCCGTGAGGAAGGCGACGTCTGTAGATGTGGTGTCGAGCAGGTTCCAGAGTTCGATGGCATGTCTGTGAACGGAGCGGGTGTTGAGCAGGATGCACTTTAGGTGGTTGCCGCGGGTGCTCGGCTTGGTGGGTGCGGTGCAGGTCCAGAGGCAGGTGATTTTGCAGGCTTGGCAGGTGAAGGGTCCGTGGGTGCGTTTCGGGGTGGCTCGGCAGCAGGCGGGGGTTCGGCCGGCGTTGAGTGCGTTGAGGTTGGCGGCGTCGTAGGTCCGTCGTGTGGGCAGGCGTTGTCGGGGGCCAGGGGTCCTGGCGCTGGGCGCGGTCCAGGCGCGGACGGGCGCAGACGGGCTTGCCTTTGGCGCGCCTTCGGCGCACCCGCTGTGACCGCTGCGCGTCCGTGCGGTCGCCATTTAAGGCTAAGTGGGAGGGAGGAGCAGCTGGGAGGCGGGAGCGAAGAGGACACGAAAAAAAGGGGCGTGGCCGCGAGAACGGCGGCGGGAAGCGGAGAGCGGGGAAGGCAGGCAGAACTGAAAAAGTACAAAATACAACAACTTTAAACAAAATTAAGCACAAAATACAACAACTGTAACACAAATTTACAGCGAAACAGCTGGGGAACAGTACAGTGAGGCAGGCAGCTAGGGAGGCAGGCAGAATGGCAGAACGAGACTGCGAGCAGCAGCGAGGGGCACGAGGGGCACACACACAGCTGGGGGCCGTGCGGCGCGGGGGTGTCCTGAGAACAGAAGCTGCGATTGTTTTTATAGTTTGTAATCCTATCAGATACATATATTTTATATAACTGTAGAATTGTTTTGTTCTTTTATGGCGTACTGCAGAATAAAGATGCTTGGACTGACTGACTGACTTGTGTATAGGGAATAGCGTAGAATGGAGTAGCATAGAGGGGACTAGTGTAGAGTACAGTGGCATAGAGTGGTGTGGCAGAGCGGTATACTGCATATCACAGAGTCATACAGTGGAGCGGGACAGAGTGAAGTTGCAGTGGAGTGCCGTACAGTGGAGTTTCACACACTGGAATAGAATACAGTGGATTGGAGTACAGTGTAGTAGTGCAGAGTGGATTGGCGTACAGCGAAGTAGTGTACAGTACAGTGTTGAACAGTGGAGTGAGTTTAAGTGGATTGGCATATAGTGTAATAGCTTAGAGTGGAGTGATGTACAGGGCAGTGGCATAGAGTGGATTGGCGTACAGTGGAGTGGCATACAGAGGAAAAGAGAACACTGGAGTGAGGTGGAGTGGCATAGAGTGTAATAGCAAATAGTGGAGTGGTGTAGAGTAGATTAACATACAGTAGAGGGGAGTAGAGAGAGGTAGAGTGTAATGGCCTACAGCGGAATAGCATAGACTGCAGTGGCACAGAGTGGGGTCCAGTGTAGTAAAGTGGAATACCATGTCGTGAAGTGTTGGTCAAGAGTAGTGGGGTAGAGTGTAGTGGCATGCAGTGTAATACCGTGCTGTGAAATGGCGCAGAGTAGAGTGGCGTACAGTGGAATAGTGTAGTGGTGTAGAATTGAGTGTTGTAGAGTGGAGTACCGTATACAATAGAGTGGAGTGTAGAAGAGTGGAGCGGGGTACAGTGTAGTAGCATACAGTGTAGTAGCATACTTTGGAGTGGCAGAGTGGAGTGGAGTGTTGTAGAGTGGAGAGGCATACAGTGTAATAGCGTTAAGTCTACTGAAATAGAGTGGAGTGGCATACAGTAGGGTGGAATACATGAGTGGTGTAGAATGAAATAATGTTGAGTGGAGTGGCAGACAGTGGAATACAATAGAGTGTACTGACAGAGTGCATTGGCATGGATTAACGTGGAGTGAATTGGGGTAGAGTGGCACTGAGTTGCTGTAGAATGGAGTGATATACAGTGTAATAGCATTATGTGGTTTGTCGTAGAATGGAGTGGCCTACAGTGGAGTGGCTTAAAGAGGAGTGACATGAAGAGGAGTGGTGTAAAGAGGAGTGGCGTGAAGAAGAATGGCGTACAGAGGAGTGGAGAGGTGTTGAGTCAGAGTGGAGTTGCAAAAGGCACACAATTGATGGACAGAATGCAGAACAAATCAAAACATTCACCCCCTGTCTAGAGATCTGGGTTAAAACCATCATTCTTGTGCTCACCATGCCACCCCAGTTTAGACCTGGCCATATGCAAATCAGTTTTGACCCTGTGCCTCATGGGAACAGTCCAGCCCGAACTGCCAAGCCAGGTCCTCCCTGGACTGGAAACAAGCATCCTAGTACCGGTTTTGGGGTTTCCCCCCCCTCTTTAGCCAGGATAGCTTGATTCCAGTGGCACAGTGAGCCCAGGACCCACGTCTGGGCAAACCTGGCGCACTTAGGGCGAGAAAGCAAAAGACACACAATTGATGGATGGAATGCAGAACAAATCAAAACATTCACCCCCAGTCAAGAGATCTGGATTAAATCCATCATTCTTTTGCTCACTATGCCACCCAAGTTTAGAACTAGCCATATGCAAATCAGTCTTGACCCTGTACCTCATGGGAACAGTCCAGCCCGAACTGCCAAGCCAGGTCCTCCCTGGAACGGAAGCAAGCATCCTAGGACGGTTTCGGGGTTTAACCCCTCTTCAGCCACAATAGCTTGATTCCAGTGGCACAGTGAGCCCAGGACCCACGTCTGGGCATACCTGGCGCACTTAGGGCGAGAAAGCAAAAGACACACAATTGATGGACGGATAGCAGAACAAATCGAAACATTCACCCCCAGTCAAGAGATCTGGGTTAAATCCATCATTCTTTTGCTCACCATGCCACCCCAGTTTAGACCTGGCCATATACAAATCAGTCTCAACCCTGTGCCTCATGGGAACCGTCCAGCCCGAACTGCCAAGCCAGGTCCTCCCTGGACCGGAAACAAGCATCCTAGGACCGGTTTTGGGGTTTCACCCCTCTTCAGCCAGGATAGCTTGATTCCAGTGGCACAGTGAGCCCAGGACTCACATCTGGGCATACCTGGCGCACTTAGGGCGAGACAGCAAAAGACACACAATTGATGGACGGAATGCAGAACAAATCAAAACATTCAGCCCCAGTCAAGAGATCTGGGTTAAATCCATCATTCTTTTGCTCACCATGCCACCCCAGTTTAGACCTGACCAACTGCAAATCAGTCTTGACCCTGTGCCTCCTCAGAGTGGAGTTGCATAAAGTAGAATGTAAGGGCTCACAGTGTATTAGCATACACTGGAATGTCATAAATTCAATCAATCAATAAATCAGTCATTTGTTAAGTGCACTACATACCCGCGAGGGCCTCAAGGCGCTGAAGGGGGGGGGGGGGTGGGGTGGGGTGGGGGGGGGGGGGTCCGCTAATGATCGAACAGCCAGGTCTTTAGTATCCTCCTGAAGGTCAGCAGGTCTTGGGTCTGTCGTAGGCTCAGTGGGAGGCTGTTCCATGTCGGCGGAGCGTAGCTGGCGGTTGGGGGTGTAGAAGGAGAGCCGTCTGTTGAGGTAGGCTGGGCCGGTCTTGTGGAGTGCCTGGTGTGCGCGGATGAGGAGCTTGAAGGATATCCTCTTGTTGACGGGGAGCCGGTGGAGATTTCTCAGGTGGGGGGTGATGTGGCGGTGTCGTGGTAGATCGAGGATCAGTCGTGCCGAGGCGTTTTGGATGTGTTGTAGTCGATTGATGAGCTTCGTTGGGGCTCCCACGTAAAGGGCGCTTCCGTAGTCTGGTCTGCTGCTGACGAGAGCCTCAGTGACTGTCTTTCTTGTATCTGTCGGGATCCATCTGTAGATCTTGCGAAGCATGCGGAGAGTGTTGAAGCAGGAGGAGGAGACGGCGTTGACTTGCTTGGTCATTGAGAGCATTGAGTCGAGGGTGATTCTCAGGTCGCGTGCATGGTCAGTGGGGTCGGAGCTGCCCCCAGTGCCGTTGCCCGCTAGGAGTCGTCCCAAGCTGACGGGTTGGAGCCGAGGATGAGGACCTCCGTCTTGTCCGAGTTCAGCTTCAGACAGCTGATCTTCATCCAGTCGGCGACGGCCTTCATTCCATCATGGAGGTTGGCTTTGGCGGTGATGGGGTCCTTGGTGAGGGAGAGGATCAGTTGAGTGTTGTCGGCGTAGGAGATTATGTTGAGGCCGTGCTATCGGGCAACGTGTGCAAGTGGGCCATCTAAATGTTGAACAGTGTCGGGCTGAGGGAGGATCCTTGGGGTACGCCACAGATGATCTCGGAGGCTTCGGAACGGAACGGGGGGAGGCGGACGCTCTGGGTTCTGCCGGAGAGGAAGGAGGTGGTCCATTCCAGAGCCTTGTCTCGGATCCCTGCGGCGTGGAGGCGTGCTCGTAGTGTGCGGTGGCAGACGGTGTTGAAGGCGACGGAGAGGTCTAGGAAGATGAGTGCTGCAGTCTCCCCGTTGTCTAGCAGGGTCCTGATGTCGTCGGTGGCGGCGATGAGGGCGGTCTCGGTACTGTGGTTGCTGCGGAACCCTGACTGGGAAGGGCCAGGATTTTGTTCTCTTTGAGGTATCGGGTTAGCTGTCTGTTAACGATTTTCTCAATGACCTTGGACGGGAAGGGGAGGAGAGAACAGGGGAATGGTAGAGTGTACTTAGCAAAGCAGGGATAGGACACCTTGGGGCATAACCGCAATAGATGTGGTCTTTAATCATTTAAGCCTGTTTAGCTAAAGACCAGGATAGAGACGGAATGTCACGGGTGATGTATTTCAAGTATAGTACACGTCCAAGTTTGATAACCTGTAGGATTACTGGTTTATATGTAATAGATTGGTCCACATCATAGGAATTAGACGGTTTAGGTGGGACGTCTTAGGCCACCGTTAACATGTATATGGAAGTCTAAACTCAACCACAATTGCTATATCTATCAAATACTGGTTATGACTTCAAACATCTAATTAGAAACAAATGCAAGGCGGTAAGGGGGCGACAAACAAATGCATAAGATTAGTTTTGCCACAGCCAGTGCCTTGTTTTAACTGACAAATACTGGCTTCTTTGCGCTTAATATGTAGGTACAAGAAAAGTTTTGAGATGGGGTGCAACTGCTCAAGGGACAAATAGCAAATGTGGTGTATATATCCCGACCTATGAGGTAGTAGAGGACACGTAGAGACTTTGAGATACAAGTTAAATACAGAAGAAGATAGTGATAGCCCGCTTGGAATTAACTAAGGAAGTGGTGCTTTGGAATAGGATAGAAGACACAGCTAATAAATCCTATTTTATTGTATTTTGAAAATATGATTGACACGAAACGCATTCTACTCATAGGTGGCAAATTTGAAGTCAAAGGAAGCGACCCACTTACATTTGAATTAAAAGTGCAGGCGTACCCCTAAACTGGAAAATCAGCCCAAATCTATATGACTTTATCTACCTTTGGGTCTTACATTACTATTTCAGACAAATCAAGTAACATATTCCTATACATCTTTCTAGCATATCGAACCTAGAATTGGACGGTGGCTCCAGTATACACATATCCAGAAAAGATCCTGCATCAGCAGGTATTTCTTGTATTTATAATCATTAGAAAGGACTAGATTTCACGCTCCATCAATGATTAGTTGGAGTGAATAGAGTCACCAAAATGTATATATATATATATATTTTTCTCATATCTTTTTCTCTATTTAAGGTGGATATTCTGGAGGAGGCCATCATTTACCTCTCTTGTTTTAAACTCAACGATGTACTTTTACCAGGAGTGATAGAGTAATTGCAAGATATCATCACTTTCGTTTTGCTTAGGTAGGTTGATTATTCAATAATCGTATAAAATGCCTAGAGGGCAATTGTTAAAAGAGACACACAGCTCCTTTTTTTCCACTATTCTGTTTCTCTTGATTAAAGGTGGATATTCTTGAGAAGATCATTAGTATCTCTCTTGTTGTTTAGTATAATGATGGCATTTCACTCAAAAGGATTGATTAATTACTCGCACTGCATTTGGGTGGGTTTTTTATTAGGATGTATAACTCATTGTACGATAGAAAGAGCATTATGGTGCACAAGCATGTTTGTTATGAGGATTAACAACATTCTTAGGAAATTATGTGTGGTATATACTGGTGGTCGTGTAAAATATTGTATTAAAAATGTTACCAAGCAAAAAAATGCTTAAACAGAAATGGAACAAAAAACAAATGATTGTTGTGGATATTATATGCAAAGTCTTTTACGATAGATTTTAATTGTATGTTTTCTATTATTTAGAAAACTGTCCTGAAGAAGGTGTTGATTATAATACCGAAACGCTGCATCAACAACTGTTTTTCAGAATTTTTTTAATGAGACAACTGTTTATCCGAATCTGTTTTAATGAATGTTTTTATGTAACTATGTAAACAAATGTATTGGAATAAATTGTGCTCTTTTTTAATTATGATTTGTTAATGTAATTTTTTTTGATTTATGCATTTTTGACATTGTAGCAACATTAGATTCTATTGTGTTCCGTAACCGTATTGACCACCAGCAAACGCATTCTTTGTTTTCAATTTCCCTAGGAAATTGGATTGTGTTTGGGACATCTTTTGGCTTAATGGCTGTGTTCACCAAAGAGTTATTAGATAGAATCATATCAGCATGACAATTTCTACAAAACTGTTAGTCCTGGCATCTTTTTGCGTGGTTATACCTGATGTTTTGGTTTCTGACATCCTGTTTTTTACTTTGTTTTTGCTGGCTTTAGGACTCTGAGCACTTCACCTCTGCTGACCAGTGCCAAAGTACATGTGCTGTTATCTAAAATGTGATAACAAATTGGTTTATCCATGATTGGTATATTTGGTTCACTTAGTCCCTAGTAAAGTGGTATACCATATACCTACGCTTATAAACCAAATGCTATTAGGGGGCCTGCCACACTGATTGTGTCACTCACAGAAGTACCCTTTAAAACATGTCTCAGACCTGCCACTGCAGGGTCTGTGGGCACAGATTACTGCCGCCTCGATTTGACATTTCCAACTACTTGCCAAGCCTTAAACTCCACATTTATTAGAAATCAGTCACCCCCAAGGTAGGCCCTATGTTGCCTTAAGGGCAAGGTGCTGTGTGAGGAAAAGGTGGGGCATGTACCTTTTTGAGTTACATGTACTGGTAGTGGCAACCACCCAAATTATGTTTGCTACTGTTGTGAGCAGATAGCCTGGCATATGGTGTCCACTATTCTAGTGGGCACCTTGCACCAGTCTAATCGACCCTTATTGATGGTGGTTGTAAAGTCAACCTTATAGACAAACTATCCTAGTGGTAGCATGGACCAGCAGTCTTAGGCTAAGACTTCAGAAAGCATGTGAAGCAAGCTTTTTTACCAATTATAATCCCTTGAATACCAAATGAAAGGACACCACACAAGGTATATATCAAATATATATGTATTTATTTCTAACACAACCCCTCTGCACTCTTTATGAGGTCAGAGGTCGAAGTACATCACAAGTTACTCAATTAGCATACGATAAGTTGCACAAATACAGTTATGCCCTAGGGGCCTCACAAACCATATACTAAGTAAGTGGTATAAGAACCACTACAGAAATAGTGAGTAGGCCTATGGAATCGCTGGGGCTACACTAAACAACCAAAGGTTAGGAAGTAGGAGGCCCACGGGAGACGCGTGAAGTACCTAAACACAGTCGCGAGTTACCATTGACTTATAATGGAGAACGAAGAAGTTACAAAGTTACTGTTTAAGGACACTTCCGGATGGACTAGGATGGAACCCTTTTAAACTAGGACACTTCGAGAGTCAAGACCCACGGGAGCACCGGAGTACTCGTGTTACCTCACCCAGGGAAGCCGGGTGCATAGGTGTCTTTTCGTGTCGGGTTTCGTCGTCGTTTTCTATGGAGATCTGCAAAGAAGTGTACGGGTGGATGCAAGGGTGAATCGAAGATGTGAAGACCCTGAAAGCAGAGGGGACAGAGTCTGGGTCACTAGCCAGTGACCAGGAAGGAACGAGGATGAAACCAGGCGATGTCGCAATGATCTCAGGTGAAGAAGGTGAGTTTGTCTCTTAAGCCACGAAGTCCAGGAGGCATCGACGATGACCCGGAGCTGGATACGAGCTGTTCCACGATGGATCTACTTCACTGCGGAGTCGGTATCCGGATTGGACCAAACAAGCCTGGGCAACCGCAACCTACACAGGATGTCGAGATTAGCTCTGTTGCAGACCAGCAAGGTCTGGGGCGCTTCTCCTTTGAAGCGAAGGTGGAGCAAGCCTGGAGCAACCAGGAAAGCAGTTTAGTTCAAAAATAAAGTCTTGAGGGGGCTCACTAGCCAAAGGGCAAGGAACCGGTAAGATGCGTCGAGCTGAAATGCAAGAGCAGGCCCCATGTGGCACTCGTGGAGTGTGGAGGGCTGAGCTTCGGTGCAAAAGGCGCTTGGGTCTGGGGCTTCTCGCACCCCAATGCACAACTGCGAGGGTACCTAGGTCGTCGAGCAGTTAGCAAAATGCAAGATGTCCAGGGTGTCCAGTCCCACATCTCTCGTGTCCGCCACGGGTCTCAGCTTTGCTGTGGATGTGGGTCAGAGTTGGAGAAGTCTGAGAGTCCAGTTCCTGTTTCGCTGAGTCTTCGGGCTCCGGCGGGAGCGTCGACAAAGCAGACCGGTAATCAATCAATCAATCAAAGACATTTATAGAGCGCACTAGGGTCTCAAGGCGCTTGGGGGGGGGGGGGGGTGCCGTTACTGCTCGAACAGCCAGGTCTTGAGCTTCTTCCTGAAGGAGAGGTGGTCTTGGGTCAGGCGCAGGTCGGCCGGGAGGGAGTTCCAGGTCTTGGCGGCCAGGTAGGAGAAGGACCTTCCTCCTGTAGTGGCTCTACGGATGCGTGGGACGGCGGCGAGGGCGTGGCTGGCAGACCGGAGGTGGCGTTTGGGAGCGTAGAAGTTGATTCGGTTGTTGAGGTAGCTCGGGCCTTGATCTTGTAGGGCTTTGTGTGCGTGGGTGAGGAGCCGGAAGGTGATTCTTTTGTTGACGGGGAGCCAGTGCAGGTCTCTCAGGTGACCGGAGATGTGGCTGTTCCGTGGGATGTCGAGGATGAGTCTGGCTGTGGCGTTCTGGATCCGCTGGAGTCTCTTCTGGATCTTGGCGGTGGTTCCGGCGTAGAGTGCGTTGCCGTAGTCCAGTCGGCTGGTGACGAGGGCCTGGGTGACGGTCTTCCTGGTCTCCGTGGGGATCCACCAGAAGATCTTCCGAAGCATGCGCAGGATGTTGAAGCACGACGAGGAGACGGCGTTGACTTGCCTGGTCATGGAGAGGGAGGAGTCCAGGATGAAGCCCAGGTTGCGTGCGTGGTTCGTCGGTTTGGGTGCGGTGCCCAGGGCGGGGGGCCACCAGGAGTCGTCCCAGGCGGAGGGCAAGGAGCCCAGGATGAGGACCTCCGTCTTGTCTGAGTTCAGTTTCAGGCGGCTCGTCGTCATCCACTCGGCTACCTCTTTCATCCCTTCGTGCAGGTTGGCTCTGGCGGCGGCGGGGTCGTTGGTCAGGGAGAGGATCAGCTGGGTGTCGTCGGCGTAGGAGATTATGTTGAGGTTGTGTTGGCGTGCGATGGCCGCGAGGGGGCTCATGTAGACGTTGAAGAGTGTAGGGCTCAGCGAGGATCCTTGAGGGACGCCACAGATGACTTCGGTGGCCTCTGACTTGTACGGTGGTAGGCGGACTCTCTGTGTTCTTCCGTCGAGGAAGGAGACGATCCATTCTAGTGCCTTCTCCTGGATTCCGGCGTTGCTGAGGTGCTGCACTAGGGTGCGGTGGCAGACCGTGTCGAAAGCCGCGGAGAGGTCTAGGAGGATGAGGGACGCTGTTTCTCCGTTGTCCATCAGGGCTCGGATGTCGTCGGTGGCGGCGATGAGGGCGGTCTCGGTGCTGTGGTTGGCACGGAATCCGGACTGCGATGGGTCGAGGGATCCATTCGTCTCCAGGAAGGCGGCCAGCTGTTTGTTGACGGTCTTCTCGATGACTTTGGCTGGAAACGGGAGTAGAGAGATGGGGCGGTAATTCTTGAGTTCGGTGGGGTCTGCTGTAGGTTTCTTGAGTAGAGCGCTGAGTTCGGCGTGCTTCCAGCTCTCGGGGAAGGTGGCGGTGTCGAATGAGGTGTTGATAATGTCCCGCAGGTGGGGTGCGATGACAGCGTCGGCTTTGTTGAAGACGTGGTGAGGGCAGGGGTCGGTTGGAGATCCGGAGTGGACGGAGTTCATCGTGCGGACGGTGTCTTCGGTGTTGACTGGAGTCCAGGCGCGGAGGGTGGTGGTGGGTGGCGTTGCTGCGGTCATGGCGTGCGTTGGTTGAGTGCTGAAGCTGTTGTGTATGTCTGCGATCTTGTTGTGGAAGTAGGAGGCGAGGGAGTTGCAGAGGTCTTGCAATGGGGTGATGTCGTTGTTTCCGGCGTTGGGGTTGGAGAGCTCTTTCACGATGTTGAAGAGTTCCTTGCAGTTGTGTGCGTTGTTGTCCAGTCGGTTCTTGAAAGCCGTTTTCTTGGCGGTGCGGATCAGTTGGTGGTGTTTCCGGGTGGCGAGCTTGAGGGTGGTCCTGTTGTCCGGTGTGGGCTCCTTTCTCCAGGCTTTCTCGAGGGCTCGGCAGTTCTTCTTGGAGCTCTTGAGTTCGTCGGTGAACCATGGGGCTCTCTTACTGCCGGGTCGGCTGGGCGGGATCCTCAGAGGGGCGAGTTCGTCTGCGCATTTGCTGATCCACTTCGAGAGGTTGTCGGCGGCCTGGCTGGGGTTCGCTGAGCTGGCCGGAGGGTGCTGGCTCAGGGAAGCGGCGAGCTGGTCGGCTGTGATCTTGTTCCAGCTCCTTCGGGCGACCTGTTGCTGGTGGTGGTGGGTCGTCGTTCTTCTGGAGGTGAAGTGGATGCATCTGTGGTCCGTCCAGTGGAGTTCTGTGGCGTGGCTGAAGGCGATGTCTTTGCTGGATGAGAAGATGGCGTCGAGTGTGTGTCCGGCGAGGTGGGTGGGGGTGGACACCAGCTGCTTGAGTCCAAGGTTGGCGAGGTTGGCGAGCAGAGTGCTGGTGTTGCAGTCGTTGTTGTTCTCCAGGTGGAAGTTGAAGTCCCCCAGGAGGATGTAGTCAGCGGAGGGGAGGGCATGCGGGCTGACGAAGTCGGCGATGTCCTCGCTGAATTGTGTGCGTGGTCCCGGGGGTCGGTAGATCAGGGTGCCTCTGAGGGTGGTGTTCGGGTCGGTGTGGATCTGGAAATGCAGGTGTTCTATGGAGGGTTGGGTGTTGTCGGTGCTGGTCGTGATGCGGATGGTGTTCCTGTGGATGATGGCGATGCCTCCTCCCACCTGGTTGGCGTTGCGGTCCCTCCGGGTGATCTTGTAGCCTTCTGGGATGGCGATGGCGATGTCGGGCGCTGAGGAGGCGTTCATCCAGGTCTCCGTGATGAAGGCAATGTCAGGGGCTGTGGCGTCTAGGAGGTTCCAGAGTTCGATGGCGTGTCTGTGGACGGAGCGGGTGTTGAGCAGGATGCACTTGAGGTGGTTGCTGCTGGTGTTCGGCTTGGCAGGTGCTGGTGTCGGGCAGGTCCGGATGCAGGTGAACTTGCAGGTATTGCAGCAAAAGGGTCCGTGGACGCGTCGTGGGGTGGCTCGGTAGCATCCCGGGACTCGGCCGGTGTTGAGTGCGATGAGGGTGGCGGCGGTGTACGTCAGGCGGGTCGGTCGGGGTCCTCGTGGGCCAGCGGTCCTGGCACTGGGCGCGGTCCAGGCGCGGACGGGCGCAGACGGGCTTACCTTTGGCGCGCCTTCGGCGCACAATCGGCGCGCCCGCTGCGCGTGACCGCTGCGCGTTCGCACAGTCGCCATATATGGCGAAGTGCGCGGGGGGTGGAGCAGCTGGGAGCCTGGAGCGGGGAGGGTACAGAAGGCAAAAGGGGCGGGGGTAAGTTACTGGTGGTGCCTGTTTGCACAGGGTGGTCACTCCTTGACCACAAGGGAGATGTCTTCCGTCTTCTAGTCAGCATAGAATGTTGAAGGTCCAAGAGTTCTGTATCAAAGTTTCGTTCCAGGATAATCTAAAGTCCTGTGGACACAGCTCCTATACTTATACTAAGAAAAGGGGCTGGAGTACCTGCTAGGTCCCTCCTATGGGTGGACCTGGGGAGGGGGTGGTTACACCCCTTTCCTTTTGTCCAGTTTCGCACCAGAGCGGGGCTGGAATGCCCCAGCAACTGGTTTGAACCGGGCTATGCATGGAGCACCTTGTGTGCCCCAGGCAGTGTCTCAAAAAGCATCTGCTGATGCAGCCTTCTCTATCCCAATACACATCTGTCAGTCTGGGGAGGTGCTGGCACCTCCCTGGACAGGAAACCTATTGTCCAGGCCTCCCCTGCCGGAGTTTCGTCCATTAGCAGGAGGTCAGACTTGTGTCTGTGGCAGCAGCATCCATTTTGTGATGCTGGTGCTCTGTTTAACTTTAGTATTAAATATCTTTTATTGAGCATGTCAACACAGAACTATCATCAAACAAATGTGAGCGGTTGCCAAGCAGTTCGTTAAAAGCTAGGGTTCGATTACAGTGGAGGGATTTCAGGGCGATACTGCATTTCCAAAATCAAAGTTATACACAGTAAGCCGCCTACAACCCAGCATGGGCCGGCCGCGTTTCAAACATTGCATTACTATGCCAAGACCGCCACAGTCCCTTCTGTAGACCCTCACCTTCTTTCGCCTGTATGGCTCGGAGCCCGGCCCAAATGCCGTGCTTCCTGGTGTTCGACACACTCTTCAAACAACAAACCCCAAACCCCTCCCCGATCCCAATGAACCTGACCCTCCCCGTCCCCAACTCCCCCTCCTCCCCGTTAACCCCCCCGACGGTCCCGACCCCTCCATACCCTCCCTTACCCTCCCCCCGTGGTCCATGGTCTCGTTCCAACTGGTGTTACAACATCATCCAACAACCTGACGGGCGGATTTGGTGCCCTTCCCTTCCTGATCCGTCTCTGTCAGCCTAAACAATCTAAGGTATCTCGGGCAGGTCACTTCCACAAACTCCGAGGACAGGAGGGCCAGAAACGGCTGCCAAAGCTCAGCGTATTTAGCCCCCTCTCCCGTTTTATACAGAGAAAGCCTTTCCACACCCAGGACCATCCACAGTTGATGGAGCCAACCCTGGTGCGTGGGAGTAAGAGCCGAGCGCCAATGTGCTAGAATATTTTGTAGCGCCGAGCCTAGCGCTATGGCCATCAAGCGTCCCCTTCGCGATCTTAAGGGGTAGGTCAATGCGTTGGGGAGCTCCAGAATGACATATGAAGGGAAGCGTGGGATTTCGGTGTCAAAATGGGTATCCACGTCATCCAGTACTCTGTTTAACTTTAAACGGGTAAAGCAGTAGCCTACATGTATTTTCCCTCTAGAAGGGTGGAATGCTAACCCCGCCGCCAGAATTGGCGGTTGGGGGGAGATGCTACCCCCGCCACCAGAATTGGCGGGGGGTAGTATTCCAAAGTGTTTGACACCTTACACAACATGTTTTGATAAAGCCAAACCAGAGTTAGCATTAACCGCGAGGATTATAATGCACTTAAGAGTATGTGGTATGGCTATATCATAGAGCAGCTACAATGAGATGGTTCCGCAAGCTGCAGAGGGATCAGCTCATGCTAGGGCACCCTCTCACATAAAACCAAGAACTCTGCCTCCAGAATTGTCGAGGCCTACCACAGGAGTGACTTATAGGTGCATATGTGTCTATATATAAGGTAGATATAGATATACTATATCTAAGTAAGGGGTGATTACACCACCTTACCCAAGCTGAGTGATCAGCTTGTGTGGTGTCAGTTTGGAGGGCCAGCCAGGGGTGGCATAATACATGCTGCAGCCCCTGGTAGGCTTTGGATGCACCTATGCCCTGGGTACCTATGGTACACTATACAGGGGCTCACAGAGGTGACCCAATACCCAATCTGGTATGTACCTAAAACGTGGTATCAATTCAGAGAGAGAACAGCTGGGCTGTGGGTCTGATTAACAGGCTCACAGCCACATTAAAGTCGAAAAACCAGAGAATCACAGCAAAAAGTGGGGGTGACCATAGGAAGCAGACCCTACTCTCCTACAACTGTGAGTCCTGCTCCTCTCATATGTTCATATTGGGAATTTCTTAAATACCCATTTTAAGAGTAATTCCTGATTGAAAAAGCATAGCTGCTTTATATTTTATATCATTGGATTGGTAATGACAAATCCTTTTTAGTGGTAAAGTTGGAGCTGGTATTACAAATCTAGAAATGCCACTTTTAGGAAGTGGTGCAAGAAAAAGTGGGAAACGCAATACACACTTGGAGGCTTGGGTAACGAATGTATTAGCAGGTAAATATGCCTACAAGAAGTTTCCTTACTTACACACATTTTGACATTCAATATGCAAACTCTATCTGGTAGCTCACATTGAATTATTTAAAAATGGAATTGACTCATTTCAATTTGAACTAATCTGGTACAAATGGTCTGGCACAGGTTTAAATATTTCAAGATGTAAATTTATAATGACATTTTTTTTTCAGAGGGTACTAAAAATGGATAAATATGTCAATATAAAACAACACACAGTGACTGATGAAACAGAAAACACGTACCGCCTACTGCAGAGACAGCGCTATGTCGAAGGAGCAGTGCCCACGTATTTGTATTTGTATTTAATTTATTTATAAAGCGCTAACAATCATCCTAGGTAGGATATCACGGCGCTGAGGTTTGGTGCTGAGGGGTACGGTAACCGCATTGATTACTGATTATTCTGGTTTAGGGAAGAGTAGTGTCTTTAATTGTTTCCTAAATGATAAGAGACATTCTGTCAGTCTGAGATTGGGAGGTAGTTCATTCCACTAGGTTGCAGCTAGATGAGAGAAAGCCCGCTCTCCCATCCTGACAGTCTTCACGTGGGTAGTGTTTGCTCTTCCTGAAGTTCTGGATCGAAGGTTCCTCGATGGTCTATGGAATTTGACTTTATTGTGTAGAATGGTAGGGCCTGTATTGTAAAGTACCTTGTGTGTGATACACAGTAATTTGAAGTTGGCTCTTTGTCGCATTGGGAGCCAATGTAGTTCTCGCATGCAACTTTTGGCCGAATCATATCTCTTCTTACTGCATACAGCCTTTGCCGCGGCATTTTGCACTATCTGCAGTTTAGAGAAAAGATAGTCTGCCATTCCAACAAACAGAGAGTTGCCGTAGTCCAGTCTGCTCATCAGCAGCGACTGGACCAGGGTCTTCCTACACTCAGTCGGAATCCAGGGGAAGACTCGTCTGAGCATTTTCAATAATGCAAAATAATGCAAAGTATTCTCTACACAAACGCTACATTTGGAACAATCTGGTCCATGAGGACTGTTCCGGGAGGGTCGGAAATAACCAAATTAATCTGGGGTCATTTAACATTCAATTTACTGTCCTGAAGATTGTCTAACAGATGTCATCACAATACAGACCGAATCGTAGACAACTATACCTATTTCTCTGTGTATTACTTTCTTAAGTATCTGTTTTCTGTTTCATCAGTTACATCTTCCTGCTATACATATTGTTTGGAATAGGTGCTCACATTATTGACAATGTAGTGTATGTAACAACAAATGATGTGTAAACTGTAAAATGGAGGACCTCCTCCTTTTCAGGAAGAGATTAAAAACTTGGCTCTTTTCTAGTTCGTAATTGATCACTTTGGGTCTCCCGGAACACAAGTCTGATTGTTACACTGTTGGTTCAGCGCCAGGATGCCTGTTAGGTGATAGAGCACTCTATAAATGCCATAAATAAATTAAATAAATAAATGAACCTCAGCTGCTGTGTATTGTTTTACATGGACATCAGTTTTTTGAACCCTCTGAACAATTTTTTCATTACAAATTTACATCTTGAAACATTTACACCCATCCAAGACTAGATGTAGCAGATGTCTTCAAACTGAAATGAGTTTATCCAATTTTCAAATAATTCAATGTGAGCTACTAGATAGAGCTTGCGACCATTGTTTGCATATTGAATGTGGGCAGCTCCACAATTAGGGCAGAGGAGAGTCGCCCCACTGCGTTCTTGCAGTGCCAGAAGCAAAAACATAAAATGGTAAAATGACCATTTTATTTTTCTGCTTCTGGCATTGCGAGAAAGCAGAAGGGCCTGGTTGGGGGTGGGCGGTCCTGATCGAGGGCAGGGGGGAGTGGCTTGCCCACTTTTGTGGGCCCAGACTGTTTGGTCAGCCCTCTGGGGCCGACCAAAGCAGTCATGCGCACTCTCCATTTTCTCTATGTAGGCTGCATAAAGCCCACATAGAGAATATGGTCTCCCCATAGGTGCCTGGCTGGGCGCCATCCCCACCAATCACAACGCTGCCATTGCAGCGCTGTGATTGGCTTAGGGGAGGGGAGGGAGGCTGCATTGCTGGCTGCTTCCTGTTCCTGCACGAAAGCAGCAGGAAAACGAGGAACATGGCCAGGAGCAAGGCAGCGCGAGACAGGGCAAGTTAAGTTTTATTTTTTGTATTTTTATTCCCCTACCCCACCGGCGAAACCCCGCGTGACCCTCATCCCCAACCCATCCCCGCCACTTGCCCACGAGTCATGCTGGCTGCGGCAGCCCAAAACACAAATGTTTAAAAATAAACTTGGCAGCTATGAAAAGATGAGATGCTATTGAGTGCAGAGGGTCTTCAGCTTGTTCAATAAAGCCAGCATCAAATTCATCAGCCTCCTGCCTCGCAGCCTGGCATCTTCTCCAAACGCTCTCCATGCAGATAACAAGGTAGCTTATACATCCCTTTGCTAAATGTCATGTGTTGTAGAGCCATAGCGTGCTATGGATCATTGCTCGCACATAGCAACCCAATTACAAAACCCAGCGCAGCAATACGGTGTAATGACATGACATTAACAGCGCATTCCAAGGGAGCCAGGCTGATGTGTTTTATCTAGGAACCCGATTCAATATTGTGACCTAATGCCCCTATACGGCTATAATCAATAAATATCCCTATAGTATAATAATCAGAGCCATATTTCAGTAACTCGCCTCTGCAGTCCATGACACAGCAGAAGCTACTTCCTTAGATTCCTAGAGAGCACACCGAGTTCTTTCGACACACCAAACCCCCAGCAAGTTGGGAAAGCCCTGCATGCTTTGTTTTGATTTGTAATAGAACTCCTGCGAGCACTGTAAGAACGACCAGTTCTTAGTGACATCTTTATTGACGTCTTATGTCCAAACCTTATGTCAAACTCGGCACCTTTCAGGTATAAATATACCAACGTTGCCTTAAGCAAATACACAGTGGTGATTCTGGAGCAGAGCAGCTAATCTACTTTCAGAGAGCCCAGCAGAAGCGAGAAGCCCACGGACGCTGCCCCTCCTCTTTGACGCGCTGAGAAAGACGCTGTCTTTTCTCCTGCCGAGAAAACCCAGCTCCGGCGTTTCCAGCCTACCCTTGCGGGTGACTGGGATATCGGGTCCTGAGAGGGAGATACCAGACCTCCTACATTCTATTCCCAAGGTACAGTGCTGAATAAACCCTTAGAGAGAATTCTTGAACAGATCCTCGGCAACAAACCTACTTAACTTAAATTGCTACTTACTTACTCCTTCCCATGTATTAGACTTAGGTCAGGTACACCGGGGTAGGTGTATTTTAGAAGCACCAGTTGAGCACGTTAGCCTATGTATATATGTATTAGAGAGACGGGTGTTTTCAATAAAAGATATTATTTATTGAGCAGTCTTCCTTCTCATGCAAGAGAAATGAATTGCCACAATTGCAAGACTTGTTATAAAGTAAAGTACGTACAGTAAAAGGAGTATTATGAAATAATACTGTAAAAGCATTGATATGGTTTCATAGCCATAAGACACTTTAAAATGGATAAAATATATTTCTCTGCACCCTTATGAAACTAAGTATGCACAACTGACTGAGTGAAATAGCTGTCTATTGTTTCACACGACTCTAGAGATTGACTCTTATTCTGAGGGAGCAAAGTTGTCATGTTTATGCGGTTGTTGGAAGCTGAATCCCTTCTTGTCTGAGCCAGGGAAGCTGATCACTTCCTATTCAGTCAAGAAAGTTTCCAGTGACCTCTGAGCTAGCTGGCACAAACCTAAATTAAGTCTAACATAGTCAGTAGAGACCTAGAAGACCTCAGTCCTACGTCTACACTGCTGTTTGTTATTCCAATGGGCAGGACCTATAGGGAAAATAGGAACTACACTACATGGCGCCCAACGTTTGGTAAGGCGATAAAACTAACGCAAGACGTTAGAGTAACTCAGTCGTGCTTTTTCACACAGACCCTTTTTCCCGTAAAATACTACAATAGACGTCTGGAGTGGGTGAAAGGTTAAAATCCGCCGGAACTTATTAGGAAGAGATTCCTATGTAGAGTTTTGGTTCAGTCAACGTTGAAGGATACAGTGTTCCAAAATATTGTGCACCTAATCTTTGTCTCCTTGAAACCTGATCTGCAACAAAAAACCTTTCAGACAGTACAAATGCCAGACAATGATGATGATAAGGATGCTGCTATATTAGCAGCCCAACTAATGGAGGATGACACGAGTCTCATACAGAATGATCGGAATGCTATCCTCATTCCTGTCAACATAAGAAAAACTATAACTTTAAAACTTATAGAAAACGGACTGACATCACGAGGTGGTACAGTCATTTTCGTGATAGAGGCACACGAATATCGGCAGACAGAGGTATTCTATTCATGGATAAACTTTCCAGCGGCAAACGCTACAACACACGAGTTCCACTATTACAAAATAGAGGAACCACCGGAAGAATATACACCTTTCGAGGATATTGAAATTACCAAGAGCACCTGCTCTGGTTTAAAGGCGCCCTAAAACAATGATCACATCACCAGGCTCGGTCCACTAGGTAGACCAGGAGCAACGTAGCCGGTTCTAGCCAGCTACACACCACATCCAGACATTGATAAAATGTCACGCGAAGAACTTTTAGCACAGCTAAAATTATCAATTAAAATACACAGACAGTTAGTCCAATATGTAATGCGGACAGCAACAGTTCAACCAGCTGTTAATATTCCACAGCTGACCTCTCATCAGGGGAACACAAGTAAAATTACACCACAGAACATACATTCATGTCTGGGAAAAACACCCGCAAAACGGGAACAAATTCCATTCTGGCTAGCACAGAAAATAACTCAAATAGAGGCAGTATTTCTGAATACTACCCCTATTGAGAAACACAGAATTCTGACTATCTGCCTTCCAATGGGGTTCGCACCACATGTGGAGGACTGTGACACTTGGGGCACAGTCGTTGCTTCCATTTACACAAAAACACATGGTGTTCCGTCCATGGCGGTAATACCAGATGTGCTAAACCAAATTCAGAATGAATACGGTTCAGAACCTGCTTTAACTCTTGGTATGAAATTACTGAAAGACTTCAAGCAGGTCTCGGCTATATTACTAGCCAACATAAAAGGAGAAGCAGCATCTGTGGCGATCCGCCAAAAATTGAAAGAAACAGATATAACAGATCAACCAATTGAGCTTGCCAGAATCATAGAAAAATGCTATGAAGAACTAGGTAGAGATAGTTTGGGTGGGAAACCAGTAAAACCCCAACTACTTGAAAATCCTGAAAAATTATTCATTAAAAATAATCTAAACACTCCTAAAAAGAGCTGGGATGGAAATAAACAATCCACTCCCAAAGAAAAAGGTTTCCAGTCCAGAGGAAGGTCTCCTCGGCGGAGAGAAAGAACTCCGAATCGAGAACACCAGTCTCCCCAAAGGGAGCCCTCTGAAAAAAGATACAACCTTAGAAATAGGGATAATTTGAAAAAGCCTGATAGATATCAAGATATTGATACACGTCCCTCTCGATCTTTTTCGCAGAAATCGGAAAGAAGAGGACGGTCAGAACACAGGGAAGAGCACGCCAAGTCCAAAGACAAGGAACCTGCTCAAAGTAAAAAATTACAATTTCCAAAAAAGAAGGTAGCCAGTATTAAAGAAATCAAACATACCGAGAATACTGAGGACACAACTGAAAAACGGAGAGTGGGCACAGACAATGCTCGACAGCGCAGCAGAAATCAGCATAGCTCGCAAGATCCTGATGAATCATCTGGAGACAGTGGACACGAATGAATACATTCAAGTGGAAACTACAGATACCAGAGTTAGCGAACCTCATAAAATATACGAAATAACATTATGTATAGAGGGAGATAAGACTAGGAAAATAAGGGGTCTGTTTTGGGATAACCTCTCAAAGGGCTATGACATCCTGTTAGCCGAGAAAGATTGGCCCCCAGAGTTTGTCAGGGAGTGCCGTTATGGCGGAGAAATGATTATGCCTGCCTTCTCAAATCATATTCCAATTCACATTAAATATATATATATGCAAGGAAATGGGCAGTAGCCCAAGCACATGCACTATATAAGTATCATGTAGGATGGGATGAGGACTCTCCTCCTCACAAAATCCAGTTAAAATGTCAACCTACTGCACAAGGCGATTAAGCAAGAAGCTAAAAAACAAGTCAGGGAGATTTTAGATCAACTTGAATACCAAGGGGTGATTGAAACATGCACCTCTCAAATGAACAATCCTTTGTTTCCTGTCGCCAAACCAGACGATTCGTATCGTCTAGTCTTGGACTACAGACACCTTAACTCATGTTGCAAAACATTTGCGGTACAAAATTTGCACAGTGCGGCACTAATGAAGAACATAGTTCGCAAAAAATACAAAACAACATTAGACATCTCTAATGGATTCTTTTGTCAAAATATTGCACCAGAAAGTAGGTACTTGACCGCTTTCTCAATAATGGGGTCACAGCAATTTTTTGTAGGCTCCCACAGGGATTCAAGAACAGCCCAGGATTATTCTCAGCCAGAGTAACAGAGTTACTACAAATGTATGATGATGAGGCATTATCTTATGTCAATGACATCTATCTCACAGACGACGACTTGGATACTCACTTGAAAAGAGTGAACACCATAATACTTGGGTTCGCAGCAGAGGGTTACAAATTCAACTTTAAAAAGTCACGAATTGCCCATATAACGGTCCTATTTTTAGGTTACGAAATATCAAGTGAAGGCAAAAGCCTAGCAGACAACTTCTTAGAGAAGTGCGCTGTACTCCAAGCACCAAAGGCGCTGAAGAACTTACAATCTATTCTAGGCTTCCTGAATTTCGAAAGAACTTACATTCTAAACTATGCAGAGAGGGTTAAACCTCTCTACGAATTAATAAAACCTGATTTTAAACCAATCAACTGGACTCAAAAACACACAAAAATTTTGAGATCACTGCAAACAGACATGTTAGCTAAAACAAAATTAGAAACACGTGACAATACACGCAACCTTGTAATCCGGGTCATCCTAGGAAGATGCAGATTCACGTACCTGACCTCTAATGAGGGAGGAACGGTACCAATAGCTTACAAATCACATTTGTATACAAAAGCAGAAAAAACATTCAGTCTTACAGAAAATACTGTAAAGGCAGTTCAAACTGCTGTAGCAAGAGAACGAGCCCTAGCCCAAGGCAAAAGAATAACTGTTTTCACAGCAGAATCAGCCTTCGAGGCGCTATTCAGCCCAGTAAACCTAAAAACAGTGGCACTAGATCCGAAATGGATACAGTGGGAAAATTATCTGGCGGCAGAAGACGTGACATACTATTTTGTCCCGAACATGAAAAAACTGAATGATTTAAAATATGAAGAAGAATATCCTCTGCCAATCGAAATTCTGCCTCTCCAACAATACTCTTGTATAATCTACACAGACAGATTTGTACAGCATTACAATTAGGGCTCCCGGTTTTATGGTATTTATTTTTTTGCCATTTCCGTCTGTATTTATCCATATTTATTTTTGGGCCATTTTTTCCGTATTTATCCACTTTTATTTTTGACACAAGCAAAAGATGATGCTACAGTTAGTATTTTTCCACGTTTATTTAAATTGACAATGCACACATGCGCTCAGTTGTTATTGGTCAATACTATACATTCATCTGAAAACTTTGCCATTTGCAAAATGTCCCAAATATGCTTAAAAGTGCTATCACAAGCCATTTAACTCAGAGCCTTGCAGTTTCTGTCATCGGCAGAGTGCCACATCCTCTCCCCCACTGGACACCATACTGCCCCACTGGAAAAACTCACACTGCCTTCAGCTGCAACCCAATTGTGCCACACCAGCGCAAAAGCTATCCCTGGCCATCACGATGAGGATTAATGTTTTGTGTGTGCAGAAGAGAACAAGCATTTGCAATGCAATTGGTCTCGCATTTACGCTAGTTTAAGCTATTGGCATTGTAAATTACAATACCTTTTATTTATCTGTTTTAAAAATCAAAACATAAATAAAAGGCATTGTCATTTACAATGCCAATAGCTTAAACTCAAGTAAATGCGAGACCAATTGCATTGCAAATGCTTGTTTTTTTTAAGTGAGTGCTTGAAGTAGGAGGATAGAAAAATAGACACAACAAAGAACAAGGTGAAGACCTGGCGTGGAAAGTAGGGATGGATTGAATGGGAGGCGGTGCCATTGAGTTGGAGCGAGTGCAGGGTGGGGGCCACGCTCTGTAGGATTTTGGGGATTGTATGGGGTGGGGGAGTGTTTGTAGTGTTGAGTAAGGAGAAGCCATGGTTTGAATGGAAGACTGAATGATGTAGGGTGTGACTAGAAACACCTAAATGGTGCTATTAGAAGCACTGTCTCCATAGCGCAGGATGTCCAACCTGAGTTTAAGAGACACCAGCTTCTATGTGTCAGAAGTGAACATGTATTCACCCACAGTGCTCATGTATCGAGTACCCTCCCGGCTCACAGCCCAGTCTGCTGCCTGCATTCCCACACAACACTCTCCTCTCTCAAGATGCCCAGCAGCATACAGCCAGCAGCAGTGCAGCCCAGTGCTCCAGATCACACTGAACAGAGACGTATCAAATAACACCTGGTCTTTGCCCCTGCATACAACCTCCATCAGTCACATTACACACACACCAGTGACTGCTGCTCTCACGGACATTACATCACAGACCAAGGTAGCTGATGTACCCACACGAGTGGGAAAGCGATCAGCTGTAGAGGGACCACGAGACAGGAAGAACAGTTATATCTTGCCGTCTAAAAAGAGGGGCACTTTTTATAGCCACATGTCAAGCACTGGTTCTGCATCCCCAGAGGCAGCTGCTGCCTCCCTGACCTGCTAATTCCATCAAGGAGCGGAGTCCCACCCTGTCTCCCAATGCTCCCTTGCTGTAATCTTTTTTTTTGGTCAGAAAAAAATCTTTATTGATTTGAATGACGTCCAGATGTAAATAGGATGAATGAAACCATGAGCTATATCAAAGCTTATATTAATATAATTTGTAATGCTCTACTATAATGAATATTATCTAGTGGGTGCATATATATAAAAGTGCTTTGCAATAGTCTTTGCAACCAGACAAACAAGGGAGCCAAGAATGCATCAATTGACTACAGTTCAATTATCCAAAGTCATTTTTCACATTAAAACTATGAACCTTTATGGACATCCAGAGTATGCAGGATCATACGTAGTTTGTAAAATTAAGCCAATTCTAGGGTACCGTGTTTAGGCCCTGTTGGTGTTCCTAAAATGGGGGTATAACAATATTTTGCTTTTGTTGGCATTAATACCAGTTTAAAGAATTGCTTGAATTGCACTTTCACCAAACTGGAGGTAATAGCGAGCTCAGTTAGGGAATATACAGATGAAACATGCCAAAAGTGGATACAAATGCCGTTTTTAAGACACATTTCTAATTTTTGTGCCCATGTGTATATCAGACTCGAAACTGGGAAAACCTGCAACCAAAATGTTAATTGCACTCGGTAATTTTTGCACAATCTCTAAATGACCTCCGGGGGATATTTGAGTGTGACTTGCCCAGGGTCAAGTGGTAATTGAAGAAGCAGAGAAAGTTTTGAATTTCTGCTTCTATACATTTCACTTAAGCAGGAGACCAGGGTTTCTCATGACAGGCCCTCAAAGAAAACCCGTTGTTTAATTCGTCTCAGTTGTAAACACGGCTAACATTGCATGATTCAGTGGAAATCATTTCACAGCAATCAGTTCTGGATTCTCATGCAATCTCTGTTGTTTATCGCTGCCGTGCATGAATAGCGCATGAGAGAGTGAGTGGGATGTTACAGTCCGATCCGACCTGCTCGCTGGGGATGCCTTTGCCCTGCAGAAGCTATTGGGCAAGATGTCCAGATCTCCAAGCACTACGAAAATGTAGAAATCCTACAATAACAAAAACCCTTGCCGTGGCCCTTCTGCGTCCTCGACGAGCTCTTCACACAAACGTTTGCAAGGCGTGTGACGTCCCCTTGCTGTAATCGTGCTCACAACATGGTGCAAGAGCCACAACTCACACAACAATGGTGTGAATACAGGCTCCAATCTGACTCTGTCACAGGCTCTAAAAGGTGTGAAATAACAACAAAGCCGCATTAACGAGTGAATGGTCTTTCAAAGACCTGTGAAGCACTGGGGTGCGGCTGGCAGCTCTGTGTGTGCCGGGAAGCTGTCACCTCTTAACCCTCTAAGGAGAGGGAGACACCAGATGGCAGCAGAGCAAAATGTTGTAGTATTTTTCCGTAATGTAGTAGTATTTTCCCGTTTTTATATATAAATACAGATGAAGGAAAACTTGTTTTCTGTCTGTATTTATATGTAAAAATCCGTAAAAACGGAAAACCGAGAGCCCTAATTACAATGCAGATGATAAATCCTACAATGCAGACTGCGCGATTGTTAAAGGTCGCTGGCTCTGCGGTAAATTCAGACCGAAAATAACAAAAACTGAATCAGTGAGAAACTGTTCGGCTCAGCGAGCTGGAATCAGATCTTTAAAGATGGCGCTTGAAAATGCAGAATGTGAATTCCCGACACTAATAGTGTGCGATTCGCATTTCTGCGTCAAATCTTACAATAATGATCCGCAGAACTGGGTTCAAAATGATTACAAAGATGACACAGGTGCAACAATCAAGCATAAAATGCTTTGGAAACAGGTAGTTCTTTTAAAGAAAGAACTACAAAAGACTCATGTGATACACACTCTGAGTCATCAACGTGATGGCGTTCACGTTGCAGGGAATTCATTGGCTAATACAGCCACAGCGGAAGCAATTAAACCGGCGTCCGTAGCCACAAAAAAGCGTTCAGAAAAATACATAGACGGGGAAACCATGCTGGCGGTAAAAACGTATACAAAAGGCAACTGTGCAGCACTACCTGTGAACTATCCACTCAATTATACATACATAATTGACGCGAACTCCGTTCCTTTTGCTCGAATCCCTGGAGTGGGGGATAGGATAATTCCAAACACGAACCGGAGAATGTTTTTTATAGCAGACGCACACATGGGTGTAGGTCCAAGACACAAACAGATGAAGGAATCTCTTACAGAATTACAATCAGAATACTGGTGGCCGGGGATGAGCCTGCAACATTATAAATTTTCAAAAAGCTGTCCAGACTGCAACGGAGACCACAGTAACGAGCCAACCGGAGTAATGCCATGGCCATTTCTGTAGGTAGCATAGGGCTATCCACACATGAAATCCAGCGTCCTATTAATTTCTTTTAAGACTATATTCACATAAAAATGTGGCCCCAGCGCTCGGCTGACGCCAGAACTGTTATAAAAGATTTGCGAGTCTTTATCGGCACATACGCAATTGCCATGCTTCATTCTGACCAGGGTCCTGCTTTTAGCTCTCGAGCTTATAAGGAGGCCATGACCAGCATGGGCATTGGGTTGCGGTTCTCTTGTCCCTTCCATCCTGAGGGAAACGGGGTTGTGGAAAGAAAAAACCGAGAGATAAAGCAATCTATAACGGCAAAGGTATTAGGTTCGGGTGATGGGTGGGTCCAGCATTTAACAAGTGTCCAACGTAGTCTTAATAACTTGCCAAGAAATTCTCTAAAAGGTTTCAGCCCGTACGAACTATTGTTCGGAACTAGAATGTATGTTCAGGACTTATATTATCAATGCTTCGGTGGTAAAAGATAAGAAAAAATGCTTTGACATCAAAGATCGTTTGGCTGTTTTACAGGACTTAAGTGAAACAAGAAAAGCCCTGAGCAACATAAAGTTAAAACAGCAGCCAACAACCACTGAAGACACACCACCTGTCCCAGCAAGACCTGTCTGGATTCCAAAGATTGGGGATCTGGTCAGAGAGAAAATAGCGGTTAAGAAGGAATTTGGGCCTTCTTACAGAAAAGCAGTACCTGTCTTAGCAATCAACGGAACAAGATCAGTGGTACTACCGCCTCTTGCTGGTAAAAAGGAGAATCGAGTTGTATCAATCGACCTGGTAAAACCACAATCATGTGGCCAATAATAAGTAGTAGGCCCAGTGGACTCCCAAGAAATAGCAGAATACCAAAATTTGCTACAATCCAAGAGGTTCAAACTGAGAGACTAATCACATTTGATAAACCTGCAGTGAATAAAAAAGGAATATGCAGAAATTACATGGAACTTGTGCCTCTTGAAACCCAAATTGAAACAGTTCATCATGAAACACCAGTCTACAACGATGTAGCATCAGAATGTGCTAATGAAAGGCAAATTGAAAAAACAATTCCAACAATTGACAGAACTGCATCTGGCTACTTCATCAATTTCGATAACTTTTCTGAAGATCAAAGCGACCCTGAAGTAACGCTAGCAACAAAGACTTTTAAAGACAAAGCAACAGAACTCTTTCATCAACTCAAAGAAACCTATCTTATTTCTCCATGGTTAGAATTTTGGATTGTGCTAGGGGTATTTTTCCTCCTGCTTCGGCTCATCATGGTACTTTGTTTGGGAAAATTCATTGAGGGAAAATACAGTACAATGGACACAGCAAGTCAGAACATCAACTTAGTTCTGAAGCCACACAAATCATCTCACATCGAGAAAAGAGAACTATCATCAGTGAATGTCACAGCCATTCCAATACCCGGCGGGGTAGTTTGGGACAAAACAGATTACGAAATATATGGACCGGTCGAACTCTTGAAATATCCTCATCAGTTTAAGGTTTCATTAAGTGACTTTGTAAAACCAAGTACATTCTCTGATGATTGGGACTTTGAAAGCATAAATAATATGATGTCGGATTTAGTTTTGTCAGCAAAATTTACAGAACATGATTATTTGCAAGGTTCATCGAATTATGAACAGATGTATTGTTTTACCCATTATGCAGACCACTATTTGCATAAATCTGCTCAACCTAGAAATGTTTTTAAATATAACCAATGGGAACATTGTGCTACTCCACCTAAAAGCAGTTCAAAAACATTCTATGAGAAATTCCAATACTTCTCAGGGTTTAAAACAAGTAATGCAGAAACATTTTATTATAAACTGATAGATAAAATAGGGACAAAAACCATGCTGACAAATACCAAATTGATATATTCAGAAGCATTTTATGAAAAAATGATTACATTTGGTTTTGATTTCTGGAAAAACAACATTGAAACAAAAACCATCAGGGGTACAAAAGATTGGCAGGTACAAGGCCTAGAAGCATTATTTCGAGCCTGCATGATCCCAGAACAAATAATGTTCTTGAATGACACCATTCAACAAACGACCTGTCTTGGCCTAGCCAAGATCAAAGACTTAAACAAACCGTCTATTCCAAAGCCAATGCCTGATAACGCAACCACAGATATTGAGATAGACGTATCCAAGATTTTACATCAAAACAGAACACATCCTGATTGGAAAAAATTGTTAATCTGGCCAACAGACACAAATAAATGTCAAGATAGATTCCTGAACAAAATACAGAGGTTAAAAATGACCAGACCAGACCCTAGATACTCCCAGAGACAACATCCAGGGATAGTAACAACATACAGTGTAGGGAAACTATGCCTTGAATGGTTACAAACATCCACACTGGCACAAATTAAGCAACACTTATCTTTACTTAAAGATGGTGCTGACTTGCGCGATTTCATAATGGGACCACGCAAACAGCGTCAAAAACGTTTCATAGCGGCCAGTATATATGCTGCTTACAACGAGGCATGGAAAGTGAAATCACTTTCTGTTGTGGACAACGGGTTAATGACTCTGTCCTCCAGAATATATTCACTGGACAGTATTGAATCATCTGCTATAGATATAATAGATCAGGACTTACTAATGTACAACATGGTCAGTCCCAATTACGTTCTATTGTACAGCTAGGCTGGACGTTGCAAAACCTGCGTTCAGGCTATGTGCCTTGGCGTTTAATCAACACAACGTCATTGTTCTCTATCTTTAACCTTACTGATAAACAAATCAGTTTGGCACAGAAAGGAGCAGACTATACGATTCTGAGCATTGAAAAAACTTGAGAGATTACCATTGACAATGTCAGAAAGACCATGCCAAGAGTATATACCAGCAGGCCAGTATGAAAGGTTGGGTAAAGGGTACATTAAGTCAACATGGAAATTACCTTATACACACACATGTTATAGTGACAAAAACCAGAATGTATTTCTTAGTGGTAATAATTGTAAACAATCACTGAGCGGTATACTTCTGTGTCAGGGTATTAATTTACTTGGGGCCTGTGAGGGGACTTCAAATAACCTTTCATGCCACCAGCACGGCACACCTGCAACACAGATCGAGCCATTCTTTAGACAACTTTCTAACGGGAGTTACGTTCTAATAACGGACCACAGCTGTTGTGGCTTGGTGCCAGGGAAAGCATATCTCTTAAGCGTCAGTTCCATGGTCACTTGCTGTATGCAAGCATTGTATCCTAACGGCCCTGGAAACTCAGAGGCGACGATTTGGCCTCAGTTGAATATCTCTTCTATACGAATTGATACTTTAAGCAGAATGAAGTCTGTGCTTTTACAGACAACAGTGCCCATCACGTCATCAAAAGAAACGTATGATCTTCATTTGCAAGGACAACGGCAGAGATACATACACTTTTATCAACTAATTGCCCAGTGCATTTCACAGAAATGCTCAGCCAAATCCTAAATATGTCGGATGCCAGTGGTATCTCGAATGTATTTAAGACAATTTTTTCGGGACTGTTAACACCCTTCGAAGCAGTCCTGGGCATATTTCCCAATTTTGTCCATTCGGTTTTTGGTGGCCTACCACTACTTTTGGGACTCGTAGCAGGAATCCTATTTTTGACTCTTCTGCTCCGATATGGCAAGCCAAAACGCAGACATGACTCCGGCAACGATGGAAGAAACAATCCTAGCAATACGCTACCGGGACCGCATAACTAAAGTCCTTGGATTAGCCCGGCTAAGAAATCTGAATATGACCTGGTTTCTTTCATTCAGACCTATATGGCAGAACTGCATCTTACCTGTGCTTTGATGTATGCTATGCGGAGAAGAATGCGTGTTAGACACCTGTCTTACACTACAATCAGCAGTACCAATGGATGTCGATACTTTGCTAAGTCCAGTGACGGCTCATGCATCGTGTTGTCCCCAGCGGTTACCAATCCTGATGGCGGCATTCGTCGAGACTTCTGCACTACGATTAGGTGGTGGCAGTGAAGCAAGGAATGAGAGCAACATCACCCAGGTACGACCTTCTGTGAGCATTGCTGATCCTGAAATCGATGATAGCAATCATTCTCACGACTGCAGGGTAACAGCTTTTTCAACCATGGTTGAACTTTCACCTGAAGCTGTAGACTGTTTTTTTGCACATCTATCTGAAGTCATGTTCTCACCTGAACCAAAAGAATAACTTTTGAGCCAACCGGCACACAGCGTTCCCCTGAACTTTGAATTCGGCCTTCAGCTTTAAATAACAAAAGCTACTGAACACATTTGAAAATATATTTTTCCATGAAACAAAATTATTTTTTTCCAAAATTCCAAAATATTTACTTTTTTTGGCATGTGTACTCTGCTTACAGTAGAACTATTCATAAAGAACAGAGCTTCTATTTTTAGATAATCTAGAGACAATATGTTAGCACAGCCTCTAGCATACTCACAAGAAATTTCATTTATATGTGATGAAATAGTCTCGACCTTCCTTTCTGTAAATTAAGAGACTTTAAATGTGTAATTTTCGCAAATCGTTCAACTGAATATATATTCAGATTTATTGAATGATTACACTGCTTAAAAACGTACAGTACCTTAACGTTCCGTGTATTTCGCATACACCATTTCAAATGCAGACTGTATTTTGGGGTGGGTTGGAATACACATGCATTTTTATTGCTTAAGTTTTTAGTAATTGATGGACATAAAACCGTGGAGTGGGTGATGTGTTTTATCTAGGAACCCGATTCAATATTGTGACCTTATGCCCCTATACGGCTATAATCAATAAATATCCCTATAATGGCATAATAATCAGAGCCATATTTCAGTAACTCGCCTCTGCAGTCCATGACACAGCAGAAGCTACTTCCTTAGATTCCTAGAGAGCACACCGAGTTCTTTCGACACACCAAACCCCCAGCAAACTGGGAAAGCCCCGCTTGCTTTGTTTTGATTTGTAATAGAACTCCTGCGAGCACTGTAAGAACGACCAGTTCTTAGTGACATCTTGTTGGACAGGCCTCGTGGAAGGCCCAATCCCTCCGCGCATGGCGGGTCACGGACCCCTGCACCTCCTGTTTCTCGGACAAGAACCACCCCTGCAACCCGCCAGATCAACCCACGGCCCTTCCCCGACGGAGCCCTGGCTCCTGAACACCACAGTATCGGCTGGCCCGGTTCCCTTCCAGAACCCCTGTCTCCGGCCCAGCCGCCATTTTTGGACACTACACGACCAGGCCTCGTGACCTCGGGGCGACCTCGGCCTCTGGCCCAGCCAGGCCCCGACATCGAGGCACCACCATCCACCCAGGGGGTAAAGAGACCACTTGGCAGGTCAATGGAAGGAGGAGTGTCGATGACTCCCCTCCGCCAGGTTTCGATCGCCCCCAACCTCCCTGGGCGCTGGCTCCACCCCCCTGCTGGGTGTCTGGACTCCCTTATCCCGGACCTCCCGACCTCCAAGTGCAAGGGTCCGGACATCAAAGGGTGCCAGACCTATAACTGGGGCAGCTCCAGAGCAGGAAGGCAGTTGTATCCTGGAGTCGAGAAACACCGAGACAAACTCATCCTTGGAGGCCTGCTGGCGCTGCCGCGGCTCCTCTTCGTGAACGTTCTTGAAGGCCTGCTGGCGCTGCCGCGGCTCATCCTCATCGTAACCCATCGTGAAGGCCTGCTGGCGCTGCCGCGGCTCATCCTTTCGTGAACCATCTTGAAGGCCTGCTGGCGCTGCCGCGGCTCATCCTTTCGTGAACCATCTTGAAGGCCTGCTGGCGCTGCCGCGGCTCCTCCTTTCGTGAACCATCTTGAAGGCCTGCTGGCGCTGCCGCGGCTCATCCTTTCGTGAACCATCTTGAAGGCCTGCTGGCGCGGCTCATCCTTTCGTGAACCATCTTGAAGGCCTGCTGGCGCTGCCGCGGCTCATCCTTTCGTGAACCATCTTGAAGGCCTGCTGGCGCTGCCGCGGCTCCTCCTTTCGTGAACCATCTTGAAGGCCTGCCGGCGCCGCCGCGGCCCCTACTTGCGAACCCACCAGCTCGAGGATTGTGAGCTCCACACCCGCTATACCCGTACCTGTCCGGTACTGAGACTGTCCCGCTACCCTTTTCCCCAAAGAGACTAGAATTGACAGGATCCTCGTATCCTGGTCCTGCTGTACCGTCAGTTACCTTGCCTAAAGATATATATAAAAGGGTGCAGAACTCATCTCTGTGTGGTGTCTATCTGTGGGGGGGAAGTTACTTGTCTGTACGATTACCGGAGAGGGCCCTCACCAGGAGGCCTCTCCCCCCTTACCCGGCCGACCCTCCGGGTCCCCGTCTAACACATCTTTATTGACGTCTTATGTCCAAACCTTACGTCAAACTCGGCACCTTTCAGGTATAAATATACGAACGTTGCCTTAAGCAAATACACAGTGGTGATTCTGGAGCAGAGAAGCTAATCTACTTTCCGAGAGCCCAGCAGAAGCGAGAAGCCCACGGACGCTGCCCCTCCTCTTTGACGCGCTGAGAAAGACGCTGTCTTTTCTCCTTCCGAGAAAATCCAGCCCAGGCGTTTCCAGCCTACCCTTGCGGGTGACTGGGATATCGGGTCCTGAGAGGGAGATATCAGACCTCCTACATTCTATTCCCAAGGTACAGTACTGAATAAACCCTTAGAGAGAATTCTTGAACAGATCCTTGGCAACAAACCTACTTAACTTAAATTGCTACTTACTTACTCCTTCCCACGTATTAGACTTAGGTCAGGTACACCGGGGTAGGCGTATTTTAGAAGCACCAGTTGAGCACGTTAGCCTATGTATATATGTATATATATTTTATCCATTTTAAAGTGTCTTATGGCTAAGAAACCATATCAATGCTTTTACAGTATTATTTCATAATACTCCTTTTACTGTACGTACTTTACTTTATAACAAGTCTTGCAATTGTGGCAATTCATTTCTCTTGCATGAGAAGGAAGACTGCTCAATAAAAAATATCTTTTATTGAAAACGCCTGTCTCTCTATTCTCTGCACCCTGGTGAAAGTAAGTATGCACAACTGACTGAGTGAAATAGCTGTCTATTGTTTCACACGACTCTAGAGATTGACTCTTATTCTGAGGGAGCAAAGTTGTCATGTTTATGCGGTTGTCGGAAGCTGAATCCCTTCTTGTCTGAGCCAGGGAAGCTGATCACTTCCTATTCAGTCAAGAAAGTTTCCAGTGACCTCTGAGCTAGCTGGCGCAAACCTAAATTAAGTCTAACTTAGTCAGTAGAGACCTAGAAGACCTCAGTCCTACGTCTACACTGCTGTTTATGTTATTCCAATGCGCAGGGCCTATAGGGAAAATAGGAACTACACTACAAGGCTACCAGCTCAGTGATGGATGTGCACATGCCCCTTCCCGCCTCCTTCTACAGGGTGTGTTTTAATTTAGCTGAGATGATGTGAGGATAGGGGCATGTAAGTGCACAGTGTATAGCATGGTATACTGACAGTGAATGGGAGAAGTCACATGCCATTGCTGAAGTCAAAACTGCAAAAATGAGAGATATTAGAATTTGAACCATGAACATGTACATGTGCTGTACAACTAAAAGCGAGGCAGTGACAGTAAAAGATGAATTGTGAGATGCAGTTTTGCCTTACGTTTTGATTTAGTGATGACAAACATGAATAGATTTAAAAAATAACGTTAGTATGGGCACTATTCAGGAACTGAAGGTGTATGCAATTGACACTGGGGAAAAGTTGATTTTTTTAGGGTGTTCACCTTGTCTTGTTTAAATTGTCAGGGATTTATGCAGCAAGGACTTTAGCTTGTTGAGTTAAGAAATATGAAGTATCCTTAATATGAAAACCATGCAAGCTAATTTACAAAACCGTCCCTGGTTATAATTACGGAAGCATTCTTTTACTTTACCTCCACATTTATAGTATCTTAAAGTTAGGTTACTGACCATAGGTGAATGCAGGGATACACTTTCATAGACTAGAGGGGCAATGTAAGGATTTAAAGCTCTCCAGTGCAATGATTAGTAAGGAAATTTGGAACACAAACGTATTGTGCTTATATGCTAATTGGCGCATTGTACATACTGTAATATGATGCCAAAGTTTACCATAGGACAGTGTTTTGTTCCTCTGATTCTTATTCTTTGGTTTGTGTGTTTTATAGTGCTGCATTCACGTAGCTCTCTTTGACTGTGTTTATTTTCTGGGTTTCCACATTTATAGCTGTGTTCCTGTGCATGCCATATGCTGCTTTGCACATTTAACTCATTTTAATATATCAATCTCACAGTTGCACACATTATGGTGTTGTGTTGCATGTTACATAGGTCACATGGCAGGGTTTATTCAAGTGCTATCGTCCTCTAGTAAATCATTGGAGACTGCCAGCACCCTTCAATGAGTGATAACATGAAGAGGTTAGATCTTGCACGCTTGTCACAGTTTGGTGTGGCAGTTTACGCCTACCCCTTTACAAGCCCACCAACCGCCACTGATTGAATGTCAAGTTGTGTGTAAGTAAGGAAATCCCTTGTAGGCATATGTACCTGCTAAAACTTTTAGGAAATGGGCATTTCTCTGCTCTTAACTCTCGTGTGCTTTACGGCCTGTCTCCAATACGCATCTGGGGTGGGGTAACAGCTACACTTTGTACATTCCCTGTAGACTGCCATAAGTACAGGACACTCAGCTGCATACAGATGGGTCTTCCTGAGTAAGAGGGTAGTGGTTGACGTACACCTAAATAGGTAGTGGCCTGGCTTCACACAAAATACTCATTTACACCACCCCCAACACACACAGATAGGCTGGGGGACAGAGCTGGGCTGAAGGTAGACTTGTGTGCCCCAAGGCTTTGCTTTGTAGTCACCTCCACTTCAAGGACAGATTTAGGTATAAGAATTGAGTATATGGCCCCTCTCACTAACAGACTTTGGGTTACTATGGAGACTTTCCCAAGAAGAGGAGCTGTGATACATACATATATAACTATTTTGCTGTGTTGGCCTGCTGATTGCTGGGCTGCAGGAGGGGCCGCTACTTTGCTAACTACTTTGTTTTGTTGGCAAGCTGTCTGCTGCCGCTGACCAGGGTGGTGAGAAGGACTGAACCTGTTCTCTACAGCCTTTAGCAGCCTAAGTAACTCCAAGCACTTGCTTGCTTGCCCCTTGTTCAGGAAATCTCAGGGCCATCGAAGACTTTAGTCGCACAAAAGACAGCTGCTAGGCTCTGCTGATCCGGAGTCTGACTCAGCCTGACTTCCCCCTCAACTTGTCCTGGGTCTTCGCAGAGTGTTGGCAGCCACTTTTACATATCCACACGCATCAGCGCGGTGCACTGATCAAAAACCGCCGTGTCTCCCTGCTTGAGCGCAGACCATTGCTTTTGTCAATTTCACTGAAGACGCAGCAAACGTAGGCAGCCCAGCATGACCCAGCACACTCTGAGTGCATCAAGGAAAGACGGGCGTCTGCCGTCCGTGACTCCAATCACATCATCATCATATCTACCAAAGGAAGACTCAAGCAATGTGGGTCTGGGTCCCGATCCCGAGACTGACAGCACCACTGCAATCCACCGAGAAAGGCATTGTGCACACTGGGACTTATGCGGTCCCTGCCACCCACCTGGGCACTTGCGAGCAGCCCTGAACGGAGTGAGTAGATCAGTCTCCCACAAACTTGACACTGTATTTGAACTGTAATGACTCTGGAAGCCTTGCTTTATGCTGACTAGGGGAGAAAGTCTGTTCCTGATCCACAAAATGGACTGCTGTCCTTTCCCCAAAGTAACCATAAAGAACCTATTGTAAGTGCAAGGGCTCTTTCAGCATTGTAAATTCTTTCAGGATTCGTAACTTCAAATGCTTTAATTGGATTCTTATAGTTTTTATCTTGCTTTGAATACTCGAAGAGATACTATTTTCCTACCTCACTGTGGAGTCTTTTTTATGTGTTTTTTTATGAGTTACTGTATCAACATACTTACTTATGTTAAGCCAGACTGCTCTGTGCTAAGCTACCAAAGGGTGAGCACAGGTAGATTTAAGTGTGTGATTGACTTACCCTGGCTAAAATTGTGGTCCCTACCTGGACAGGATACATACCTCTGGTAACTAGGGACCTGATTTCTAACAATAACATACTGTGTGCACAGGTACTAGCCTATCCTCGTGTGCTTCCTTAGCTTCAGAAGATGGGTTATCTGTAAAGATTTTGCCACAATATGAAAACTTTAGGTAGTATGATCTTTAGCATCTTCAGACCTTGGTTTTTTTAAGAGAACAGAGTCTTTTTTGACAAGTGTTCTATAGAGTGCACACTGTTCTTAGTTGATACTTTTCAATACTTTGTGGTGTATTTCTCATGAGAGTTTCACAGTCTGCAAACAGTGCAGTATAGAGTAAACTTTCTCCACAGAGTAACCACTGTTTACAGTACCCACTTTTTCACTGATATCAATTTCATTTACCACTGTAGGTTTGGTGAATGTGAGAGGTTTGATACAGATAAAAGTTGCCCATAGTTGGACATTAATTTTGGAGCAGACGTTGAGAATCTTGAGGAACCTGGCTTTCTCAGAACAGGTGTATACAGATTGAACACTGAGTGCAATGAGAGATTTACATGTATCTGTAGTTGATTGTTAATTAGAACTAGGCTACTCATGAAGAATATGGTATAGGGTCAATACTGCACATACCCCGTGCTTGCAACACCCAAGGGGTTGTATCTGTGATGGGATTAATGATGCTTCATATTATTCTCAGCTATTGTACTTACCTTTAGTCCTCTAATGCCATACTAGTTTATGGAGCAATGAGTGCAAAAGAAGCTTGGATGATGTCATCAGTGATGTCCTCAATTGTGTAATTTGAGATGTCATCAATAATGTCATACATGATGTCATAGAACATGTCATGAGTGATGTAATGTGTGAGGTCATAAGCAGTGCAAGGTGGGGGCACAAATTATAGTTAGCTCTGCTAACTAAAACCAGTTAATTTCTGTGTTTTTTTTAAGTTAAAAAAGTTTCTGTTGTCACTGACATATCCACCTAACTATAACGTTACGGGGTGGTGTCCGGTCGGTCGGGTGGATCGGGGCCTCACACACAAGAACAAGCTTGTTTCTTGCAGCTGCCCTGCCCTTCTGATCGGACGGATCCTCAGCTACTGGTCACTGGTACCGGCTGGGGTCCTGAGAAGGCAAAATCTTGACGTTACCCGTTTGGTCCACAGAGTCGGAAGTGGAAAATAACGTGACTCGACCTGTGTGCAAAAGGCACGTAGTGTTCATCAACTGAAGCGCCAGGCTTAGTGGAAGTGAATATCTTCTTTATTAAGGTGTCCTGCCTCTTGTATTCACTATATGGGGGTGCGGAAGGGAAAGCGCAATGGAGAGTGGAGGCTTGTACCATTAAGCTCTCTGGGGTAGGGTGTTGCGTGAGGAAGTTTAGCTCCCCTGGAGGAGGATGGGGGCGATGAATGATTGTCCTGTTCTGATGGTCCTTGCCCTTTGCTAGCCTTGGACCAGGTTCCAAGCAGGACGTCAGTAAGGGCTTCATTAAATGGGGAAAGCGGTTCTAAGGCTGACACTCCGTCAAGACGTTGGAGGGCAGATTAAGGTTCAGGACCTCGGCTCCTCCCTCCTCCATAGCCACGGTAGAGGGGAAAAGCCTGCCAGTATGTGGAGAAGTGTCCAGTCCGCTGGCTTCTGCCAAATCCTCAAACCAGTCCACATTAGGGTCAAAGGGTTGGTATTCATCAGGGTCCAGCAACCCCTTCCACTCCGCACTGAATAGGGCTCCCGCTCCGGTCTGGATTGCATGGCTCCAGTTGGTATCGGCGACGCCCATCCGACTTAGTGTCACGGTAGGGGATCGGAATGATGATGGCGGCGCTGGGAGCATCGGCATCGGTGAAGGTTAAAATGGCATGACTAGCACTGGTCTAGATACATCCGTGGAACAAAGAGGCCTCATGGCCTGGATCCACCAGGGGGCCCTTCCACGAGGCCTGAAGGTGCGCTGGCGGGAGAGGACTGCTCAAGTATGAGGTGCATGACCTCACAAAACCCTTAAAGCTGAGGGAGGGTCGCACTGGCTCCCAAGAACTCGGGAAGCGTGGAGCCGACCCAGGTGCTGGCTCAACTGTGGAGCCATGCCTCAAATGCCGACGTACTCTCTCTCATCGGCCCACAGACGAGGTGAAGTCGAGGACCTCTTTGACTTATTGCTTTTCTTCCGATGGGACTTACCCGAGTAGCCTGAATGCAACAAAGATTTCAGGCACTGCGACCACTCCGGGGACCTTCTTCTCAACTGGGATCAAGATCGTAACCCGTCAAGCCACCAGGAGCTTGGGATCACTCCTGCAAGGCCTTGGTTTATTGCATGGTTATCGGAGAAGGCGTTCAGATCATGCTCAAGGAACCAATGCCATACAAGGTGCAGGTCCGCCACCGACATCAGTTGATGACGGGCGCCACAGGGCTTGAAGCCGGCCTTCCGGAAAAACATCCCTATCACACCAGGCAAAAACTCTCATAAAACACTTTGACAAAAGTTGAAAACAGTTTAGTCAAAAAATGACTATGGGGTAACTCACTCTGAATCTGTGCTGACTGGCGCGGAAGGAAAATAACTGACGTCAGCGCGCTGGGGGTGGCGCCTATATAAAATAGCCAGAATAAAAGAATGGACGACAAGGTGCCAAGATTGCATCAAGCACCTCCAATGGAGAATCAAAACCATTTTAGTTGACACTGCTCAATCTCCACATATATTGTGGTGGATTGTAGATAGGACTCTGCACTGCTGCTGGGACAACAGGTTCTCACGTAAATGCAGTCAAAGCAGAGGGCATATGCTGAGACTCAGTAGCTTCCAAAACTAGACTCTCTGAGCCACATGTCGGGCTATCAAAATGAGCTGAGCCTGGAGCAGCCCTGACTTTTTTCAGGACCCAACGGATAGCCACAAAGGAGTAAAAGCGTAAAGGAGGCCCAGCCTCAAAGACAGAATGTGTTTCCTAGGAATCATTGAGGTGGAATCTTCAGGGTGGTAAAGGTTGGGTGTTCAGTATTGGAGGTAGCAAACTGATCTACTGAGGGTGACCCACTTTGCACAAATTCTGTATGCACATTTTTGATGCAGACTTTACTCGTGACACCTAGTAAGGTAATCCACCCTGATAGTGACAGAACCTCCCAGATGACTGACTGTCAGTGATATCCTATAAAGTTCCAGGCACCACCAAAGCCTCAGAAAATCTAGAAAAGGGCTTGGGACCCAGCTACACCCTCCTTATTGCAGTAGCACTTGGCAGTTGTGTTGTTCGTCAAGACTTGAACAAACCTGCCATTGATTAATTTCAGAAAAGCTTTGAGGCCTGCCAGAGAGCGTACACTCCAAAAGATTCATGTGATGGCGCAGGTCCATTGGTGACCAGAGATCCCTGACCTCCAAGTCGCACGGATAGCCCACCTAGGCCAAAGATGATGCGTCTTTCACCATTTTAAGCTCTGGCTGGGGCAAGGAGCGTGGTCTACACAACAATAGGGCATCCTTCATCCACCACCACAGTACAAAAGTACTCCCACCCCCAATGGTTAAACACCCTTCCAGTATCAAATGATTTAAACTCGACCAAAATCACAATAACAACAGCAATAAGAACATCTCCGCAAGGGCCCACCTTAGCACAAGAATTAACCCCCAGGGAGCTCAGGTTGGACCTAGTGGCATCCACTCAACACAATTTAATGGACAATAGTGGTAACCAGAGAATCCTGATAGAAGACAGCATTAGTTGCGGAAGTAGAGCAAATAAAAGCAACACGCAGGTGCCTATTTCCATCTCGTCGGCAATCATAATCATTCCCTCAGACGAACCAGAAGGGAGCGGAGGTAGCCAAGAGCCCAGCGCATATTGGGGGAACGCGTTAATAAGTACACTGGATCAAGCCATGAGGGCGCTTAACTACCAGTCTGATAAAATGGAGGTTCAAATCGATCTCATAAACACTACTGCACATATAAGCCCCAAGGCTGACATAATAATGTCCTTACTGGCAAACAAAGGAAGCATGAACAATTGCCCAGATAAAGTCTCACTCAATAAAGGAAACACAGACCAACTCCCAACCAAAAACAAGCAAAGTAATTGTGACTGTGGGAGTATTATTGAGAAACTTGCGTTCCTCCCAGAAATCCTAAAAGACATTCTCGGCGTAGTAAAGACAGCGAGCAAGCGGAAGGGCAACCAAGCTTCCCCTGACAAAAAATCCAGCAAAGAAAAACTAAACATTCCATACACCCAAATTAATCAAAAATAGAGCAAAGAGGGGGACGGGAAAACCAACCCAGTCGACCACATAGAGGACCAGAAAATGGAAATCGTAAGCCAGGAAACTCAAACAAATACATTTCTGGTCAACTCTGACTCTCAGCTTCAAGATAAACTAACAAAAAGACAAAGGAAACGCGCAAGGAAGGCAAGGCCCAAATTGAAAAGCAAACAAATAACTGCCACAGATCATTTCTTTTCAATATTCACGAAGAACACGAGACAGGAGCCAGTATCGACAACTAATGCTCCGAACATTTCTACTAATAGACCGGAAGACTCAGATTTGGAACGGGTAAGCTTCTTGTTCGAGAAATCGATAATGGCAGAACAGTTCCAAGAACCAGACTCATTAATACTCGAGGGATCGAACCAGGGTTTACAACTAGCTACAGCTGGATTCAATTTAAAGAGGCCTAACAAACAAACAACAACACCGATAACATCGGTGGAAGACCCCCGAAAAAGGCAATTACCAAAAGATTCACCATCCCCAAGTGACATAAATACATCTCCAGAGGTCGGTCAGTCCCTAAAGAACTTGAGTACAGAGAGAGCACGAAAACGTGCCCGCGGGCTCTTGGGTAATAGCCCCAGCAAACCAAACCCTCATGCACTTTATTATGTTTTGTGACCACTATGCCGACATCAGGAAACGGTTCTTAGCACCACTTCTTAGAGAGGCGAGGTTCGTTCAAGTAAGGCCTGCACTCATGTACTTACAATATTTAGGCAGTCCTCGGGTGATTTACGGGGTTGCCTGTTTCCTGGTGGCTGCGGTTCGAAATAAAGCCAAAAGATTAGCGGCAATAGAGACTGTGGTGTGATTATACTTCTCCTATTACCGAATTTTTATCTTTTGTATTTTAACTTTTTATGAAATGATGTACATTATTGATGAAATTGGTTTTAATGTATTTTTAACACATGCATGCATTATTGTTATCGCTTTTATGATTTTAACTAATCGAATAAAGTGTTACTTGACTAACCCCAGCAAGCAAAAACAGGAAAAAAAGCCCGTCTAGTTAGCGACAGACCTGACCCCAATTAAGGTCATAAAAAACGGAAAAGACCGGCAATGTATTGTACAAAGTAAAATCCAAGAACAAGTTGAAATCAAACAAAATATAAAAGGAGGACAGGGACCCACTAGGGAAACAAGGGAAGAGGGTCACACGGGACAGGCGGTATTTAAAACTAAAACCAGCTCACTAAGCGGAAACAAAGCTCCACCACCGATCTCTCGAGGAAAACAAAAAAACGTCCTGGATGACATCGAACCAGTTCTGCCATTTACACCCGAATATGTAACAAAGGGCAGTCAGGACAATATAAATAGAGGGAACCTAAAAAAACTAGGTTAATGCAATCCCAGAGCTAAGGAGAATAGCCTCTCGAGACAAGGTAGCAGTGGAGTTCCGTCAAAACAAAGACATCCCAGACATTGAAGACTCTGTGACTACCAGGGCCTCTAAGGAGTTAACGGCCAAGATCTTCGCTAACAAAGCATCATTTGAGAGCTGGGGAATAACCTTGAAACAACACATGCGCCCCAGACACCCATATCCCCTCTCGAAAAGTACATCCTTCCCAAAGGGGGATGAACCAACAAGTTGTAAGCAAACATCGTGCCTCCGTGGAGCCCGAGCGACATCAAAGGAAAAAAACCTTGGAACAACAGACAACCAACCAAACCTGACATACAAAGGAGGTTCCCCAAGGTTCGATCAGGACTGGTCGTGGATTCCAACGGCACTATACCAAAAGAGTACCTAAAACAGACGCAAAACTACCATCAAATAAAAACATCCAAGACCATCACACGGACAAAAGTCATCTGGCAAAAATCAATATGTGTTCATGGAACATACATGGATTCAGCGGTATGAACCAAGACCATGAAACTCAATCCTTCTTCCAAAAACATGACATCATTCTTTTACAAGAGACTTGGAACCTGACACATTGTGCAATTCCGGGATTTACCGAACATCATATACTAGCAGAGAGATTGTCCAACTATGGGCACCCACGTGGAGGGCTATCGACGTACGTGTCACAGAAATTTAATTGGCGAACTGAGAAACATGACACAGGCCTGAGTTGGGTTCAAGTAACAAAAATCACCAGAAAGCCCAGCAGCAGCTCCTCATAATAAACGTTTACATTCACCCTGATCGACTAACCAAAAATAATTTAAAAAATGATAACACTCATTAAACTTATCAAAGCCCTACAGAAATCAAATAATCAATGCCCATTGATAATATCAGGGGACTTCAACTCTAACCTAATAGGAGATGGGATATTCAGTCATAATCAGAATAAACAACCACGAGAAGGACACAATCCATTCTCACTTAACAAACTAGAAACATTGGGACTAAAAATTTTAAAAAGGATGAAAAAGGGCATTTTTCAATGCTAGCACCAACCTACATGAGCGGCAAAGTCATGTCAACCATTGACTTTACAATAATTAGCAATAGCTTAATACATGCCATCGAGGACTACACCATAGTTCAGCGTACAGAAAGCGACCTCTTTCCCCAAACTATACGAATGAACATTGGCGTTACTTGGTCCGAAAAGATAATTTCCATGTCACAGCAACCTGACCAATTTAATTTGCGAAAAATAAGATGGAGGTGGTGAAACGAAAGACATCCAGGAAACAGCAAGCAACTGTATGACAAAACGTGGGCACCAAAAAGACGGTGAACACGTAAAAAATTGGAAAAACCTAGTTGAGGCCTTGATCCACAAGCACTCCGCTCCTCCAGCACCACAAAAAGGCACAAAAGTGCAAAGAGAACCCTGGTATACTCGTGACTTAAGACAAGAAAAGAGCAAAATAGCCCGGGAGCTACGGATAGAGCAGAGAAAGAAAAAACAGGGATTAAATCAAATCACAACATCATCAGCAGCTTGAGAAAAAACTACTGTACAATGTTGTGGACCGCAAAGGCCAAGTATAAAGAAACCGTGTGGGTAAAACTCTTATTTGCAAGCAAAAAGCAAAATTCTCAGGGGGCGCTAGAAGGCCTACTAGCAGTATGGCCGCACCTATGTGAGGCTCCTGCAGCCTGGATACCAAATCCTGAATTTATCCTTCCTTTCTGCCACCTTTGCTCGTCCTGACCACTCTCGGACGTGGAGCCTACAGTCATACAACCTCGGCGAAAGTTTCAGCACTCTGTGACCTGATATCCTGAAGTTACGGCGTCCGGTATTTCTGGCCGGAGCCAAGCCCTAGATCAGCCGGAAGACCTGGTGGGGACTGCGACCTACGAGGGACCGCGGCGCACCACGAGGCTAGTGGGCCCCAGGACGAACGTACCGGCAGAGCGGCTCTCGGAAGGCGCCAAGTCCAAGTAAGACCCCCTGGGCGTCCCGAAGGAGACCTGTGGCGATATTACCGCCTGTAGCCGTACACCTGCTGCTCTAGATAGCTGCTGCTCCTATCGGCGCTGGGGCGCTATGTGTGGCGTGAAACGAGCGGCACGGAGACAGTAACGGCCATACTGCGTGGCTATTGCTGCAAATTGCCGCTGTGCATGTCCGATCTGTTCAGCCTCCTTTTTGACCACTGACACTCAGCACTGACCCGCTATATGCCCGGATGCTACGTATGGGGACATAGACCTTTGGCTGCTAGATCGCCCCCCCTTCTACCCCGCATTGGGGCCAAATAAATACACACCCCTAAGTGACTGGTGGACGTCTTTGGGGCCATTGGGCTGGTGTGAACAGCGGCCTGCTGGGGTGTGGGAGGCTGCCATCGTTTCCCCCTCCCCCCCTGTGCGACTCGTACTGCACGGATCAACCAGCTGCGAGGCGCTCACCGCTACCCCACGATCGAGAGCTGCGACCTGTGGAGCTGTGAACCTCTACCTTGTCGGCTGGAACCTGGAAGATCTCCCGCCTTACTGCAACATTCTTGCTGTCTGGGAAAGCGCTATCTGGCAGTAAATTACCGTTTTTGATCCCCGAAGTTCCCAGTATCCCCTACATAGGCTCTGGAAGGTGCTTGTTGCTACGGAGAGAAGACTTGACTTGCAGGCCTTATTTGTTGCCGATCATGGTGCCTCCTGACTAGCGAAATTAATAATAAGGAGAACGACCCTTACCGTTGAACAGCCTGCTTCCCGCTTCTACTTCCTGTGCTGAGGCTACTCTCCTACCTTAGACTATTAACTGTGTGCTCACCATTGTCACCAGATTATTTTAGCTCCTCACACGCCTCACCATACTTACAGAAAGGAGACTGCATGGAAAGTGACCCTTGCTAATGAATACAGGCTCCAGCCCGCTCTGCGATAACCGAGTGAAGCGACCCTTAGCATCTGCTTCAAGTCCCTACAAGAGGCCTGCCATGGGCAAACCAGATAACCGTCAACCCAAACTATCCTTTGATTCAGCCGCGTCCAAAAAAGGACTGCGAAGCACACAGGAAGCGGGAGGCTCACAAACCCTCATGGCGGCGGAGACTGGTCCCGGCCCCGTGACGTCTGAACTGCAGCAGATGATGCAAGAAATGCGACAGGGGTTTGCCACCATAGTGGACAAAGTTGACAGGATGTCATCGAGAATGGACGCCATGGTTCAAAAAATGGAGGTTCACGAAGAACGCATCACTGCAACTGAACAACGCATATCCGAGAATGATGACACAACGGCCACCCACACGACGCAACTTGCGAGAATGGACAATGTCCTCAGGGTCATAGCTGCTAAGAATGAAGAGTTGGAAGCCCGAAGCCGCCGCAATAACATCCGCGTAATTGGTGTGCCGGAATCGAACAACACGGGACGCATGGAGGACCATGTGGAGAAGATGCTTGTTGCGTCGATTGGCCCTGAGGCGTTCTCCAAGCAACTTATTGTTGAGAGGGCGCACCGTTCGTTGAGTCCTGGAGCCCCGCCACGACCCATCATTGCGAGACTCCTGAATTATCGAGATCTTGATACAGCTTTGAGGGCAGCACGAGCCAACCACACGCTTGCATGTGAGGGGGTAAGCTTCTCCATTTATCCGGACTTCACCCCTATGGTACAGGAACAGCGTCGTAAATTCCTCGACGTCAAGAAAATGCTCCGAGCACTACAAGTGGACTATGCACTGCTGTACCCAGCTAAATTGAGGGTGACACATCAAGCTAAACAGTGCTTCTTTACAACCCGCAGCAGGTAGAGGACTTCATGAAGAAACTAAAACGAGAACGTACTGGGAACGGGCGCAATGGTGAGGACAGACAAGAAGATTTTCACTCGGCGAATGAAGATGAGTAGTATTGGCCACTGCATGCCTGTGTGCTGTTCTATTCAATGGATGTCCATCTCTGGTCCCCTGATAGGACCTATTCGCTAGACGTCTCACTTGCTGGCTGGAGGCCATCGGACGAGCATTGGACTATGGTGGTAAAGTATTCCAGGCACCCCCCCCCCGATGGGCGAGGTGTGGGGGGTGGCTATGTGCGCGACTAGGTTGCACCCCGAAGGGAATACCCCACTTTACTTGTTGATAATGATGACAATGTTTGATTGTGTTGGGATTGTTAAGGGTGGGGGGGTGGGATGAGGCTACTGGCAAGTTGGGGCTGCTTCAGTGGGAGGTGGGTGGTGACGCACTGGTTGGAGTGAAATGGACCCTCTGTACTACATTCCTGTGCTATATTGGACTCTTTATCGCTATTTTTTCCAGTTTACTGTTGGCAAGGCGTGCTCCGGCACTATTGGACTGTGGCACCTAATGTATGCTTTACTTTCGCCTTGCATGCTGAAATGACTTGGTAGCTGTTCAGATACGCTGTGGGGCGTGGCGATGCTGGCTAGGTGGGAGGTTGAGTCTTGCACAAGGTCATATCGTACTCATCGCACTTCATGCCATAGTTTTTTCTGAGGTTCTGCGATGTGGGAGGGAGGAAGGGTGGTACCTTGCTCAGGTATTGTTGGGACATGTCGAACTAAATGTACTTGTTTTTTCCGTGGCTTCTAAAGCCAGAATGTTGGGGTTGTTACGGGGGGGGAATTGGGGGGTTGTTTGGTTACGGTGTTACGTACTATGGTTATTCATGAAACCTTTGTATCAACAAGGGGGAAGCAAGGAACTAGGACAATTTTTAACGGGGTCCAATGTATATGTCCCAGAAAGTCTAACCAACAACAAAAAATACAGAGTTCCCCGGGGAAAGTCTACTAAATGACTAACGTTAACCTCTCTCTCATTGAGTTCAACAGAAAAAGTGAATGTTGTGAACCCTTAACGGAATCTAGGGATACCTCACACAGGTCACCGGTTGGACGACTATTGTCATCCCACCCGGTGATCGTCCAGCGTCATCATCGGTATCCTGCCCCTGCGACAGACTGGCGGTGCAATGCCTGTCGGGCAACAACGGATGCTGCACTTTGGCGGGGATCTTTTATTCTTTAGCCAAAGGGTGTGTGGGTGTGAGGGGCCTAAAAAAGTGCAATAGTGAGCGTGAGTGTAGTCTAAAAAAAGTCAGTAGAGTCCATAGGGCAAAATTTTAATGGTGTGGCTCACTGCTTTATTAAAAGGAACGATAAGGGGTATTGAGGCGGGACAATTAAAGTATTTATTTATTTATTGATTTTTTTTTTGTTGGTTATTCATGAAACCTACCGACGAGTTGCTAAAGATTGATACAACAGGATATTGTGTTTGTGTGCGAGAAGGTCATCTCGCAGTGCAGGTTACACAAGCAAGCGACAGGCTATCTCTGGACACCGGCATACATACCATGCTGCGATTACGATCACTCGACATCGGCTACTGTTTTTCTGGGAAATGGGGCTATACACCACTCATGGGGGACACTAACCTGAATATTTTTTGTAAACAGTTTTTTTTTGTAAACAGTAACCTGAATATTTTAACGTGGAATGTGAGAAGTCTTGGCGATCCCCGGAAACGACGGCAGGTTCTGGCGTACCTTGATTGCCACTCCATACACATAGCCTTCCTGCAGGAAACCCACTTTAAGACACAACCCACTCATACTTTTGCTAATAGATGGGCGATACACACTGCTTTCTCATCTTTCTCTACCTACGCTAGGGGCACGGCAATATTGATTAAAAGAGGCACACCCTTTGTCATGGCCCGGTCCAAGGGGGACTCTCAGGGACGATACTGCATGATGTGGGTAGACTAGGGCATATAGCGGTCACATTGGTATGCTGCTACGGCCCCAACATTGATGACCCGGGGTTCTTTGCTGAGCTCTGGGCGGCAATTGTAGGGACAGGACCACAACACCTCATTTGGGGCGGAGACTTTAATACCACACTAGATCCTACACTGGGCAGGTCACACCCAGCCCCACAACACTACACTAGAGCGAGAGAGGAACTGCGTGCTGTAATTACGGACCACAATTTAGTGGACGCCTGGAGGCGCCTCCACGTTGATAAGAAAGAGGCCACACACTTTACAGCACAAGCGCGCTCCTGGGCCAGACTCGATTATGTATTTTTAACACTGCAGCTTTATACCTCACTTACTCGGGCACACCACCTCCCAAGAACATACTCAGATCACTCCCCCGTGAGACTCACACTGCGCTCAACGGACCTAGGCCCCCCCACAACTGCTTGGCGGATGCAACCCACAGTGTTGCTAGACCTCACCTTTCAGGAGGAACTTCGAGAGGAATGTCTCGAGTTTTTCAGGAGGAATAAAGATTCCGTCAGGGACGTTGAAACTATTTGGGAAGCATTTAAAGTGACGTTAAGAGGAATCTGCATTGCTAAGGGAGTTGGGATGTTAAAGGCCATTGTTGCTCGCATAACGTCCTTAGAAAAGGAGCTTAAGAGCCTGGAAACGTTATTGGCCACTACCCCCACTGACCCCGTTCTCCTGAAGATACGAGAAAAAGTCACTGAATACACAGCTGAGGCCACAAGGGAATCGAAATTTAGAGGCAAGTACTGGACCGCCCGCCGTTATGGTGAGGGCGAACGACCTGGGAAGGCCTTGGCTTCCACGATTAAACTGACACGCGCACCCAATGTTGTCATAGAACTTGAAGACCCAGACGGGGTTGTGCTTCGAGACACTACTCAAATCCTCAACTCCTTTGTGTCGCACTATGACACGCTTTATACTTCCTCTAGAATGGGAGAACTTCGACTGCAAGATTACCTAGCCGACGTCTCCCTGGGCTGGGATGCCCAAAGGGCCTTTCTTAGTGCACCCTTTGAATTGGATGAAGTAAGAGAAGCAATTATGAGTATGAGATCGGGTAAAGCCGCAGGATTAGACGGAATCCCAATAGAATTTTATAAAACCTACTTTGACTTTATGGCCCCAGTGTTGCGTGAGGTTTATGAGGACGCTCTGGAGGTGGAACATCTGCCACCTTCCATGAGGGTTGCACTTATTACATCATTGCTCAAACCCGGTAAACCTGCAAACAAGTGTGACTCTTACCGTCCGCTCTCATTGCTAAATTGTGATGTCAAGGTACTTGCCAAACTAATTGCTAACCGCATCAGCCTTCTGCTCCCTACCCTAATACTACCTGATTAATCCGGATTTGTGCCTGGCAGGGCCACCTCGCATAACTTGCGGACCTTTTTCTCAGTCCTCAACTCAGTGCATGAAGACCAAGCTATGGCAGCTGTCTTCCTTGATGCCACTAAGGCATTTGATTCCCTTGAGTGGGACTATGTGTTTCGTGTCTTGGAGAGGATGGGCTTTCCGGTGATTTTCATCTCCTGGATCCGGCTCCTTTACGAGCGCCCAATGGCCAGGGTACTTATTAATGGTAAACTATCTGAGGCATTGCCCATCACCAGAGGGACCAGACAGGGATGCCCCCTTTCGCCTCTCCTTTTCGCGATAGCTACGGAACCCTTAGCGGCCAAGCTGAGACAACATCATAAAGATAGTGCACTACGGTGTTTTCAACGGCAGATACTGATATCAATGTATGCTGATGACATCACTTTATATATACGCGACCCGTGCGATAACCTAAACCCCATTCTTAGAGAATTCATACAATTCGGAAGACTCTCTGGTGTTCAAATCAATTGGGGCAAATCTTACATATTTCCGCTTACGCCTTCCACAACACGCTTTGACTTGGATTACCCAATTGCCTGGTGTGACGGTGATTTTAAATACTTAGGGATACACATCGAAAAGGATAGGGATGAACTACTGCCTGCCAACTATGGCACTACTATGAACCACATTATTGACAATGTTACACGTTGGATTACCTTGCCACTTTCTATGGCAGGTAGAACATCATTGATCAAAATGGTGATCCTCCCACAACTACTTTACCTTTTTTTGAATATTCCGTTCTACCCTGGCAGGTCCTTTTTCCAGCAGCTCCGTTCAGAGCTCATTAAACTTGTGTGGGGTGGGAAATCCCCTAGTTTACGGTGGGATACCCTAACTCGGCCCTATGCTCAGGGCGGTTTTGGTGTGCCGGATTTTGAACCATATTATCAAGCAGCTCAAGCCCATTATGCCTATTTCTGGGTGCACCAACCTAGATACATGCCTCAACTTGCAGCTGAGCACTGGCTAGCCCATCCTGTCCCAATAGAAGGTGCACTCTACGCTGTGGTACCCGGCAGGGATAAAACACCCACAACAGTACTAAGCACGGTTACCGCATGGTCCCGACTGGCTGCGAGACTTGAAGTGGCTTTGATATATGCCCCGTTACTGCCATTGGCTTACCACCCAGACATGCCCCTACCGCAGGAAACGGGATTCCGCAAGTTGCTCCACAGGATTCACGTGGTAACCTCGGGGGACCTCTATCACAATGGTACATTTCGCTCCATGGAACATTTGTATGAATGTATACAACCAACCCCACTTGATAACTTTTTGTACATTAGGATCCGTCAAGGACTTAAAGCACTCACGCCTGACTTTCCAAATGAACCTCTGGCCTTAGCTCCTTTACAGCTTATACTCCAAAATGATAACCCTGGCAAGCTGGTATCGACGATATATCGGACAGTGCACACACACATAGATTATCCTCCGGTGGTAGCAAAACTGAAGTGGGATTCAGAACTAGACAGACCCCTCACTGACAAGCAATGGGCTTTTTGCCTCCAGCAGACTGAACGCATTTCAGTCAGCAGTAGACATAGAATTATACACTATAAATTCTTACATCGCCTATATTACACTCCAGCCCGGTTGTGTAGACTTCGACTCCGCACTTCTGACAACTGTGATAGATGCCATGCCCCGGGGGCTGACTTTTTACACCTTGCGTGGACCTGCGATGCAGTCCAACACTACTGGGTTCAGGTGCTGGCTGCGCTGTCCAACATGATTCACACGGACATAACTCCCTCTCCGGTGCTGGCGCTCTTGGGGTACGTGGAGCCCCTACAGGCTGCGCACCGCAAGTTTGTTGCGCTGGCTCTCCTAGTGGCAAAAAGAAGAGTTGCGTGTCGATGGGGCAGGGGCAGGGCCCCTAAATTCAAGAATTTATTGCCAAGAACAGTTGGACACGTACTCTGAAATGTTGCAGACGGCTTCACGGCCCTGTGATATGTGGGCCCCTTTGCGTGGCTACCTGTCTGAGGGGAGAGTGCTGGAGCCGGAGAGGGGTCGCCGGTCTAGTGCCCCTCCCCCTCCTTGCCGTCACATCTGGACACTTCCCACCTTATGGCCTGCCGGGAGGTCCCTGCCTGCTATCCGAGGTATCATGGGGGCCGCTTCTTGTAGGCTCCTTACTATGTGGGCAATGGTCTTACAGGCGGACAATGATCCTTCCTTTTATAGCGCCTATCTGTCAAGACTTACTTATGTGGAACCTTTTTTTTTTTTGTATATCTCAACACATTGCTACTGTACTGCCTCGTCTCGCATGGGACATCTTTCAGGGGTCCGAGGCCGTTCTTAGATACAATGTATGATTGATTGCACTACCTAAATGCCTAATGTTAATGTTATATCGAGATATTGTGATGTATGTACCGGTGATCAGAATCTATTCACATATTTTGTGTACATAGCCTGAAATGTGTAACTGTAATGCACTCTATGGTGAAGGTTATCGATGAAAAACCCAAAAATAAAGTTTAAAAAAAAAAATTCTCAGGACTTCTGGGGCATCATTATTAACCTAAATAAAGGTGAAACAAATTCACAGGACCCTGGAATTGGTGCAGGTGGATGGAAAGACCACGTGAGGAACCTTTATTTAAGAAAGGATCCTCACCCAAATGACAAGACCCAAGGTTCAATGAACGAAGCGGATCATGCAACCTAGTAGGCTCCCAACTATAGGTTGATCTCTTTAATAGACGTGGAAGCAAAACTCTATACCTCATGACTTTTGGAGCAGATCTAAGAATGGGTGTAAAACAACAACCTAATTCCCAGTTTTCAAATCGGTTTCAGACAGGGGATGGGGACAACAACAAATCTGACCATCCTGGCACTGTTAATGGAGAAAGCAGAAACAAAGACCCAACGACTATACGGGTGCTTTGTAGATATAAAAGCAGCCTTCGATCGAGTGAGTAGGTTGAGACTATGGGGAAAGCTTAAATAGTGGGGGGTTGCCCAGTAGCCTATTAAACACAATAACATGTCTATACAGCGACACATGGGCAAGGGTAAAACTAGGCCAAGGGTCCAGCTTAACATCCAAAATTGAAACCCAGGATGGCCTAAAACAAGGCTGTGTCCTGGCCCCCTGTCTATTCAATCTATACTTGGCAGACTTAGGCAGAAACTTAAGACAAACCAAAAGTCATGCACCCAAACTTGGCAACGTCCTAATCCCAATTCTGCAGTTCGCCAACGACATCGTCTTACTAAGCAAAACGCCAATAGGTTTACAACGTTTAATAAATATGCTACAATCCTATTTAGACCAAGAAAACCTGGAACTAAACAGGGAAAAACAAAAGTACTGCGACTAGTGGAGCAAAAGAACATCAAATTTAAATGGACAATCAACGAGTCAGCGTTAGAAGAACAGAAATCCTACAGGTACCTAGGCGTGACTCTCGGGCAAGGTAACTCAAAAAAAGAGCATACCTTGGCAATAAAAGCAAAGTCACAAACGTTAATTTACGTATTCAGGCAACTCCAACTAAAAATGGCCGGCCTGAACTACACTTATCTCCTAAAAGTAATGGCTGCACAGATCCTACCAACGCTGTCATACGGTTTAGTAACGTGGCTTGGAGGGGAGGTGAAAACACGAAATAAATTACAAAATGAAAAATATAAAGCAGTGTTTAAACTACTTCAATCAGCCTCTGCAGCACAAATCCGCCTTGAATTTGGACTACAAAATCAAAAATTTCGGTCCATGACAAGCTTTGTAAAATTATGTTGAAAACTCCGCTCAGCTCCATCCGAGTCAATGGACTACATCTGTTGGCAAGAAATAAAAATTCAAGACAGTGAGTCTCCTTGAAACTCGTGGGGAACCTACTTGAGTACCTGCCTGCTCAAACTGGAATTACTAGAAGTATGGAATAAAGAAACAGACCAAGCATACTTTAGTAAAGCAGCTAACTGTGCAGCAAAAAGAAAATCACTACTAGAGGACAAAAAAACATTGATTAACCGAGGTCACACCTGGACAGTAATCTCGTCCTATACCCAACAAAAACCGCAGGTCCACTTAGCCACCCATTTCAGTCAACACCTTAAAAAGATCTACATAGACTATCGAATGGGTCTTCACTATTCCAAGGATCTAAGACCATCCTGGAAATATCAAAAAGATAGTCCCCAATGCAGACTGTGCGGATACCACAACGAAACTCTAACACACTTGTTTTGTGTGTGCCCGGCACTTATGACCCTAAGAAGACAGTACCTACGAGACATCTTCATTACACTGAACATAAACACATGCCGGCAAGCGGTAATAAGCTGGCTGGGAGGTACTTCTTCAATCTTGGCCTGTCAGGGACTTAAATTTATGACTTAGGTAAAAAAAACAGCTCCAGGCCAACCAATGAAAATAAATGGCAGTTATCGTTGAGTACAAGAGTGCGATTTCGGCCAGGAGATCATTAAGGCGCACTCAAACCCCACATACACTTGTCGAAGAACTAAAAGAACTGCCCATGAGGGAAACAAAGAAACGATTAAAAAAAATCTACTATTGTGATTGTAGCCTTAATGTACCTGACTCGCTGCTGTGGTGGAAAGGTCTAAAGTCACTGTGTAAACAAAAGCCCCTATGAAGGCAATCTTTTGCAAATGCTGAAGATATGATTTTAGCTTGCTAATCATAAAATTCATGGTGGACAGCACCAAAATAGATTTTTGCCTGTGTGAGGCTTGCTGAGGTGTGCCCGACTTCAAGAGTCAAGTCATTGAGATAGGTGTGCATGTGAACTCAGATGATGGGTTGCAACTACCGACATAAGTTTCACAAACACAAACGGGGCTGACAGCAGGACGGTAAACTGGAAAAGTTCAGATTACAAAGTTTAGATCCCACCACAAAGCAGAAAGCAGAAGCTCACCTGTTGGACTGCAGGACTGGCACATGCAAGTACGTGTCCTGCAACTCCAAGGATACTATCCAGTCCTTTGGGGGTCCTAGGCCAACAGAACTCAGACAAATGTCATCATTTTGAATTCTACTTCCAGAGGAAGGTGTTAAAGAGCCTGATGTCTATGATCGGCCAGAACGCCTCATCTTTCTTGGGGACCACCTCAGAAAGGTACCACCTCTTACCTCACTCTGCTACGGGCACCACCTCAATTGTGCCCATGGCAATCAACAGGCTCAAACACTAGCTTGAGGGGAAATTAATGCAGCTTGGTGGTACCTGCCGCATGCGAAGAGGAGGAATATTGATGCACCTGATGATGTTGTCATCTCTTAATGATCATCCCTATCCTTTTTTTAATTTATTTTTTATTTTTGTCATTTCACAGAAGAAACATATAACAACTCCCCCCTAGTGGCATCAAAACAGCACATATGCACATTGACAGACTCATTAAGGCACGGCTGGATGGACAGCGGTCATTCGGAGTTACACAGGCTTCACAGGCTTCAATAACACTTGTACAATATATTAAATCGCAGCCAGCAACTTGTGAGTATTTGGGCCAGCACCCACTCCCCACTACACCTCTCCGCTGGCTCCGGGGAGAACTCCGTCCTCCTCCTCAGTGCCCGAGTCCATCGGTAAGGATAGCTCTCCACTCGTCCCCTCTGACTCACTATGCGAGGTGCGATCCAGGACCCCAATCTCAGCACATAGCATGCGCCATGCCAACAGATCCTCCTGCAGCTTCTCATCCCTCCTACATCGCTGCATATGTGCTTCCTCCGCCAGGGACTACTCCCGCACATCACTCAACCACCTGGGAATCTCTGGGGCCCTCTGACCCATCCAAGTTATAGCCACCTGACGCCTAGCTAACACCAGCATCAAGTGCATTAATTTATAAGCCAATCTCCTCTTCCTGGGTCTAGGTACTAAAGCCAACAAGCAGTATAGGGGCGTCAGCTGAATGCGAATCCCTGTAGTGGCAGTGATATGGTCCACCTCCCTCTCCCAAAAACGCTGAACCATAGGACAGCCCCAGGACAAGTGCAGGAACCCTGCTTCCACCGCCCCACATCTGGAGCAATCACCCCCTCTATCCGGGGAGTAACGCTGCAGCAAGAACGGAGTGAGATAGGTGCGGTGCAAGAAATTAAAATGTATTAACTTAAAAAGCACATTACATGAGACATTCTTCGTGAGGGTCCCTATTCGCTTGCATTGGTCCTGTTCAATTGGAGCTCCCAAATCCGCCTCCCAGGCCTCTCAAGCCGGGGGAGACCGGGGGGGGGGGGGGTAGAGTCTCTACGCATCGCCGCATACAACCGTGAAATAAGACGACGACCCTTGCCACAAGACAAAATAATATCCAGAGTGTGAGTCACTGGGGGAACCTCCGTGTACGGTGTCCATAATGACCTCACCACATCTCGCAAACCCTGGTAATGGAGGTACTGTCCTCTACCCAGGGCGAAGGTCTCCTGCGCCTGTTCATAAGACAGGAAGGTTTCGGAGGGATATAAGTCCGCCAGGGTCTCACATCCCCCCTCCCGCCAGGCCCGAAAGGACATCTGTTCCTCCAGCGACACCATGGGCGCCAGGATCCAAAGCGGTAGATCCCTATGAAAGGGCGCCAAACGGAGCACTCTCTCCACGAAGCAGTGCCAGACGTTCGCCGTATGCCTCACGATGTAGGGCAGAGTCGCACTCACCCCCGTCCTCTCATCAATGCGATATGAAGCACCGGCACTGTCACTCTCCCTGCTAACAGCTGTATCTCCCAGACGTCCATTCCTGCGAACAATCTGGCAGCCGGCAGCAGCTGCGCGGTATAATAATACAGATCAAAGAGCAGGGCCTCAAGGCCTCCTTCGTCAAAGGATCGCACCACCGTATGCAGCGCAACCCGGCTACGTCGGCCCGCCCAGAGCAGGGACGTAAGGAACGTATTCAATGCGCGAAAAACCCTAGGAGGGAGAGGGCACATCGTGTTCTGTAAAACATACAGAGTCCTAGGCAACATCACCATTTTAGCTACTGCCAAACGGCCCATAAGAGATAGTGGGAGGGTGTTCCAGAAGGAGACGGAGCGCTGGAGGGACTGAAGCACCCTATCAATATTACAAGCCAGGGATCTCGCCTCCGTGGGTGCCACCTGAATTCCTAGGTAGCGAAAAGAATCCGTTTCCCAACGGAGCCCGAGGTCCGGCAAGTCGGACTCAGGGACCGAGTCAAATCCCGATAGTGGGTACACCAAAGACCTACGTCTGTTGAGACGCAGCCCGACGCATCTCCAAACTTGTCCAATTGTTCGAGCAACAGAGGGAGTGCCTCCCTCTGGGCCCTCAGATAAAATAAGGCATCATCTGCATACAGAGAGACGACGTGACACGTATCTCCCACCCGTATGCCCCACTGCGACATCTCCAGACGAATCCGGACAGCGAGAGGCTCTATCGCTAGAGCGAAGAGAAGTGGCGAGAGGGGACACCCCTGTCGCGTACCGCGCCCCAAACGCCATTCCTCCGAGCGCGCCATCCCCAGCCGCACCTGTGCACTGGGGGAAGCATATAATATATGGACCCAACGACAAAAGTTCGGGCCCTGGCCCATTACCTGAAGAACCTCCTGCAGGTAAGCCCAATCCACGGTATCGAACGCCTTAGCCAGGTCGACTGATACAAGCGCCATCTGCTCCTCCGACCCCTGGGCCTCGTGCATGACATGATTCAAACGCCTCAAATTCATGGCGGTGTTACGTCCGGGAATAAAACCGCATTGGTCTGGATAAACCAAATGCGTCATATGAGGGGCCAAGCGGGTGGCCAACAACTTAGTCAAGATTTTAACATCGGTATTTATCATGGTGATAGGGCTGTACGCAGCAGGGTCAAGCTTGTCCCCCCATGGTTTCAGAATCATACATATGTCTCCACTGGACATGCTCAGCGGGAGCGCCCCAGTCTCGAAGGCCTCAGTGTAAACCTGCACTAGAAGAGGCAACACCAAGTCCCCGAACTCCTGGTAAAACTCCGGCGGGTATCCATCATTGCCCGGTGTCTTTGCCCGCGGCAGGCGGGCAAGAGCTGCTCGCACCTCTGCTACTGTTAGCGCCGCATCTAATTCCTTCTGAATGGGCGTGGAGAGAGAAGGAAGGGCCAACCCCCGTAAATAGGGGGAATAAGAGGCCTCAGAGATGGCCGGGTACGTGACATACACCCGCTGAAGATGGGACCCAAAGGTCTCCAAGATCTCTTTCTCCGAGTGGACCACCATGCCACGGGCATCCCTCAGACCCAATATACGTTCCGGGGTGTGCTCCTTACGGAGGATCCAGGCCAGCAGACGCCCCGATTTGTCTCCCTCCCTGTGAAGTCTCTGCTGGTATTGGCCGAGGGTGTACTGGTCCAGTCGGTCCAGTATGTCATGTACCTTCGCTTGGGCCACCCGCTCTTCCCCACGCCGGAGGTCGTCAGGGAACCCGGCGGACTGGGCACGCAATAGCTCCTCCTCTGCCATCTGCCAGTCCCTGATAAGCTCTTTGCGTACTCCATACGTCAATCCCATACAGGCGCTCCTCACCACGGCCTTCAAGGCCTCCCATTTAGTGGCCAGCGATAGGTCCCCCACCTCCCAATTGAGATCTACATAGTCTGTCAGGGCCTTCTCAATGTGTGCCTTGCCCACGGAGTCACTGAGGACGTCCGCGGGGAACCTCCAAGTACGTGGACGGGAAACGGAAGCCCCCCAATTTACCAAGCAGGTTTCCGGGGAGTGGTCGGACAAATAGCGCGCCTGATGTGTCACCACCACGGACATGCTGCTCACCGCGTTAGCAACCAGCCCCCTTTCCAGGCGGCTGTGGGTATTATGAGTCGGAGAAAAACAGGTAAAAATCTGCAACGCCGGGTTGGCCTGTCGCCAAATATCGACATTCCCTATGTCTTCCATAACCGCTCGTAGATGCCCCATCATTCGGGGTTCCATGCCCTCTCTCGGCGGGGACCCATCTAGGGCCGGGTCCAAAACACAATAAAGTCACCCAGCCAGAAAACTGGTGCTACTAGGTCATCTACCAGTACATCCTGCAGCGTTAAGAAAAAGCCCGGGTCATCTAGATTCGGGGCATACGAGTTCAGAAGGACGACATCCCTACCATCCAGCCTACCCCTGAGGAGCAAATACCTACCCTTAATATCCGCCTCCACATACTGCAACGCAAAAGGAACCCCAGGCGCCACCCAGATCAGGACCCCTCTAGCATATGAGGAATAAGAGGAATGGAACACCTGGCCCCGCCATTTCTTAGCCAATTTCTGCGCCCCCTGCTCAGTGAGATGAGTCTCTTGCAAGCAGGCAATCGAAACCTTATGTCTACGAAGCCAAGACAGTATTCTATATCTTTTCGTGCAGGTACCAAGCCCCCTCACATTCCAGCTGACAAATGTGTATCCCATTGTCCTTTATGCATACCACCACCCCTCCACACAGCAGACTCAGCGTCCTTCCAATCCCGCGCCCAACGTGTCACACATGGGATGCCTACAACTCCCCCCAAAAACATTCCCCCTTCACCCCCACCCCCACCCACGAGCAATATACTAGCAACAGCTAAACCTGCAGATATGCCTTCCCCCCGCTGGTGCCAAGACGTACACAGCTGCCCCATCAACCTTCTACAGAAAACGAACACAGAAGCAAAAGAAACCCTGAAAACCAACTACCACCCCCTCTCTATTATGAATACTTCCGATAGACCCTCAACACTGCACATACCCCGTGCTTGCAACACCCAAGGGGTTGTATCTGTGAAGGAATTAATGATGCTTCATATTATTCTCAGCTATTGTACTTACCTTTAGTCCTCTAATGCCATACTAGTTTATGGAGCAATGAGTGCAAAAGAAGCTTGGATGATGTCATCAGTGATGTCCTTGTGAGAAGTTGGCCTGATGTATGATGTTTCCAATTCTGGAACCACCTTGTATCAGTCCAAACAATCCCTTATGGTGTCTGGTTGTAAGTCAACCTTATAGACAAGCTATCTTAATGGTAGCATAGACTAAGCAGCCTTAAAGGCTAATCTCAAGAGGTCGTGTTAAGCGAGCTGTTTTACCAATCACAATCCTGTAATATCAAATGAAAGGACACCACACAAGTATATATTATAAAAATATATGTGTTTATTACTAAAATAATCCCCAGTACTCTTTATGAGCAAAGTGTCAGGATTTACCAAGGCGCCTACCTAACAGTTAAGGACTACATCACCCAGAAGTCCTAAAGGTGGGAGTGGCACTATATAAGGAGGGGCGGAACCTTTCACCAATGCTCGTAATTTTGTGCTACAGACGTTTTAGTATCCTAGTCTATGTTAACTCCTAACGTGTTCCAGTTTGGTTCATTGGGTAACGTTGATTGCCTAGCGGAGCTGTTTTCAGCGTGTGAAGAAGACACGCATTGGTTTGTTTACTCGACCCGCCTTCGGACTGCTGCCGGCTGACTCTTAGGTTCCAGGGTAGCGAGGCGGTTCCAGGGCGTCTCTGTAGCGGAGACGGAAAGCAGCGTTTCTGGGCTTATCAATTCTGGCTGGAGTATGCTTCCGTGAAGGAACGAACTTGTGAGACGAATCTCAAAGGCTCTGTAAGTTACGGGGAGCGCGAGATAAAATCGCGTTTTCCGGTGTTCTTTTGTTTATGCTCTTCGAGGAGCTTTTGAACTGGATCCACGACTGATTAACTTGCACGGCTGTGTAGGTGTCTTTACTGGGGCAATACTAGAGCGGAGCGTTGTGGGGATTCTTTTCTACACGCTACCGTTCTGAAGAAAGTCACTAGTGGCTATTAAGCTAAGTGCCAAAGCGGAAGGTAGTGGGGCTCTACACCTCGCCGTGTTTGGAGTTGTGCCTTCATTTGGAATCCCGTGGATTATTATCTATTAGAGCGGAGGACTGTAGTAGGAAGCTACGTCTTGCCGTGTCTAAGTTGGAACTTGTTGCTTATTCTTTGGAGAGACTTCGTGCACTTCACGTATTATTTCATTCTTTATACACTTGGGTTTGTGATATGTTTCGGAAGCAGCTTAAGGATATCATCTAATACAAGGAGGGGTACGTTGCAGAAAGTACAAAGAATACCTAGAGGGGTTCTTTATGTTACATGAGAATAACCTGCTTTTTTGTATTCCTCAGGGACTAGAGGTATTGATATCCGACTTCCAAGGTTACAGGGAAGAGGTGGAGAACACTTCATTCACAAAGGTGAACCTTAGTGATATGTTTAGCGAGAATGAAATGAGAGTAGGTTAAGTTGTGATTGTCTTTAACCTGTGTATACCTTTTTTCTTGTCTTTCAGCTGTCCCTTCCCTGCAGTCCCCTTCCGTCCCCTCCTTGTTCTGTTTTATTTTCCCTCGCCCTATCCCTCGAACTCACTGTGTTTTTAAGCAACAGTGTGTTGGTGAGGTCGGGAGGTGGAGTTCTATGTGCTACAACCGGATCCTGCAGCGTGGAGCCTGACACAAAGGGGCACAAGCGTTAAATCAAAAGCGCAGTATAACATACAAAGTTGCTTGATTATGGATGAGGGCGGGTGGCCACTCAAACCATATATTAAGAAAGTGGGAAAAGAGATACCAATCGAACAGTGGTTAGGCCTAGGGCCTAGGGAATCGCTGGGAGCAGTCGGGACAAGCAATCCTGAAGTCGGGAAAAGCCGCGGGATTCGGGTGCAGTGCTGAAAGTACACGCATGCACCAATGCAAAGTCAATGGTGCGTAAAAGTTACACAAATAGAGTTTAAGGATACTTCCGCTGAACCTAGATGGACAAAACTTTAGACACAGACCCTAGAGGCGTGTACCAGTGTGGGAACACCGGCGTTGCAATGTTACCTCACCCACAGGAAGCGGGTGCATAGGGTCGAAGTGTCGTCTGGTTTCGTCACGCAGGTTCTTGGTGCTTGAAGGTGAAGATGCTGCAGGCGATGTGAAGGAGAAGTGTCCGGTGTGATCCAAGGGAGGATCAGAGTGGAAAAGTACCTGAAAGCAGAGGGGACAGAGTCTGGGTCACTCAGCAGTGACTAGGGTGGAACCAGGACGGAACCAGGCAATGTTGAGCGCAATCAGGTGGTTGTTGAGGAGCTTCTCTCCGCTGCCACATGAGCTCTGGGGCATCTGCGACGTCCAGGAGCGGGTCACGGCTGTCCCACGCAGGCTCTCACCGTCGGCGCTGTCGGCTTCAAGATCGGAGTCAACAACACTTGGCAAGAGCAATCCACGCAGGACTGGAAGATTGCTCTCACTCGGATCAGGAGGGTCAGAGCGGAGGCTCATTTTCAGAGGAGCTGGTGCAAGACTGGAGCAACCAGAATCGCAAGTCGGTTTTAGGTTTTCAACGGCACAGGGGCCACAAGCCAGCTGGCAAGTGACCGGGCCAACGCGTCGAGCCAAAGAAAGCAGAAGGGCCCCACGCAGCACACCTAGAGTATAGAGGGGTGAGCTTCGGTGCAGGAGTGGCTCAGGGTTGGGGCTTCTCAAACCCCGGTGTACAGCTTCGAGGGTCACTCGTGCGCTGCACAGTCAGCGTCTCGTGGTCTTTTCAAGATGGCGTGCCCCACGCTTCCGGTCGTCTCCACGGGTCTCAGCTCTGCAGGGACTGTGGATCGGGCTGTAAGAAGGCAGGCAAGCTTGATCTCGTCGATCTCTGTCGCTCGAGTTCCGGCAGGAACTGCAACAAAGCAGGCGTCGAGGTGCTGGATGGTGCCTGTTTGCACAGGGTGGTCACTCCTTGACCACAAGGGAGATTCTTCAGTCTTCTACGTTGATTAGGATGTCGTAGGGTCCAGAGTTTCGTTTCAAATGTTTCATCAGGATAATCTGAGTGCGTTGGCACTGCTCCCATTCTTATACCAATCTAGGGGGCTGGATTACCTGCTAGGTCCCCTCCTATGGGTGGGACCCAGGAAGGGGGTGGATACACCCCTTTCCTTTGATCCAGGCCGCGCTGGGACAGGGGCTGGTGTGCCCCAGAACCGGTTTGGCCGGATTATGCAAGGGGAAGCCTTGTGCTCCCCAGGCAGTGTCTGGTTTCTTTCAAACCTCCCTGCTACAATCCACTATCTCCTGTCTGGGGTGGTGTGACACCTCCCTGCGACAGGAAAGCCTTTGTCCAGGCTCCTCTGCTGAGTTTTGGTCAGCAGCAGGAGGTCAGACTCATGTCTGTGGCAGAAGCATCCATTTTGTGGATCTGAGGCTCTTTTAAAAATCAACCGCGTTTCAGTAAAGTAATATGTCTTCTCCCTCTAGAGGGGTGGAATGCTATCCCCGTCGACAGAACTGTCGAGGAGATAGTATTCCAAATCATATGACACCTTACACGACATGTTTTTATAAAGCCAAACCAAAGTTGCTATATAACCGCGAGGATTATAAGGCACTTAATAGTATATGGTATGGCATTATCCCGGATCAGCTTAGGGAGTTGTTCCTCACAGCTGCAGACAGGCTCAGCTCATGCCAGAGCTCCATCTCACATTAAACCACACACTCTGCCTCCAGGATTGATAAGGCCTTCCATAGGAGTGGCTCACATGTTTATATGTGTCCAGATATAGGTTTAGATATAGGTATACTATATCTAAGCAAGGGGTGATTACACCCACTTGCCCCAGCTGAGTGATCAGCCAGTTGTGTCAATTTAAGAACCAGCCAGGGGTGGCAAAAGCTATGCTTCAGCCCCTGGTAGGCCTTGGTGGCACCTATGCCCTGAGCACCTATAGTGCATGGTACAGGGGCTGACAAGGAGTCCATTTCAAATTGGGTTATGTACCTATAGTACATGTCTGTGAATTTAGAGAGAGAACAGCAGGCTGGGGGTCTGATTAGCAGGCCCACAGCCTCAGTTAGTCGAAAACCAGTGAAGCAAAAAGCAAAAATTTGGGGTAACCATAGGATAGCAGACCCTACTCTCCTACAGTCCTCAATTATGTAATTTGAGATGTCATCAATAATGTCATACATGATGTCATAGAACATGTCATGAGTGATGTAATGTGTGAGGCCAAAAGCAGTGCATGGTGGGGGCGCAAATTATAGTTAGCTCTGCTAACTAAAACTGGTGAATTTGTGTTTTTTTAAGTTAAAAAAGTTTCTGTTGTCACTGACATATCCACCTAACTATAACGTTAGGGGGTGGTGTCCGGTTGGTCGGGTGAATCGGGGCCTCACACACAAGAACAAGCTTGTTTCTTGCAGCTGCCCCGCCCTTCTGATCGGACGGATCCTCAGCTACTGGTCACCGGCTGGGGTCCTGAGAAGGCAAAACCTTGACGTTAACCGTTTGGTCAAAAGAGTTGGCAGTGGAAAATAACTTGACTCGACCTGTGTGCAAAAGGCACGCAGTGTTTATCAACTGAAGTGCCAGGCTTAGTGGAAGTGAATGTCTTCTTTCTTAAGGTGTCCTGCCTCTTGTATTCACTATATGGGGGTGCGGAAGGGAAAGCGCAATGGAGAGTGGAGGCTTGTACCATTAAGCTCTCTGGGGTAGGGTGTTGCGTGAGGAAGTTTAGCTCCCCTGGAGGAGGATGGGGGCGATGAATGATTGTCCTGTTCTGATGGTCCTTGCCCTTTACTAGCCTTGAACCAGGTTCCAAGCAGGACGTCAGTAAGGGCTTCATTAAATGGGGAAAGCGGTTCTGGGGCTGACACTCCGTCAAGACGTTGGAGGGCAGATAAAGGTTCAGGACCTTGGCTCCTCCCTCCTCCATAGCCACGGTAGAGGGGAAAAGCCTGCCAGTATGTGGAGATGTGTCCAGTCTGCTGGCTTCTGCCAAATCCTCAAACCAGTCCACATTAGGGTCAAAGGGTTGGTATTCATCAGGGTCCAGCAACCCCTTCCACTCCGCACTGAATAGGGCTCACGCTCCGGTCTGGATTGCATGGCTCCAGTTGGTGTCGGCGACGCCCATCCGACTTAGTGTCACGGTAGGGGATCGGAATGAGGTTGGCGGCGCTGGGAGCATCGGCATCGGGGAAGGTTACAATGGCATGACTAGCACTGGTCTAGATCCATCCGTGGAACAAAGAGGCCTCATCAGAGCCGGAGCTGATGGCCTGGATCCACCAGGGGGCCCTTCCACGAGGCTTGAAGGTGCGCTGGCGGGAGAGGACTGCTCAAGTATGAGGTGCATGACCTCACAAAACCCTTAAAGCTAAGGGAGGGTCGCACTAGCTCCCAAGAACTCGGGGAAGCGTGGAGCCGACCCAGGTACTGGCTCAACTGTGGAGCCATGCCTCAAATGCCGACGTACTCTCTCTCATCGGCCCACAGATGAGGTGAAGTCGAGGACCTCTTCGACTTATTGCTTTTCTTCCGATGGGACTTACCCGAGTGGCCCGAATGCAACAAAGATTTCAGGCACTGCGACCGCTCCTGGGACCTTCTCCTCAACTGGGATCAAGATCGTAACCCGTCAAGCCACCAGGAGCTTGGGATCACTCCTGCAAGGCCTTCGGGTTTATTGCGTGGGTATCGGAGAAGGCGTTCAGATCATGCTCAAGGAACCAATGCCATACAAGATGCAGGTCCGCCACCGAAATCAGTTGATGACGGGCGCCACAGGGCTTGAAGCCGGCCTTCCGGAAAAACATCCCTATCACACCAGGCAAAAACTCTCATAAAACACTTTGACAAAAGTTGAAAACAGTTTAGTCAAAAAATGACTATGGGGTAACTCACTCTGAATCTGTGCTGACTGGGGCGGAAGGAAAATAACTGACTTTCAGCGCGCTGGGCGTGGCGCCTATATAAAATAGCCAGAATAAAAGAATGGACGATAAGGTGCCAAGATTGCATCAAGCACCTCCAATGGAGAATCAAAACATTTTAGTTGACACTGCTCAATCTCCACATATATTGTGGTGGATTGTAGATAGGACTCTGCACTGCTGCTGGGACAGCAGGTTCTCACGTAGAGGCAGTCAAAGCAGAGGGCATATGCTGAGGCTCAGTTGCTTCCAAAACTAGACTCTCTGAGCCACATGTCGGGCTATCAGAATGAGCTGAGCCTGGAGCACCCCTGACTTTTTTCAGGACCCAACGGATAGCCACAAAGGAGTATAAGCGTAAAGGGGGTCCAGCCTCAAAGACAGAATGTGTTTCCTAGGAATCATTGAGGTGGAATCTTCAGGGTGGTAAAGGTTGGGTGTTCAGTATTGGAGGTAGCAAACTGATCTACTGAGGGTGACCCACTTTGCACAAATTCTGTATGCACATTTTTGATGCAGACTTTACTCGTGATAGGCAAGATGACACCTAGTAAGGTAATCCGCCCTGATATTGACAGAACCTCCCAGATGACTGACTGTCAGTGATATCCTATGAAGTTCCAGGCACCACCAAAGCCTCAGAAAGTCTAGGAAAAGGGCTCGGGACCCAGCTACACCCTCCTTATTGCAGTAGCACTTGGCAGTTGTGTTGTTCGTCAAAACTTGGACAGACCTGACATTGATTAATTTCAGAAAAGCTTTGAGGCCTGCCAGAGAGCGCACACTCCAAAAGATTCATGTGATGCGCAGGTCCATTGGTGACCAGAGATCCCTGACCTCCAAGTCGCACGGATAGCCCACCTAGGCCAAAGATAATGCGTTTTCACCATTTTAAGCTCTGGCTGGGGCAAGGAGCGTGATCTACACATCAATAGGGCATCCTTCATCCACCACCACAGTACAAAAGTACTCCCACCCCCAATGGTTAAACTCCCTTCCAGTATCAAATGATTTAAATTCGACCAAAATCACAAAAACAACAGCAATAAGAACATCTCCGCAAGGGCCCACCTTAGCACAAGAATTAACCCCCAGGGAGCTCAGGGTGGGCCTAGTGGCATCCACTCCACACAATTTAATGGACAATAGTGGTAACCAAAGAATTATGATAGAAGACAGCGTTAGTTGCGGAAGTAGAGCAAATAAAGGCAACACGCAGGTGCCGATTTCCATCTCGTCGGCAAGCATGATAATTCCCTCAGACGAACCAGAAGGGAGCGGAGGTAGCCAAGAGCCCAACCCATATTGGGGGAACGCGTTAATAAGTACACTGGATCAAGCCATGAGGGCGCTTAACTACCAGTCTGATAAAATGGAGGTTCAAATTGATCTCATAAACACTATTGCACATATAAGCTCCAAGGCTGACTCAATAATGTCCTTACTGGCAAACAAAGGAAGCATGAACGATTGTTTCCAATAAAGGAAACACAGACCAACTCCCAACCAAAAACAAGCAAAGTAATTGTGACTGTGGGAGTATTATTGAGAAACTTGCGTCCCTCCCAGAAATCCTAAAAGACATTCTCGGCGTAGTAAAGACAGCGAGCAAGCGGAAGGGCAACCAAGCTTCCCCTGACAATAAATCCAGCAAAGAAAAAATAAACATTACATACACCCAAATTAATCAAAAATACAGCAAAGAGGGGGACGGGAAAACCAACCCAGTCGACCACATAGAGGACCAGAAAATGGAAATCGTAAGCCAGGAAACTCAAACAAATAAATTTCTGGTCACCTCTGACTCTCAGCCTCAAGATAAACTAACAAAAAGACAAATGAAACGCGCAAGGAAGGCAAGGCCCAAATTGAAAAGCAAACAATTAACTGCCACAGATCATTCCTTTTCAATATTCACGAAGAACACGAGACAAGAGCCAGTATCGACAACTAATGCTCCGAACATTTCTACTACTAGACCGGAAGACTCAGATTTGGAACAGGTAAGCTTCTTGTTCGAGAAATCGATAATGGCGGAACAGTTCCAAGAACCAGACTCATCAATACTCGAGGGATCGAACCAGGGTTTACAACCAGCTACAGCTGGATTCAATTTAAAGAGGCCTAACAAACAAACAACAACACCGAGAACATCGGTGGAAGACCCCCGAAAAAGGCAATTACCAAAAGATTCACCATCCCCAAGTGACATAAATACATCTCCAGAGGTCGGTCAGTCCCTAAAGAACTTGAGTACAGAGAGAGCAAGAAAACGTGCCCGCGGGCTCTTGGGTAATAACCCCAGCAAGCCAAACCTTCATGCACTTTATTATGTTTTGTGACCACTATGCCGAGATCAGGAAACGGTTCTTAGCACCACTTCTTAGAGAGGCGGGGTTCGTTCAAGTAAGGCCTGCACTCATGTACTTACAATATTTAGGCAGTCCTCGGGTGATTTACGGGGTTGCCTGTTTCCTGGTGGCTGCGGTTCGAAATAAAGCCAAAAGATTAGCGGCAATAGAGACTGTGGTGTGATTATACTTCTCCTATTACCGAATTTTTATCTTTTGTATTTTAACTTTTTATGAAATGATGTACATTATTGATGAAATTGGTTTTAATGTATTTTTAACACATGCATGCATTATTGTTATCGCTTTTATGATTTTAACTAATCGAATAAAGTATTACTTGACTAACCCCAGCAAGCAAAAACAGGAAAAAAAGCCTGTCCAGTTAGCGACAGACCTGACCCCAATTAAGATCATATAAAACGGAAAAGACCGGCAATGTATTGCACAAAGTAAAATCCAAGAACAAGTTGAAATCAAACAAAATATAAAAGGAGGACAGGGACCCACTAGGGAAACGAGGGAAGAGGGTCACACGGGACAGGCGGTATTTAAAACTAAAACCAGCTCACTAAACGGAAACGAAGCTCCACCATCGATCTCTCGAGGAAAACAAAAATACGTCCTGGATGACATCGAACCAGTTCTGTCATTTACACCCGAATATGTAACAAAGGGCAGGCAGGACATTATAAATAGAGGGAACCTAAAAAAACGATGTTAATACAATCCCAGAGCTAAGGAGAATAGCCTCTCGAGACAAGGTAGCAGTGGAGTTCCGTCAAAACAAAGACATCCCAGACATTGAAGACTCTGTGACTACCTGGGCCTCTAAGGAGTTAACGGCCAAGATCTTCGCTAACAAAGCATCATTTGAGAGCTGGGGAATAACCTTGAAACAACACATGCGGCCCAGACACCCACATCCCCTCTCGAAAAGTACATCCTTCCCAAAGGGGGATGAACCAACAAGTTGTAAGCAAACATCGTGCCTCCGTGGAGCCCGAGCGACACCAAAGGAAAAAAACCTTGGAACAACAGACAACCAACCAAACCTGACATACAAAGGAGGTTCCCCAAGGTTCGATCAGGACTGGTCGTGGATTCCAATGGCACTATGCCAAAAGAGCACCTAAAACAGACTCAAAACTACCATCAAATAAAAACATCCAAGACCATCACACGGTCAAAAGTCATCTGGCAAAAATCAATATGTGTTCATGGAACATACATGGATTCAGCGGTATGGACCAGGACCATGAAACTCAATCCTTCTTCCAAAAACATGACATCATTCTTTTACAAGAGACTTGGAACCTGACACATTGTGCAATTCCGGGATTTACCAATCATCATATACTAGCAGAGAGATTGTCCAACTATGGGCACCCACGTGGAGGGCTATCGACGTACGTGTCACAGAAATTTAATTGGCGAACTGAGAAACATGACGCGGGCCTGAGTTGGGTTCAAGTAACAAAAATCACCAGAAAGCCCAGCAGCAGCTCCTCATAATAAACGTTTACATTCACCCTGATGGACTAACCAAAAATAATTAAAAAAATGATAACACTCATTAAACTTATCAAAGCCCTACAGAAATCAAATAATCAATGCCCACTGATAACATCAGGGGACTTCAACTCTAACCTAATAGGAGATGGGATATTCAGTCATAATCGGAATAAACAACCACGAGAAGGACACAATTTATTCTCACTGAACAAACTAGAAACATTGGGACTAACAATTTTAAAAAGGATGAAAAAGGGCATTTCAACGCCAGCACCAACCTACATGAGCGGCAAAGTCATGTCAACCATTGACTTTACAATAATTAGCAATAGCTTAATACATGCCATCGAGGACTACACCATAGTTCAGCGTACAGAAAGTGACCACTTTCCCCAAACTATACGAATGAACATTGTCGTTAGTTGGTCCGAAAAAGATAATTTCCATGTCACAGCAACCTGACAAATTTAATTTGCGAAAAATAAGATGGAGGTGGTGAAACGAAAGACATCCAGGAAACAGCAAGCAACTTTATGACAAAACGTGGGCACCAAAAAGACGGTGAACACGTAAAAAATTGGGAAAACCTGGTTGAGGCCTTGATCCACAAGCACTCCGCTCCTTCAGCACCACAAAAAGGCACAAAAGTGCAAAGAGAACACTGGTATACTTGTGACTTAAGACAAGAAAAGAGCAAAATAGCCCGGGAGCTACGGATGGAGCAGAGAAACAAAAAACAGGGAATTAAATAAAATCATAACATCATCAGGAGCTTGAGAAAAAACTACCGTAAAATGTTGTGGACCGCAAAGGCCAAGTATAAAGAAACTGTGTGGGTAAAACTCTTATTTGCAAGCAAAAAGCAAAATTCTCACGACTTCTGGGGCATCATTAATAACCTAAATAAAGGTGAAGCAATGTCAGAGGACCCTGGAATTGGTGCCGGTGGATGGAAAGACCACTCGAGGAACCTTTGTTTAAGAAAGGAACCTCACCCAAATGACAGGACCCAAGGTTCAATGAACGAAGCGGAATCACGCAACCTAGTAGGTTCCCAGGGTAGTGCAACAAAGCCTAATGACCCGGGCAGTGAAAAATGGGCCAACGACCAGCCATCACCGATCTCCTGTAAATGCGTAAAAAAGCTTATAGAAAAGCTTAAACCAGAGGGTGCCCCAGGACCAAACGGTCTCCCTACCGCAGTATTCAAATTCAACAAGGACTTTTGGTCCAAACACCTAACAGCACTGTTTAACCAAGTCTTCACCCAAGGCCATATGCCAACATCCTGGAAAGGAAACATCATTCACCCGATCCATAAAAAAGGCGACAGAAGAAACCCGGGGAACTATAGGTTGATCTCTTTAATAGACGTGGAAGCAAAACTCTATACCTCATGTCTTTTGGAGTAGATCCAAGAATGGGTGGAAAACAACTACCTAATTCCCAGTTTTCAAATTGGTTTCAGACAGGGGATGGGGACAGCAACAAATCTGACCATCCTGGCACTGTTAATGGAGAAAGCAGAAACAAAGAAATAAAAGCAGCCTTCGATCGAGTGAGTAGGTTGAGACTATGGGGAAAGCTTAAAGAGTGGGGGTTGCCCAGTAGCCTATTAAGCACATTAACATGTCTATACAGCGACACATGGGCAAGGGTAAAACAAGGCCAAGGGTCCAGCTTAACATCCAAAATTGAAACCCAGGACGGCCTAAAACAAGGCTGTGTCCTGGCCCCCTGCCTATTCAATCTATACTTGGCAGACTTAGGCAGAAACTTAGGACAAACCGAAAGTCATGCACCCAAACTTGGCAACGTCCTAATCCCAATTCTGCAGTTCGCCAACGACATCGTCTTACTAAGCAAAACGCCAATAGGTTTACAACGTTTAATAAATATGCTACAATCCTATGTAGACCAAGAAAACCTGTAACTAAACAGGGAAAAAAAAAAGTACTGCGAATAGTGGAGCAAAAGAACATCAATTTTAAATGGACAATCAACGAGTCAGCGTTAGAAGAACAAAAATCCTACAGGTACCTAGGCGTGACTCTCGGGCATGGTAACTCAAAAAAAGAGCATACCTTGGCAATAAAAGCAAAGTCACAAACATTAATTTACGCATTCAGGCAACTCCAACTAAAAATGGCCGGCGCGAACTACACTTATCTCCTAAAAGTAATGGCTGCACAGATCCTACCAACGCTGTCATACGGTTTAGTAACGTGGCTTGGAGGGGAGGTGAAAACACTAAATAAATTACAAAATAAAATATACAAAGCAGTGTTTAAACTACCTCAATCAGCCTCTGCAGCACAAGTCCGCCTTGAATTTGGACTACAAAATCAAAAATAGAAAAAAGAAATAAAAATTCAGACAGTGAGCCTCCTAGAAACTCGTGGGGAACCTACTTGAGTACCTGCCTGTTCAAACTGGAATTACTAGAAGTATGGAATAAAGAAACAGACCAAGCATACTTTAGTAAAGCACCTAACTGTGCAGCAAAAAGAAAATCACTACTAGAGGACAAAAAAACATTGATTAACAGAGGTCACGCCTGGACAGTAATCTCCTCCTATACCCAACAAAAACCGCAGGTCCATTTAGCCACCCATTTCAGTCAACACCTTAAAAAGATCTACATAGACTATCAAATGGGTCTTCACTATTTCAAGGATCTAAGACCATCCTGGAAATATCAAAAAGATAGTCCCCAGGCTTGAGTCCGCTCTGGTGTGGACAGTGTGTGTGTGTACGACCGGACATGTTGAGAACCGTGCAGGGGGGGGGGGAGGGATGCAGGTGGGATGGAGTTAGGGATAGTTGGGGGTGCGGGGGGGGGGTGGAGTTGGGTAGGGGGAAGCTGAGGTATGAACATTGATCCCGATGTATTCATTATAAAAGTAATGATGGATTACATTATTGTTGATGTATGCTGGTGTCCTGCAGATACCTCTGGGGTACAGGGGTCTGCGACTTTCTATGTGATCTATCAATAAAAATGTGTTTTCAAAAAAAAAAAGATAGTCCCCAATGCAGACTGTGCGGATACCACAACGAAACTCTAACATACTTGTTTTGTGTGTGCCCGGCACTTATGGCCCTAAGAAGAAAGTACCTACGAGACATCTTCATTACACTGAACATAAACACATGCCGGCAAGCGGTAATAAGCTGGCTGGGAGGTACTTCTTCAATCTTGGCCTGTCGGGGACTTAAATTTATGACTTAGGTAAAAAAAACAGCTCCAGGCCAACCAATGAAAAAAAAATGGCAGTTATCGTTGAGTACAAGAGTGCGATCGCGGCCAGGAGATCATTAAGGCGCACTCAAACCCCACATACACTTGTCCAAGAACTAAAAGAACTGCCCATGAGGGAAACAAAGAAACAATTAAAAAAAAATCTACTATTGTGATTGTAGCCTTAATGTCCCTGACTCACTGCAGTGGTGGAAAGGTCTAAAGTCACTGTGTAAACAAAAGCCCCTATGAAGGCAATCTTTTGCAAATGCTGAAGATAGGATTTTAGCTTGCTAATCATAAAATTCATGGTGGACAGCACCAAAATAGATTTTTGCCTGTTTGAGGCTTGCTGAGGTTTGCCCGACTTCAAGAGTCAAGTCATTGAGATAGGTGTGTATGTGAACTCAGATGATGGGTTGCAACTACCGACATAAGTTTTACAAACACAAAAGGGGCTGACAGCAGGACGGTAAACTGGAAAAGTTCAGATTACAAAGTTTAGATCCCACCACAAAGCAGAAAGCAGAAGCTCACCTGTTGGACTGCAGGACTGGCACATGAAAGTACGTGTCCTGCAACTCCAAGGATACTATCCAGTTCTTTGGGGGTCCTAGGCCAACAGAACGCAGACAAATGTCATCATTTTGAATTCTACTTCCCGAGGAAGGTGTTAAAGAGCCTGATGTCTATGATCGGCCAGAACGCCTCATCTTTCTTGGGGACCACCTCAGAAAGGTACCACCTCTTACCTCACTCTGCTACGGGCACCACCTCAATTGTGCCCATGGCAATCAACAGGCTCAAACACTAGCTTGAGGGGAAATTAATGCAGCTTGGTGGTACCTGCTGCATGCGAAGAGGAGGAATATTGATGCACCTGATGATGTTGTCATCTCTTAAATGATCATCCCTATCCTTTTTTTTCTTTAACTTTATTTTTGTCATTTCACAGAAGAAACATATAACAACTCCCCCCTAGTGGCATCAAAACAGCACATATGCACATTGACAGACTCATTAAGGCACGGCTGGATGGACAGCGGTCATTCAGAGTTACACAGGCTTCACAGGCTTCAATAACACTTGTACAATATATTAAATCGCAGCCAGCAACTTGTGAGTATTCGGGCCAGCACCCACTCCCCACTACACCTCCCCGCCGGCTCCGGGGAGAATTCCGTCCTCCTCCTCAGTGCCCGAGTCCATCGGTGAGAATAGCTCTCCACTCGTCCCCTCTGTCTCACTATGCGAGGTGCGATCCAGGACCCCAATCTCAGCACATAGCATGCGCCATGCCAACAGATCCTCCTGCAGCTTCTCATCCCTCCTATATCGCTGCATATGTGCTTCCTCTGCCAGGGACCACTCCCGCACACCACTCAACCACCTGGGAATCTCTGGGGCCCTCTGACCCATCCATGTTATAGCCACCTGACGCCTAGCTAACACCAGCATCAAGTGCATCAATTTATAAGCCAATTTCCTCTTCCTGGGTCTAGGTACTAAAGCCAACAAGCAGTATAGGGGCGTCAGCTGAATGCGAATCCCTGTAGTGGCAGTGATATGGTCCACCGCCCGCTCCCAAAAACTCTGAACTATAGGACAGCCCCAGGACAAGTGCAGGAACCCTGCTTCCTCCGCCCCACATCTGGAGCAATCACCCCCTCTATCCGGGGAGTAACACTGCAGCATGACCGGAGAGAGATAGGTGCGGTGCAAGAAATTAAAATGTATTAACTTAAAACGCACATTACATGAGACCTTCTTCGTGAGGGTCCCTATTCGCTTGCGTTGGTCCTGTTCAATTGGAGCCCCCAAATCCGCCTCCCAGGCCTCTCAAGCCGGGGGGGACCAGGGGGGTAGAGTCTCTAGGCATCGCCGCATACAACAGTGAAATAAGACAACGCCCCTTGCCACAAGACAAAATAATATCCAGAGTGTGAGTCACTGGGGGAACCTCCGTGTACCGTGTCCATAACGACCTCACCACATCTCGCAAACCCTGGTAATGGAGGAACTGTCCTCTACCCAGGGCGAAGGTCTCCTGCGCCTGTTCATAAGACAGGAAGGTTTCGGAGGGATATAAGTCCACCAGGGTCTTACATCCTCCCTCCCGCCAGGCCCGAAAGGACATCTGTTCCTCCAGCGACACCATGGGCGCCAGGATCCAAAGCGGTAGATAACTATGAAAGAGCGCCGACCGGAGCACTAACTACACGGAGCGGTGCCAGACGTTCGCCGTATGCCTCACGATGTAGGGCAGAGTCGCACTCGCCCCCCGTCCTCTCATCAATGCGATATGAAGCACCGGCACTGTCACTCTCCCTGCTAACAGCTGTGTCTCCCAGACCTCTATTCCTGCGAACCATCTGGCAGCCGGCAGCAGCTGCATGGCATAATAATACAGATCAAAGCGCAGGGCCTCAAGGCCTCCTTCGTCAAAGGATCGCACCACCGTATGCAGCGCAACCCGGCTACGTCGGCCCGCCCAGAGCAGGGACGTAAGGAACGTATTCAATGCGCGCAAGACCCTAGGAGGGAGAGGGCACAGCGTGTTCTGTAAAACATACAGAGTCCTAGGCAACATTACCATTTTAGCTACCGCCAAATGGCCCATAAGAGATAGCAGGAGGGTGTTCCAGAAGGAGACGGAGCGCTGGAGGGACTGAAGCACCCTATCAATATTACAGGCCAGGGATCTCGCCTCTGTGGGTGCCACCTGAATTCCTAGGTAGAGAAAAGAATCAGTTTCCCAACGGAGCCCGAGGTATGGGCAAGTCAGACTCAGGGACCGAGTCAAATCCCGACAGTGGGTACACCAAAGACCCATGTCTGCTGAGACGCAGCCCTGACGCATCTCCAAACCTGTCCAATTGTTCGAGCAACAGAGGGAGTGCCTCCCTTGGGGCCCTCAGATAAAATAAGGCACCATCTGCATACAGGGAGACAACGTGACACGTATCTCCCACCCGTATGCCCCACTGCGACATCTCCAGACGAATCCGGACAGCGAGAGGCTCTATCGCTAGAGCGAAGAGAAGTGGCGAGAGGGGACACCCCTGTCACGTACCACGCCCCAAACGCCATTCCTCTGAGCGCGCCATCCCAAGCCGCACCCGTGCACTGGGGGAAGCATATAATATACGGACCCAACGACAAAAGTTCCGGCCCAGGCCCATTACCTGAAGAACCTCCTGCAGATAAGCCCAATCCAAGGAATCAAACGCTTTAGCCAGGTCGACTGATACAAGCGCCATCTGCTCCTCCGACGCCTGGGCCTTGTGCATGACATGATTCAAATGCCTCAAATTCATGGCGGTGTTACGTCCGGGAATAAAATCGCATTGGTCTGAATGAACCAAATGCGTCATATGAGGGGCCAAGCGGGTGGCCAACAACTTAGTCAAGATTTTAACATTGGTATTTATCATGGTGATAGGGCGGTACACAGAAGGGTCAAGCTTGTCCCCCCCCGGTTTCAGAATCATACATATGTCCCCACTGGACATGCTCAGGGGGAGCACCCCAGTCTCGAAGGCCTCAGCGTAAACCTGCACTAGAAGAGGCGACACCACGTCCCCGAACTCCTGGTAAAACTCCGGCGGGTATCCATCATTGCCCGGTGTCTTTGCCCACGGCAGGCGGGAAAGACCAGCTCGCACCTCTGCTACTGTTAGCGCCACATCCAATTCCTTCTGAATGGGCGTGGAGAGAGAAGGAAGGGCCAACCCCCGTAAATAGGGGGAATAAGAGGCCTCGGAGATGGCGGGGTCCGCGGCATACACCCGCTGAAAATGGGACCCAAATGTCTCCAAGATCCCTTTCTTCGAGTGGACCACCGTGCCACGGGCATCCCTCAGAGCCAATATACGTTCCGGGGTGTGCTCTCTACGGAGGATCCAGGCCAGCAGACGCCCCGATTAGTCTCCCTCCCTGTGTAGTCTCTGCCGGTATTGGCCGAGGGTGTACTTGTCCAGTCGGTCCAGTATGTCATGTACCTTCGCTTGGGCCACCCGCTCGTCCCCACGCCGGAGGTCGTCAGGGAACCCGGCGGACTGGGCACGCAATAGCTCCTCCTCTGATAAGCTGTTTAAGTACTCCATACGTCAATCCCATACAGGCGCCCCTCACCACGGCCTTCAAGGCCTCCCATTTAGTGGCCAGCGATAGGTTCCCCACCTCTCAATTGAGATCTACATAGTCGGTCAGTGCCTTCTCAATGTGTGCCTTGCCCATGGAGTCACTGAGGACGTCCGCAGGGAACCTCCAAGTACGTGGATGGGAAACCGAAGCCCCCCAATTTACCAAGCAGGTTAACGGGAAGTGGTTGGACAAATAGCGCGCCTGATGTGTCACCATCACGGACATGCTGCTCACCGCGTTAGCAACCAGCACCCTATCCAGGCGGCTGTGGGTATTATGAGTCGGAGAAAAACAGGTATAAATCTGCAACGCCGGGTTGGCCTGTCGCCAAATATCGACAACCCCTATGTTTTCCATAACCGCTCGTAGCTGTCCCGTCATTCGGGGTTTCGTGCCCTCTCTCGGCGGGGACCTATCTAGGACCGGGTCCAAAACACAATTAAAGTCACCCAGCCAGAAAACTGGTGCTACTAGGTCATCTATCAGTACATCCTGCAGCGTTAAGAAAATCCCGGGTCATCTAGATTCGGGGCATACGAGTTCAGAAGGACGACCTCCCTACCATCCAGCCTACCCCTGAGGAGCAAATACCTACCCTTAATATCCGCCTCCACATACTGCAACGCAAAAGGAACCCCAGGCACCACCCAGATCAGGACCCCTCTAGCATATGAGGAATAAGAGGAATGGAACACCTGGCCCTGCCATTTCTTAGCCAATTTCTGCGCCCCTCCTCAGTGAGATGAGTCTCTTACAAGCAGGCAATCGAAACCTTATGTCTACGAAGCCAAGACAGTATTCTATATCTTTTCGTGCAGGTACCAAGCCCCCTCACATTCCCGCTGACCAATGTGTATCCCATTGTCCTTTATGCATACCACCACCCCTCCTCACAGCAGACTCAGCGTCATTCCAATCCCGCGCCCAATGTGTCACACATGCGATGCCTACAACTCCCCCCAAAAATATTCCCCCTTCACCCCCACCCCCACCCACGAGCAATATACTAGCAACAACTAAACCTGCTGATATGCCTTTCCCCCGCTGGTGCCAAGACGTACACAGCTGCCCCATCAACCTTCTACAGAAAACGAACACAGAAGCAAAAGAAACCCTGAAAACCAACTACCTCCCCCCCACCATCCCTACCCCCCCCCCCAGGACCCAAAAGCCAACCCCACCAGGAGCTCATCATTCACACCACCCCGACCCCCACCCGCGCCCCCCACTCCCAAACCCCAGCATTAGGCAGGGCCCGCACCAACCATCACAGCCCTCTTACTGTCTATACAGTGTCCAGCAATGTGTCCAAAGTTCAGCAAATCAACAACTGCCATGGGCCCTCCTCGCGATAGTCCATCGGGCTTCTGCGCCTGCGCCCCTGCCGTCTCCGGGACCGTTGCACCGGTCGGGGAAACCTCCTCCGCAGAGGGCAGCAATGTATCAGGTACCAGGATGTCCCCAGGAGAAGTAGGTTGAGACGCTGTCTGTAAATCCATGTGTAGGGAGCCATCCTCCCCCCCCCACCATGACACGGTTGCACTCTGCCCTCTCATCCTCACGGGATCCTCGACGTCGTCTCTGGCTGCGCCGCCTCGGCGGTCTGGTTCCCCATGCGCTCCGAGCCCCTGCCCGTTCTCCAGGGGGGAGATCATCTCCCCGGATCTCCAGCCACTCCCAGACGTCCGCAGGAGCCTCGAAGAAGTGAGCCTTCCCCTGGGAGAGAACCTTAAGCTTGGCTGGATAGAGCAGCATATATTGCATGTGCAACTCCCTGAGGTTTTGTTTGACTGCCAGAAAGGACTTGCGCTGTTCCTGAACCAACTGCGTATAGTCCGGGAAGACAAACACCTTCGCATTCTTGAACGTAAGATCCTTGGATTCCCTCGCCGCACGTAGGTAGCAGTCCCTGTCACGGTAGTTCAGGATTTTGGAGATGAGGGCCCGAGGAGCTACACCAGGCCTCGGGGGAGGGACCAACGCTCTGTGTGCCCTCTCTATTACGAATACTTCCGATAGACCCTCAGGGCACAATACCGTACGGATCCAGTACTCAAGGAAGCGTTCCGGGTGACCCGCCTCCGCCCGCTCAGGGATGCCCAGCATGCGGATGTTGCTGCGGCGTGCTCTCCCTTCCCCGTCCTCCGCCCTGCGCTCCAGGGCCTTCGTCGTGGCTGAAAGTTGGGAGACCGTTTTCTTGAGGGACGCCACCTCCCCCTGCAGTTGCGTGATATTTCCTTCTGCATCCGTGACTTTATCGGCCACCTTGTGCAGGTCAGTCCGCAGGAGGTTCACGTCAATGGACACCGTCTCGATCTGACGTTCCAAGACCGAGTGGGACCCCTGTATAGCCTTCAGCAATTCCGCCCGTGACGGCTCCTCGGGTGCCGGACCCCCCTCCTCCTCCCCCGACTGGCGGGTGAGTCTCTGCGAAGGGAGCCTCTGCGTAGTGTATTGTGTAATGGTGTTGGGCTGCACCGCCCGAGGTGTTCTGTCCTTACACATCATGAATTGTGGCGGCGGTCCTTCCAAATGTCTGCAATCCGCTAGCCCGTCGGCACAGCAGCCCACTCAGATGTCTCACAAAGTCCAGGCACCAGGCCACCAGGCTCACTATATCCTCAGCTGGGCCCCCCACTGACCAGGGGCGTCACACGTGCAGCTCCGGCTTGCGTATCCCCTGAAGAATCGTCCCGTAGGGGCCGGCACGTGGTGCCCCGGCCACCTATCCGAGCTAACCCACACTCAAGCTGGCCAGGTCAGGAGAGGGCTGCGGGGATGCGTCCCAGGTTCCGACCCACCACACGGAGAGGCTAGGCCCAGCCACTGAAACCAGTCCCGAGCGGCGCTATGCGTGGGCAAACACCACAGACACCCACCTCCATTAGCCGTAGGTCAGTCTCCTCCAGGGTTCCTCCTCCAGGCCACCGGACATCTAGATGCCGTACCCCAAAACTAATGCCCCAGGTAGAGACCTAGTCCAGGGGCACAAAATGTCACTTCCAGTCCGGCCACAAGTGGCCCCACCCTCGGGCAGTTGAGATGTAGGCTTCCTCTGATCTGCCGTGCACCAGTACTTATAAGGAAAGGGGGGAGACCCCTGATGGCCGCAACTGCCCCGAAGACCCCTCCCCCGCAGTCGCAATGGGCAGGTTCAGCTCCAGGACCCAAGCGCACTCTACCCTGTCCTGATGTGAGCAGGCCGCTCCCGCGCCGCAGGGCTGGGGCACCAAGTCAAATACCGGGACCGGGACCCAGACAGCAGGATGCACCACGCCGGGTGGTTCCCCAGTCGCGGCAGAGAATCCCGGACCAGGCAGGTTCCTCCCTCAGCAGGCCATCCGATCCGACACAGCCGCCACCGGCAGCTCCTCACCACGTCTCTCAGGCCAGGCGGTACGGCAATCCAGGCTCCTCCCACCACTGCTGCCACTGCAAAGGTCCTTGATGGTGGTGGGGCTCTCCAACAAACCTGCATCCCCTCCGCAACTAGGCCCGATCCCCGGCCTCAATTTACGATAGCCGCCGCCTCCACCGCGGGTCCACAGCTAGTCAGCAGGGATGACCCACCTGGGCACCCCTACTCCCGATGTTTCCAGCGCCACTCCAACACCCCGGCAACTGCTAGGGGGGCCCATTGGCAATGCGTCCCCCCCGAATCCGGACCCGTCGACGGGGGGGCCAGGCCGCAGTCCCCGCCCTCGATTACCAGCAGGCCCAGCGTCCGGCCGGTCAGGTCGAGCCCTCCGACAATCCAGGCGCCCACAACGTCCAGTGCAGAACCGGAGGGGCACAGCACGGTCGCGGAGCACAGGAGCTCAAAACAGCACTCCCATGTGGGTTGTAAGGATCACTTATTCAGGATGTAAGCGGCGGCCGGCAGGGAGCCGTGGGAGCTCACGTCCTGTCGGCCATGCTGCTTGGCCACGCCCCGATCATCCCTATCCTTAGAGCCATTAAAGGACAGTGGTTGTTGGACAGGCAGGGACAGGTGCCTCTGGCAGTAAGCAAGACCCTTGTATATCCCAGAAACATCCGATATAGCTGATGGAAACGGGAGCAGGGAAAATAGGAAAGAAGCCCCAGAGAACAAGCTGCAGCCCACCTTTTCTAGAAGCTCTGAAGTGCTTAATCACCCTTTAGACAAAACAGTCTGGCCCCATCCAAGGGCATGTCATTAAGAGAAGCTTGGACAGTGCCATGAAAACCAGGTGTGGCACAATCAACAGTGGCCTTGGATTAGGACACCAAAGCCCATAGCCCGGATAACAAAATCTGTAGTGTCTAGGCCAGATCTTAAAATATGCCCAGCTGGGTCATGGAAGACCTCTACAGTTTGAACTACGGAATTCCGGAAATACTCCGGCAGTGGGGGGTGGGTATGGGGGTTAATTTCTCTTGCCATGTCCCAGAGGGCATGGTATAGCGACCAAAGAGGCATAAAGCATTGAAGGATCGATGAGCAAACGTAGCAGAGAAAAGAAATCTCTTGCCAGTGGAGTTTTTGGGAAACTCTGCAAAATGGGAAATGTGTTCAGAATAACATTACTTGTAGAGCCTTGAACTACAAGTTGCTACAGAGTCAGATAAAGCTTCAAAAAGACTTTATCATCTGGCTGAAGCATGTGCTGCCTTGCGAGGGGGTGACGCACTGGAGTTGGTTAGCAAGGTCTGGACTAAGCTGCCATGAGGAGCTCAGTCAAGGCTTTGTTACATGAAAATAAGGGCTCCAAGGACAAAGTCCCAATCTGCAAGACCTCGTCAAAATGTTAGCCTCAGTGGGCATCTGTAGATCCAACACCTTTGTAGCTTTGTGTATTTTTTTCACAAAAGAGGAACTTTCTTCAGTTGGGGACCTTAAGGGCGAATTCAAGATTGTTTCTGGTGACATGTCAAATCACAGGACATTCCCTGCCAATACTTCTTTTCAGCCTTCAATTCACTTGTTACACTTAAAATCTTTTCACCTAATCACCCTTCTTGCACTGTACAGTCTAGACTAAAATAAAATGTTGCTAACGTGGTTATTAGGATTGCTGCCATATATACATCAGTGTAAATGTATCTATACTATTAGGGACCACAGTAATTTGCATGGTTTTAATCTGGGGTGCCAATCATTACAATTGACATATGCCAAAGGGATCAATTCATCCTTTGCTAATAATTGGTGTGTAAACTTATTCAGGTGAAGTGAACATACATACCATGCAACTGAAATATTGCCTACAAGGAAAGGGAGAGGACAGGAGAAGAGTCATCCCCAACCTGAGGTTGTACCAAATGGTAATCATATAGCGTGGCAAAGGGGGTATCCTAGCAAACATCTTCTCCAGATCTGCCATCAAAGCAAAGTACAGAACCAGAGCCTTCATAGCCTGGACCAACGCCAGTCAGGGAACAACCACCGACAGGAAGGAAGTTGAGGCCTGACCCAGATACCAGATCCATTGATGCTAACCGATGTCAGTTGTTACTGGGGTAGAATCAGCTGGTGGAAGATCCTTTGGGCCGATGAACGTTCCATATGGATCTCTAACCATCTTTAATAGTTGCAGTATGGCCTCCCTGAAGGCCACAATATATTGCAGAGTTGAAATTGACCCTGTAAATTTGGGACACTTTGGCTCCAGAACTGGGTCAGAGTCAGGCACTGAAGCTGGATTTGGCCGCTTCGAGTACAGACTGTGAGATTTCCCCCAGGAGGAGGACCGCAGAGCAGGTACAGAACCTTGCTTGAACTTCTTTAGCTTCTTTTCAACTTGTCTGTTGACTTTGTCCTGGACTTAACTGAAAATGGCAAAAGGTACTAGGAATAGCATCATGAATTGGAGTTTGGCTTCCTGTTCCCTGATGCCTTCGGGTGCACCAGGGAACATTTGTTGCATGACGTAGACTTGTGTTTAGTTGCAAAATACAAAAGGCAGATCTTGTGCAGATCCATAATGGACATCTACTTGTGACACATGAGAAATGACTAAAATCCTGTCGGTTGGGGGTGAGACATCCCTGCACACGGTCTATGGAAATTTGAAACGCTTGGTAGAATAGCCAAAAAGAAGGTGGCCCCAGTTCCATGTCATAGGTGAGGAAGAAAGGGAAGTGACATCAGAGTGCACGAGTGGCATTGGTATGCATCTCTATATTTTTATGTCCAAATACGGAACAGAGTTGTGACATAGGCCATGGAACCATCTGCAGGAATGCAGGAGCTGTTGTAGAGAGTTTTCTGGATCCAGTCTTGAGTCAGGGAAGATTCACATGGTGAAGAAATTGGAAGTTAGAAATGTCCATCAGAAAAACATGGAGTGTTCAACCTCCCCAATTTAATCCCTGAGGACCCACATCACAATCCCTTTATGTGTACTAACCTTTTGAGGTGGGCCAAGTGCTTCACTCCCTCATCACTGATCCGACTGTAATCTGTCAGGTCCAGCTCCAGCAGCCCCTGCAGATTGCAGAGAAAAGACAGTCCAGTGTCTGTGACGGTGTGTCTGCTCGGGAGGACCAAATGCGCTAAATTCAACCCTGAAATTGAAATATCAAGACATCACATTCAGGAGAAATTGTTCACAAACTCTATGCAGCTCAGAAGTATTGGGGTGGAAAGGGAACAAAAAGGTCCTAGGTCAGTCAACAGCAAATCTGACGAGAACTAACAAATATGCTGTTCACCTCAGGAAAGATTCCAGCTAAACCAAAAAAACAGTAACCATTTACCCATGATGATGCTCTGCCTATGCCAAAGAGAATGACTTGCTGTATGCTATGCCCATTATCATGACATCAAGCATAATCTGTTCAAGATCACATCTATCAGCATTTTCTGCCTATAATCAAGGCTACTAGCATACTTTACCCTTGGCAATGTCTCCCAGGATGCTTTGCACCCAAGAAAGATTATCATAAGCCTCTGCCTATGTCAGGACTCCCTACATTCTATTCTCTGCTTAGGAATACACTTGCCAGTATACTCAACACATTACCAGAGCTGCCAGCTTGCCCTGCCCAGAAACAAGACTTTCAACATATTCTACTCATGATCGCAACTTAGTGTAACACTGCCCAGAGACCTGCCCAAGATAGCTTGTCCTTGACTGCAACCAGTGACGTGCTATGACAGTTTCCAGAATAAACAAAATCCACTGTGGGAGACATGGCCAGAAAGCTAGTCAAACCATAATGAGACTAAGAATATAGAAAAACCAAATATATTCTGTGTAAAAGGATGTATGAATTCAGCTCCACCATGTCGAGATGAATCCCATCAGCCCACCACACTGGCGAAACCTCGTCATCTGGGAATCGGACAGATGAAACCAGTGCAGCCCACCCCTGGACAGGGGGAACTGGCTTACACTGTGTTCAAAGAAGACAACTGGTCCGCCCAGGTGTGATCTCTAAGCAGTGGTGCTGAAAAAAAGTGTGTGATTGCAGTGCAAAACTAAGTGAGATTAGAAATGACTACCGGTGAACACAACCATCTTTTATTAAGTGTAAACCAGGTGTCAAGACTAGAAAGGGGAAATGACTGATAGTTCGAAAAAATAACTATCTCATAGCAATAGGATCTGGGTCGACATGTTTCAGCCAAAAAGGTGTTATTAACCTGGCTTTTGTCAGGACCTAGTATGACAAACGCTACTGCAAAAAATATCCGTGGAAATGTGCCAAAATCTTAGCAAAAAAATGTTAACAACAAAAACAGTTACAAATCATTGTTACGGTACCCCCTACCAAAACCTGGAGGACTAAACTCTGTCCTGGTGTCCAGTGGATGTAGGGTGCCCATTTATTCCTGTAACAACAATGAGAATATATGGTTACAACTAGATCTCAGTCTCTATATGCAACTTTATTGTGAATATGATTCTACAGAAGCTGAAATATCCCCTCAGGTGGATACATGTGATATGATGAGAACAGTAGTTGTACTAACATTGTGGATGTACTCACCCAGCTTTTTGTGGGAGTGGACCTCTTCTCACCCAGCAACTGCTCGGTAGGGGAGGCCCCGCTCTATTTGGGGTAGAAGAAAACACACCCTCATCAGTACAATGTGTGTTATCTTTACCTAGAAAAAACCTAATTTGTTGACATTAAAATGCAGACCAATGGCTAGGCAAGGGGGACAGCAAGCAAAAATGATGAACTAAGGTCTAACATCTAACCTGATAGGTCAGATCCAGTACAAATACTAGAAACAAACAGTAGTGGGGTTTGTTAAAAAGTCATGGACCCTACATATACTACAGAAACCATATTTAATTAAAACTGAGTACTAGGTCAGCCACAATAAATCCTAGTAACCCAGTCAGAAAAGTTATAGTCAAAATGTCTGGTTATATAGATCTCACCTGTCCGTCGGTACCTCTGGTCTTTGACCAAGCCGAAGGGGAGGTGAAGATGTCTATGGGACAGTCTATTTTATAGTGTACCTGATTGGATAATGACTGTCACCTGGCTGGCTAAAAGAAAACAAAATGGGCATGTGCAGGAGATTAGTATTCAGTTGTGATGTGTTTTGCCCATGCTCAGTACTAAACCATGTTCACTATGGCTCATGGGATTTGTAGTGAAGAGTGATTCAAAACGTTGTTGGAGGGTGCTATATGCAAAAATGCCCAACATATCCTATTTTCAACACTTGCTCCTCTAAAGGGGATAGAGCAGTGCTTTATCTCATAATTATGTGGCATGTCGATTATAATATGTAAACTGAAATAAAATTCAATTTCATGCATGTATGTCCCATTTAGAAATGTGTGTCATAAAGGTAACCAATGATTCTCAACACAAGCGTTTCTTAGCAATCATGCTGCTGTGACTGATGCGCGCATGCGCTCGCAGTAGTGTTCTACCCGCGAGAGCTGCACATGCGCATCAGCTAGCAGCTTGAGCAAATTGTTTGTCTGATTACCCTTGCGGTAGTGTCTCGAATCGGCACTGTATCCACGATCTGCGCATGTGCATCGGGAAGAAGCACTGGGCAAAGAATACTCATACTGACAATCTGGAGAGGTGTGTAGAAATGTAAATAAAAATAAACATAAAAGCCGCACATGAGAGAGGATGACAAACGGGGATGTTATATTAATAAATGTTATGATTGACTCATTTATGATAATGAAACAAAACAAAGCAAAAAAGCCCTATCCAAAATCCCTCTGCTTCCACAATAATAGACCGCTCTTGAGGTTATTATCATTAATGCAATTAATACCCCTTGAACAGTGTGTGCAGAGGACGGGCACAAATAGCTGACAGTGTGTCAGGATCTATGCATCTGTTAGATGATCCCATTACAGCGACTGGTTTATAAACCCAAGTATTATCAGTATGTACCTAAGTGAGATGTTGAAAAGATCTGCATCTGACTTAGACATGTGTGGTCATGAATAATTTATCAGAGACAGGATTCGTTGACTTGTCAGAAATATATAGCCACACAATAAATGCACAAAGATGTATCAAAAAGACTTAAAGATGTATTAATAAGACTTAGCTCAGAATATGAGTGTGGAGCATCATCAGATGTCGATGATGATAATATCTAAAGAGAGACCCACGGTATCTCATCATTCAAACCCCTAGTAGCAGTCTTGAGCCGAAAAATCAATTTTTGTTCCTTAATAAAAAGGAATCTTGCCACATCAGTAATATGTGGAGGTATGAAGGGGCGTTCAGGAACTACCCATTGCAACTGCTACGCCTTATGTTTAGAGTCTAGAAAATGGTTGGTGAGACCAGTTGACTGCTTGTTGCAACGGATGGTACTTTTGTGTTCTCTAATTCTTAATTTGATTTTGCGAGTGGCGTACCCAATGTATTTCAATGTACATGGGCACGAGACCATATAGATCACCCTGTCCGCATTGCAGTTAGTGTGGGTGTTCAAACTCCATGGGCGTGTGGTGCCGATATCCACCATTTCTGTCTTCTTAGTCTGTGGGCAAACACTACAAGAACCACAGGGGTAGTGTCCACGGACTGCTGGCAGGCTCCATAGTGTATTGGCAACCTCGCTGTTCCTACTTTCAATCCTAGGTCTGGTATGGAAAAGTCTGTCACGCAGGCTGGGACCTTTCTTGAAGGAGAAGAGGGGGAGGGAAATCTTCTCTGTAGCAACATTAAGAATCTTCCAATATCTGTGTATGGTTTTTTGCACCTGATTGGATAAAGTGCTGAAGGTATTCACAAAAGTAAGTCGATTAAGGGGTTCTTGTTCAATACGTGTGTCCAATAATACCCCTCGATCATTGTTGGATGCTCGTTTCCAAGCTCGTCTGTCCAAGCGTCTTGGATGACCAAACGTCTTGGATAGTCTCGATATTTCAGTTGCTGAGCCAGAACCATAGCATGCTTCTCAAAAAGTGGTTTCTCTGAACAATTTCTCCTTAGCCGTAGAAATTGTCCAACAGGCAGGTTCTCTCACAGAGCCTTCGGATGAAAGCTGTGGAAGGCTAACAGTGAGTTCTTAGCCATTAGTTTTTTGTACAGTTCACAGCCTAGTCTCCCTTGTTGGGGAAAGATACTGATGACTAGGAAGGACAAATGGGTACAACTGAAGTCCACTGTGAATTTAAGGAATCGATTCTGGTTGTTCAGCCAGACGTGGAAATCCTGAATCTCAATCGGTGTCCCACGCCATACCACCAGAATGTCATCTATGTATCTCTTCCACAGCACCACATGATGTAAATAAGGGTTGCTGTGGTCGAGAACATGCTGTACTTCAAATAAGTAGACAAACAGGTTTGCCAAACTAGCCGCAAAAATACTCTCCATGGATGTTCTGGAGATCTGGAGGTAGATTTGTTCTTCAAGCTTAAAAAAGTTTTCCATCATTGCCATGCGTGCACACTCCATGATAAAATTGACAGGAGTAATGCTGTCTAAATCATGTGAATCATATGGATTCAAGAGTTTCCTCCTGAGGTATGCAATTGTAGAGTGACTCTACATCAAAACTGACTAACAAGTCAGTGGCAGGGTCAAACTCTATTTCAGGAAGTAGACGCAGGACATCAGTAGTGTCCTGTTAATAGGTAGACATCTTCTTGACCAATGGTCTTAAGAAGTAGTCCACAAACGTGGACAGAGGCTCTAACAGGGTGCCGATACCCGAGATGATGGGACGTCCAGGCGGTGGTCTCTGGATCTTATGGATTTTCGGTAGACAGTAGAAGTATGGTACGGTTGGATGTTCTACCAAGAAAATTTGGCTTCATGTGGGGTTATCCAACCCTCCACTTCAGCTTCTTCAACCAATAGTCTGACCTCTATAGATAGTCTGGGCGTAGGATCAGTGAGCAGAGGTCTATAGGAGTTGGTATCGATTAGTTGCCTAAGACACTCTGCTCGATAGGTGTCCATATCCATGACAACCGTGGCACCGCCCTTATCAGCAGGTTTTATTATGATGGTCTTGTCTTTAGCCAAAGATATGAGAGCATTCTTCTCACTGTTGGATAAATTCTGATAGTTCTCCTGTTTCAACTCACAAATAGCCATCAGATCATGAGTGAAAGCCTTCTCGAAAGTGGCAACCTGTGAGGGAACTTGGTGGATCAGCAGGGTGAAAGTAGACGAGGGCCGTAGGCCAGTGTTGGTGTCTGTACTGTCCTGGCCCTCTGATGCGCATTCCTTATTTTGGAAGAAGTGAAGACAAATCTTCCTGAAGAACTTCTCTAGTTCATACCGGAGCTGGAAAGGGTCTCCCTAATTGGTGGGAACAAACCCCAATCCTTTATTCAAATCTTTTTGTTCCTCAGATGTAAGATGGCATGTACTCAAATTCACAATCAGGTTGTCCTTCACATGGGTGGATAGATCTATTGTTGTTGCCCTGCTCTGCTGCGAGTCAAGGGATGCGTTGGTTCTTGTACCCAATGAACAGATGGTTGCCCTCTTCTCCTTCCGTGGTTGTATCCACGGCCCTGGCCTAAAAAAGGCTGATTAGGAAAAAATTGTGGGTTAGGGAAGAAAAGGGGGGATCTGGTGCCGAAATGGCTGTTGATAACCCCAAGGTCCTGGGGGCCACCATTGACCTTGATTTTGGTAGGGACCTCGATTATCATGTCTCCTATTGGCTCTAGATGGTTTCCCTCCGCCACCTCTGTAGGGGGTACTAGAGGAAGATGTGTCTGAGTCACTAGACCCTTGGTCTGAGCCTGAGGGTGAGTAATTGGAGCCATATCACTTCCCTCTTTTGTTGTACGGAGAAATTGTTCAGAAAAAACGTTTTTTGAGAAGCATGCTAAGGTTCTAGCTCAGCAACTGAAAGATCGAGACTATCCAAGACGCTTGGTCAGACAAGCTTGGAAACGAGCATCCAACAATGATCGAGGGGCATTATTGGACACACGTATTGAAAAAGAACCCCTTAATCGACTTACTTAATGTTGCTACAGAGAAGATTCCCCTTCCTCTCCTCTCCTTCAAGAAAGGTCCTAGCCTGCGTGACAGACTTGTCCATACCAGACCTAGGATTTAAAGTAGGATCAGCGAGGTGGCCAATACACTATGGAGTCTGCCAGCAGTCCGTGGACACTACCCCTGTGGTTCTTGTAGTGTTTGCCCACAGACTAAGAAGACTGATATGGTGGATATCGGCACCACATGCCCATGGATTTTGAACACCCACACTAACTGCAATTCGTACAGGGTGATCTACATGGTCACGTGCCCATGTACATTAAGATACATTGGTTACACCACTCGCAAAATCAAATTAAGAATTAGCAAACCCAAAAGTACCATCCGTGCAACAAGCAGTCAACTGGTCTCACCAACCATTTTCTAGAATCTAAACAAAGGCGGAGCAGTTGCAATGGGTAGTTCTTGAACGCCCCTTCATACCTCCACATATTACTGATGTGGCAAGATTCCTTTTTATTAAGGAACAAAAATTGATTTTTCGGCTCAAGACTGATACCAGGGGTTTGAATGATGAGATACCGTGGGTCTCTCTTTAGATATTATCATCATTTACATCTGATGATGCTCCCCACTGATATTCTGAGCTAAGTCTTATTAATACATCTTTAAGTCTTTTTGATACATCTTTGTGCATTTATTGTGTGGCTATATATTTCTGACAAGTCAACGAATCCTGTCTCTGATAAATTATTCATGACCACACATGTCTAAGTCAGATGCAGATCTTTTCAACATCTCACTTAGGTACATACTGATAATACTTGGGTTTATAAACCAGTCGCTGTAATGGGATCATCAAACAGATGCATAGATCCTGACACACTGTCAGTTATTTGTGCCCGTCCTCTGCACACACTGTTCATTTTTTTTTTTTAAATATCCTTTATTGAAAATCACAGGAGATAAGAACACTTGCAAGATACATCTTACACATCTTTACATCCCGGGGATGTCTGTCATGGTTGCGGGGCACAGTATATCACATAGCATTGTATTACATCATACATCACGCTAGTAGTGTGCTACATACTTCCCACCCATGTTTGCGTGGCAAAGGAGAAAGCATAACTATGTAAACAGTAAAGAACCAGGGGGAATAGGGAAAGGGGAGGGTGTGGTCACTAATTCCGAGAGTGTGGTGTGTGCGTGCCGCATGGAGGGCGCGTCGATGTTTAGGGTGCTCGTGCTTAACATCAGGGCGTGGTTATGGGTGCGGGTCCTGTGTCAGGGAGGGTAGCGGGCTGGCGGGGGGGAGGGCGTCAGGAGCATGGGAAAGTGTTGGGCGGGACAGTGCCCAGTTAGTCACCATGGAGCGCCGGCTGTCTACGTCGTGTCTATGCTGTCGGGGTGATCATGCGTGGTTCTGCCGGTGGTGACCGGGTTGTGGCCTATGCATCTCCCTCTCCACCCTGTGTCTCCTGGTCCCCTCTGGGGGGGGGTCATGTTGGGGGTGCCTCATCAGTTGGCATTCCTTATGAAAGGAACTGAGCGTCGCGTCCCATAGTGCCGCGATCGGGAACTGTCGCCGTCCCGCCGTTTCCTCACTGTGCAGGGTGGTACTTTCTGCCTTCGCCCAATTATCTAGGGAGGTGCTCCAGTGCTCCGTCAGGGGTGGAGTTGCTCGCTTCCAGTGCTTCGTTATCAGCCTTTTGGCTGTGAGAAGGCCGAGGTCCCAGAAGCGAGAGGGTACTTTAGTTTGTTTGGTCCGTCTGTACAGGCCTAAGAGGCCTGCCTCCCAGGTGTGTGGTATTGGCATGGCCGTGCATTTTTCTAAAATCTGTAGCACTGTCTGCCAGTATGTCTGGATCTGCGGGCACTGCCACAGCATGTGTAGCAGGTCTGCCCCCACCAGGGCACATCTAGGGCAGCTAGCCGTAGTGCCCGGGAAGTACTGGTTAATTTTATCAGGTGAAAGGTATGCTCTGTGTAGAATGTAGAATTGAATCAGTTTGAAGCGTGCGTTGCGGGGAATGTTTCTCGGGCCCATGAGTATCATTGCCCACTCCTTGTCCGTCCAGTCCCGTCCCCTGTCAAGTGCCCATTTGGTGCGTAGTGGCTGCAGAGTATTTTGCGTGTGTGTCAGGAGCGCCTGGGTCAGCCAGTGTACAACATGTGTGCCGTTCCCCATGACATGCAGGTGTTGGATCAGTTGATGTGTAGGCAATTCCTCAGCAATGCTCCCCCACCTCTGTGTGTACGCCATGATAATTGAGGCATGCTGTAAGAACTGTCCCGCCGGGAGGCCCGTGTCAGCGGCCAGCGTCTCAAAGGGCATCAAGGTGCCCTCAGCATAAAGGTCCGCCATGGTGTCCACCCCTGTGCGTGTCCAGTGTTCTAATGCCGCCTCCGTGACGATGGAAGCGGTCTTAGGGGTGCCTAGTAGTGGGAGTGCTGGGGCATATGGCTTGGTGTGTTTCGTGAGCCGCAAGCTCCTGGTGTAGCACTGCGCTGCAACCTCTACGTGTGGTTGTGATGATCTCCTCGAGTGAGCCAGGGGGTGGAATAGGGCGTGTACTTGTGTGGAGGTCAGCACGTCCGTTGCTGTGGCCGTTTCCTCCAGGTTCTTTCCCGCGAGTCAAGCAGTCACCCACTGTAGCTGCGCAGCTAGGTAATATAATTCCAAATTCGGTACTGCGAGGCCGCCCTCATCGACCGGCGCATATAATTTCTGAAGGGCTACCCTGGGTCTCCCGATGTTCCATATCAGGCCCCTGAGCATGGATGCCAGGTCCTTGAAAACGCGGGCCTGCACATATATCGGGATGTTGGCGAAATAGTACAGAAGTCTGGGTAGGACGATCATTTTCGTCAATGTTACTCTGCTCGGGACGTTGAGCGGTAGGGTCTTCCAGAAGGCTATTTGTGATCTTATAGATGTGATGGCGCGTGTCAAGTTACCGTCCAGAACATCCGGGGGTGTTCTGTAGATATATATTCCCAGGTACCTAAATGTAGTTGGATGCCATGGCAGCTGTTCGCCGTTGATCCTAATGTCTGGGGCCGGAATATCGGGATTGAAGGAGTACGCCCCAGACTTGGCCCAGTTCACTTTGAGGCCGGACATGGCCTCGAAGGACCGGAAAATATCTGAGAGTCCTGGTGGTATGTTAGTGAGATCTCTGACATACAAGAGTAAGTCGTCCGCATATAGCGAAACAATGTGCATGCCGTCTGCCAGTGGAATGCCCCATTGCGTGCCCCTATTGCGTAATATCTCGGCTAGGGGTTCTATCGCAAATGAAAAGAGTAATGGGGACAGTGGGCAGCCTTGTCTGGTGCCGCGACGAACCCTGATGGCATCTGAAAGTAGTTTGCCCGTGCGGACTCTCACCACAGGATGTCTGTACAACAGTCCAACCAGTTCAATGTACTCCTCCCCCAACTCGAACTTGCGCAGTACCGACAGCAGGTAGGGCCATTCTACTGAGTCGAATGCCTTCTCCAAGTCTAGAATCAAGCAACCCGACCTTGGCCAATCTCGTGTTGCATAAGTTTGCACCCTGAAGAGTCTTCGTATGTTGTGGGAGGTGCATCTAGTGGGCACGAAGCCGTTTTGATCACTATGGATTAAGGCAGGTACTAGGGCCGCCAGGCGACGGGCAAGAGTCGACGCCAGAATCTTATAGTCCGTGTTTAGCAGCGCTAGGGGCCTGTACGAACCTAAGAGCGATCCCTCTCGTCCCGGCTTTAGTAGGGACACTAAGGTCGCCTCGTTCATGGACAGGGGTAAGGCCGAGTCCTCCACCGCCGCTGCGTATACTCTGAGGAGCTCCGGGATCAGGATAGTTGAGCAGGCTTTGTAATATTCCGCCGGCAGCCCATCGGGGCCGGGGGCCTTGCCGTTCGAGAGGGCAAAGATGGCCTCACGTAGTTCGTCCGCTGCCAGTGGTGACCCAAGGTCGTCCTGTTGGGCGTCCGTTAGGGTCGGCAGTGTTATGTTGTCTAAGTATGCATCTATGGTGGGTTGTGTCGCCTGAAGGCGGGACTCGTAGAGCGCCCTGTAATGTGTCACGAAGGCCTCGTGGATTTTCGACTGGGTGAATACTGTGGGGCCGACTGTGGGTTGTATCGCTGTCACAGGCGTGGTACGCTCCTCTCGCTGTATCAGCCAGGCCAGTAGCTTGCCAGGCTTGTCACCTGTGTGGTGTGTACGGGCTGAGTGGGCCGTGTAGTTAATGTTTTTCAACCTGGCGAGCAATCTGTCATGTTCTGCCCGCATCTCCAGCAAGTCAGCGTGTGCGCCCGCGGCTGCTGCCTGTTCCGCTTGCAGCAAGCGTGATTCTAAGCGTCTAAGGTCAGCTTCCAATTGTCGCCGGGAATGTGCCTGAGTGCCCAAGCATTGCCCCCTGAGGACCACTTTGAAAGCGTCCCATTCTATTTGCGGTGTTGACGCTGTGCCAGTGTTGTCCTCAAAATATTGTGCAGTTTGTGCGTTTATGGAGTCCCGGAATTGGCCGTCTAACAGCAAGTCGGGTTGTAGCCTCCACGTTGGGATCGGGGCCCGCGGTTGTTCCCACAGTAACTCTAACGTGTGCGGGTTGTGATCAGAGTGTGTGCGGCCCATGTAGGTGGTGTCCGTGACATGCGGTAGGATTTCACTGGTGACCATATACCTATCCAGGCGTACATGTAGGGCGTGCGCCCCCGAAAAATATGAATAGACCCTGGAGTGCGGGTGTCGGGTGCGCCATGCGTCGTGGAGGTCCCATTGTGCGGACCAGGCCCGGAGTGTGTTCGCGGTGTTATATGCTTGCGAGTTGGGTTGTGGAGGGTGGGAGCGGTCCAGTGCTGGGTCCAGTGAGCTGTTATAGTCCCCACCGAGTACCCAGGGGACCCCATGCCAGGGGGCCAGTGTGTGCGACAGCTGGGTGAGAAAATCCGACAAGCCTGTGTTGGGCGCATACACTGATGCCAGCACCAGTGGGTTCCCATCCAGCCTTCCGTGGATTACTACGTATCTCCCCCCAGGATCTATGTGTACGTCCAGCGTGGTCCATGGAGTGCCCGGCTTAACCCATACCAGTGTCCCTTTGGCATAAGACGAGAAACCTGTGGCATATAATTGTCCGCGCCACCTGCGGCGTAGCGTGGGTGTCTCAGCGCCGCTGAGGTGTGTTTCCTGCAGAAGGGCGATTTGTATGTGGTGGCGTTTGAGGTATGAGTAAATTTGGTAGCGCCGGGACGGTGTATGCATACCCCTCACATTCCACGTACAAACTTTAAAGGCCGACATTGCATATACATAATGGCATCTCCCTCCCAGCCGACCACCGCCCCCCCACAGCACCCATACATGTTATCGAGCACACATTCCTGCGAACAATCAGAATATATTGGCACACCACTTCGTTTAAGACCAGTGGGGGAAAAGGGAACATGGCTGAAAGAACAACTAGCCAGCGAACATTGTGAACAGGTAGAATACCAAAAGGTCGGATGCAAAACGTGCTCCCGTCCATACTCTCTAGGAGAGCAACCAACTTGTAAGTCTAAGGGGGTGGTTGTGCTATGCGCACTTAGTCAGTAAGATCTAGTCAGTGATGGCGTTGTGGGAAAAGCCCACTGCCTTCCCGGGAAGAGCGTGCCGGCCTAGACCGCACTGGCACGCAGGGGGCCCCATTCATACAGGCAGCATGCATTATACGTTACTTGATCCAGTCGGGCTGCTACTAGGCGAAGAGTCTCTGCAGTCGTATCCTGGTCAGGCACCCAGTGTCAGACAGCAGCGTTCCACTCATCGGGGAGGACCCCCGGTGTGTATCCATTGCTAGTCTATCCCTCAGGGTTTAGGGGGTCGCCCCCCGTCAGTTCTGGTAGTGCGTGGCACCGGGGCCATCCTGGTGGCGTTGAGCAAATGTTTCCGGGGTTGCCTTGATCGTTACTCGGTCAGCTGATGTAGTCCGCCGTTTGGGGAGTGACATCTGGTCGCCCTTCCGATGTTGGGGAGTCCGGTACGCCATAAAGGGCCTCGTCGTCGCTGGGAGATTCCTGTGTGCCGCCTTCCGCTGCGTCATGCTGCGCTGGGGATCTACTAAGTTCCATCACCAAGCGAAGGGCGTCCTGCTTCTCCTGGCGCGCGGCGTCCGCTGGGGGGGGAGTCCTCGCCTCGGAGTTCGTCCCTGCCCGTGATCTCTGGCGGGGTCGACGTCTTCTCCTATAGCCTCCGGGTTGTCGCCGGGGCGCGGATCCCGCAGTTGTTCTTGGGTCTGTGTCTACTCCACTGTCCAGCCATGATTCTGCTTCCGCTGGGTCCGTAAAAAAATGAGTCCGTTCTCCAGCCACTACCCTCAGTTTTGCGGGGAACAGCAGGGAGTATTGCAAGCCCAGCTGTCTCAGGCGCTTTTTCACTGCCATGAAGTCTTGTCGCTGCCGTTGCACCTGTATGGTGTAGTCCGGGAAGAACATCACCGTTGCATTGTCAATCCGGACCTCATGGAGTTTCCTCGTCTCGCGTAGTATGGAGTCCCTGTCCCGGTAATTCATCACGCGGATCAGCATGGGCCTCGGGTTGGAGCCCGTCGTCAGGGGCTTAGTAGGGACTCTGTGAGCTCGTTCAATTACGAAGTGCGGGGAGAGAGATCCCTCCGGCAGAATGTCTCGTAGCCACTGTTCCATGTGTTCCTCCGGGGACCTCCCCTCCCACTTCTCCGGAACCCCGACCAGGCGTACGTTATTTCTGCGTGTCCTGCCTTCCGCATCTTCAGCCCTGTCCTCCAAGAATTCCACCCTGTTCAGTAAGTCTTGTATTTGCTTGTGCGACTGGTCAGTCCGGGGTTGAAGCTCCTGTATGGTGCTTTCAAGGGTTGTGGTGCGGTCCGCCAGCTTCTTATGGTCCGCCCGTAGGTGCGTCAGGTCCACGGCCACGCTGTCTATTTTGGCGGCCAGGGAGGTGCGGGTCAGTTGCATGGACTCTTCCAGTCTTTCCATTGCTGCCAGCATTGTATCGAGCTTTGCCGCTGTGTGGTCTGGGTCCGCGCCTTTCCCGGACTTATCCATTTTGCCTTTCGAGATTGCGCCTCCAGCTCCAGTGCGCGTTCTGGGTCCGTTAGACATCTGCACCACGGTGTCGCTCCTGCGTCAGTGGTGTGTCCCACCTCTTGGGGGCCTGTCGGTGCGTGAACTCACCGAGTGCCAGGGCAGTAGAGTGTCCCTTGGTGTGCACAGTGTGTGCGTGTGCAGACGTTCGCGCCCGTGGCTTCTCGTCGGTGGAATTCCACCTTCGGGGACTGTTGGGCCGATGTCTCACCAGCCGCGGGTGGTGTGGGGTCCAGGCGTGCTTCCCCTCGTCGTGTCTGGGTGCCGCAATGAGCCGTGCGGGCCGTTGCACACTTGGTGTAAGTGGAGTTGTGGGCGCCGTGCGTCCTCGGCGTGTCGTTGTCTGGCCGCGGACAGGTGCTTATTCCTGTAGCTGGGATGGCGCAGGTCACTTCACTGGAGCGAGGTGAGGATCAGCCGTGTTCGCCACCTAACTGTGCGCCTTTTTCCTGCTGAAAACGGTTCTGGGCCAGGTCCACCAGTCGTTGTGTGGAGGGGTAGGGTCCCCGGAGGGGTGGGGGGGCGTTTGCAGGCCCCCGCTGCTGGTGAAGCAGGTCTCCCCCGCCTACCTATGGTGCACCCTGGTCCAGCCGGCTCCCTCCAGGTTGTCTTGGGCTGCTGACTGGTCGAGGCACGGGGGCGGGAGGCACCTGCTGCGTGGGTCAGTAGGACGGGTCAGGGCCAACCCCAGGTCTCGCCAGCGCTCCGCAGTACTTCGTGGTCGCCTTGCGCGTGGGCCGCGAGTTCAGGCCTACCGTGCGTGGCGAAGCCGCGGTCTCCCCTGATCGCCGGTCCGGGTTGGGTGCCTCGCGGGCGGCCTCAGCGCCGCAGAAATCCCGGTGTTTTTTTCGGTCACCGATCCGTCCCAAATTTGGCAGAGTGATGGAGAGGGACGTCCCAGTGCGGCGCCGGCGGTTTTCGGCCGGCTGCAAGCGGCGGTTACTCGGGTAAATGCGCCGGGAAGGGGAGCTCGGTGCGGAGCTCTACCCAAAGGCGGCCATTCCCTTTGCGCGCTTAGCCACGCCCCCTCTGCACACACTGTTCATGGGGTATTAATTGCATTAATGATAATAACCTCAAGAGCTTTCTATTATTGTGGAAGCAGAGGGATTTTGGATAGGGCTTTTTTGATTTTGTTTCATTATCATAAATGAGTCAATCATACCATATATTAATATAACATTCCCGTTTGTCATCATCTCTCATGTGGGGCTTTTATATTTATTTTTATTTACATTTCGGCACAACTCTCCAGATTGTCAGTATGAGTATTCTTTGCCCAGCGCTTCTTCCCGATGCACATGCGCAGATCGTGGATACAGTGCCGATTCGAGACACTACCGCAAGGGCAATCAGACAAACAATTTGCTCAAGCTGCTAGCTGATGCGCATGCGCTGCTCTCGCGGGTAGTGTCGATTCAGAACACTACTGCGAGCTTGCGCGTGCATCAGTCTAAGCAGCGTGATTGCTAAGAAACGCTTGTGTTGAGAATCATTGATTACCTTTATGACACACATTTCTAAATGGGACATACATGCATGAAATTGAATTTTATTTCAGTTTGCATATTATAATCGACATGCCACATAATTATGAGATAAAGCACGGCTCTATCCCCTTTAGAGGAGCAAGTGTTGAAAAATAGGATATGTTGGGCATTTTTGCATATAGCACCCTCCAAGAACGTTTTGAATCACTCTTCACTACAAATCCGATGAGCCATAGCTGAGCATGGTTTAGTACTGAGCATGGGCAAAACACATCACAATTGAATACTAATCTTCTGCGCATGCCCATTTTGTTTTCTTTTAGCCAGCCAGGTGACAGTCATTATCCAATCAGGTACACTATAAAATAGACTGTCCCATAGACATCTTCACCTCCCCTTCGGCTTGGTCAAAGACCAGAGGTACCGACGGACAGGTGAGATGTATATAACCAGACATTTTGACTATACCTTTTCTGACTGGGTTGCTAGGATTTGTTGTGGCTGACCTACTACTCAGTATTCATTAAATATGGTTTCTGTAGTATATATAGGGTCCATGACTTTTTAACAAACCCCACTAATGTTTGTTTCTAGTATTTGTACTGGATCTGACCTATCAGGTCAGATGATAGACCTTAGTTCATCATTTTTGCTTGCTGCCCCCTCGCCTAGCCATTGGTCTGCATTTTAATGTCAACAAATTAGTTTTTTTCTAGGTAAAGATAACACACATTGTACTGATGAGGGTGTGTTTTCTTCTACCCCAAATAGAGCGGGCCTCCACTACCGAGCAGTTGCTGGGTGAGGTGAGGTCCACTCCCACAAAAAGCTGGGTGAGTACATCCACAATGTTAGTATAACTACTGTTCTCATCATATCACATGTATCCACCTGAGGGGATATTTCAGCTTCTGTAGAATCATATTCACAGTAAAGTTGCATATAGAGACTGAGATCTAGTTGTAACCATATATTCTCATTGTTGTTACAGGAATAAATGGGCACCCTACATTCACTGGACACCAGGACAGAGTATAGTCCTCCAGGTTTTGGTAGGGGGTACCGTAACAATGATTGGTAACTCTTGTTGTTATTAACATTTTTTTGCTATGATTTTGGCACATTTCCACGGATATTTTTTGCAGTAGCGTTTGTCATACTAGGTCCTGACGAAAGCCAGGTTAATAACACCTTTTTGGCTGAAACATGTCGACCCATATCCTATTGCTATGAGATAGTAATTTTTTCGAACTAACAGTCATTTCCCCTTTTTAGTCTTGACACCTGGTTTACACTTAATAAAAGATGGTTGTGTTCACCGGTATGCGTATATCAAGAGAGAGAGGGAGGACTAACTAGCTAGTTCGGATCCCCGGGGTTTATATATGTATCAACAAGGACTAGCCAAGGGTGACCTATGTAGGACTCTAGGCTGTATTTAACAGCAGGCACCTAGTAGGTGTTCATGAAGCCCTCACCCACCAACCATGTTGGTGGCATGCTTCATCATTGGGCCCACCAGTGGCACCTAGCGTGTCCCGGGTGTGCTACGATGCCTGATTACACAAAATAGGGGTTAGGCCCACTGACAGGAACCAGGTAGGGCCTAGAATACAAATTACAAAACAGAATACCTGGGTTCAAACTTTTTGAATTTCAGAAAACCACACTATATTCTTTTGGTGGTTAGGTTTTATTATTCAACCTCTTATTTTCTTCAATTTGGATATTTTCTGAATAGGAAATCTCTTCTATTCTCAGAAACACATACAATACAATGACAATACCTTAAATACACATATATACAATTACTCTTCGATGAAATCAATTTGACAATATTAACACATTTATGTACATCAATTGCTTCTACTTGTCAATTCAACAAAGCCTGCTGCTTGATATAATTAATCGATACAAGCAGCATGTCGAATATTTGCCTATTAATCAAATACCATATCACAACATAATTAATTCTTTCAAAATGTGAAGATGTCTTATTTAATATGAACAAATGCCCTTAGTTAAATCATTCAAATCATGAAAGAAATGCCGAAATCATTCAAATCATGAAAGAAATGCCGACGCGTTTCCAGCCACGTATATATTCTTCACGGGCTTTCATCAGGGCTTCTTATTATAGGCAAAAGATGGATAATCTATAAAGCAAAAAATAAAAATAAACTAATCAGCACTAGTATTTCTATCCTTTCTGGCACTATTCCCAATCCCAGAAGGTCACTTCACATACCTTCTAGGTGATTCCTAGGTTGTAGATTTTTTAATAGTTTCGACAGTGTGGGAGGCAGCCAGCGGTAATTATTCTGCAAGACACAAAGTTCTAGTTCACTCATCCGCTAAGCTACATTTCATGTTTCTGACAGCGAACACTGGCACAGCGCCTACCTTGTATTTACTTCTGGTTCGTGCACGCAAATAGTATTTCACACTGCATGGTGGTAGAAAGGTTCAAGGGCTGGGGTCAGCTCTGTGGAAAAAAGAGTATATGGCATTGCGATATTCTCCCATCAATTTAAATTGAGACCATGTGGCTACGCCTACAGTTCAGCGTACCTGAGCAAAATTATGGTGGCATTCTGAACGCTGCTATCTTCTTTTGTTCTGCCGATCCTGTCATAAGGAATTACAATGCACACGTTAATGTGCGTTCTCTCCCTTTAGCTACAACAATTTCCCACAACGACTGCCAAACCTTCTCACCTTAATCTTTCAAAACGCCACTGGAGCCGGTCCCCGCGTTTTTTTGAAAGCCCCGAGGTTTTCCTCAATCACGAGCGGTTTCCTCACTGCAAAACACTGAGGCCCCAATTACTCTCCATTCAACTATAAGAAATACGGTACTTAAGACTTATTATTAAATCTTTTCATACCTATTCCTCTTCATATCTATAAGACCGTCTGGCGTCCTCTCTGCAAGCTACAGCTACTTCGTTTGCCCGGAAATGGTATCTTGTGAACCTTTTACAAGGCGCCTCTAAGGATGCTGGGAACAGTAGTTCGATTGCAGTCTCTGATATTTGTACACGCTTTCGTCTCAAATGCTGCCTGCCTTATTATGCTAGCACCATTGTGGGCTTTGTATTTGACACAATTTTATAATGAGAGGAGGTGGAGGAAGGAAGGGGTAGGTGTTTTAAAAAAAAACTACTCTTATACACAGAATGCGCTAAAGGGCCGCTGAATACTCAGTTATATAGTCATGCATGCAGCACTACCACAGGTGCCAGCACACTTCACGTTTCCACTATTTATACATCTTTTTATTCATTCACTGACCAGCATAGTCAATTCAATTCTAGAGGTGCATCATTGCGTAACACACTGTAATATTTGCACCTGCCTCCGGATTAATGCAAATAACATTTAATGACCGAGCCTAAGCCACTCTAGATAACTCAGTCATTTCATTAAGGCCCGTTAGAATGCTATTAAATTTCATAATCAAATATGCTTCCTTAGTCAGTAATATGGAGTTGATGTCTGCGATGAGTCTGGATGTATTTACTACCATAAGAACTGTCCATTTAAAATCATGTTCTGAATGGTTTTCTGTCACAAAATGGTCAACCATTGGCGCTGTGAGCACCTTCTTCTTAATTATGGAACGATGTTGTGTAATTCAATGGTTGATTTGTTGGTTTGTTTTGCCAATGTATATCTTTTGGCACGGGCAGATTACCGCATAAATGACATTTTTTGTCTTGCAGTTTGAGAATGTAGAGTGTTTCCCTTTAACATTTCCATTGTTGAATTCTGTTCCCTCTAGTGTGGTTGCACAGGCAACACACGTTCCACATTTATGATGACCCTCCACTGGTTTTAGGCCCCATTGGGAGACTAGATCTTTTTTCACCTACCTCATACTGATGTCTGCTCTTATTAATTCCTGCCCGATGCTTTTGCTCTTCCGCATTGCGAACAGGGGACGCAATAATTTAATCTCCATGTTTTCTAACAAATGGCAATTGCGCATTATTATTTGTTTGAACTTGTTGGTCTGCGGACCAAATGTGGTCACACAGACCAACTTGTCCAATGCTGGCTTCTCCTTCTTTTCCAGCACAATCTCCCTTGGGGTATTCCATGCGCGTTTTTAGCATGTTTGAGCATTTTTTTAGGATACCCCCTCAAGCGCATCTTGTCGCAGAAAACATCTGCGTGATAGTCAAAATCCTCTCTGGACGAGCAATTTCTACGAATACGTAGTAGCTGGCCATAGGGGAGGTTTTCTTTTAAACTCTTTGGATGTGAGCTTCCAAAATGTAGGATAGTGTTTTTATCCATAGGTTTTCGATGTAAAGACACTATCAGATGCCCTTCACTAGGGGCCACATCTACATCTAAAAATGTCAGTTTTGTTTGGCTTTTGGAACAACAGAACTTGATGTCTTCATGTCTGCAATTTAACCAGCCAAACAATTGGTCCAATTCATCACTTGTGCCACTCCATAAACACCAGACATCGTCAATATAACGAAGCCATTGTGTGATATTTTCTGAAAAAGGATCATTATCATAGATGAATTTCTCCTCAAATTCTGCTATATAGAGGACCGCCATCTCTGGGGCAAAAGGACATCCCATGGTGGTCCCCTTGACCTGTAGGTAAAAGTCATTGTTGAATTTAAAGTAATTCTTCTTGACGGCAAGAGTTGCCAACTTGAGAATAAACTCTGTCGGCACTCAGTGTGGTCTTTCTCTTTTGTCCAGATACAATTCTATGACCTCAAGGGCCTCATCTTGTGGTATTTGGGTATACAATGAGGTGACGTCAAAGGTCACCATCCATTGTTCCTGATTGTTAAATTCCACATTTTCCACCTTCTGTATAAAATCAGTCGTATCTCTTAAGTATGAGCGCACACCTGTGAGAAAGGGTTTCAAGAAGACGTCAACGTACTTTGAGAGCGGTTCTAGGGCTGAATCACAACCCGAGATGATCGGTCTAGCCTCTTATGTATCTTCGGGAGGAAGTATAATACTGGTATCCTGGGGAACTTTTTAAGCAAATACTCAAACTCTTTGTGACCCAACCAATTTTCTTGTAGACTGTGTTTAACGATCTCAGAAATATACTCTTGTATGTCTCGAGTGGGGTCATTTGCTATTTGTCTATAGCATTCTGTGTTATTGACATGAGACATCCCCTCCTTAATGTACATGTCTTTAGGCCAGAGAACCAGGGCACCCCCTTTATCTGCCTGTTTTATTACGACAGACTTATCGTTCTTCAGATCTACATGTGCTTTTTGTTGCCCTGTCGTTATATTCCGTTTCCAGTATTTAGATTGTTTCTCTAATTGTGTCAACGATGACATTACTGCTTGTTCAAACGCTCCGATCACCTTTGGAACACTAGAAGGAGGTGGGATGAATTTGGATTTATTGGCAAACCCTGTTGTTTCTAAGTTTTGTTTGTATTCCTTGTCTGCAAAAAAAGCCTTTAGGCGAATTTTGCGGCAGAACTCCAACGTTTCCAATTTTAACTTTGTGAAATCCATCATTCGATTGGGGACAAATTTCAGGCCCAGATCCAACACTGAGCGCTCACTAGGAGTCAATAATTTAGTTGATAAATTCACAATTGCACTTGTAAAATTGTCTCCTGGTCCGCATTTCCCACGGGGTTTGCTTGAACCTCACTTTGCTTTTTTGTTGGCCCTTTTCTAAAAAAGACGCCCCACCTTGTTTCTTTTGTTGTTGTTGCCCTGTTCTAGAATCTGAGTCAGTTGAAGAGTCAGACGATGAAGTTTCAGAAAAGGTTTTAAACCTATTTCTTGAGCGTCCCTGGTAATTTACCAGTGCTCTTCGGGACTCTCCCGATGTATAATAATCCTCTTTTAAGTAAGGATAAGCCTGTTCCAGGCTAAATGCTTTACTGTCCTTTTCAAACTGGAGGCTGATGGAGGCACTACAGGTACCCTGCAGGCATTGACTGACACTCTTGGTCAATCCCTTTGCCGATTCACTCCAGGAGGCATACCAGGCAAATCGCCAGCGTATGCTTGATGAGGGAATCCCCTCATACATGTCGACCTACATTGGACGTAGGTGGTCTTAACTTCACCACCACAATGTCCCACTGCCTTGCTTTTAACCGCTCACGGAGACCCAGTCATTAAAATTTAATTTACCCTCGGGTACTGGGATCATCCTGAAGCCATTTTAATCTTCACCCCTTCACTCACCACACTGCACTCTCAGTAACATACCAGCTCCGCTGTAATCAGGCGTCGTAGCACACCTGGGACACACTAAGTGCCACTGGGTGGGCCCGATGATGAAGCATGCCACAAACTGTGTTCACCGGTAGTCATTTTTAATCTCACTTAGTTTTGCACTGCAATTACACACTTTTTTTCAGCACCACTGCTTTGAGATCACGCCTGGGTGGACCAGTTGTCTTCTTTGAACACAGTGTAAGCCAGTTCCCCCTGTCCAGGGGTGGGCTGCACTGGTTTCATCTGTCTGATTCCCAGATGACGAGGTTCCGCCAGTGTGGTGGGCTGATGGGATTTATCTCGACACGGTGGAGCTAAATGTATACATCCTTTTACACAGAATATAGTTGTTGTTTCTATATTCTTAGTCTTATTATGGTTTGACCAGCTCTCTCCCATTTTTTGTAATAGGTCTTGATTATGGGGTTTGGAGACTGTCTGGTCATTAAAAATAATCCCCTTGGGCCCCTTTTCATGTAGGTGTTTATTAGACATGGCCAGAAGCCTAAGAAGATGGACGCCTAGCCGAAGAGCACCCAGCCTAGGCTCAGAATCGCTAGCCATCGCACCAGCAGCGGCATCACCATGGGCTGGAAGGACCCCAGCAACTGCTGATTAAAGTTCCTGAGACTCACTGGAGGTGAAGCACGTCTCCATTGCTGGATATGCCCAACACTGTGGACTGTGGGCTTTGCCGCACTACAAAGATGGAAGACGGCTAGGCGGTGCACCACTCTGGAACTTGGAGGAGTAGAGCCCGAATACCTGCAACAGAAGGCATCCACCTTTGCTACAATCTACACTGTGAGAAGGCATGTGAATGTGCCTGACTGAGCGGACTCCGGTACATATTCCCCCAACATGTTTATTAGCCTTGCGACTGATGACAACGCCCCCATTGGATAGGCTGATGAGTGCTGGACAGCTTTGCCACACATCAACTCTGTATCCTCTAGGGCCTAACAATGTCCAACACACTATACTATAGTGTGTTAGACACAGGGTTGGATTGGGATTAAAAATCGGCCTGGGCACGCAAAAAAAAGTGGCCCACATTTGCATATTGCCTTTCCGCAAAACACTGCTTCTGAAAAATGTTATAAAAGGGGGAGGTTTAAAAAAAATGCATGGATTAGTTTACACTGGTGAAACACCTGAAAACAAGCAAGGCCATTTTTGCTCAGGCTCCCTGCCCCCGCTCAATATGCATATATTAATGGGTCGGCCCAGCGAGAGAAAGGGAGTGACACCTCTCCTGTTGATAAAAGGGAGGTAATTGATGCCCATCTAACCCCAGAAAGGCTATTCAGGCCCCCACTGGACCGCTGGCGCCATCAAACAACTCAGAAACCTTAACTGCCTAAATGCCCCCCCCCCCGCCACCACCACCAGGCTGCTTAAAAACCTGCCCACAGCTGGGATTTGCATACCAGCCCCTCGGGCATTGCCAGAGTTCCCGCGTTACCAATCCGATTCTGGTTAGACAATGATGAAGGGGAATGCATCGCTTCGGGAGAGATTGGCCGGGCTAGAGCAGTGCCATGCACGGGAGGAGACGCTGAAACGAAGGCGGGTCACCCGCAACGACAGAGGAGGGAGAGGCAGGGAACATGTCAGTCCCTCCAGACACCCTCAGCTGACACAGGTAGTCACCAGAGTGGACGAACAGGTACTCATCGGAGTGGACGGCACCGGCAAAGGTTGGGCGAAAGATCGTCCCAAGCCACGTAGTGCGGTGGGTAGCGGTGGGAGTATTGGATGCCACTTGTGACGCGGTAGCCAGCAGCAAAACATTGAAGTGCTAGGCGGGGAGGAACCGTCGAAAACGCGCCCAGTGGGGGATTGGGCCACGCACTGTGTTGAGTCAAGACAATGGCCTTAGACCGGTTGCATGTGCACCTCATCGGGCCTTGTTTGGAACCAGAGAGGTTAGTCGGGTGCAGGGGATTAACAACTGGGCCTCAGCGAGACTGTAACTACTGGGTGGGAGAGGAGCGGTGAGAGCAGCTGTCCCTTCCCTCTAGAGCAGAGTTCTTCAATCTGTGGGGCGCGCCTCCCTGGGGGGCAAGCCACCATCCCAGGGGGGGCGTGCACTCCTCCCTAAGATTTTATCTTTGTTATCTTTTTTCTCTACTGTCCCACGTCGCATGTCTTCACCCATTTCAAATGGGGATTTTCGATGTGCTGCTGCTCCGGCTTTCCTAACAGCATGTAGGAATTTCACCAATGAGGAGGACAGCAGCTAGCTGGCGTGTTTTTTTTTCCCACCATCTGCGTGTTTGTGGTGAGTGCCCGTTGTTCCAGAGCAAGTAACTTGAGCAGCAAACGTGTAAGCCCTGTTTAGCAACAGCCGAGAAGGTATTAACTGCTGCTGAACGCGCCTCTTAGCGTGCCCAGGTGTGAATGTTCTCGTTATTTGTTAACTGTGAGAAAACCTGATCATATTGAAAAGCAGTGTTAACTCCTTGTTTCCCTCCCCAGTGAGGGTTTGTAAGTATATTTCATTTTATTTTCATAGTTTCCTGCGCCACAAGCACGGTCAGTAGAGCAACACAAAATACATGTTGACATTCTCTTAAATACCATCCCTGTCCAGGGCTTTCTAACACAGGAACGAGGCACCGCAGGAGTGAAATATGAAGCAACACAGAAGCGGCAGGCAAAGATCACAAATGTTTAAGCGAGAATCAAAGACAGCAGCTCCAATATTATTATACGATTCAGAAAAGGGGGTAGTGATGAGTGTCTGAATTAAGCAGACCACTCTTACCCAGTCCAAAGATCAGGGCTTGATCCATCACCGTTATTTATCTCACTGCACCATCCCAGCTCAGAACCTGGCTATATGCAAATCAGTCTGTCCCTGGCCCAGTGCATCATGGGAACAGGGCAGACTAAACTACCAAGCCAATTCTTCACCACAAAGGAGACAAGCTACCGGGGACCGGTTTCTGGCATTTCAGCCGTCTTCGGCCCGGCTTGCTTGAATCCTGATGGTGCAGTGAGAAAGGGACTCATGTCTGAGTATACCCTGCCACACCTATAGTGGCCAAAAACGATTCAGAAAAGGGGGTGGTGATGAACAGAGTGTCTGAATTAAGCAGACCACTCTTACCCAGTCCAAAGATCAGGGCTTGATCCATCACCGTTATTTATCTCACTGCACCATCCCAGCTCAGAACCTGGCTATATGCAAATCAGTCTGTCCCTGGCCCAGTGCATCATGGGAACAGGGCAGACTAAACTACCAAGCCAATTCTTCACCAGAAAGGTGACAAGCTACCGGGGACCGGTTTCTGGCATTTCAGCCGTCTTCGGCCCGGCTTGCTTGAATCCTGATGGTGCAGTGAGAAAGGGACTCATGTCTGAGTATACCCTGCCATACCTACAGTGGCCAAAAACGATTCAGAAAAGGGGGTGGTGATGAACAGAGTGTCTGAATTAAGCAGACCACTCTTACCCAGTCCAAAGATCAGGGCTTGATCCATCACCGTTATTTATCTCACTGCACCATGCAGCCAGCTGGCCAGCTGTTCTACGTGCCGAGCCACGTCGTATTGTGGGGGTAGGTGTTTAGAAGCCACGACCAAACGCTGAACAGGTATATTACCTGACGCAAAGGTCCCACAAGAACAGTCTGTGGAGACTAATACTAGGGACTGAGGGTCTGATCTCCACGCAGGACCCCTTCCTGCCATGGTGACTGATCCCTCAGGTTGTATATTGCACTATTCTTAGCCCACACCGGGTTCCGCATGAGTTTATGAGCACTGTTAGGTCCTGAAGAATTGCCTATAGGGCATGAAACATGTTGACCAGAACATAGGTGAGGGTTGAACGAGGCCAATCTACATTGCTGTTGAGCCTCGGTACCCCTCCCTTCACTTAACTTTTAATAAGGCAGTTAGCTACATTAATAAAGTTTTCTTAGTAGAGTAACTTACCTTTTTCAGACGTACCTTTGCACGCTCACTACTTCACCACTGAGGCCCCTCACACGCACCCAACTAACGGCCAGGAACAAAAGAACTCCACAAAAGTGTAGCATTCTTTGCTACCCGTCAGGCATTGCAGCGCCGGCTTGACGTTGGAGCAGGAAGCCGATAATGAGACGAGACAACCATCTGGCGAGATGACCGCTGTCGTCAAGCTAATTAGTTGTTTGAGACATCCTAAGTTCCGATAAGGGACTGTTTCCCTTACAAATCTCCACACATTCTCTTTGAGAGAGAGAGACCCCTCCTGCCATCCGAACATCACTCCCTGGGGAACTTTGTACAACAATTGTTTATAGCTTCTTAGGATACGTACACTGGACCCCTATAAATATTGTTATTTTAGGTCCCCCCCCTGTTGTATACTAACTGCATTAGAAGAGCACAGCAGCCAAGCTGGAAAGGTAGTAGTTTCTTTTAGAATTATACACGCAGGCAGCAACATCCACAGGGCTAAAAGGTCTTCAAGATGCCAAAAGAAAAATGCTAGCCATGTGTTTCATAAACAGCCTGCCAATTGCTTGTTTTGGCAAACAATGCCGTTTATAAATAAAGTAGTATGTATTTATTTGCAATGTGACTTTTCTGTCTTTGTTCCTTTTAATTATCAGTCATGGATCTTTCAGGCAGCCCTAGAACACAATTTAAAGTGCTTTCTATTTATATTTGCTGTTCAAAGTATGCACAGATAAAAATTCTGTAAATACAGCTTTAGTGAGTACTTATTTTTGTACCGCCTGGGACATCAAAATAATGAGCCGACAACCCTAATCATAAAACTACGTTTGTTGCAGGATCAGCATATTATTTATTTCCGCCACTCTCGATCCCTGGTTAATTCCATAATAGCAACAGTTTAACTTAAATGTGAAACGCTACGCCGCCGTCAATAACATGCTGACTTACTTCGAGTGTCTGGAAATGCACCCTGCATTCAGACAACACTTTCCTCATTTTCATCCTTAACTTTTACACTCACCCTGCACTCACAGCAATCATAATGCCCTCACACTGTTCCCCATGCACTCCCCATGCACTCAAACCATTCACCTCCCACCCTGCACTCACAGTGATCACTCGGCACTCACAATGCACTTCAATTAATGGCTGGTTTCTTTAACTTTCTGCACTACCACCACACCCTTCGCTTTCAGGCAGAGACTCCTCAAAGTCAGCTATAACCATTCAGGGGCAGTTTTTGTGAAAGCTGAGTCCATGGGGTGGCAGGTAGAAGCCCAGCAGGGTTGCATTCAGATGCAGAACCCTAATCCTCTTGATCCCTGGGGCCTCACAGCAATGGTCTAGGAGACAAGAAAGGAGCGAGATTCATATATATTGTCAACGAGAAGGCCCAGAATAGGGAGCACTGTATGAGGACTCATTTTTATGTTTACAAATGGCCAGTGACGACATCTTCAGAGATACCACAAACAAGGGCACAATAGAAGTGTTCTTAATTTTTAAGGGACATTCATTAGTGAAGCTGATACTGCTGCCAAATGTGTAAGTGGCCACTGGTGGTTATCATTAAGGAAGCAGATGCAGCAGGACTGGGCCCCAGGGATTTGAGGGGCCCACTGCATCACAGTTATGACTGTCTACCTTTAAAAAGGGGGCATCAGAGCGTATTTTTCTTTCAAGCATTAGGACCAAGGTGATGATCTGTCATGGTGGGGTAGAGGTAAAAGATACAGAGGAGATAGCCTGCTACTCAGGACTGCAGTTATCATTAGTGCAGCAGGTGTCGTTGCATGGGGGTCAACGCGTGTGAGGGGCTCACAACCTCCCAATTATGTGGAGTAGTTTGTTTGGGATAAAATCTGTTTTTGTTTGATGCTTTTGCTGTTTTATAAGTCTCATATTTAGTGCAGTTCATAAGCTATAGAAAAAGTATTCCTGATACCATCTCATAAGCCCCGCTCCCTGCACGCAGCCATGTCCCTCCCGCTCCCCAATACTTGCTATAAAGATTTGGAGGGGGGGGCTGACCCCAAACCATTTTGCTTAGGGGGGGCTCAGAGTAAAAAAGTTTGAAGACCTCTGCTCTAGAGACACAAAACAGACTGAGGGTGAAGCTTATGCTAAATCAAAGCTGCTGAGTTATAGTTTGTCTCTGCGTGACTCTTCCGTACATGACGCCGTTAATTCTGTGGACTCATTTACCCAAAAAGCATAATATCGCCAGAAGGTGGAGGCTTCTATGATGGCAGCGCCAGGCGGTACATACGCCTGCAAGTGGCTTCTGCTGCACGGGCGCTGTTAATTCTCTGGAGACTCATTCACCCAGAATGAAGTATATAGCTAGGAGGCTGAGGGACTTCCACAGCAGTGCCGGGAAGGCGCATAAGGCTGGAAGCGGCTCCTGCTGCACAGGATGCATCCGGGCAAAGAGTGGGCGGACTCCGTCTGGAAGACCTGGTCCACTCTCTTTAGTGGTTTTGCTCTTCCTTGATCTCCGTAACTCGATATCCTCGGAGTCAAATAGTGTGTGGTCATTGGGAAAAGAAAATCATCTACTTCATTGTTGAGTAAATATAAATATACAGCTAACAACATATTGACTTTAACTAATGCAAAGGGGGTCATCAACAAGGAAATATCCAACAAGGAGGAAAGGCTAGTGAGCACTCAACAGGAGATGAGGGACGCTGTTATTTCTGAAGATGGTTCACATATGCTTAGGGGTGGTCTCGTAGAAAAATAATCTCTTGCACTGTCTTTAAGGGTAGAAAACCCTTGTGTAAATTATGCATCATTGTCCATTGAATTAGCATCTATGCGGGTTACAGCCTGTTTGCCCCCAGCCAAGAAATCAATAGGAGCTGTATAGGTTACTAGAGGGAAAGATAAATCAACATTGCAGTCACAGTTTAACATCTCCGATCACAATGTGGTCCTATTACAACTACGATGGTAGCGGCCCACACCATGCATTCCCTCCTGGAAGCTGAAGCCAGAAGCACTGGAGGATCCTGTATTTCGGGAAGAAATTGGGACAAGCCTCAGACAATACTTAAAGGATAATGATGGGTCACTGTCTTCCCCATTAGTGGAAGATGAAGAATTGAGTGCATATTTGACACCACTACCACTCATAGCCCTCACTAATGATGCTGGTGAAGAACTGGGAAGCACAATCACAGTGCAGGAGATCCAAGTGGCAATAAAATATTTGGCGCACAAAAAAAACTGGGGTTGGACGGTCTTCCGACTGAGTTCTATATGACGTATGCTACTGACCTGGCCCAAAGGCTGAAGAACTTCCAAAGCGCAACAGAGGCTGCTTACCAGACACCACGTGGGAGGCACTTGTGATCCCATTGAAGAAACCGGGAAAGCCTGAGCAGGACTGTAAATATTATCAACCACTGTCAATGCTCCACCTCGATTATAACATTTTAAGTATGATACTAGCCACTAGATTGCTCCCACTCATGTCCAAGTTTGTACACCTTGACCAAGGAGGGATTTATACAAGGTAGAAATACAGCGCTGAATATCAGACGGCTGCTCTCCATTTTTTTATCTGAGACCTATGACCATAGCAGAGCAGCAGCCTGTGTGACGGATATAGAAAAGGCTTTTGATAGCCTAGAATGGGGATCCTTCCATGGGGTGATGACTAAGAGGAACCTGGTGCAGGGTTTCTTGGCATGAAGTAAACTGCTATATGCAGATCCACAACCAGAGTTCGAACAGGCCAGACCATCTGCAATTGCTATAAGGTATGCCAAGGGACCTGACAGGGGAGTCCACTGTCTCCCTTGCTGCTTGCCTTGGCAATGAAACATTCCCCTGTTTGGCACATGAGGGGGAAAAATACAGGGGCATTCAGATTGGCAAGCATCAGCACCAAATCGCTCTGTATGCTGACAATCTCTTATTATTTATCAAAGACACAAAAGGGACCTAGAGCTTGCTAGGGCTCTGCTTGAGAGTTCAGGGCCTGGTCTGGCTTAACAGTGACTTGGCAGAGGTCACAACTCTTTCCTTTAGAGGTCAATGCTACCCTGCAGAGGAGCTGGATGACCTTTGATGGTAGCCTAACTGCTTACCATTATTAGGGGTAAAGATTTACCCCTACAGACAGAGCTTGCTGGATGGCAATGTAGGGCATGCTATTAGTACCTTATGAGCATGAGCTAAATTTTGGGGAACGCTCCACTCTCTGTAGCGTTCCCTACTTAAAATGGTAGCCATTCCAGACTATTATACTTTTTCACAGGACTGCCGATATGGATTCCCAGGGCATTCTTTAGGAAGCAGTACTACTAGGTGACGCCGTTCCTTTGGGGCCCAGGCCGCAGACGAATGGCACTAGCCTAACTACAGCGCCCATCTGACAATGGAGGACTGGCAGTACTGGAGTTTGAGTCCTTGGTGGCACAACTCCAGTGGTTCACACCATGGCTAGGGGGCAGGCAATCCCCGGATAGAGCACTGGGGTCGTTTGTGCCAGAGCTCCTCAGATTAAAGAAAGCACTTCTGCGAATACTACTCAAATGAAGATACACCAGAATTTAAGTGGTGCAGCGCTGCTGGGCCTGTTGCCTTGCAAAAAACGCGCATAAGGAGTCCCTACTCCCCGGCTATACCTTTAAAGATGTTGAAATGCTTACCACATGGCGGACATTGGCAGGGCTTGAATGAATGTGTAGAAGTGGGTGCAAAAAAGCTGGGTGATCTATTTCGCAATGGCAAGTTCCTCCCCTTTGAGGAGTTTCGAGAGGAATTTGATCTCCCCTGGGTTGTTTTCTATTGCATAGAGCAGTGACTGGAACGTTCCTCGCGCATTGGAAAGCGATAATGTCTGAGCCACAGTACTACAACACCTGCCATTACATGATAAAAGAGGCTGGTACTGTTAAGGCAATCACCTGTCTCTTTAGAGCGATACAGTGTGAGACGCAGAAGCCCCTGGAAACGTTGAGGACTTGGGATTTACAATCTAGAAAAAGAATGGAGTAATAAATTAGCAAGATCCCCAAAAGTCTTCAGAAATGCAAACTTCAAGCTAATTAATTACCTTTCCCTTCACAGAGCATACATGACCCAAAGCCATATTAACAAATTAACTTATGATTTGGAAATGCCCTTCTCCGGTACCTTACTGGGAAGAAATCACAGCAGTGGGAGCGCATATGATTCCTAGAGCGGTCGACTGCACAATGGGACACTGTATCCTTAATCATTAGAAGACTCCTTAAGAGACCCAAAGATAGATATACGAGACCCCCACCCAAGAGGGTTCACCAGAACATCTTGCTCATTCCTACACTCCCGATGACCGACATTATAAGTGCATCCCCCTTCCAACTGTGTGAAGCGGCAATAGAACCAAAATACAAGACCAGTGGCTTAGCAACCCTCATTATATTCTCTTTCCAGAATTGAACTCGCTCATTTGGGGCGGGGGAGAGTTATACCTAATGTAGGTTTTTCTCAACTTGCTCTGCTACAAAATATGGAGATAATTGCATTATAACAAGCCCTGTTGATTCCAAGGGAGTGATGCAGTACTGAAAAAAAAACATCACAGTCACAGTGTGGGGAGATGGGGACGGCAGAACATTTAACAACTAGTCTTAACCTAAACAGAGAGGATGTTTCTGCTTTTAAAAAACAGTTAGAGGGCCGTGGCTTGGCACGTCAAGATGGCGGTCACACTCTAGAAGTGCTCCGGACCCCTCCGTCATTCGGGCCACGATCCGCCAACATCTGCAGATGTAGATTGTCAGGTGGTACAGAAAGATGAGAATAAAAAAAGTGAAGAACCAGTGCGAGGGAATAACACTGCGGAAGATAGTAGTACAGTGAAGTTACAGTCTGCTAGGAAATTTGCAACACCTTTCCAAGGCAATTGTTATAGGTGTGGAAGATTTGGACACATGGCTAATGCTAAAGAGTGTCCAGCGAACAGGTTTAGTTGCAATGTATGTGGCAAAAAGGGTCACATTGGAAAAAATTGTAGATTAGGAAACAGGAGAGATTCTAGGTCAGAGACTAAATTGGTTAGTTTTCAAGTAAGTGAGAATGACGTGGAGCATCCAACAGATTGGGTTTTAGTGGGTGATGTAAGAGTCAAGATGAAATTTGATTTGTGTTCTCACATCACTTTTGTTGCAAAGGATGTTTTCATAAAAAACTTCAAAGGGAGAAGGACACTTGTGAAACCTGACTTTAACCCCAGAGGTTACAATGAGTTACCCATTAAGTTGGTAGGTTACTTTGAAGATTGTATTGAGTTTAAAGGGAGATTTACTGACCCAAAAATCTATGTGGCTGAACGTGGTGACAGTTTGTTAAGATGGTCACATCAGGCACGTTTAGGTGTCATTCTCAATCCAAATGGTCATCCTTCTGTGCAAGTTCATTCTGTTGAAGGGGACGAAAACAAGTTTGTAAAAGAGTTTGGTGAATTGTTTTCTGATAATTTGGGATGTTTAAAAGGTTATTATCACCATATAAAGTTGAAACTTGGTGCAACTCCTGTTGCGGCAAGGGTAAGACGTATTCCCATTTGTGTACAAGAAGCAGTAAAAAAGGAAATAGAAAAACTGTTGTCAACTGGTGTAATACAATCTGTTGAAGCGACAGAGTGGCTCGCCCCAATTGTGATAGCTCACAAACCTAATAATGAGATTCGCTTATGTGTGGACCTTCGTGCACTGAATAGAGAAGTGATAGTTGAGAAATTCCCTCTTCCAAACATAGAGGAATTCGTTTCTACACTTGACGGTGCATGCTACTTCACCACCTTGGACATGGCTTCAGCTTATCACCAGGTTCCTATGAGTGAAGAGTGTCAAGAGTTAACATCTTTCATTACTCCTATGGGGGCATTTAAGTTTCTGAGAATGCCATTTGGTCTGGTGTCAGCAGCCTCAGTTTTTCAGAGGATTATGGAAGATTTATTTAATGGGATACCAGGGGTTAGATGTATCAAGATGATGAGCTGATTTGTGGGAAGGATGTAAATGAACATGATGTGAGAGTTCATACTGTACTAAAAAGAATGTTGGATGCAGGTTTGTCTTTACTTAGAAGCAAATGTAAATTTGGTGTCACAGAACTTGATTACCTGGGTCATCATATTTCAAGACAAGGTATTAGACCAAAGAAGGAGTTAGTTGACACAATTGAAATGTTAAAGGAACCTTCCTCAAAAGAAGAAGTCTCCTCATTCTTGGGAATGGCGGAGTTCTATAATAAATTTGTGAGAAATTTTGCTGATAAAACTGTACATTTGAGGAAGCTTATGTGTAAAAACACAGAGTTTGTGTGGTCTGATGAATGCAGCATGGAGTTCAAACAAGTGGTGTGATCTTAGAAATGCACCAAACTTACAGGCATTTGTACCTGGAGATCCCACTTTCATTGTGACAGATGCGAGTAATAAAGGTCTGGGTTCTCTTTTAATTCAGTTGAGGAATGGTCGTGAAGAATTGATTGCTTGTGCATCGAAGTGTTTGAGGGCTGAGCTAAGTTATTCGGTCATTGAAAAAGAAGCCTTGGCGAATTTTCTGGTCTGTAAACAAATTCAGGAAGTTTGTGTGGGGCTCATCTTTTACAGTCAGATCTGATCATAAACCTCTTAAGGGAATTTTTGAAAGGAAGGGTTTGGATTCTATTTCTTCAGGAATAAGAAGGTGGGTCATCTCCTTGCAAGAGTATGACTAAGTTTGAATACATTCCAGGGAAAACGAATGTTTCGGCTGATTGTTTGTCTAGATTGGTGAATATTGTAGACAAGGTTGATGGTCAAGATGTTGGTGATCTCGAAGAATTTGACTGTGATTTAAGTGTTTGTGATGTTACATTGGGAGCTGTAAAGGAAGATGAATGGGAGGATGAGTTAGGTAAGGATAATGAAATGTTGAATGTTATCAGCCTTTTACATCAGAACAAGTCTACCTCTCTTAACAAACCATGGTCTTTGGTGGCAAATGAATTAGCTGTTGTTGATGGCTTACTTATGAGAGGAACCATATTGGTGCCGCCTTTGAATCTTAGGAATGTTATTGTGAACATGGCCCATGAAGGACATATGGGCATCTCTAAGACAAAAGAACGGATCCAACAGAATTTTTGGTGGCCTGGATTGGATCTGATGTTGGAACGTTTCGTAAGGGAGTGTACTCCTTGCCAGGTCAGTGACAAAGTGCTTAAAACAAGAAGCCCTCCCATGGTTTGTAGAAGACTGCCTAGATCTCCCTGGGACGAAGTGGCAATTGATATTGTGGGTCCGTTACATGGTGAGAGACAGACTCCTTACTTGTTGGTTTTGCTAGATCTTTATTCTCGTTGGGTGGAGGTAAGTTTGGTAAGGGAGGTCACAAGTCAATCTGTGATTACTTTCTTGGATTCTGTGTTCAAAAGAGAGAGTTTTCCTAACTCAATTCTTTCAGACAATGGTCCACAATTTTGTTCAAGTGTCATGGAGGACTATCTTATCAGATTTGGTGTTGTACATAAAAAAATGTCATTATATCATCCAGAGGCGAATGGTGCTTTGGAGAAGTTCAACAGGACACTTAAGGAGAGTATTCAGTTGGCTAAGGTTAATTGTTTGGATTGGAGGAGGGAGTTACAGACCCAGGTTACTGCTTACAGATTCACCCTGCATTCATCTACGTGTAAAACTCCGTTTGAGCTTTTCAAGGGTAGAGCTCCTAACACTTGTTTGTGCCCTGCATGGATGGTGTCTGACAAAGGTGTAAAAAACAATGAAATTGCAGCTTGGAGGGATAAAGAATTATCTCTGCAACTGAAAAGAAAGGTGTATGTTGACAAGAAGAAGTCTGCCAAGATTACGAATTTTAAAGTTGGGAGAGAAAATTAAGATAAAAGCTCCTATAGGGTGTCAAAATTGGTCTAAGTTTACTGCTTCTAGAACCATTGTGAAACTTTTCAAAAATGCTGTTAAGACAGAGGATGGTCGTATATGGAACCACAGTCGACTATCCCACTTTGCTGGATGTGATTCTTCTCTTCATGACAGGTCTTCCTCTGGAGGACATTCTTCTGTTCCTGTTCTGGAGTCTGCCGGTTCTCGTAGGAGTGTGAGAGTTCGCAGGTTGCCTTTGCACTTGCGTGATTATGTTTAGTTTGTTTACAGCAATGTTGTTACTTGTTTAAATGTCAAGAGGAAGAAGTGTAATGATGTTACTTGATTCCTTGCTGGAATGCTCAGCGTGGAACCATGTCTCTCTTATGTTCTGTTACACTGTGTTCTACATCTGACAGTTGAGTTGTACTGGCTGTTGGATGAGGTTGTATTAAATACCTGTTGCTCAATCTGCATCCTGTGTGATACCTCGTTATTATACTCCTGACCCTCAAAGCTGTACCCATCCACTGCCGGCAGCTTATCCACCAGTACGAGACGTCCCTTGCTGCAATCAGCCCGCTCGTCTGTCCTGTGGCCTACGCTCCTGCCTCGCTTCATCCATGATGGCTGTGCCCGCTTCCTGAACTCTCCGGGCCTTGGGCAGCGTCTCATTGCAGGAGCCGACTACTGCTTCTGCTGTAGCGGACGCCCCCCCACCTCCACGGAGCCCTTCATCAGCGTGACGAGGCGATGTGGACATCTGGTGGTTGCGGTCTGGAGCGGGGTACCAGACGGTGCGGCTCGACCTGCGGCATCCTTCCGGAGCTGCCCTTTGCCTCCCTGCTGGGAGGCTGAAGATCTGGTGCTGCGGGAGCCTCCTGGACTCAGACAGCGGGCGGCTCCTGTGGTGCCCAGAGGCCTGGACCTGCCTGTGGAACTGAAGGCCTCTCCTGTTGGCTCCGGCGGCTGCGACCCACACGCCGAGTCCGGCTGGCCCTGCTCTTCACCCCGCCCTCAGGTGAGTGCGGCGAGGGGAATCTTGCCTGGGGGGGGATTTCGGCTGCACTACCGGGCAGCGGAGCAGTCGGGCTCTCCCTCCCTCCTTCCCAGAGCTGACCCGCAATCGAGCTGCGATCGGGCCTCTGGCCGGTCTGTGGCCAGAGGCCCGGGACCTGGTGCGGCCTACCCCGGCTGTCGGTTCAGGCAGCGGAGACTGCACGCGGGGCTCTCCTGGGGCATCCCGCGCCTGTTGATCTTCACTTGCAGCTGCTGACCTTGTGTGCCACGTTATCCAGGTGGGGAGGCCCCGCTGATGCCTGCTGTGAGCCTTCCGTCCCTCTGCTGCTCCGGCCCCCGGCTGCTTGCCCTCTTGGTGCTACCTTGGGCCTTTCCTCTTTGGCGGACGCTGCTCCCGTCTCCTGAGCCCTTGTGTGGTTGATCTGGTCCCACTGTCTGAGGGGGCCCTGTGTGGAGGCTGCTTGACTGTGTGGCGGGTGTGGTGGCCGGCGCACTGTGCCCCCCTTCCTCTCTCACCTTCCTCCCTGCAGGTGCCCGACTGCAATTCCCACACTACTTCTTCCCCTTGCACGTGGTCAGCCATGGTCTGAGACAAGGTGCCCAAGACGCCCGCTGCTCAGACCGAATCTATGACAAAATCTCGAATACAAAAATATCGAGATACAACATTTTCGCAACAAAAATATCGATGGCAAAAATATCGGGATCCTATCCCTAACAAGGTAAGTACAAAAATATCGAAAAAAATATATAGAATGTCAAAAATATCGTTTTTTGTAAAATATCGTTTTCTTTTAATAAAATAAAAATGTAATATTAACAAAATAATACTTATAAATGTAATAAACATATTTAGAAATATAATATTTAAAATTAATACATAACGTAATACAAATTAATAATAAAGATATAATACATAGTATATTTTTCATTAATAACTGTAAATTAATTATTTTAATAACTTATAAATAAATAAAAATATAATAAATTACAAATAAATTTATATACATAAAATAATAATATAAATAACAATTAATAACAACATAAAACTAATAAAAAAACTAAATACATTTTAGATAGCGTATGAGTAAAAATTACTATTCCCACTCCAGAGAGTGCAATAGTAAGGAAAGTGTTGGATAGCGTAGGGGTAACAATTACTATTCCCACTCCAGAGAGTGCACCAGTAGGGAAAGTGTTGGATAGCGTAGGGGTAAAAATTACTATTCCAACTCCAGAGACTGCAACAGTAGGGAAAGTGTTGGATAGCGTAGGGGTAACAATTACTATTCCCACTCCAGAGAGTGCAACAGTAGGGAAAGTGTTGGATAGCGTAGGGGTGAAAATTACTATTCTCACTCCAGAGAGTGCAACAGTAGGGAAAGTGTTGGATAGCGTAGGGGTAACAATTACTATTCCCACTCCAGAGAGTGCAACAGTAGGGAAAGTGTTGGATAGCGTAGGGGTAAAAATTACTATTCCAATTGCAGAGAGTGCAACAGTAGGGAAAGTGTTGGATAGCGTAGGGGTAACAATTACTATTCCAACTCCAGAGTGTGCAACAGTAGGGAAAGTGTTGGATAGCGTAGGGGTAACAATTACTATTCCAACTCCAGAGAGTGCAACAGTAGGGAAAGTGTTGGACAGCATAGGGGTAAAAATTACTATTTCCACTTCAGAGAGTGCAACAGTAGGGAAAGTGTTGGATAGCGTAGGGGTAAAAATTACTATTCCCCCCTCCAGAGAGTGCAACAGTAGGGAATGTGTTGGATAGCGTAGGGGTTAAAATAACATACTTATAAATAAAAGCTTTTTTTTAAATAATAAAAATATGAACTATTAAATAAATATAAACCATTTACAATACCTATACATAATTATTAAAAACATGATTAGCAAAATATATTTAACCAAAAAAAAATACCATTTTATAATATTTAATTACCAATTAACATTTAATTAACAATTATATAATTAACAAAACAATTAATTTAAATACATTATTACTTAATTGCATTTAAATTACTTTCCACCATATTCCCCTATAGACCCACAACCCGGAACAGAACACATTTATCAATTAATGAATTAATTAAAATTAATTTATGATTCCTACTAATTAATAATTAATTCAACATAATTAAATTACTTCCCACACTATTCCCCTATAAACCCACAACCCGCTACAGAACATATTTATCAATTAATCAATTAATTAAAATGATTTACCAATTAATTTAAATGTAATTACCAATTATTTAAAATTAATTAATAATAACTACTAATTAATAATTAATTTAACATAATTAAATTACTTCCCACCCTATTCCCCTATAAACCCATAACCCGCTACATAACATATTTATCAATTAATCAATTAATTCAAATTAATTAAAAATAATTACCAATTAATTAAAATTAATTAATAATTCCTACTAATTAATAATTAATTTAACATAATTAAATTACTTCCCACCCTATTCCCCTATAAACCCACAACCCGCTACCGTACTAAAATACAAAATGTAATTAAATTACATTAAAAAAATTTAAAAAACATAATACAATATAATATACACAAAATTATTTAAAAATTCGATATTAGTAACATCGAAATTATTTACATCGATATTACTGACATCGATATTTAAAACTTTGATATTACTAATATCGATATTAAAAGTGTTGATATTACTTATCTTCTATATTATGTCCCTTCGATATTTAAACTTCGATATAATTGTATATCGAAATTTAAATCTCGATATTTTGTCTGTGCACCGCTCAGACCAAGATCAACCACTTTGCTACTGCAGACGCTGGAGCCACAGGTGGGCTCGAGGGCAAAGACCTTCCTGCTGCTTGCAACCTCTCTACCATCCTTCAGGCGATACACATGTCCCAGTCCTCGGTTGAGGGGAAGATCGCGGAGGTCTGCGTGGACATGACCCTAATCCGGCAGGATCTCTGCAATGCCACTGCCCGGATTACAGAGGCCGAATCCAGAGTCGGGTCGTGGAAGATGATGTCCATCAGCTCAAACTCCAGGTGACCCAACTTCAGTCCCACACACAGGAGCTCCACCCTTGGGCCGAGGATGCTGAAAACCGAGCCCGCCACAATAACCTTTGCCTTGTTGGTTTTTCGGAAGGCGTGGAATAGGGCCGAGCGGCGGATTTCGTGGAGCACTGGGTACGCTCATGGATGCCCAAGGAATCCCTCTCCCCCTGGTTCTCGCCCGCAGCCCGGCGCATCTCCCCGGCCAATCATCCTGTGCATCCTGAACTTCAAAGACAGGGATGCCATCCTGGCGGAGTCCCGAAAACAGCAACCTCTCAAATATGACAACTTGACTATCATGGTCTTCCCCGACTATACCTGCGAGGTACAATCCCAACGTCGCTCATATGGTGAGGTAAAAAAAAAGCTGCGTTCACTGAACATCCAGTATCGGTTCCTCTTCCCGGCTCGGCTGCGAGTGATGTTCCAGGACAAATCCTTCTTTTTCGATACACCCGAAGAGGCATGGACTTGGGCCACGGAGGAACGGCCGATGAGGCTGTCTGCTCGGGACTTACCACCATCCACTGGCGGGGCGGATCCTCGCCGAGACGTGCCGTCTCTCCGGCCGCATCGCCGGGGCTCCGGGAGACGCAGCGGCCAGCGGCGCACTCGCTCGAACTCCCCTGTGGGTTCCCAGCGGGGACACGCGTGGGGCCATTCGTGAAGAACACTCCTCCTGGACGACGCTCCGGCTCTCTGGACCGCCCTGCTTCCGGAGCTGCATCACCTGATCCATCCTTGCTGGACCTCTAGGACACGGATCTTTATTGCAGCCCGATGCTTCTGCCAGGCCAGGCTTGAACTGTGTGGCGCCGGTGACTCTGCTTGCCCTGGCTGGCCCTGGATTTTCTTACTTGCTGTCCTATTCCATGACTCTTTGATCACTGTTGGCTACAGATATGTTTATCCTACTATGAGGAGGGGTCCTCTATTCTGTTCCCACGTTACTAAGCGTTTTAGTTGGGTCCTTTATTTCCCTGTTTATTATTTGGGCGATAGATGCTTTCGTTCCTGAAGTGTAGGGTGGGGGGTTGGAAGGGGTTGGGGCTGCGGTCCCCGTTTGGTTTGTTGTTTCTTATTTTCCTTCTTCTTTGCACCACGTTCGCCATGCCACACCTGCGCGACCATGCTCCACACGCAGCTTTGGTCCCATGTCCACGGGCTCGGCCTCTTTCCCACCCGCCCTGCCTTATGGGCCCACCTCTCTTCCAGGCCCCTCCATGTCCGGTGAACCTCACGGGACATCCGCGCTCCATATCATGTCCTGGAATGTCAACAGCTTATTAGATAAAATTAAGCGCGCTGCTGTCCTGCAATATGCTCAATGCCAGGCTGTGCTCCTACTTCAGGAGACCCACCTGTTAGGCAACCACTGTCCCTTCCTAGTGCGCTATGGCTTTAGCGCATGTTGGCATTCCGGCTTCAACAGTTGTTCGAGAGGGGTGGCCATCCTAGCACGCCACACTCTCCCCCTATTGCCCGAACAGTGACCCACGACTCGCAGGGCTGTTTCGTTCTCATAGAAGGGACCCTGGGTGACCGCCCCCTTAATCTATTGACAATTTATTCACCCCCTACCCTGCTGGCTTCCACGATCCATAGACTCACCCCTGTGATCGCTGCCCTGCCCTTGGGATTGACTGTGGTAGGAGATGACTTTAACGCTGTTATGGACTCTGGCCTTGATTCCACCCCCCCCCCCCGCCTCCAGAATTGCCAACTTTGGCCTCCTCTCGTCCTGGGGTGCCGGCCTGGGGCTCGAGATGCTTGGAGACTATGGCACCCTGCCACGCGACAATACACCCACACCTCTGCCTCACATCACACACATGCGCGCATCGACTATATTTTTCTGCCGGACGACCCAAGCGGTCTCTATCCTTTCCAGGGGCCTCTTAGACCATTCTTCGGTAACGCTTCATATCGGTGCCCTTCCCCCATCCTCCCGCCCTCTTTGGCGGCTCAATGCATGGTTCCTCCAGGACGAAGACTTCAGGGACGGCATCATGTGCTGAGCTCCGGCGCTACTTTGACTCTAATCAGGGCTCGGTGTCCTCATCACGTACCCTCTGGGAGGCTGGAAAGGCCACCATTCAAGGATTTGCTAAGGGAAAGCTTAAACTCACTCGAGCGACCCGGGACTCCCAACTTACGATCTTGGAGGCGCAGGCCGAACAGCTTGAGGCACTCCCACCCGAGGGCAGAGATGAAGCCCAAGACAGAAGACTTGCATTCCTATGGGACGAGATTAGGCCGGCCTCCATGGTGCCGCCAAACTTCTCTGGCGCTCCTCTATTGCCCGGATCTATGGTTGGGACGACAAAAATGGGAAGCTCCTCCACCGCCTGGCCACTTACTCAATGACTAATCGTATAGTACCGGAGGTGGTTGATGCGACAGGTGTGACTCATTGCGCTCCACTGGCGGTGGCTCAATGTTTCGCTACCTATTATACCACTCTTTATTCGGAACGGGCGCCTGATCTTTCACTTCATGACCTCCTCCAACGGGAACGTTTCACCCTTCCAGGTCTTAGCGACTCTGCGGCGGCAGAGCTGGACCTTCCGCTTACCCCTGAGGAGGTGGCGGCCGCCATCTACTGCATGGCGTCAGGTAAGACGCCGGGCCCGGACGGACTCCCTCAAGAATTATACTCGTCCTACCGGGATATTTTGGTCCCGCCTTTTTCTCGAGATGTATGCTGAGGCAGTGGAGTGTGGCTCCTTCCGCCCGGAGACGGACCTGGCCACCATCGTAGTAATTCCCAAGTCCCAACCTCCCTCGAGCAGCTGCTCGGACTACCGTCCCATTTAGCTCATAAACACCGAACTCAAGATCTTTGCCTCCGTCCGCGCCAACCGTATATGGCCCCATCTCACTTCCCTCGCTCATCCAGACCAGTGTGGCTTCATGCCTCTTCAAGGCACTAGACACTGCCTACGACGCCTCCAACTTGCTCTTGCACAACTGCATTTGTTGACCCCATATCTCTCTCTCCTACTTGTGGACTTTGAAAAGGCCTTCGATTCGGTCGACTGGGGCTACCTGGAGGCGGTTTTGGTACAGATGGGCTTTGGTGCACCGTTCTGCAAGCTGGTGGGGACACTGTATCATCGGCCACGCGTGCAGGTCCTGTTCAATGGAGCTTTCTCTCGCCCCTTCCCTGTTTGCTGAGGCACCCGGCAGGGGTGCCCTCTCTCCCTGATCCTCTTTGCGCTGGCCATGGAGCCTCTGGCCTGCCTTATTCGGGGTGATCACTTCCTCACAGATTGGCGGTGGCCCGACTTTGCAGAAGATAAAATTGGACTCAATGCCGACGACGTCCTGCTGTTTCTGGCAGACCCGGCTCAGTCAGGACCCCGATGCCTCCGAGCACTTGGCCTCTTTGAACGTACCTGTGGCTTGCGGCTTACCCCGACTAAGTCGGTACTGGTCCCCCTACACATGTCCTAGGAGTGTTTTGATTGGCAGTGGACATTTCCTCTTCGTCTGCTGTCCTTCAAGTATCTGGGGATTTGGGTGGCCCTTCTCCCTGAACTCGCGTGGTCGCTGAATGTTACCCGCTGGTCCACAGGGTATGTGCAGACCTCTTGAAATGGCGTGCTCTCCCCCTGAATCCCCTGGGTCGGATAGCCCTTTTCAAGATGATGGTCTTACCCTGTTTTCTCTACATGCTCCAGAACACACACCTCCTGTTCGCCAGATCTTGGTTTCGAGAGATTGACGGACTGAGTACGAGGTTTCTGGGGTGGGGGGGTTGGGGAGGCCCAGGCCCAATGTTGCGTCCCACCGTTTGACGGAGATCTCGGTCTGATGAGCCTCTACCTATATTATCTAGTGATCCGGCTCCTCACGCTTCACGACTGGTTTAATGGCGGTTGGTCTGACCCGGCATACCACCTGGAACTACACATTCTGGGTTTCACCTCCCTACAGGGAATGCTCTACGGTGTGGCTGTCCCCCCTGAGTTCTTCCTGAGGGCACCCCTGGAGTGTTCCTGGCTTGGCAGGCCTCGTTACGCCACACCCGCTGGTTGGGCAAGCTGACCCAATACACCCCCCTGTGGTGTGGCACCCGGCTTAAAGAGGTGGTTTCCTTGGCATGGTTTCGACAGTGGGATCTCCTCTGGATCTCCCTGCTGGGCGATGTCTGGAGCAGTACCAGTTTGCGCTCCTTCCCGGACCTGCAGGCTAGATATTCCCTCCATTCCTCCCAAATCTTCCGCTACTTGCAGCTGCGCCATGCCCTCCGCCCCTACATCGCAGACGGTACTTCCTTGGCGGAATATAGTCCGCTCCGAAGCCCAGATCATGACTGGGGATTTGCGGTAAGGGGGGATTTCCAGGATGTATTGATCACTTACCAACAACACCCCGACTCCCTTTCTAAGCTCCGGGGTTGGTGGGAGGGTTGGCTCAGAGTTCTGGACGCCGCCGACTGGACTGACACCTTAATGGGACCTAGAACGATCACGGTCTCAGCACGGCTCTGAATGGTTCAAGTCTACGTCTTACACACTGCCTACCTTACACCGCTGCGTCTTCATGTTGCTGGGCTCCGACTGGATGCCCGTTGCCCTCGCTGCTCCCACCCCTGCGCAGTCCTCTACCACATCGTGTGGCTTTGCCCTGCGATACAGCAATACTGGGAGTCATTGATTAGGGAGATGATGGAAGTCCTGGGTTGGGAGGTACCTATGGATCCCACATGAGTTCTTTTGGGCATCACTGATGGCCTGGACAGCAATAGAGCCAAGAAGCTCTTCCTCAACACGGCCTTGGTGGTAGCTAAAAGAGATATCGCTTCCCAATGGCTGACTGGCACCGCACCAACATTGGCCCGTTGGCGCAGAGGCGTGCACGGTGTGTCGCACAGGAACGGCCTCTTTATGTGGCCAGAGGCTGCCCTGAGAAATTTCAACGAATGTGGGGGAAGTGGGTGTGAGTGATGGAGAAGTAGGGTGGGCTGAGTGGGTCTACGGGTTGCCTTTGGATGTGGTGGTCTCTGCTCTGCCCTTATGTCATTTAATGTATCGATGTGGATTGCGGCTATCTTGGTCTGACTCTATCCTGTGAACTTCTGAACGGTGCTGTTTGGCTGTTTTGGAAATGTAATAAAATTGATTATCAAAAAAAAAAAACAGTTGCAGGAATTATGGGCAATGGAACTTTTTTTTAATAAAGCCTCATTCGAGGAAGTCGCTGGATGCCTTATTAATATCAATCATAATTTAGTTAAACAATCCTTTGCAAACAATTTAATTTTGAGAGGAGAGGGCTTGTCCAAGTGAACACTGGATCTCCAGACAATGCCTCTAGCGAGAGTCGAAAGCAGGAAAGGAGTTATTGCCAATTTTGGTAGAGTCGGGGCTATGCTCATCACCGGAGGTTAGTCAATGTGCAATATTTCCAACTGAAAATTTGTGGGAAGGCCAACACGCGAATAGTAATTGAAGAAGACATAGCTTAGCTAATCAAGAAAATGGGAGACTTTTCCTTCATTTGCCCCCTGAAGCAACTCTGTTCATAAAAATTCAGACAATCAACCGGATTTACAAGAGACCCCACAGGGAATATTATTTAGATGTTATACACAAATGTCAGACCCAAGGTTTTTATCATTTGCTATCCTTCTTTTGGGGATCCTACTCAGTTGGATTTTCGTTTGTCTGTAAGTGGCCACGTACGTTTCGTTGCAAACATAAAAACTATGCTACCTTCATCAGGGCCTAAATATATACATTGTTCTTAGAGGTAGGGGTGTCTTCAATCTGTAATTGGTACAATAGTGGTACATACGTAAACGTTGAGTCCTTGGCATTCATCTTACTTTTTAGATTTTAGAACGTACAAGTCGTACCTTACGCCAAGCGTTGCTAAAGGCAAGCGACTAAAAGACTCATATAAAAGATTACGGTACAGTCGCAGCTGGTCTAGCCTGTGCAGAGCCACAACGTGAGCAGCCATTACGGAGCACAAAGAGAAGAAGCAGGACACCAGCAGGAAGTGCCAATATTAAGGGGAACCCTCAGAAAATGCTGGAAAATATAGAATGAATAAAAGCCGGTATTAACCTGAATATAGTTTGAAAGGAAGAGACCAGGCCAGATCCCACACATAAAAAAAATGTGCAATGCCTGTCGTCTCAGATGCATTAAATATGTGGAGAATTCGTTCCCCGGAATGAAGTGGGAGATTAGTGTTAAGATGTGACTGTATCTCACTAGAGGTGCTGAGCCACCTGCAATCTGAATGTTTCTCGGGCGGATGTGAGGGCCACCTCCTGTTGGAATAAAAAGGCTTTGATCCTGCTCAACTTGTTGAACTTGGCTTTCAAAATTGGAATGGAAGGCCAAAGTGAAGAATCCTAACTCTCTTGCGGGGCGGGAAACGGACATTGCTACAGCAAGTTACGAGCTGGGAAACTGTTACCAAGTATGGGACTCCCGCCGGCAAACCACAGCAGTATTGATTGTTTAAAATGAGATAGCTGCAGTTAGTAAGCAATGTAAAGACAGGCGTGATGGATGGTACCGGGATCCCCGTTAAAAAGCAAGCGAGTTTCGGCTCTGACACGTTACACTCGCCATGCAATTTAACGTGTTTGCATACAAGAGAATGACGCACTGTTGAATCACACTCCTCCCCTGTAAGGAAAACTTCTTTATCCTCCCTCAGACACCGATACGCAAAGGGCAGGGCCCATAATTCATGCAGAAAAGCACTACCAAGCGGTTCAAATCGGCCAACAGGAAAGTGTTGCATACATGATTTAAATTGAAAAAAGGGGGAAAAAAGCAATGTGATAATCCCATGAATTAACCAAACAGCAGAGTCCTTTTCCGCTACTGAGAATGACAAAGGCTCCCATTGTTCAGTATGTGACAGCGTGTATACAGCATCTTTCATGGACATAAACCTTTGTTTATCATTCAGGTTAAAAGGCAAAAATTAAGCAGTGGCATTCAAATAATCCCAAGGCACTTTTCCCGTTTTCAGTGTCTGCAATGTCCAAGCAAATTGCATGACTGACCTTAACTGATTCTGGCCAAGATATAACACAGAAACTTCACTCTGCACAATATCTATTACAGAAGAAACAATATTGTCTAAGGTGTAAATACGTGAAGAAAGTATGTTAATGCTGTTGTCCACTAACACAAGGACTTTTTCCAAATTAGCCTGATCAATTTGACTTAGACGGAAGGCTGCTCCACCTCTGAGAGTTTCCAAATTTCATTATAAACGGCATAAATAAATTGCTTGGCTCTTGGATTACGTGGGCCCAGGAGAAAATCAGCCAAATCAATATCGTTCGACAAGAGGGAAAGATGTTGTTTAACAGAAGCCAGGGTGGAATATTCCAACCACTACTAACTTACCCACCAAGTATGTAGTCACAGAATGATGAGATGGATAACGAGGGTCAGGCTTAGTCTGAATGAAACCAGGTGTAACATTATAGACATGCAACTGGCATGCATTTGGATACGTTTGCAACACTAACCATCCTGATCAATCAATTTCAGAAACATTAAAAGAGGCATTTTGAAGCGGAGTTTGCAAAGCCTCAATGGTGTAGTTATTGCGTAACTGCCGATTGTCATATTCAGCTAAGGAAGGAATTGCAGGGGTATTCAAATATTTGATAGTTGCGAGGCCATAACAGGATGTTTGGTAAATGGTATTGTTTAAAAATAACTATTGAGTCGGGATCAGGCAGGCACGATGTAATGCCTCAGTGCCCTGAACCTGCCATGGCTTTGTGCCCCAGATTGACTTTAAATCTATAGTTTGTTTCCAATGATCATAACCCTGTGTAGCCAACTGTGTTCTAAACAAGTTGGTGTAAATCAGTTCAGTGTGGGATAACAGGAACTTGGATTCAGGGTTTTTTTGAAGCCTATAAAAAATAGGATTCAGGAATAGTCAAATCATAATTTGAAAAATAGGTGAACTTATTTCTAGGAGTTTTAGAACTCCCCTCTAAGGGAGTTAGACAATATTCCCATTGGGTAAAATTGAAAGCAGGTCTCAACGTGTTGGTTTTGTGTAAAAAACGATGCCCATAATGTTGATAGCCAAAGAGAACACCATAATTGGCAGAATGTAAATACAAACCTTCAGCATCAAAGGCAGCATAATATTTTAAATCTGAAAACAATGCATGAACTGGCTGCACATCCCAATCATCCGAATGTATGTCCTGTGTCACCACATCTCCTAATGAGATGCAAAACACATATGGAACTCAAAGGACCTCAGTCGGCCCATGAATTTCGTAAGCTACTTCGTCCCAAACGATGCCATGAGGAGCTGGAAAAGCTGACATGTTCACAAGAGACTGCTCATGTTTCATGATATGGGACGATGTGTGAGGAGCCAAAGTTCTGTCGACCATTTTTACTGCAGAGCATTCAGGGAGATAAATGCCATTTATAAGTAAAAAGAACACTATCACAAATCCATCTGACATGAAGAGAAATAATCAGGATCAGCACCAACCAAATGTAGGTCCCTGGGAGAACAAAGTATGTCTTTTTGAACCAGGAGTAAAAAAATACGCAATTTAAATGATGGTGCTTCAGACAAACTGGTTGATGAGGACGACGAGCCAGAAGAAAGGTTTGCCGGTTCTCCATCACAGGCACTCACTGCAAGCATAGGTGAAAGCGTTGAATTGTCCATTCGTACTCTTGGGCTAGATGGCATCATACTCACGGAATCCATAGCCGGAAAAGGGCACACAATATCCATTGTAGAAGAAGATTGTCAAAAAGGCTGAATATCAATTACAGTGGGGGGCGTGGCCAAGCCGCAGACTAAGATGGTCGAGAGGCTTTGAAGCTCCGGCGGTCGCTTCAGCAATCGACCATATACCCACTTTCCAGCGTGGCCCCGTGGTCCGTACTATGCTGCCTGTAGCTGCGGAGTGACCCCAGCACCGCGAGAGCCCTTCAAAATTCAACATCCAGCCGGCAAAATACAGATGCGCCTCGTGCTGCGGCTCCGCCCGTAGTTCCAACATGGCGGCACTCGGAGGAGATGGGGAGGCCCAGAGATACTGCGGCGGCTGTGGCGCATTCGGTGGGACTTCAACATAAACCTGAGGCAGTGAGCTGGCGGGGGCGGGCTGATGCGCTATTCAATGGAATGCCGGCAATCCCGGCAAAGCACTAGCGGGAGGTCCGTCGGCCTCCCGCAGATGTGTATCGGGGCGGCCCCACCTCGGCGCGTAGACACACACACACACACACACACACACACACACACCAGTTCGCGCGGGGACAGGGACCATGTTCACGTTTACTTCTGAGAAAGGACCACTGCTGGAGTCCAAGTGTGCGCATGCAGGGGCGCCCTATAACCATACCCACTAGTGGCCAGCATTGCCTCCTGCTGTTCTCTCGTCTCCCTGATCCCCGTCAAATGCGTCCACATTGAGGCTACCTACATTTGCTCTGTTGAGGGCGGAGAGTCTTTACTGCTCTGCTACTGCCTGCCTTATACCCTGCTGGCACGCTGGGCTGGGGAACTTCATTTGCATTGCTGTCAGCTCCAGCTGGAGGCGCACCTACTCTGGTACAAGCTACGTGAATGCAACGCGGGTGCCCTTTAACATGCTGCACTTTACAGGCCCCCAGACGGTGGCGTGATGACAGCTAGGCATTGCCTCAGCCACACAACATGATTGGACTCTGGTGACGCTGCCTTACCTGGTTGAAATACTAAGGGCTCCCTGCTGCCTTTATCCACGTCCCTGAACATATTCCCCAGGTCCTGTTGAGACAGTGTGCCCGAGGCATGGGCCTCGGAGACCCGAAGCAGGATTTGCTCCGTTGATGGCTGAGAGTCTTTGCTGGCCTGCTACTGACGGCCTTATTTCCTGCTGGCGCGCTGGGCTGGGGATCTTCAATTGCAGTGCTGCCAGTTCCAGCTGGAGGTGCTCCTACTCTAGTACAAGCTACGTAAGTGCAACGCGGGTGCCCTCCAATATGCAACACTTTGGAGGCCCTAGGCACTGGCGTGCTGACAGCTAGGCACGGCTGAGGCCACACAACATGATTGGACTCTAGTGACACTGCCTTACCTTGTTGAAATACTAAGGGCTCCCTTCTGACATTATCCAAGTCCCTGAGCATATTCCCAAGGTTCTGTTGTGACAGTGATACAGAGGCATGGGCCGCAGAGACCCGAAGCAACGTTTACTACCATTTGAGAAGGTGACGGATACCGAACAAGACCAGCCCGGCGACATGGCGAAGGGAGAGTGGAAGACAGCGGCGCTTGAAGAGTCCAACTCCCAGCTCGGGTACCTACTGTAGGAGATGCGTGCAGGCTTCAAGGCACTGGAGGAGCGCTTTGACTCCTTAGACAAAAACATTGCGGATATGGGAGTTAAGATCCAGGCACATGACAGGCGCCTGGATGTCGTGGAGTCCCGCACCTCTGATCTCGAAGATGGCACTGCGCAATCACTCAAGAGGCTAGAGCGCGTTGAACGAATCCTCAAAGATGTTGCTACCAAAAATGAGGACTTGGAAGCGCGCAGTCACCACAACAACGTGCAAATTCTTGGCTGCTACAGGTTGCTTGGACACTTTTGTAGAGACAAACTTAATTGATCTATTTGGTAGGGACTCATTCACAGCTGGATTTGTGGTGGAGCGGGCTCACCGATCTCTGGGTCCTAGGCCTAATCCTGGTTGCCCTCCTCGACCGATAATTGCCCGCATCATGAACTTCAGAGACCGCAACACTGCTCTCCGTCTGTCACGTGAGCGTGGCAAATTAATATGGCAGGGCTCCAAACTCTCACTGTTCCCTTATTTCACCATCATGGTACAGGAAGCCAGGCAAAAATATAATGGAGTAAAGGCCACTTTGAGAAATCTGGGACTGAAATATGGCATGTTATACCCGGCCCGTCTTAGAGTGGAATCCAACGGTAGGGCTCGAATCTTTGACAGTCCTGCGGAATCGCAGGAATTCTGTCACAAATACAAAGCAAACAACACTCGCACTATCGATGAGCATAGACTCTCCCCACTGCAGAGTGGATTGGACGCCTGTATGGAGCTCTTCTCTGGATCAGGACATGGTTGACACCTCACACCGAACTACTCTTCAGTTATTATTTACAATGTGTCGGTTATAGTGTATCCTACATCTCAGTTTCATTGCCTAATGGCGGTCGGGGTTGTTGTCACCCCCCCCCCGGCTTGGTGATCACCGTATAAATGTTCTATGTTATGTTTAGGCACCTTTTACAGGTGATATTTTTGGTTCTTATGTTTGAACTTCGTTCTCATTCAATAATGTGGGGACTGCCTCCCAGACAGGGCAGGGAGGCTGGGCAGGGGGAGGAGCGAATTTTTTTTGTTTTTGCGCTATGTTATTATGCTAGTTACACAGTCTAAAGCGGTCCAGGGTCATAGACATGATTGAATGCTACATGATATGTTTGTTATGGTAATCTTTGTATGGCTCAGGTAGGACACAACTCCGCCCCTCGGAATTGTCTGTAGTGACATGGAATATTCGAGGCCTGACACCCGTAAGAGAAGACAGGTTCTCCATTACTTAATCCGGCATGATATTGACATAGCATTCCTGCAGAAAACTCACATGTCCAAAACAGATCAGAACCGCTTTGCTTCTAGTTTGAGAAAACAATGGGGGTTCTGGCTGAAGCGCAGTAAGGCTGCGCCAATAACAAAGTCAACAAACAAGGTGCCAGTACTGCGCGTTGGATAAAGGCTTACGGGAATTGAGTAAGAAATCCTCAATTCAAAAGACCACTCTTTCAGTCTAACTTATCCACAATACTTCTTTTATTTTTATTATGTTCTTTTTTTCTATTTTTTTATTTTGTTGTACAATTTTAACAGAGATTGTTTTCTAAGGGGAGGGACTTAGGGAAATTTTTGTGATGACATACAAAATGACTGACTGGGTCACATCATTTTTCACAGCTCAGACACAATATAATCACATTTTTTACTCAGAGCTTTTAGTGAAGACATGTAACATTAAATAGACAACACAAAGTGCACTTGGGAACATGTACACACAAGACTTGACAATTTTGTTAGACGGTAACACAATGGGAAAAATGAAACATACTTAAACCAGATGTAAATGCCCTGTATTGATAAAGTTTTTTTGAAAACAGGTGCAGATACCTCTACTCAATAGAAAAATTACTATTGTATGTTTTAATGCAATAGACCATCAACAAGTTAAATTTTAGGTACAATGATCTAATGATTGGTCTATTTTCTTCAGCAAAAGGTCTAAGAACATAATAAAAATAAAAGAAGTATTGTGGATAAGTTAGACTGAAAGAGTGGTCTTTTGAATTGAGGATTTCTTACTCAATTCCTGTAAGCCTTTATCAAACGCGCAGTACTGGCACCTTGTTTGTTGACTTTGCTTCTAGTTTGGGCACACACAGATATTTCACCAACTATAGCAACTATGCTAGAGGTACTGCTACTCTTATACACAAATGTGTCCCCTTCTGTTTCCACTCTGCGAATAGCGATAGTGAAGGCAGATACATGGTGGTACTGGGCACGCTAATGGGGCATAAGGTAGCGCTGGTCTGTCTTTACGGCCCTAATATTGACTACCCCAATTTTTATTATTCACTACTCTTCCTCCTAATGCGATTGGGCCCGGTATCCATTTTACTTGGGGGAGACTTTAATGTTGCATCGTACCCAACCCTAGACACTACTTCACGCGCACCGGAGCCCAAACCCTGTGCACGAAAGGCTTTAATCTCCCTCATGGAGCAATTCTCTTTAATAGATGTTGGACGCACCCACAACCCTAACCACACCGACTATACTCATTACACCAGCTTTCACAACACATGGACACGGATATATTACTGGTTAACTTCCCCAGATATATTTAGTTGGACCATTCCCCAGTACTGCTGACCCTGAAGATCCCACTGACATCAGTTTTGCCTACGGGTTTCCCCAAAGACCCCAAGGACATTCAACCGGCATCGACGACCAGTTGGGCATGGGAAAAACTCTGTTGTCTCACCTGCACTTCTGTCCTTTAGTCCTCCGCACTACCACTCCGGAATGCAAAGTGGGTCCCTATTGCGGATGAAACACTTGTACAGCGCACATGCGCCAAATTCAATATAACCAAAATGGGAGATCTATTTCCTGGTGGCCACATTTTTGATCAAGATGATGTGTCTCAATTTACCGAGACAATATTCATGGATTAATTTGTTCTCATGATATTGGGCTCTGCACTGCGCACTATCGCCCCTAACTTTCCGCTTGAACCCCGTCATTCTCTCCACTCACCATGGTCACAGAAAGCGAACGTGGAGTACACCTGATATCCAAGCTTTACAAAGCATGTGCAGATATCATTCCAGTTAACGATGATAGACTGCGTAATGCATGGGTAGAGGATTTAGGCTCCCCAATCTCCGATGAACAATGGTCTTTTTGCTGCTCAGTCACCAAAACAGTTTCAATTTCCCATTTGGCATGGACCTGCCCGCGCATCACCACATTTTGGGTACTAGTGCATACACTATAAGCAGTATGGTAAACATTCCAATGATACCCCAGCCTCAAATCGCTCTGCTGGCATATGTGGTGCAATTTCCCCCCAAGATCCGCAGATTTGTCGCCATCAGCCTGTTGCTAGCTAAAAGAGAGGTTGCCATTCATTGGGGTGGGAAAACTGCTCCTTCAGTGACAAGATGGCTGTTTAGCTTAGCCTTGTGTTCCATGAAAAGTGAATTATATACAACCACGACCCTTCCGCCTCCAGACCCAAAGACATCTGGGTTCCGTTTAGAAACTACTTGATTGCACAGCAGGCTGACCCTGTTGCTCAGCAAGAACAAGGCATTGTACCTACAGGTGTAGGATAGACTGCGCTGGCATATACGATGACCTCCATTGTTACAGTATACAGGTATATATCTTGGGTTGCAGATGGCGTCTGGGCATATTTGGTTTCACTGTTTTGGATAAAGCTATACCAGAGGTCGCCACTACTCTTTGCCCGAGCCTGAGGCTGATTATTGACATGAGTGTATTTAATTTTGATGGTATGGTCCTACCCTGATTGTCTATATTGCAATGGCCTTTCATATAAATGGTGTACTACATATTTCTATGTAACTAGATGATAAGCCCATGTTTCATGATTATGCTTGCTATTCTGTGAAAATGCTAAATAAAGTTTTTAAAAAAAATCAATTACAGTGTTCATCATATGAGCAGTCATCTGTGTGGCAGCAGCTCACGACAAAGTCAATGGTGCCAAGGATATTGCGTTGCACAAAACTCACACTATTCAGAATCATCCACACGGTGTAACTTGACATTGTCTACTGAGATGTACCTGTTGTCTTTGCGACCTGGCAACGGTGGTAGAATGATTGTACGAGTACCCTTCAGTTCACGTACTGAAACAGGAGCACTGTAAGAAGGGACACATTCTTTTTTGTTTTCAACCTTCTCCAGCACCAGATCACCAATTTTAGGAAGCCAATCGGTAACAGGAATCACTAGTGCATCAGCAGTGGAAGAGGGTAAATGCTCAGTTTCCAGAGTATCACGTGTCTTTTGTAGATCCTGTAACTGAGCAGAATGATTATCTACGTCAAACTTTGAGGCAGCCACCACAATGTCCAGACCATCAAGGTCAGGAACAAACATGTTAAAGCCAAAGAGCATTTTGTAAGGGGTCTGCCCACCCAGAGATCTTCTACGGAGATTATTTAGTGCACGATGGAACCCATACAAGTGGGACAGCCACTACCTAAGACTATAGCTGTCAAGGATTGCTTCAAGTCACGGTTCATTCGCTCCACAACTGAATTGACCTCGGGCCTGTATGGAGACGAAAACTGCACCTGTACCCCCAACAATTTCATCGCATCCTTGTAAGCCTTAGAGGTAAATGCTGGACCTTGGTCAGAATGGATGGTACCACAGGCAAACATCACGACAAAGACACGCAAATCCCCAATGACTTTTTGAGCGTCAGCACTACGTTGTGGCCAGACCCACAGGAATCTAATACATGAATCAACCGCAACCAAGATATACTTGTATGCAGTATCAGAAGAAAGAAGACCGCAGTGATCAAGATAGACACAGTCAAAAGTTCTAATACAGAAATACAGAGCTGTGTTTGTGGCGAACGTGGGACCGTAGAAGGCTTGATTTGTTGGCAAACATCACATCAAAGAACATAGTTACGAGTCTGTTTATATAAACCATTCCACCAGTAACGTTGCTGTAGAATAAGGTTCAGAAAACTTTATTTCGGCCAGAATGGCCTTAAAAGTACAACTCACAAAACATATGTTAAAATGCACAAGAAAATACATAATTATTTTAGAGCATTTCATAAGGCACAGACAACAGAATTTGGAAAATTGTCCCCCTTACTACATCAAAACATAATAAAATTCCTAGGTATTTTTACTAAGAGGTGATTGCATAATAGTTTTCAAAAAGTGCTTAGTGCAATAAATAAATAAATAAATACTTTAGATAAAAAAGTTCATAAAAAACAATTTCCATAGATCAGTGACACTACCCTTAATCATGGGCTACATATATACTACATTGAAAAATAACATTATTTCCCTAGAAGATCCTTAGCCTCTCTGGAAGGTTTCAGTAGAACCCTTCTATTGTTCCACATAGAGAACAAAAATCCTGCAACTGAGAAAACAATTGGGATACTGGGATCAGACATCAATATCCGAAAGACATCTAGGTAGTGTCTACTGCCTATATTCCTACAGATCTGGACCAGCCACCGTTTCCTGGCTTTTCGGTAGCCAGGGCAACTGAAGAAAATGTGTAGCACTGTTTCTTCAGCGAAATCACATGCAGGGCAATTAATCACAGTCTGATTGCCCCACTTCGCTGTGAAACAGCGGAGCGGCAATCTCCCATACCTGAATTGTAGGAAAAGCTTTCTTGCCTCCACAGGTGTAATAAGATCTAAGACTGCCTCAAAACATGATTTATCTTTTATTTCTAAGAAGGCTAGAGATAGTTTGCCTGTTTTGGGGCAAGATTTCCTCGAAATTTCATGACATGGCTCGAGCAGGTTCGGTCTACCAATCACCCAATCCCATGTTAGTTAAGGTAAGTTTGATATGGGCAAACCAAGGGAGTTTTGCGGCGCCCTGTAGCAACAGAACTTCAATTAATTCCACCCTGTACGCTAAGAGTTCAGGAGTGGTCCACAGACCTCGCCAATACATTAGAGGTTTAAGACCTGACACGTCTGAGATCGCCACCATTCCCGCATCTAAACGCTGCGGAATTAATGGGGTGCCTATTGGTAGTCTGAACAGTTGTCTGAGGTATTGATTTTCCACCTTTACCAGTGTCTCAAGTTTGAAATGGCCCCATAACTCGGCACCATATATTGCTCCACCTCGTGCTTGGGCCTTATAGATTTCAAATGCCGGGCTGACAGCTCTCTTGTCGGACCTGCTAAATACCTTCATGATTCCCCCTGTAGATTGAGCTAATTTTAATGTTGATTTACTAATGTGGGCCCCCCAGTCCATGTTATCAGTAATGGTGATGCCTAAATAAATGAACGATGTAACTCTCTCCAAGGGTTTACCATTTAGTGTGGGGTTTGGGCGTGTGCTTTTTGGACTGTTGAACGCCATAAATTTGGTTTTCTGTAAGTTTATTTCTAGACCACTGTCCTTACAGAAAAGCTCAAATCTATCTAAAACCCTTTGGATGCCCGCGGCAATTTTGAAATCAACAGAGTGTCATCGGCAAACATCATTGCTGATATTCTGCGGGAGGCTAACTTAGGGGCATCTAGGTCTTTTGCTGTTTGCAGGGCCTTAATCAATCCGTTAATATAAAGGCTAAATAGCGTGGGTGCAAGCACAAAGCCCTGGCGTACACCACGTTTGATAGGTATGGAAGCAGTGAGTTTTCCTTCCCTACCATATCTTATTTGGGCAAAATTATCTTGGTGGAGACGCTTAAGGAGTTGGAATAAGTACACCGGGACCCCTATTTCACCAAGAACTGACCAAAGTTTTTCCTGTGGCACCAGATCGAATGCCGACCTCAGGTCTACAAATATTAGGTATAACCTGCCCCCCTCTAAGCAGATGGTTTTCCAGTGTAATAGCTGCAATCTTAGTACTTACTCCAGGGTCTACAGCTTTTCTTTGAACCCAGCTTGAAGGCATGACAGTACCTCTTTTTCGTTCATCCAGGATTGTAGCCTGGCGAGCAAGACTCATGCGAAAAGTTTTTGGGATATATCTATTAAGCTGATTGGTCTGTAATTAGTTGGTAGGAGTGGGGAGCCTTTTTTTAAAATCGGAATGATCTCTGCTCCCAACCAGCTAGAGGGGATCTTAATGCCCTGCAATATGGCATTAAAAAGGACCCAGAAATACAGTGTCCATATAGATACAGAATGTTGCCGACACACCAGCATGGGCTGAAGCAAGCCTTCGTGTGTGGCCTTGATCAGAAGCTCGTCTGCAGTCTGAGCTGGGAATCAGCCGATCCCCAACTGAAGGAATGGTAACATAACAAACCTGTTCGGGAGTTACATGATAAGAGTACTTAAAAGGGAAACCAGAAGGATAATTACCCCTCTTCCTAGTTGCAGCAACCGCTGCCAGAATCTCATTATCAATTTTAGTCATAGATCTTGTAACTGCTGCTACAGAACACGTGGCTACTGCAGACTTGGCTGCTTCATCAGCCAAAGAATTACCAAGAGCGTGCGTTTCGACATTCTGGTGGCCAAGAGTGTGAATAACCTTCGTGAGAGGCAGACGTTGTTTAAGATCTGCTACCCAAACCCAAAACGTTTTATACTTAATTGCGCTGCCTTTAGAATCGTGGTAACTATTTTGAGACGAAAAGAATAAGTTGTCATTGAACGACACAGTAGTAAGAATCGCAAACAATAAGAGTATTCACAAGAGGATCAGCAAACTCGAGAGCAAGAACAAGAGCACGCAGCTACGCCAATTGCGCAGTACAGTCACCCAGTGCCTGAGTGTGCACAATGGAAGACAAACTCTCCATCTACAATGGAGTCAGCCACAATAGCGGATGGCCCTCCAGCGGGTGGCCGGTCCTGACTGAGGTATCCTTTGGGGTAATTTTTTGCAGTGACCATTAGGTCGACCAAGAGATTGGCAGTTGAAAGTTGGAGACTCTTGTTTGGTAAGGTCGCTGAAGCGGCACTCCTGATTTGCTTGGCCAAGATTCTGGTTTTGTTTGTTTGTTTGATTTATTTTTTGCAAAAGATGAAGGCAGGTAATGTGGAGATTTTTCTCTTCTTGGAATATTTTGGAACAGTAACATTTTACAAAAACTTGGTAGCATGCCTGTTTACAGCACACTCCGTAGGCTGTGTTGCTGTCTTGGAGGTACCAAAATAGATTTAGACAGAAGTCAGCTGGCTCCCCCGGAAGGGACACCTAATAGGCATATGTACATTAAATACAGTATTTCTTCCATAATGTATAGTAAACTATGGAACAAATATACGAAAAAGGATCCTGATTTACGATGGCCTGTGAATGGGTCATTTGTCTTTAAAAAAAATTCAATATTTAGAGTAATGTTTATTCAAGAAAAAATGTTGACAAGATATGTTTGATTGTGTACGAATGTGGGAGAAAAAGTGCATGAGAGAGTAAGGAAAGAAGAAGCTATAGCAGAAAAAGAACAGCGTAAAACAATATATCATAAAGCATTGGAATTAAAAAATAAAGAGATAAAGGCAATAAAAGAAAAAGAGTAAAGCAAGCGTAGTTTAGAGGTAACTGGCAAGTACCCTATTAGGCGCCCCGTTTATCCCATACCAAATAAACCTCTGGATGATTACATCTTGCTAGATCGACCTCCGCCCCCGTATAAGTTTCCCTCTGCCCCCGAGGATGATCTTTCTGATGAAGAACATCTTCCTTCAGACGATAAAGACATAGATAAGCAACATGGGCGGCAGACTCGCTCTACTTTGTTGACGAAAAAGCTAATATTAGATCCACTGCTCGCAAAGAAGCTTGTGGGACTACTTCTGCTCCAGCTCTTGTAGCAATTGTACAGCAGTGGAAAGATCTAGAGAAGTCATATTTTACAGAGAAATTTACCTGGGAAGTAATACTTGGTTTTAGAAATGTTTCTAAAACCTTAGAGCCTAATGATATTGATTTTGAATATAAACAATTAAGTGATGGAACTTTCCTTTTTTCAAAAATACTTGATCTAATTAGGTGAGTAGTTAAATTAAGACATGATATACAACGTTTAAAAGCGGAGCAAAATTCAGTTACTAAAGTTAAAACTGCACGAACAGTTCAGATCCCGCGCAAAAGACGAAGTTTCGGGGAAAGACAATGACCCTAGTAATACTGTAGTTGCTATGAAACCAATGCGTGAAGCTGCGCCTTTGTATGTTCCTCCAAAGGGTGCAGGCACAAATGCTGATGAAGATTTAGATGATGCAAAGGGATACTTTGTCTATTATTGGGTCTATACTCCTTGGAGTAGAGCAGACGTTATGGCTCTTAAGGCTGCTTTGCCTGATCCATTGAAAAATCCTGCCGCTTTCTATGAAGAAGTGGAAGGCATCATTAGCTCCTGCACTATGACCCTGCCATATATAGATATGTTTTTTGGACTTATTTTGCCCCCTGATATGTGGAGAACATTTCGGAAAATGGATGATAATGTAGTATATAGTGATTGTTGGGGGCATTTAGAAGGTATAGATGCAGCTAGGGAACCTGCGCAGAACCACAACATGAGATATTAGATCTTCCCAAAGCTATTGTGACTGAGTTAAAAACTCTCATACGCCCTAAGAAAATAAATTGGACAACGTTAGAGTCTTGTAAACAGAATGCAGATGAGTCAGTTTCTGATTTCTTTACACGATTTGAAGGGACATTCCATGACTTTAGTGGGCAGTCATTGACAGATGACATGGGTAAGCATCTGTTCGTCGACAAATTTGTTGCTAACATGTTGCCAGAAATAACTAGTCGCCTTAAGGTCAGCGAGAGTTTTCGGACTACGTCTTCCCCATTCTCCCTTTTGACTATGGCCCAGTCCTATGAGTGTCAGGAATTGAAAGCAAAAGGCAAAGATGATAAGAAGGTTAAGGATTTAAAGACAAAAGTTATGTTGGCTCAAGTATATGGTCCACCATTCAGAGGTAGTGGTAGAGGTGGACGTGCAGTATATACCCCTGGTGCACCCCCTTTCTCTCTAGCAACTTTGTATTCTGATCAGTGTGCTAATTGTAAAGAGATTGGACATTGGCGTTCTGAGTGCCCCCTTTTGCGAGGTCAGCAGTTTTAGCGGGGTAGAGGAAGCATGAGAGGACGCCCAGGAATTCAGGACATAGGGGAGGAATAGGAAATCGTACCAGATTTGAGGCAGTTGAACACAGACCAAATAATCCTAATACCTTTGATAGATGGAATCAATATCAAATGTCAGATTATTCGGCTGATGGTCTTTGGCATTCTGATTATGCATAGGAATGCCTAGAATGTAGTAAGGAACCCTTTGAGGTCCCAGTAGATCAGAAAGGTCCTTATGTTGATGTAAATGTCTTGGGCTCTACTGATCGGTTTCTGGTTGATACAGGAGCTACTCGTAGTACTCGGTCTAAAAAATTGGTTCCTAGGGCTCCCCTGTCTGGCGCAATGATAACATTGACAGGATTTGATGGGACACCTACATCTAGCCCACTGTCACAGACACTTGCATTTAGTCTTGATAAATTCACTGCAGCATGTCCATTTTTGCTTTCCTCTACCAGGCCAGATAATATCGTGGGCATTGATATGCTTAAATATTTTCGTGCTACAATACGTTGTTCCCCAGAAGGTGTGCGTGTTATCTTAAATGATAACTAATTAATGGTTGAGAGGTCTTGTCTCCTTCAGAAGGTATTGCTCTGGCATCTTTACCTAGTACTTTTTGGGTTAAATCAGATACTGAAGTGGAGCAAATGGTTTTCCCACCAGTACATGTTCAAGTGAAGGAAGGTGCTTCATTGCCTCGATTGCCCCATATAAAATATCTTGGGAAGGCGAAGAAGCATTGATGCACATTGTTCAGGATTTGATCAAGGTGGGGGTTGTGGAAGAAGTCCCTTATAACATTTGTAATAGCCATATCCTTCCTATTTTGAAAAGAGACACTGATACTAAAATATACAGATTCATTTTTGATTTCGAGAGGTTAACATAATTGTGGTGCCCCAATACCCAGAAGTCTCTGACATCACAACACTTCTTACTATGGTTCTTCCTACTGCCACTACATTTAGTGTCATTGATTTAAAGAGTGCATTTTTTTTCAATACCTATTCATCCTGACAGCCGTAATTTGTTAGGCTACACTTTGAATAATAGATCATACAGATTCTGTAGAGCTCCACATGGGTATACAGGGAGTCCTAGCATTCATAGCCAGGCACTGAAAAGGCAGCTTGATTCTTTTCCTGTACCAAAATGTTGATGACATCTTGTTGGCAGCCGATACCCCTGAACAGTGTAAACAAGGAACACCGTCCTTGTTTTCATTTCTTGCCTCTCATCATCACAAAGTCTCTTGGAAGAAGTTGCAATTTTGTAGGCAGCAGGTTACCTATTTAGGTCACCTCCTGTCTAAGGAGGGACGTGCACTCACACCAGATCGCATTCAGACCATTTTAGACACTCCTGTGCCCTTTAATCAGAAGGACATCAATGCATCGATTGGCCTTACTTCCTTTTGTAGGCAGTGGATCCCTAGCTTTTTGCACATTATTAAACCCTTGTTGGCCCTTTTGACTAAAGATACTACAATGCCTCCCCCATGGACTACTGAACGCCAGAATGCCTTCCAACAGCTACATCAAGCTCTTTGTTCTGCACCAGTATTAGTAACTCCAGACTACACTAAGACTTTCACACTCTAAGTACACAAGAAGGAAGGTTGTGTTTGCTCGATTTTAACACAGACACACGGTGATAAACAACGTGCTTGTGCATATTTCTCAGCTGTCCTTGATCCAATTGCTCGCACGCTGCCTGGTTGTTTTCGAGCAGTGGTGGCAGCGGCTGTGTCTATACGTTAGAGAGAGGGAAGTCTTGTCACATAGATTATTTGTGTTAGTTCCTCATTCAGTCGATGCCTTGCTAAATCAACCGAAAACACAGCATCTGACTAGTGCCCATTTGACAGGCTATGAATTGACACTTTTGGCCCTCATATCACGTTGAAAAGTTGTTTGACTTTGAATCCTGCTACATTATTGCCATTTCCAGCTACTCGGTCTCAGTCACAAAAGTTACATGACTGTATATCCCTTACTGAAGAACAAACAAAGGGTTGTGTTGACCTACAAGATATACCTCTTTCTAACATTGATGGCAAAGTGTGGGTTGATGGATATTCCTGAAGTTGCCTAATGGCACTATATCTGCTGCTTATGCAATTACAACACTTCAGACAGTAGTCGAGACAGCTCGTATCCCACAGAAGTCAGTTCAAGCAGCCGAGTTGATAGAACTGACAAGAGCATATGAGCTTAGTACAGATCACCATAGGCCCCCAAAACGGCAGAAAACCTTTTGCGAAATCTCCAAACTCCTGTTCCGCAGTGTCGTCTTTACTCACAACACCTCTAACTGTCCTTGTCCGATGGTAGTCTGCCTCGGCTGTGTAGGTGGGTGGCAGCAGGAATGAGAAAACATGTGCCCGAGAAGTCAGGGGGAAACCATGTATATGCTCTGTCGTGGCAGACGAAGTAGGTACCCTTAGCTGCTACGAATGAGGGAGAGGTCTGAGACGAGAAAACGTAAGTTTCAGTACAAACACTCTTCCCTAACTGAGCTCTGGGGTTTTTGCCATTTCCCTGCAGACATAGGTGACCTTGATGGGGTACTATCCAGATTGGGGAGGATTTATTTGCTTTCTGGCTCTCAGTTAAGGAAATCCCATATTTAGTTATGTTCCATCTACTGTAAGGCTCCAATTCGTCTCTGGGAATCGTCCTATATGTGTCAATATCCCTACTCATATTTCTGATTCCTGTCACTAGTGCCTTGTTGCTTGAATTTCTTCCTGCGGGACGTGAGGGATACGGTTCTATGGCAAACAGGAACATTGTCTGGAAGGCCCACAGAGAACCATAGTAACTAAATGGCAGGACAAAATATGGGATACCCTTGTCTGTCGTGTGTGGCATAAGTCCACATACCCAACAATTTGTTGTGTTCATTACAGACTGGTGCTGGTATAGGAGCTGAACGAATGAGTTGTTTACAAATTCTAATCTTCTGGCAGACTCATGTTCAGGTAGAGGGTGAAAGGAATGCGGGGAAACAGTAGGAGGAGGTGTGGGCTGAGTGTCGTGTACAAATATAACTCGAAAGGTGAACAGTATAGCCCACCAGAAACATTATGCTACACAACATCAAAATGCATATTATCAAAAATTGTTTTCTTGCCATCACAGTGCATATTGTCTTTTCAAAGTTTGCTGGTCTAGCAGGTCTCTCCATCTTAGGAAACTCCATCCTCTAAGTTGCTGCCCGCGGTGGGAGATTGATTCTGCTAAGGAGTGCTTCTGTTCAGTCCAGGGTAACTCCCTTAGACCAACTAGAACTGTCGGCCTAATCGTCTCCAGCTGCACTCCAAAGACTGTGGCAACCGCGACCCTAGCAGCAGAACCGGATGGCGGTTCGAAAATCAAAAATGAGCAAGTATCCCAGATGAGAGAGCTGCACAATCAAAAGGAGGGGAAAAAAAACTTTTTTATTTGTCCTTAATCATAGGTCTTGGCCTCAAGTTATAGCGGTTTCGACCCGGTGCTGTGTTGTCTTGAAACAAAAGTTCAGGCTCAGTAGTGTCCAATTGCATTGACGGTGGCACAGATCCTTGCAGAATGTTATCGCTCTCCTTCTCTGTAGTAGTTCCTTTCAAACGTGCATCACTGAAAGGTAAGAACCGTGGCACCATTTCGGTCTCAGAGTCAGCAATTCCTTCCTGGACCCACCGGTCATAAGGCAGAGGTAACGGGGCCCTCTTGCAGTGGGTCCCGTGGATCCAGTTTTTCGTTCCTTCCACACGAACGGCAGATCTGGTTGAGAGAAGAACTAGGTGAGGGCCCGTCCACCTGGGCTGTTCGTTCTTTGTTCGCTGGAAGTTTTTTATTAGCACGTAGGATCCAGGATCGATAGGATGCCCTGGAGCTTCAGAGGCCTGAGGTAGACTGTCGTGGACCTGTTGGTGTAAAACACGCAATTTAGCCGTCAATTCATACAAGTAGTCAAGCAAAACAGGGTGCTCTACCTCATTGAGCCTGGTGGGTCTGGGCACCCCCCATATGTTGGCCGGGCGGCCGAAAACAATTTCATAGGGACTGAGTTTCCCTCTCGAATGCACGGTCAGTCTGGTGGATAGAAGTGCTAAAGGCAGAGCGTCAGGCCATTTAAGACCAGAGCTCGCTTGAATCTTAGCCAATTTTAGTTTTAGGGTGCCATTGTAGCATTCTACTAATCCAGCTGATTGGGGGTGGTTTGCAGCGTGGAACTTCTGTTGTATGCCTAGGCTCTCACACACTCTCTTCATCACTCGTCCCACAAATTCACTCCCATTATCACTCCAGACCATCCTAGGCATTCCGAACCTGGGGAAGAATTCTTTGACAAGGGCTTTTGCTGTGGACAAGGCAGTATTGTCCTTGAGGGGATATGCTTCTACCCTTCTTGAGAAGGCACAGACAACAACGAGTACGTATTTCAAATTGTTGCACCTCTCCATGTGTATGAAATCTAGCTGCAAAACCTCAAACGGATACGTAGGAGGTGCAAAATGACCAGCTGGAGTTGGGGTTCCCCTACCAGGGTTGTGTTTCAAACACACCATGCAGTTCTTGACCACATTCTCTGCACATTTAGGTATTCCAGCATTTTGCCATACTGGGACCAACAACTTGCAAATACCTTTCACGCTGATATGGGCCATTCCATGAGCCATTGTAACCACTTCAAGCACATACGCATCGGGTAGCAGCCATCTCTGATGCTCTGATAATTCGACCCAACAGCCATTCGCATCCAATCTACCCTTGCTTTCTCTCCATTCATTCACCTCTTTCTCAGTGGCCTCGGATTGTATAGACTTCACACTCTCAATCGTGTCTTCACACATACCAACATCACCAATCCATCTCGCAGGGCCTGCGACATACATTCGGCTCATTACATTCCTTGCAGTTTCTTTCGCAACTTCATCCGCAAATGCATTCCCACGACGAACATCATCAGTCACCTTCTTGTGAGCACTTCATTTTACAATCGCAACTTGTAGAGGCAAGGTCAGTGATTCAAGAAGCTCATTAACTAGCTGACCATGCTGTATCTTTAACAAAATTATATTGCCCCTGAAGGAATTATTCCATTAAATTCTTTTTTGATAATGTCACAATCATGATCAGTATTTTAGTAAAGCAGGAAAACAGCTAACCAATTCAAACAATCAGCTGATTGTTTGAATTGGTTAGCTGTTTTCCTGCTTTACTAAAATACTGATCATGATTGTGACATTATCAAAAAAGAATTTAATGGAATAATTCCTTCAGGGGCAATATAATTTTGTTATTGAAATTACCCAGTCCCTGTGGGATAATTGGGTGGCTCTATATTTTCATGCTGTATCTTTGCACCATGCGAAGTCAGGAACCCACGTTCACGCCACAAACGTCCAAAACTATGAGCCACGCCAAACGCATACTGACTGTCAGTGTACACATTCACTTTCATTCCTTTTGACAACACACACGCCCTTGTAAGTGCGATCAATTCTGCTGCCTGAGCTAAGTTATGTGGAATATGTGCAGTTTCAACAACTGTATGCAAAGTAGTGACAGCATATGCTGCAGTCGTGTCACCATTCGGGAGCTTGAAGCATGAACCATCCACCCATAAGGTACCATCGCATTCAACAAGAGGAGTATCTTGGAGGTCTTTTCTCCCTTTTGTTTCTTCTTCTGTTCTAAGAAAACAATCCTGTTGTTCTTCAGCACTCTCTGCCTCAACCGGAATTGGCAACAATGTGGCTAGGTTTAGTGTGCTGCATCGTTTGATGTGCACATGGCTCGCTAACAAAGTTAGTTTGTAACCTGACAATCGAGCACTAGTTAAGTGCTGTGTCTTGGTTCTGTTCAATAATGTGTCCACTGCATGTGGAACCATGACCACTAACGTGTTATTCATCACTAAACCAGCGGACTGTCGAATCGAAACAGCTGCTGCGGCTGTGGCTTTTAGACAACTCGGCAACGCCCTAGCTACCGGATCCAAAGTCGACGAAAAATATGCACATGGACGCTGCTTGTCTCCAAACAACTGTGTCAACACTGACAATGCACAACCCTCTCGCTCATGGACATACAATGTAAAGGGCTTACTGTAGTTGGGGGTACCCAACACAGGAGCCGAACATAATACTGTGCGCAATTCAGAAAAACTTTTCTGACACTCTTCAGATCAAGGCAAAGGATTGGGTGTACCTTTACATGTTAATGCCACCAATGGTTTGGCCAGTAAAGAAAAATTTGGAATCCACTGTCTACAGTACGATGTAATACCCAAGAAAGCATGCACTTCTCTCTGTGTTCTTGGCACACTTAACTTTGCTATTGCCTGGATTCTTTCTGGGGTCAGTTTCCTTCCCTCCTTCGATAAGAGATGACCTAAGTAGGTCACTTCTTGTCGACAATATTGTAGTTTAGACAGGGACACTTTGTGATGCAGATCACACAAATGGCGCAACAACGACAACGTGGCTTCTTTACATATTTCCTCAGAATCTGCAGCAATAAGCAAGTCATCAACATACTGAATGAGTGTAGCGCCTTCAGGTAAAACAATCGTATCAAGCTGTGTTTTTAGAGCTTGACTATATATTGATGGACTTTCACAGTAGCCCTGGGGAGCGCGTTTAAAGCGGAAACTTCGTCCTCCTAAACTGAAGCCAAAATATACCTACTTTCTTCAGCAATTGGGATGCTGAAGAAAGCATTCTTCAAGTCAATTACCGAAAACCAGGTTGCAGAGGCTGGGATCATAGTCAACAGGGCAGTAATGTCAGGAACAACTGGAAATTGTGGCACTACTATTTTATTCACCTCTCTAAGGTCAATCACAAATCTGTACACAGGTGGCTGAGAGGGGTCGGTTCTTTTCAACACAGGCAGGACAGGACTATTGCAAACATTGCCTCTTGTCTCTTAAATCACATCTTTTTCAATCAGATCGTAAATGATCGCTAACAACGCTTTTTCTCCTTCACTAGAAATTTTGTATTGGGGAATTCTTGGCATCCTAACATTAGCTTTTAATGTCACAACATATGGTGGTATTTCTAAGAGACCCACATCGTTAGGACCAGTAGCCCAAAGTATATCAGGGAGAGACAGCAATTCTGTCGGAATTTTATCCCTCGACAAATACATTGGAGATACCACTTTCTTGCCTAGTGTAAGTTGTACTCCTGAAGGAGAACAATACAAAGTTGCATACAATCTTTTTAACAGGTCCAATCCCAACAAGTTCTCACCACAACCTGTTGTCAGAATAAGGGGTGCTTCGAATTCACAAGGACCAACAGACAGGGGCATAGGACATGAAATCGGGTTCCTAACCGGGGCGCCAGAAAAACCTACAGAAACATTCACTTCACCAGACAAAGGTGCACCAGGGAGTTTTGAGTGCATCATAGAACGCTTTGTAGCACCAGTATCCAACAGAAAAGGTTCTGACACACCTGATGTAATCACCTCAACGTATGGTCCACTCTGATCTACTGGAACTGAAACAACTCCCTCTCTTTGTCCATGGCTGTCCTAGCAATCATTACCTTCCATATACTCATCTTCTGCATAGTAATCATCAGCGTAGTACTGAGTTGTCCTACCAGATGCGTTATTCTGCTGATCAAACCTATTCATGGAATCCTGAGGTGGAAAGGAGCGTGTATTCTGAGGGACGTTTCCACGTCCTCTACCTCTAGGTGTTTGCTGAACACCTCTACCTCTCGTGTTTGACACACCATTTGCGCGCTGTAACAAGATAGGGCAACTATATTTAAAATGACCTTCTTCCTTGCAGTACGAACACTGATTGGGACCTACAGAAACGCGTGGCTGATTGTACTCTATTCTTGGCTTTTGGAACTGTGGGGGTTGCTGATAATTATTCTGATAGTTATTCTGCCCACCATTATTCTGACTACTACCACCACGTGGCGGGTATGCTTGCTGTAACAGGACCTTCGTTTTTAACTCTTTAGTTTTCTTTTCTGCTCTTTCTTTCTCATCTTTGTCTCTATTTTCAAAATATTGTGCAGTAGCCAATATCTGTGCTGAAGAGGAAACTGCCCACGAACTCTCTGAATCCTTCAACTTTTTACACAACTCTGGAAGTAGATTGTGTACAAATTTATCAACAAACAGTCGCTGACCACCTTCTGTACTCATGTCTTGACCACTGTGGTCGACAAACGTTTCTTCAAACCTGGTGAAGAAATCAGACACCGTTTCATCTTTCTTTTGCTTACACGCAGACAACTTATCCCAATTTACACGCAATTCGGGCATCTAAGTTTTCATATATGTAATAATTCTACCAGGGAGTTCTGCTACTAAAGGCTCAGGTTTAGCACCACCAACTTGTCTAGTATCAGCAGCAGTAATATTTGCCCATGTGTCGCCTAGCTCTTGATCATGATCCGTATGACGAATCTTTCCCCATAAAGGCTGTGGAACAACATTCCCAAATAACATATCGATATCAGCTAAATTCATGATACAGGAGCCTGCAGTCTGTGATAATTCTTTGTGATATCCTGCAGGATTTTTGAGGGGGTCGGGCAATGTCTGCTTAAGGGCTAATACTTCAGCTCGTTTCCATGGGACATGTACCCACACACGCTGAAAATGAGGCTGAATAAGTGGGTTAGCTGCTGCGTCTCCCTCCCTCCATACTGGGGGAACCTCTCTCATGGGATATTGTCTTCCTTTCTTCTTGGTAGAAGAATCATAATCAAACAACGACTTGGAAACACCTTCAGTTCTAAGGGATAACAACGTCGCAACGGCTTTCCTAACATCTGAACCCACAATTGTGCCTTTTGAAAATTTGAACCGTACATGGCTCAACTCGGGCGGGTTAGAGTCCAAATCATTCTCTTCTAAGTCTTCGCATAGAAAAACACACATTTTCTCGAAAACGTACCTCTGCTTTGATGCTTCCAACTGATGGAAAACATCCATAACACATTCTAAATCATATATAGTCGGGTTAGTCACCCATCTATGTGCCAAACGATCCAATACTTCTTTCTCCCTAGAATCAGGCAGATGGCTACGCAACTGTTTGTGTTCAGGGGTATTAGTCGGGCCTGCCGCTCCAAACAAAAGGATATAGAAGACTAGAAACAGTGCTTGCCACTCTTTGGCGGACAGACGGAGAAGTCGATGAAAAGACAAGTGGGAAGGCAGGGTGAGATGAGGCAGAGGCAGTGTCAGGAGGAGTACCAGGGTTGGTAGTCGATACAGTAGGTAAAGTTGCAGGAAGTATAGGAAGATCAGGTGTAAAGGCCGGTGACCCTTGGGAAGGTTGCACCGGAGGAATAGGAGCCAGCTGAAGAGTAGCTGGTGGGTGCTGTAGAGGAACAGGAGGTATAACAACCATGGGTTGCACAACTAAAGGTTGTGGAGGAGCTGTAGCATTTTGCGCATAGGGGGGTGGCAAATTTAACAAATGCGACATTAGAGGATCTTTTTCAAGCTCTTTTGCTGCTTCTTGCTGAAGAGGCGGCAAAACTGGGTAGCATTTATCTATTACCATTTTACGTTGCCTGTGCAACTGTTCACTCATCTGTTCTTCTTTATTGTCTTTATACTGCATAGCAGCTTGCATTACAGAGATACCCCTTTCTCTCTTATCTTTCTTCGCTAATTTAATTTCCTTCTGTTTGGCCTCCTTACGCCACAGGCGGAAAGAGTCAAACGTTGCCGGCCGGGCTTTCTTCTTAAAAAGTTTAACTTCGAGATTATCTAGGATTTCAGTATCAAAGCTACCATATTGGGGCCATTTTAAAACACCATCTTTTCTGGTGTATTTTATCCACACTTCATTGTATGTGATGGGGCCTACCCCATGTTTCACATATAATTCATAGGTTGGAGTTCCAATCGGAGGAACTGGACACGAGTCCTCCAGTCGGGAGTCCCTATTATTACAACCAAGACAAAACAAATTTCCAAGTCTGCTAAGACCAGGCATCTTCGCTCTCTAGTCTAGCTTCAAACTTCAAAGGATTATCGATTACGATATTTCTCGTGAATACACGAGTCCTTCGGCTTTGGCGCTTGCAAGTTCCAAATCAAAGCGGTCCCACAAAAGGGGACACCAAACAAACTAAGGACTGGGAGACGCTCCACTTATACTTAACTGAGGTATCGATGACGTCACCAGAAGACTCGTCTAGTGTTTCGCTCTACCAAACATCAAGGGTCCAAATCAGGGCGATAGTCAGGGCAGCAGTCCTTCGTAGCCGTCGGGACGCGGGGAACCTCGCAGCAAAGATCTTCGGAACCACGTCGACATACAGGGGTCGCTGAAGTGGCTGGCCGTCCTCCGGAATTTTCACACGAAGCTCCTCACGAACATCTGGCTTGGACCGGTACCGCTGATACTGACGAAGCAGACATTTATATGATACCAAATACATATGTTTTTTTAGGCCTATAGTCTTCTTTGAACTACTAAAGAAAGACACCAGCAGAAATCCACAGAATGGTCGCACGCTCCATTTTGTGTGTCAAGTCAGTCTCAGTCAGCTGCAACGTGCAGAGCAAACGCAAGGCTTCCGAGAACAAACATGCCAGCTTCCAGCTTTTAGCTTGCTATTGCTAAACCTCATATCTCCAGTAAAAGATGTCGACATGACCTGCCCTAGCTGGTCAAGTACGTGCCAAAATCCACGTACACTAGAAACGCAAATTTCACCTTTAGGGAAAAACCCAAATCTGCTCTTGTAGATGACACGTGGGTAACAATATTAGGGTGTAGGCACACTTCGAGCCTTAAAAGGGTATCACACCATATGTGCACTTCACTGATTGGTCTAGCAGGTCATAGCCTGATCCAGATTACGTATGCTATGATGCCCATCCTGTGAGGGCTTATACCTATAAAATGTCTCTGCACTGTCATACCAATTGGGCACTCAGTAAGCTTTGCTGAGGTCTCCATGCGGCACGTATATTGCATTGTGATTACTTTCTAATTGGGTTCCCAATAAATCTTGCAAACTCAAACATGCTGAGAGCGAATTGTTTATTTTACTGTTGTCATTGATCTTTTTATTTTTGCAGTTAAATACTGAGCTTCAACATTTGGTGGAGAGAATGCGGACTCATTACAGCTAACTGGCTACACCGACGGAGCACTGGTGATCGGACCCTTCGGCACCCATCTGAGGGTGGGGATTTGAGGTGATAACGTTCTGTTTGTTTATCTCTCCCCGGCCTGGTTGGTTGCTGGAGGGGGTCGGATCCGGTGGATGGTCTGTGTGTGGCCTCTCTGTTGTCTTTGGTGTTGTCCTGCTCTTTTCGCTCTCGGCACGCTTGTGTTGTGCTTCTGCTCCTGACTCTTCTTATTCTTGACTCTCTATGTCTGACGAGGTGTGCCTGTGTCCTGGGGACATTTACAAGGCTTGTTCAGACTCCATGTCTTTCGTGGTTCCTTTTCTGATCACTTTCTTCATTCTGCTGTTTCTGGCTCTGATGGTTTACGTGTGTTTTTGTCACCACACGGCCCGGGAGGTAGCTCCCGTCTAGCTCTCTCTCATTTTCTCCAGCTCTCGGTGCTGTTGACCTTTCTTACGTTCTGTGCCAACAGGCGTGTGTTCGTCTCTGTCATTGCTACCTGAAGTCCGCTGCCTTTTCTCACATACATATTTTTTATCTTATAGGGTCTGGCCTTGGTCCCCTGCGTTCCCTGGCTGGCTGGTGACGGCAAGCTTCTGCAGGATTCCTGGCCGGCAGTAACTCTTTGGTGATTCATCAGTGGGCCCTTGGCCAGCCATTGAGGGCGAAGGTCTGCAACCCCCCCGTCGCAGAGAGTCACCGGCCGCTGGGTTGCGGGATACCCTCGCCAGACCATTCCCATTGGGTGCAGCGGACGTCGGTATGCTCTAACAGACTGGACGAAGCCCGGTGAGTACACTTGGGAGGGGACTTTAACCCTCCGGTATTGGGTTGTAGCAGTTGGCCCCTCATTGTGAGCTGTGGCAGTTTTTGCTCCCCTGTGGGTGGTAGCAGGTAGCTCGCCGTTTTAGGGCTTGGCAGTTTCGCTCCCCAGATTGGCACATAGTGTTTGTGCCTGTTAAGTATCACAATACGAGTGGCCAGGTTGGCTACTAGATTTAGTTTCTACTGTGTATTTGTTGATCGTGATTTTATTTTTTCTCATGAGCTCTGGCCTGGGTCCAGCACCATCGCCCACGCGCAGCTGGCCTAATATTTTGGCATTTATGAGGAACGCCCCGGGCGCTCCTGGCTCTTTGGCTGACGCCTGTCGCCCTGCCTGGGTTCCGCCTCCACCCTGCCCCTGGAGACGTCCACCTAGGGGCCAGAGTGGTTCTAGGTTCGTGCCTAGGGGATATCCTCGGCACGAAGAGGGGGGTGTATCGCCTGGTACAACAGTGTTTCTTTTCTCAATCATTATAGGTTTCATTGTATTTTTTTATTGTGTACTTGTGAGGTGCTTGGCCTATGTAGTGGCCAAATATTGCTAGGAAGGTGGAGTATTTTTGCCTAGGGCTAGGTTCTAGGTTACCTTTGCCGGCTTATTCATTCAATCTGTATACTAGAACGTTACTTAAGGAGATCTGGTAGAAAACCTCCATCTCACACACCCAGTTACCAACGTTGCCAAATAAGTACTCCCGCCCACAATACCCCCTGGCCTCTGGAAGGGACTGGCTGGAAAGACCGATTAAAGTGCACCTCTCTAAAAAGTGAAAATATGATAGAATTTCTAATATTCCCCTCACTTCTTTGGGACTAAGTACAGCAGACCCACACACATTCTCTGCACAGAAGGTTTTTTCTACAGCGCTGCCGCGTAGGATCCCCGTATTTGTCCTAGATGTTTTATGTGATTGACTGAACTGAACGAAACAATTCACCACTATTGCTCTATTGTTGAATGCTAGCACCCTGTGGCACAGCCGCAGACAGGGTCTGTTTTCCTACCTTACCTGTTTCACAGGCCGTCAAGGCCCAAACAAAGAAACTAGGATCTGGCTTCTTTCTCCCTTGTGAAAATGCTTTGGTGAATTGGCATACATGACCTGTTGGGGTGATTGATGTATAGCTTTCTTGTTGCCCTCTTGCAAATACTGTGCGGCTGAAATATAAGTGAAGTATTTCTGTCAACCTTATTGTGTCACATGTTACTCTATTGAAGTCCACCCTGCAACCCATCTGTCCGGTATACTTGAACAGTTATTTGTTAAGCGTTTAGGACTAGCTGCTACACACGACTCAACCATGGGAAACCTCAATAGTAAAAAGAATTTAAATACGGCTCAGCCAGCCCCACCCAAGAACTCACCTGCATATAATGTAGCTATAAAGAGAGGCTTAAGCTCAATCATGTACACACATAAGTGGCATGATCTGACATCTAAAAACAAGGATCTCCAATTCCCATGTAATGGCACATATGACATGGCCAAACTATCATACTTGCGCCAGATGTTAAATATAAAGGGAAAGAAGATTAGAAGTTTAGAATGGGAGGCGTACCATAATTGGGACTCTGTGTTAAGTGATATGCGTTCAACAAGCGCAGTCAAATCTAAGGTCCACAGCGAACTTATGGAAATTAAAAAACAAATATTACAGGCAAAATTTGAGGGCAGATGGAGAAAAGAGCAATTAGATACAATAGGCGCATTCCCATGTGTACAAATTAAAGAAGAAGAGGAGGTGGAAGGTGGGGCAGGAGCAGAAGACCAAGTCTTAGAAGATATTCTCTTGGGATGCCTGGGTGGTGATTCACCGCTGCAGGCACCCGAGTCAGAACACACTGAGCTAGCTCCCGGGGAACGAAAAGCAGCCATAACCTTTGTACACAGAGCATTGAAAGATAAGGTTGCGAGACCGGAATTGGAGTCTATCCAAGACCTGGGTACGCTGAAATTAATGAGAGAGATAGCAGTCAAAGCCGCTTCAGACTACAACGAGAAAAAACACAGTATTCTCAAAGAATGTGTTAAAAAACAGGTTAAAATACCTAAACTAATAGACAGACCGTGGCAGCAATTATTTGAGGATGAATCACAGGATGACTCATTCAGCAAACAACAATGGCACTCGCTAATATGGGATGCATTTACATATGTCCATCACACAGAACACGACATTTCAACACTAGAGCAGTGTTTAACAGAAACAGAGTCAGCCCCAGAGAACAAAAGAAAAGGCAGTTTGTGGGGAATGGTGGGAGGAGCTTTGGCATCAAATCCAAATTCACCAAAACTGATGTTAAAAAGTGATTCTTTAAATTGTCAAGCGCTACTACAGCGGCTCGTGGAGGGCTCACTAACTGTGGACTCCTTTATACAAACACAGCATAGGAGGTACATAGAGAAAACACTGTCCTTAGCACAAGCAGAGTTAATGAACAAAGCACCCCAGGCACACTTAGCATATGCGGAGCAAGCCGACGCCCAGACGACCACAGGTAGTCGTGCCCAACTTCCAGAAAAATATGATTGGGAGGTAGGGAAGTTCGGATTCACAGACACAGATTTAATAACATGGGAGGAGTCTAAGTTGCAGGACACGCTTGAATATGCCATAGATAAATTACAACAATGGAAGCAGCTAATACACACATGTGCAGTAATTGACGTAGCTCACTCCCTGGCCCACTCCATCACCACAGCCAACACAACAGGCAACTCTACGACAACAGAGGTCCCATCACTTATCATGCCCCTACGAGAGATACCGCCACCACCTGGCAGCGCGCCAAATGATTTAGCATATGTTTATGTCCCATGGTCAAGGCAGGACATTAGCACGTTCAGCAGGGACTTCCCCCGTTTAAGAGAGGACCCAAGGAGGTGGTATGAAGAGCTTAGCAGAATGACAGCATTAGGAGGGTTACTGTGGCGCGACCTCAACACGCTATTTAACATCATCATCCCAAAAGATCTTTGGGAAGATTGTAAAAGAAAGATTGAGTGGCCAGATGTTGAACCAAAGCGGGGGAAAGGAGGGACGCCAGGCCCAGAAGTAGAGGAGTTATACAAAAAAGTAGTGGAACACTTGAAGGAGAAGGTACCTGAAGATAGGGTTGATTGGAGCAAAATTACAAGTACCAAACAGGAGAAAGATGAAAGTGTGAATGCATACTTTGACCGCCTCCTGCAAGTATATAGGCAGAACAGTGGATTGAAAGATCCTATGGGAGATGCAATGCCAGCCCTGGTAACTACATTTGTACAAGGCCTTGCACCACCCATCAGGACACACCTGCAAACTTCTTTCGTCTGCTGGCAGCAGGAGAAAATTGAAAAAGTGCTATCAGCTGCTAAATACTGCGCAGATTTCCAGGCTAGCGCGCAGGCGATGGAGACAGAAAAATTAAAGAAAGAAAAAGTGAGGTTAATGGTAGCACAAGAACGGTTTTATAGCAATAACAGAGGTAGGGAAAGGAGCAGAGGGGGGGGGCGAGGCGTAGGAAGACAGCAGACCGGTAGGGTACCTTCCTTACCCCGCAGATCAACCTCCCTGCCACCGCAAGGAACAGCATGCTTCTATTGCAAGGATCCTAATCATTGGAAAGCAGATTGTCCAATATTAAAGAAAAGAAATGAGGACAGTAGGTACAAACAGAACAGCGGGCAAGAGGGCAGACACCAGCACACCAACTACACTCGGCACACAGAGTACCGAGACAACACGCCACGTGAAAATGAGTCCCAGCAGCAAAGGGCAGGGGGGGGGGATGGACTCCAGTAATGAATGACTGGCCCCCACCCCCACCCCCAGCATCATTCTAGGGATGCCTGAAAGTGGGAAACTGCGTGATAACAGCACCAGCAATAGCAGTAGATCAATCTGGACCATATGTAGAGGGAGAGGTATTGGGCAGGGTTGTTCCATTTCTAATTGACACAGGGGCTCAAAGATCAATGCTGAAGGCACTAACAACGCCTGAAGCTCCACTTTCTAGGACTACGATAACCGCAGTAGGCATGACTGGCCAACCTATTACAGAATACCTTACTGAGCCACTACAGTTTGTAGTAGGCACGATAACAGTGCACCACCAATTTATTCTTAGCAGGTTCTGCCCCGCGAATTTGCTGGGGAGAGATCTGTTATGCAAATTACAATGCACCATACACTGCTCACCAACAGGGGTCTTTTTAGAGAGCAAGGCAAACGGTTTAATGATACAAGCCTTTATGAAAGATCTGTGCGTCAACTGACCTCTCATGGGTGGATGCGCTGCCCCTAGCTCTTCTAGCAATGAGATGTACACCAGACAGAGTAACAAAGTTAAGTCCCCATGAAATAGTATTTGGCAGACCCATGCAACACCTCCCCAGGTGGCCAGGACGCCGGCCAGGAGTACCGACGGTTAGAGCGGTGCTTCATTATCCCCTGAGCCACAGCCAGGTGGGGTGAGGCCATCTGACCTTACATGTTAAGTGCCTTGCACAGACAGTAAGGATACCCAGAACATACAGGTGACTGTTTGCACTTGTTTTTGTGTTTCTAGGGCGAGATTTTGTTCACGTGGTGTAGTAGCTTTTATCTCCTTTTCTTTGGTCCTGAAGAAAGCATTTGACAAAACCAGTCATCTATATGCTGAAACTAGTTGACCATTTCTTGTCCCGAGGCTGTCCACATAATTAGACAGTCAGCGGGCGCACTGTTTTTAACATTGATATGGTAAGCACAATTGAATTAAATCCTTGTTTGGTGCTTATTCTTAACCAATTTTAAACCCACTTATTCTGGTTTTTTCTTTACACCTTCTTTAGCACTGCACACCCCAGTCCCATCTTTTTACCACTTATTTACATCTAGTGGTATATCACACTGTCATCTCTCAACTCTAGTGAGGATACCCCCTACCACCGGGTTGACCTCCTATGAGAGCTTCATTATTCTCTGACGGGTGGTACGGATAAAATCCCAAATGATGAAGGGCGGATCCGAATGGTGACTGATGGGTATTTTTCCTCATCCACGGAGAGCTCTCTGTGACTTAACCTGGGTGTAGAGGTGAGTTCTTGCTTGGTTTTCTTATGTTTGTGGGCATGTTTATCTGAGACCCTCTGGTACCGTTGTTGTTTATTAGACCCATGCAAATACCAGGCCATATGTCAACAGCCCCCCTGTCAGAAATGGACGACTTATTGTTGTGTTACTGTAAAGAGTTAACCCATGTCTTACGTTACCTTCACTGCCAGGTGCTGACGTCCCTTCCAGAGGCCACGACGCCACCAGCCCACAACCTAAAAGCTAGTGACTGCATTTGGGTCAAGGCCCACACACGGAGGAATTGCTTGCAGCCGAGATGGAAGGGGCCAAGACAGGTCATCCTCACGACGGCCACAGCTGTGAAGTGTGACGGCATAGCTTCGTGGATCCACGCGTCACACACGAAGAAAGTAACGGACGGAGAAAGGACGCAACCGATTCAGATATCAGCCGCCGAGCCCAGCAAAGGATACCACCTTCGCTCCCACAGCAAACAGAAACATGAACAAACTAGTTAATAATAAACGGACTGCTGGCTAAATGCAATGCTCCTGACAAATAGACTTCGATCTGTGTCAATACAAGCCTGCGGACAACAGTCCAGGATACAATTAACTATTTTATGCCCGGGAAAAGACATAACTGCAACTCTGACCCTACTGGTACCGAGGCCACTATTGCTCAGTGAGCTAATACGTTTGATTTTTAATGACATTGCCTTTCCGGCGGGCCAAGAGCAAATTCCTGAGCAAGAGTTAACAGACCTACGTTTTGACATTCTCAATAGTTCTATTTTTGCGATACAGAGTACTGGTTCTAGCATTATTCAAAACCTTGAACACCATCCATTGTGCCGTTTTTGCAACAGAAGTCACTGGTCCTAGACCTGTTCGAGACATTGAAAATTGAGAGAAGAGCAGTGGTTAAATGCTTGACTCTAAGGGGCAGCTAGCATAGCGCCAAGTGGACCAAGAATACATTTAGGGCCTATTCACAAGCCCGAGTGGACCAAGAATAAATTTAGGGCCTATTCACAAGAAGATTGCATAGCATAGGGAAGGGAAAGATTTGTACAGAGTTATGCAGTCCACTGAGAGACACACATGTAACTGGAGAGCAGTGAGTCTTGCAATATTGTTACCAGTTCCAGCGGTTATAGTAACAGCAATTATAATAGCATATTCTGCTGAGCTTGAAATACCACACCTCAATGGAAGGGTGGGGGATGGTAGTGATGGAACTGAGCCAACAAAACACCAAGAGACTATGAACAAAATATAACAATGAACATTACTGGTGTGGGGGTGGATGTGAATAAAGGGGACCAAGAAGGATTGTGGGATACCTACGAAGGGAACCAATATGTGGAAATGTTGAAACTGTATGTGACGATTTTGAATATATCTGACTGCTATGTCTGCACACACCTGCCCACAGACACCACACATAGTTTAAAGTACAACGTCCTGCCATTATCTAAATATGTAGGCTGTGCCCTTTTGCGAGACATGTTACAAAGTCAAGACGGCATGTCTGTGTCAGTATCGATAGGTACACCCTCATCTGAAATACTGACTGTTGATCCCAGCGGTAGCAATGGCTATAGCTATAGCAGAAGGACAACAGACCCCCCTCTCAGACCTAAGAGGATCCCTTGTATGAATATGCAGCCAACCAAGGGAGACTTAGAGATGCTGAAAGGATTTGACAGGGCTTCTAGAAATAAGGAATGGAGAGGCAGGGCAGGTTGGGATGACATAGAGACAGGCCACTTGAAAATACCAAGGTTCAAGGTAGGGGAAGTTCCAGCCCCCTCCTGCATCCTCAAGGAGGAAGTAGTAACACCCAAAAGAGTACCGGTTCTTCCAAAGGGAGCTACCAGAACATGCACTCTTTCAGAACTGCTGTCTAAAGACAACTGGAAGGAGTGCATTTCATTTGGATGCACCTTCGAGGAGGTCGCTCAAGGAGAGCAGGGCCTATTTGATTGCAAGGACAGGATAAACCAGATAAAAGGCATACCACCCATAAAGGCAGTTCCCCAGATTTACATGGGAATGAGCAGCTGTAACCACACAACCAGACTAACTCGAGTTAGGAGTCGTGATGAACCGTCACCAGGTCTGGTAGGTTACAAAGGCCTTTTCTTTGATTGTGGTCCATGGGCATACTTCTACCTGCCCCCAGGATGGTGTGGAAGTTAGCATCCATCATCCCACAGATGACCCACTTCACGAAATTAGTGCCAGCATAAAAAACAAAGATGACACTGGTGAGGGCCAAGAGAACAGCTGCTTGGGTAGACCACGTGTTAACAGGTGTTGGGGCAATGGTTCCAATACTAGGCAATATCTATACTTCAGAACGGATACACCAGTTGTCCAGGATGATTGAAGATCTAGCGGACTCTACTACTGATGCCTTAGGAAATATAACAGAAGAGCTCACCTTGATGAGGGCTGTCTTAATTCAAAACAGGATTGCTCTCGATATGATTCTGGCCAAGGAGGGAGGAGTCTGTTCCGTCCTCCATGAGGCATCTTCCCCAGCATCTTCCCTGGCTGAGAGCCAATGCTGTGTATTCATTCCGGAAAACAGTGGGAATATAATAAAAGCCATTAAAAAAATTTAAGATATAAGTGATCAGGCCCACGGGATACACACAGGTAGTCTATGGGAAGATGTGATGAAATGGTTCACAGGCTGGGGCTCATGGATACTTGAGGCAGTTATAATAGTGGTAGCAGCTCTTTTGACACTGTGCCTCCTGATAAGAATATGCCCATCTTGTTGTGCAGCAATTTTCAGTTCCTGTGCCAACTGCATATTCAGGAAAGGTGGTTCACCACACCACACTCATAAGGATGAGGATGAGGGAGAAGAGATGATAAAGATAGATGACTTCTGATTAACATATGATTTAGTTTCAGATTTGGGGATGACGAAGCAGACATTTATATGATACCAAATGTAGGAGAGTAGGGTCTGCAATCCTATGATCACCCAGATTTTTTGCTTTTGTTTCACTGGTTTACGACTTTCCCTGGCTGTGGGCCTGCCAATCAGACCCACAGCCTGGCTGTTCTCTTTCTAAATTACGATATGTACCCTAGGTGCATTTACCAATTGGTACTGGGCCACCTTATCAGACCCCGTAACGCAGGGCATAGGTGTACCCAGGGCCGCCAGGGGCTGCAGCATGTATTATGCCACCCCTGGCTGGCCTCCTAAATTTGACACAACTGGCTGCATGACAGCTGGGGCGAAGTCGTGTAATCACACTTTGCTATAGATGTAGTAGCCCTATATCTAACCATACAATGGACACCCGAGTTCCTATCAGTCACTCCTATGGCAGGCCTTGACAATCCTGAAGGCAGAGTGCATGGGCTCGTGTGAACTGTGTTCTGGCCCGAGCCGAGCCCGGTTGCAGCTTGCGGAACGAAGTCCCAATGGCTGTTCCATGATAACGCGTACCATATCGGTAACTCCGGTGTCGCGTTATCAAGGCATGTCGAGTAAGGTGTCATACGAATCGGGATGCTGCCCCCTCACCAATTCTGGCGACGAGGTTAGCATTCCGCCCTTCTAGAGGGACACGACATGTACGTAACTGTGAACCCCGGTTAAAGTTAACTAAAGCCTCAGCTCCACAAAATGGATGCTGCCACCACAGACACGAGTCTGACCTCCTGCTGCTGGGAGTCCTTCCAGTGAGGGGAGCTTGGACAAAGGGTTTCCTGTCGAGGGCGGTGTTCGCACCGTCCCAGACAGGGTTTGTGTATTCTGGGTAGGTAGGGCTTTTGCGAGAAGGTGACTGCGGAGTGGCACCCCGGTGCTCACTACGCATCTGCCGGTCAGAACCAGTTCTAGGGGCGCCAGCCCTGGCCTGGGGAAAGTCCGGCAGGGGAGAGGGGTGTAACTACCCCCCTTCCTGGTCCCACCCTTAGGGCCAGACCTAGTCATGTACCCACCCCTTTCTTTAGAATAAAGGCCGGAGCGGGGACCCTTCCAAATCAGATCATCTTTGAATCAAGAACTACTTTCTACGAAAGGACACTCAAGACTCTTCTCAAGATTTCTCCCTTGTGACTAAGGAGTAGTCACCCTGCATCAGCGGGCACCATCTAAGAACTCTGCGGTTTGCTGCAAGTCCTTCATCAAGGATCCGACGGCCCAGCTCGACGAGAACCGGCTTCCCTGGCACCTCTGACCTCTACCCACGTCATCAGCTCAGCTGTGATCTGTGGGTGCGACGAGACCTCGAGGGACCGGCCATCATCAGAACCTGCACGCTCTTAAAACCAGCACGACCATCGAAGCGATTCCCTGGTGAGTGCTCTGGGGTCCGAGAAGCCCCGACCCTGAGCCGCTCTAGCACCGAAGTGCAGTCTCCCAGCATCTCCACGATCTGCGTGGGGCCCTTCTGCTCGCTGCTCAGCACGTTGTCTGGTCACTCGCCGCTGGCTTGTGCCCTTCTGTGACGACATCCGACAATCAACACTGCTGGTTGCTCCAGACTGGCCCTTGCTTCCATCCTTGCGAGAAGCACCCCGGACCCTCCTGGTCCACTCAAGACGCCATCTTAGGCCCACCACGTGGCCCTGAGATCTGCCAAGGCTTGTTGCCCCATCCTGGGCCCAGCGACGCCGACAGCATCATCCTTCGTGGGACAGCTCGCACCTCCGCCGTGGTCGCCGACAACGCCTCCTGGTCCGTGAGACTGCAGAGCCTAGCGTCGCCCACTCACCTGGTCGAGGTGACGGCCAACCGGTGCCATCCTGGTACCCTCTGACTACTGGCTAGTAGTACGAACTTGGTCCCCTCTGCTTTCAGGTATCAACAATCTCTGATCCAGGCTTGGATCTCTACGAACTATTCATCACTGGTCGCCGGCCAGCAACTCCTTTTCTTCCGGCTCCTGGCTCGTCAGCGAAGACCCCGACGCCTGTAAGACTTGTGCAGCCGCAGCCCTCGTGGCTAGGTAACTCGGCATTTCGGTGCCTGCATAGCCTCTTTACTCTAGGGTCCCGAGTCCCTCGCTTCCGACTTGCCTTATCGGGTCCGCCCGAGACCTTTAAACTTTCCGTGTCCTCAGACACTTGTTTTAATTGTGCACTTGAAGTATTTTCTTAAGAGATTTGGTTTGTGCTTAGTACCCTGTCCTCATAAAGAGTCCAGGGCTGTTGTGAATCTTAATAAATATCCTGTTTATTTTCATAACACTTGTGTGGTGTCCTTTCACTGGGTGTTCAAGGGGTACATGTGTGGTAAACAGCTGGCTTAACGCGCCCTCTCGAGTCTTTAGCCTTAGACTGCTCGTATCCACGCTACTAGGATAGCTGGTCTATAGGTTGACTTACAACCAAACACCATAAGGGTCGTTGGAACGATACATAGCGGTCGCTAGAATAGCGAACGTTGCATATCGGGCCAACTTCTCACATTGGTGAGCAGCGGGTGGGATTTGAGCTTGCTGTTGTTTTACCACACGTATCCTAAGAATATCTTGTTGAAAGATCGCATAAGTACTGTTAGTACATATAACTAAAGCTTAGAATACTCTGAGTTCTACTGAACCAGCTGTTGCAGCTCCTCAAGGCCTAGCACACCTTGGCTGCAACTCTTAGCAAGGGAACAGTAGGTAAACACATAGTGTAGGTAGGTGCATCACTTACACCACACTAGAAGCAGTATGTCGGACAAAGGAGGAAACTCTGAGTCTCCCCTTGTGTCAGTTGACCCTCCACAGGTCATCCCTTCAAGATATACTGCGCTTAACTTCCATGAGTTACGACAAGTATGTACCTCTAGGAAGATTAAGCAAGGGGCTAACCCCACCACCTCCTTTCTGATTGGTCTCCTCGAGACTTATGATGCCAGAAAGGCTGAGAAGCTTCTTAGCCATTCTAATCCAGAAGGAGACATGCCTCCCCTCGAGGGAACCAGAGGTGACCCTGACCTAATCCTCCTCTCAACCGAGAATGAGAATGTGGAGGAGGATGAGGATGAGGATCCCTCTGGGGATGAGGCAGATAAGGGACAGGTAGAAGTCGGCAGACGAAGCAGGTCCAACTTAAGCAAACATGATAGCGGTACTGGGGGACCCCTGGGGCCACTATCAGGTCAGCTTAACATTGGGAATGGACGAGCCCGATCTCTGTCAAGAGACTCTGGCAGATCCCTTCAAACCAATGGCTCTCGCAACTCTTCTCAGAGAGGGATGACGTGCCCTCAGCGGAGAGTGTACGAAGCTAAGGAAAGGGCAGCTAATCTGAGGATCGAAAGGGAAGAACTTGCCCTGGCCAAAGAAAGGCTTGCCTTTGCGAGAGAGCAACAGTTAAGTGTGGTAGTCCCCACTGGTGGCAGCAATGTACCTAGCAATAGGGAAAAGAGTTTCGATACGAAACACCTTGGTAAGATAGTGCCCCCCTTTAAACAAGGGGACGACATCCACAAATGGATTACTGCTTTGGAGAGGGCCTGCACTGTGCAAGGTGTTCCCCAGAGTCAGTGGGCAGCTATCTTGTGGCTCTCCTTTGAAGGTAAAGGAAGAGACAAGCTCCTCACCACAAGGGTGGAGGATGCGAACGATTACCAAGTCTTGAAAAATACACTCGTTGAAGGGTTCGGCCTAACCACTGAGCAGTACAGGGTGCTGTTCAGGGATACCCAGAAAACGCAGTCTCAAGACAGGTCTGACTTTGTCGATTGTGCCACTAAGGCTTTTGAGGGCTGGTTGCTGGGCAGTAAGGTTACTGATTACAAAGGATTGTATAATTTGATGATGAGAGAACAAATTTTAAACAATTGTCAGAACCAGTTGTTGCATCAGCATCTTGTCGACTCGGATCTGACCTCTCCCCAAGAATTGGGAAAGAAGGCAGACAGATGGGTTCGCACGAGAGTTAAACAGAACCAGGGCCAGAATCAAGGTGGTCAGAAGAAAGCAGACCAAAAGGGTAAAGATTCTAAGGGGGAACAAAATGACCAGAAGTCTTCGACAGGTCCCCAACAACCCAAAGAGGGGGGGGGGTCAGGCTCCCCAAAAGAAGAAAGAAGGCCAATCCAAAAGATGGTGCCAGTACTGTAAAAGTAAATCTCACTGGTTTAGTGAGTGCACCAAGAAAGGAGGAGGGCAGACTCCTGCCACTGCAGCCCCTAAGGCACCTGTGCCCCCTAGTACAGTCAGCAGTGGTAGTGCGCCTCCCAAGGGTTTAGTAGGGTTAACCCTGGGTTCTGAGGGGCGTGACAACTTAGTTGGCACACTCACTCAGGCTGTCCTTGTAAGTACAGGGGACGCGGACGTGTCCCCTGACATAAGTCCCAATACCTTGGGCAAATACAGACAGACGCCTTTCATAAATGGAAAGATGGCTCAGGCCTATAGGGACACTTGTGCCAGCGTCACCATGGTGACGCCTAACTTTGTGGACCCTGGACAGATCATGCCAGGTACAGAATTCCTGGTGACCAATGCAAGCAATGTCACTACCAATCACAGTATGGCAATTGTAGCTTTCTCCTGGGGAGGGGTAACTGGCCAAAAGAAGGTTGTAGTTAGTCCAGACCTCCCAGTGGATTGTTTGTTGGGCAATGATTTGGAGTCATCACAATGGTCAGAAGTGGAGCACCGGACTCACATGGAAATGTTAGGTTTGCCAGCACATGTGTTCGCTGTGACCAGGTCACAGGTCAGGAAATGCCCCACTGAACAGGTGCTGGATCCTGGAACAATGGACCAGACACCTCCCAAGAAAAAGAGCAGTAGGGTTAAGGCTGCGCCTTCCCCCTTACCCCAGGTCGTGGATCAAGTCTCAGAGGAGGCTGACCTACAAGAATTGAGGGAAACTGAGCCTAGGGAGTTCGAACTTGATCAAGTTGAATTCTTGGGTTCAGGGGGACCCTCAAGGGAAGACCTGGGGAAGGACCAGTTAGACTGCCCTTCTCTTGAACCCCTCAGACAGCAGGCTGCTGCTGAGGCTGCTGGGAACGCCACAGGTACCCACAAGGTATACTGGGAAGACGGACTCCTGTACACTGAGTCAAGAGACCCCAAGCCTGGCATGACCAGGAGGCTGGTTGTACCCTTGTCTCAGCGTGGTTTCCTACTTACCTTGGCCCACGAGATTCCCTTAGCAGGTCACTTAGGCCAGACGAAAACGTGGGACAGGCTTGTCTCACACTTTCACTGGCCTCATATGAACGAAGATACCAAGGAGTTTTGCCGCTCCTGTGTCACTTGCCAAGCCAGTGGTAAGTCAGGTGGCACGACAAAGGCCCCCCTTATACCAATGCCTGTGGTGGGGGTGCCCTTTGAACTGGTGGGGATCGACATCGTCGGTCCCATGGAACCACCAACAGCCTCAGGGCACAAGTTTATACTAGTGGTAGTGGATTATGCCACCAGGTATCCTGAAGCTATTCCCCTTAGGACCACTACAGCACCTGTTGTGGCAAGAGCCCTAGTTGGAGTATTCTCCAGAGTGGGCTTCCCTAAGGAGGTCGTCTCCGACAGAGGTGCAAACTTTATGTCGAGCTACTTAACTGCTATGTGGAAGGAATGTGGTGTCAACTACAAGTTCACTACACCCTATCATCCACAATGCAATGGGCTTGTTGAGAGATTCAACAGGACCCTTAAAGGGATGATTCATGGACTACCTGAAAAGCTTCGGCGTAGATGGGACGTCCTGATCCCCTGCCTCTTGTTCGCCTACAGAGAAGTCCCACAGAAGGGGGTTGGCTACAGCCCTTTTGAACTTTTGTACGGGCATCCTGTAAGAGGTCCCCTGTGTTTGGTGAAGGAAGGATGGGAGAGACCTCTCAAAAAGCCTGCAGCCAACATAGTGGACTATGTGCTTGGCCTCCGCTCGCGGATGGCTGAATACATGGAGAAGGCATCTGAAAACCTTAAGGCCAGCCAAGAACTCCAGAAAGCTTGGCATGACCAAAAGGCTGTCTTGACTGTTTACCAGCCCGGACAGAAGGTGTGGGTGTTGGAGCCAGTGGCCCCAGCAGCACTCAAGGACAAATGGTCTGGGCCCTACACCATCCTGGAGAAAAAGGGAGAGGTCACCTACCTGGTCGACCTGGGAACTCCCCGGAGCCCCCACAGGGTGCTTCATGTTAACAGGCTCAAGGCATATGTCGACAGGAAGGACATGAGTTTGCTCATGGCCCTAGATGAGGGACAGGAGGAGGAGAGTGACCCTCTCCCCGACCTGCTCACTCAGAATCCTGACGATGGATCGGTAGATGGTGTTGTCTTTTGTGGCAGCCTCTCCGAACATCAACAGAGGGACTGTAAACAGGTTCTTCAGTCTTTCAGACATATGTTTTCTCTAACACCCAGCCAGACCGATTGGTGCACCCATGAGGTTGACACTGGTGACAGCTTGCCCGTTAAGAGTAAAATCTACCGGCAGCCTGATCACGTTAGAGATTGCATCAAGAGTGAAGTGCAGAAAATGTTGGAGCTGGGAGTCATTGAACCCTCGGATAGCCCTTGGGCTAGTCCCGTAGTTCTAGTGCCGAAACCTCACACCCCGGGTGGTAAGAGAGAGATGAGGTTTTGCGTAGACTACAGGGGTCTCAATGCAGTCACTAAGACTGACGCCCACCCAATACCAAGGGCAGACGAGCTTATCGATAGATTGGCTTCGGCCAACTACTTAAGTACGTTTGACCTGACAGCTGGGTATTGGCAAATCAGGTTAGCCGAGGACGCCAAGCCTAAAACCGCATTTTCAACCCCTGGTGGGCATTATCAGTTCGTGGTAATGCCCTTTGGTCTGAAAAATGCACCTGCCACCTTCCAAAGGTTGGTGAATCAAGTCCTTACTGGGCTGGATGACTTCTGTGCGGCGTATCTTGACGATATCGCTGTCTTTAGCTCCACCTGGGAGGATCACCTGGTCCACCTGCGGAAAGCGTTAGAGGCTCTGCAAGCAGCAGGCCTCACTATCAAGGCCACCAAGTGCCAGATAGGGCAGACACAGGTTGTATACCTGGGCCACCTTGTAGGTGGAGGCCAGGTTCAGCCACTGGAGAGCAAAATACAGTCAATCAGGGACTGGGCTCCTCCAACCACCCAGACTCAGGTTCGAGCTTTCTTGGGCCTGACTGGATACTACCGGAAGTTTGTCAGGAACTATGGTTCCATCGTGACACCATTAAACGAACTGACAAGCAAGAAAATGCCAAAAAAGGTTCAGTGGACAGCGAGCTGTCAAAAAGCATTCGATGACCTAAAGCAGGCCATGTGCACGGCGCCTATCCTCAAGAGTCCGGACTACTCCAAGCCATTCATTGTCCAAACAGATGCTTCTGAGTTGGGTGTGGGAGCTGTTCTTTCTCAACTGAATTTCGATGGTCAAGACCAGCCCATTGCTTTTATAAGCAGAAGGCTGACCCCTAGAGAGAAGAATTGGTCAGCTATTGAGAGGGAGGCCTTTGCTGTGGTTTGGGCCCTGAAGAAGCTGAGGCCATACTTGTTTGGCACTCACTTCAAGATTCAGACCGACCATAAGCCCCTCTTGTGGCTAAATCAGATGAAGGGTGAAAACCCCAAACTGCTTAGGTGGTCCATTTCCCTACAGGGGATGGACTTTACAGTGGAACATAGACCTGGTACTGATCATGGCAATGCCGATGGGCTCTCCAGATATTTCCACTTAGAACAAGAAGACTCACCTGGTCAAGGTTAGCTTATTGTTCCGACGTTTGGGGGGGGGTCATGTAGGAGAGTAGGGTCTGCAATCCTATGATCACCCAGATTTTTTGCTTTTGTTTCACTGGTTTACGACTTTCCCTGGCTGTGGGCCTGCCAATCAGACCCACAGCCTGGCTGTTCTCTTTCTAAATTACGATATGTACCCTAGGTGCATTTACCAATTGGTACTGGGCCACCTTATCAGACCCCGTAACGCAGGGCATAGGTGTACCCAGGGCCGCCAGGGGCTGCAGCATGTATTATGCCACCCCTGGCTGGCCTCCTAAATTTGACACAACTGGCTGCATGACAGCTGGGGCGAAGTCGTGTAATCACACTTTGCTATAGATGTAGTAGCCCTATATCTAACCATACAATGGACACCCGAGTTCCTATCAGTCACTCCTATGGCAGGCCTTGACAATCCTGAAGGCAGAGTGCATGGGCTCGTGTGAACTGTGTTCTGGCCCGAGCCGAGCCCGGTTGCAGCTTGCGGAACGAAGACCCAATGGCTGTTCCATGATAACGCGTACCATATCGGTAACTCCGGTGTCGCGTTATCAAGGCATGTCGAGTAAGGTGTCATACGAATCGGGATGCTGCCCCCTCACCAATTCTGGCGACGAGGTTAGCATTCCGCCCTTCTAGAGGGACACGACATGTACGTAACTGTGAACCCCGGTTAAAGTTAACTAAAGCCTCAGCTCCACAAAATGGATGCTGCCACCACAGACACGAGTCTGACCTCCTGCTGCTGGGAGTCCTTCCAGTGAGGGGAGCTTGGACAAAGGGTTTCCTGTCGAGGGCGGTGTTCGCACCGTCCCAGACAGGGTTTGTGTATTCTGGGTAGGTAGGGCTTTTGCGAGAAGGTGACTGCGGAGTGGCACCCCGGTGCTCACTACGCATCTGCCGGTCAGAACCAGTTCTAGGGGCGCCAGCCCTGGCCTGGGGAAAGTCCGGCAGGGGAGAGGGGTGTAACTACCCCCCTTCCTGGTCCCACCCTTAGGGCCGGACCTAGTCATGTACCCACCCCTTTCTTTAGAATAAAGGCCGGAGCGGGGACCCTTCCAAATCAGATCATCTTTGAATCAAGAACTACTTTCTACGAAAGGACACTCAAGACTCTTCTCAAGATTTCTCCCTTGTGACTAAGGAGTAGTCACCCTGCATCAGCGGGCGCCATCTAAGAACTCTGCGGTTTGCTGCAAGTCCTTCCTCAAGGATCCGACGGCCCAGCTCGACGAGAACCGGCTTCCCTGGCACCTCTGACCTCTACCCACGTCATCAGCTCAGCTGTGATCTGTGGGTGCGACGAGACCTCGAGGGACCGGCCATCATCAGAACCTGCACGCTCTTAAAACCAGCACGACCATCGAAGCGATTCCCTGGTGAGTGCTCTGGGGTCCGAGAAGCCCCGACCCTGAGCCGCTCTAGCACCGAAGTGCAGTCTCCCAGCATCTCCACGATCTGCGTGGGGCCCTTCTGCTCGCTGCTCAGCACGTTGTCTGGTCACTCGCCGCTGGCTTGTGCCCTTCTGTGACGACATCCGACAATCAACACTGCTGGTTGCTCCAGACTGGCCCTTGCTTCCATCCTTGCGAGAAGCACCCCGGACCCTCCTGGTCCACTCAAGACGCCATCTTAGGCCCACCACGTGGCCCTGAGATCTGCCAAGGCTTGTTGCCCCATCCTGGGCCCAGCGACGCCGACAGCATCATCCTTCGTGGGACAGCTCGCACCTCCGCCGTGGTCGCCGACAACGCCTCCTGGTCCGTGAGACTGCAGAGCCTAGCGTCGCCCACTCACCTGGTCGAGGTGACGGCCAACCGGTGCCATCCTGGTACCCTCTGACTACTGGCTAGTAGTACGAACTTGGTCCCCTCTGCTTTCAGGTATCAACAATCTCTGATCCAGGCTTGGATCTCTACGAACTATTCATCACTGGTCGCCGGCCAGCAACTCCTTTTCTTCCGGCTCCTGGCTCGTCAGCGAAGACCCCGACGCCTGTAAGACTTGTGCAGCCGCAGCCCTCGTGGCTAGGTAACTCGGCATTTCGGTGCCTGCATAGCCTCTTTACTCTAGGGTCCCGAGTCCCTCGCTTCCGACTTGCCTTATCGGGTCCGCCCGAGACCTTTAAACTTTCCGTGTCCTCAGACACTTGTTTTAATTGTGCACTTGAAGTATTTTCTTAAGAGATTTGGTTTGTGCTTAGTACCCTGTCCTCATAAAGAGTCCAGGGCTGTTGTGAATCTTAATAAATATCCTGTTTATTTTCATAACACTTGTGTGGTGTCCTTTCACTGGGTGTTCAAGGGGTACATGTGTGGTAAACAGCTGGCTTAACGCGCCCTCTCGAGTCTTTAGCCTTAGACTGCTCGTATCCACGCTACTAGGATAGCTGGTCTATAGGTTGACTTACAACCAAACACCATAAGGGTCGTTGGAACGATACATAGCGGTCGCTAGAATAGCGAACGTTGCATATCGGGCCAACTTCTCACACCAAATACATATGTTTTTTTAGGCCTATAGTCTTCTTTGAACTACTAAAGAAAGACACCAGCAGAAATCCACAGAATGGTCGCACGCTCCATTTTGTGTGTCAAGTCAGTCTCAGTCAGCTGCAACGTGCAGAGCAAAGGCAAGGCTTCCGAGAACAAACATGCCAGCTTCCATCTTGCTATTGCTAAACCTCATATCTCCAGTAAAAGATGTCGACATGACCTGCCCTAGCTGGTCAAGTACGTGCCAAAATCCACGTACACTAGAAACGCAGATTTCATCTTTAGGGAAAAACCCAAATCTGCTCTTGTAGATGACACGTGGGTAACAATATTAGGGTGTAGGCACACTTCGAGCCTTAAAAGGGTATCACACCATATGTGCACTTCACTGATTGGTCTAGCAGGTCATAGCCTGATCCAGATTACGTATGCTATGATGCCCATCCTTTGAGGGCTTATACCTATAAAATGTCTCTGCACTGTCATACCAATTGGGCACTCAGTAAGCTTTGCTGAGGTCTCCGTGCGGCATGTATATTGCATTGTGATTACTTTCTAATTGGGTTCCCAATTAAATCTTGCAAACTCAAACATGCTGAGAGCGAATTGTTTATTTTACTGTTGTCATTGATCTTTTTATTTTTGCAGTTAAATGCTGAGCTTCAACAATACCGCCCCACGTGGGGCGCCAAATGAGGTACTGGGTTTTTCAGAACCGGTACTGATCCGGTAACCCAGCGGTGTCAGGGCAACACCCAAAGACCTCAGGTACTTTCCTGATTCAAACCACAGAAACACAAGTCTTCTAGGTGAAGTCAAAGATCGAATTTATTGGCTGCAACCAAGTAACACGCGTCCTAGAAGTACAACAACACGGTGTGTATATTCTCAGGAGACTGCTCGTTTTTACAGAGCCGGCCTTCTCTTTTTATACACGACATTACACTTCAGGCGAAAATTCTTGGTTTTACAATTCGACCATAAACATATTTTCACAATAAAGAAAAAGCAAAGTCATGATGGCAAGCCCATATTTTCGTTTGTCCAGTTTGTGATAGATTACCTGGCCAGGCCCAGAACTTCCATCAGATATCAATGAAACCCCAATAAAATCGGGCACCTCCTCCTTGTAAAACTAGCTATAAAGAAGAAACCGGGACAGGTGTGTGTATGATAAAGTGTGGTTTGTATGCGGTAAATGGTTTATGACGTGTTGTGCCTTGATGCTAATCTTGCTCGGCCACTGGGTTGGGGACTGCCCGAACAGGTTTGGCTGGAGGCAGTGAAGGCAGCTCGCCCAGGTCACAGAGGAGTCAGGAAAGGTGGACGTGTCCTTTCAGCTCGAATTCGGCCTGGGTCAATTGACTATGTAAGGGCAACCACAAGATGGATGCTGCTCACAAAATGGAACCCGAGGGTTCAAGACAGGAAGTACGATTTAGGGGTGTTCCCGTCATCCAATCGTGACGCAAAAGCACAGTAATAATGTCCTAATCATTACCGGTCTGCCAATACCAAAATCGTCATGGTATGATGATATTTTCTGAACACGAGTGTTGGGCTTCGGTACCACATATAGCAGGGTCCAAAATTTTCAGAACCACAGAGGCGCCAGGCCCTTGTGTGATGGTGCTAGGAAATGTAATGTATGTAGTATGTTTTACGCACCCTGTTTGATACCTCTAAATGTGTTTTTATGATTATGAGGTTGTTTTGTATATCAAGGTTTATGCTAGTGAGATTATGTTTCACTGTGTGATGTATGCCCCTAATGTGAGTTATGCTTAAGAGGTTAGGGTCTAATGTGTTTAGACTTATGAGAGGATTGCATAAGGTATTTATGCTGGTGAATTTGGCGCAGAATGTAATTCGTGCCTGATATGATACTGTCCATAATGTAGTTTATGTTACAGGCTGATGTTAAGTACAGTGACTACCAGTCGTTACTGGTTGTACGTCTATGATCTGTTTTACTTTTACTAAGTTCGCTTTGTGATGGTTCTGACAGTGGTCCAGTGGGCCCTGTCATGTGTAAATAATTCCCTAGTAGATATGACCTAGTGCCAGGTGGCACCATGTATATTATTTGTTTACTATTCTACTGTGTTATGAGAATACAAAGGCAATTTTTTATATAAACTTGTGTGGAGTTCCTTTTGTAGTGTGCCTGGGATGTTGTTGCTGTGTGCGTGCGCAAATGCTTTACACATGGCCACCGGGATAAGCCTGACTGCTCGTGCCAAGCTACCAAGGGGGTGAGCAGGGGTTATCTTTGGCGTGTAACTCCCTTGCCGTGACTAGAGTGGTGGTTTCTGCCTGGCTTTGGCGCAAGCCTCAGCCAACCAGAAGTCCAATTTCTAACAGCTTCTTTGCAAGATCTTCGAGCTCCAAGTAGCCCCAACCTCGAGCACCTCCAGTGAGTTCAAGTTCAAGTTCGGGCATTTGTATAGCGCACTACTCACCCAGAGGGTCTCAAGGCGCTAGGGGAAGGGGTTCATTATTTGTCGAATAGCCAGGTTTTAAGTTCTTTTCTGAAGGAGATGTAGTTCTGAGTAAGACGGAGGTGGGTGGGGAGTGAGTTCCAGGTCTTGGCAGCCAAGAAGGAGAAGGATCTGCCACCCATGGTGGATTTCCGGATGCGCGGGATTGCGGCGAGGGCTTGATTGGACGATCTTAGTTGGCGGGTGGGTTAGTAGAAGGACAGTCGAGTGTTGGGGCATTCGGGTCCTAGATTGTAGAGGGCCATGTGTGCGTGGGTGAGAAGGCGGAAAGTAATTATTTTGTTGACGGGAAGCCAGTGGAGGTCTTTTAGATGTCCGGTGATGTGATCTTGGCGAGGAATGTCTAATATGAGTCTCGCTGACGCGTTTTGGATGCGCTGGAGTTTTTTCAGTAATTTTTCTGTGATTCCGGCGTATAGTGTGTTACCATAATCCAGTCGAATCGTGACCAATGCATGGGTGACAGTCTTTCTTGTCTCGAGGGGGATCCAGTGGAAGATCTTTTTGAGAATGCGAAGTACGTTGAAGCAGGAGGACGAGACGGCGTTGACTTGTCTGGACATCGAGAGAGAGGAGTCTAGGATGAAGCCAAGGTTACGTGCATGGTCTGTGGGTGTGGGCACTGTGCCCAGAGCGGAAGGCCACCAAGAGTCGTCCCAAGCTGAGGGGGAAGATCCTAGGATGAGCACCTCCGTTTTGTCTGAGTTGAGTTTAAGGCGGCTCTGTTTCATCCATTCGGCTACTTCTTTCATGCCTTCGTGAAGGTTGGTTTTGGCGGTGTTGGGGTCTTTGGTGAGGGAAAGGATTAACTGGGTGTCGTCGGCGTAGGAGATGATGTTGAGGTTGTGTTGACGCGCAATGGAGGCGAGGGGGCTCATGTAGACGTTGAAGAGGGTGGGACTGAGTGATGATCCTTGTGGTACGCCGCAGATGACTTCGGTGGCCTCTGAGTAGAATGGGGGAAGTCGGACTCTTTGAGTTCTCCCAGCGAGGAATGAGATGATCCAGTGCAAGGCTTTTCCTTGTATGCCGATGTTGCTGAGGCGATGTATAAGGGTGCTCTGGCAGACTGTGTCGAAAGCGGCGGATAGGTCGAGTAGGATGAGGGCCACTGTTTCTCCGTTGTCCAGGAGTGTTCGGATGTCGTCGGTCGCTGCAATGAGGGCGGTTTCGGTGCTGTGTTTAGCTCGAAACCCGGATTGAGATGGATCAAGGGAGTTGTTGGATTCAAGGAAGGCGGGGAGCTGGCTGTTGACGGCTTTCTCGATGACTTTGGCCGGGAATGGGAGGAGGGATATGGGTCGGTAGTTTTTAAGTTCAGAGGGGTCTGCTGTGGGTTTCTTCAGTAGGGCGCTGAGTTCGGCGTGCTTCCAGCTTTCTGGAAAGGTGGCAGAGTTGAACGAGCAGTTGATGACCTCACAGAGATGGGGTGCGATGATGGAGTCAGCTTTGTTGAAGATGTGGTGGGGGCAGGGGTCGGTGGGCGAGCCAGAGTGGATTGAGTTAATGAGGCGAATGGTGTCTTCAGTGGTGATTGGGTTCCAGGCGCTGAGGTTGTTAGTTGGTGGAGTAGGATCTGAGGGGGGTGGGGAGGGTTGATCGCTGGGAGTATTCTCGAAGCTTTTGTGGATGTCGGCAATTTTGTTGTAGAAGAAGGAGGATAACGCGTCGCAGAGGTCTTGGGAGGGAGTGATGTCGTTGGATGCTGCGGTGGGGTTGGTGAATTCTTTAACGATGTTGAAGAGTTCCTTGCTGTTATGAGAGTTGTTGTCAAGACGATCCTTGAATGCTGATTTCTTGGCGGATCGAATCAATTGGTGGTGTTTGCAGGTGGCTGTCTTGAGGGAGGCCATGTTGTCGGAGGTTGGGTTTTTTCTCCATATCTTCTCCAGGGTGCGGCATAGCTTCTTGGATTTTTTAAGTTCGTCATTGAACCAGGGAGCCTTTTTGCTGGCTGATTTCATCTGGTGCTTTTTCAGGGGTGTTAATTTGTCAGCACTGTGGGTAATCCATTGCCTGAGGTTGGTGGCCGCTTGGTTTAGGTCCATTGAGAGGTTGGGAGGGTTTTGGTTGAGTGATGTGAGTGATGTGAGGAGTTGGTCGGAGGTGATTTTGTTCCAGTTTCTCCGAGGGATAGCTTGTGGGCGGTTATGGGTCAGGATGGTTTTGTAGCTGAAGTGAACAGAGCTGTGATCCGTCCAGTGGAGAGCTGTAGTGCGATCGAAGGATATGTGCTTGCTGGAGGTGAAGATAGGGTCGAGCGTGTGTCCGGCTGTGTGGGTGGTGGTGTCAACAAGTTGTTTGAGTCCGAGATTGGCCAGGTTGTCCAGAAGGGTGGTGGTGTTGCTGTCGTGTTTGTTTTCAAGGTGGTAGTTGAGGTCTCCTAGGAGAATGTAGTTCTCGGAGGCGAGGGCGTGTGGGCTGACGAAGTCCGTGATGTCATCGCTGAATTGAGTGCGGGTACCTGGAGGCCTGTAGATGAGGGTGCCTCTAAGTGTGGTCCTGGGGTCGGTGTGGATCTGAAAGTGGAGATGTTCGGCGGTTGCAAGATTGTCGTCGGAGCTGGTTGTGATTTTGATGGTGTTCCTGTGGATGATGGCGATGCCTCCTCCTGTTTGATTGGTGCGGTCTTTTCGGATAATCTTGTAAGTGTCCGGTATGGCTATGGCGATGTCGGGTGCTGATGATGTGTTCATCCATGTTTCAGTAAGGAAGGCGATGTCAGGTGACGCAGTGTCGAGTAGGTCCCAGAGTTCTGTTGCGTGTCTGTGGACCGAGCGGGTGTTGAGCAGGATGCACTTTAGGCGGTTAGAGTCGGAGCTGTAATTGGAGGCCGTAGATTTGGTGAGGGTCCTGAAGCAGTTGAATTTGCAGGAGAGGCAGGCGAATGGGCCATGAGTGCGTCCTGGAGTAGCTTCGCAGCATAGTGGTGTACGTCCGGGGTTGAGGGCGAGGAGAGTAGCAGCATCATATGTGATTCTAGTGGGTTGGGAGCGGCGGAGGCCAGGGGGTCTGGCGTTGGGCGCGGTCCAGGCGCGGACGGGCGTAGACGGGCTTACCTTTGGCGCACCTTCGGCGTGCATGGGGCGCGACCGCTGAGCGAATGTCCAACTGTCATAAATGGAGGGTGGAGGGGGGCGGAGCGTGGGCGGTGCGGCTGGGAGGCGGGAGCGTGGGGGGAGTGACGGGCTGGAGGTACAACCAAATGGCAACAAGCAAAAAACAATGGCTAACACGCCGATATTGGGGCTCAAGTAGTGTGAAATAAAGCCAATGAAAATGAAAATACTTCCGTGGGCACAGTTAATAACTACAATTTAAACACAGGCACAGTTGACATCCACGATAAGCACACAGGCACCATAAAACTCTACAATCAACACACGGCACAATTAATGTCCAGCAATGCGAGGCGCTATAAAGCTAACATACAGCACAATCAATGTCCAGCAATGCGAGGCGCTATAAAGCAAACATACGGCACAATTAATGTACAGCAATGCGAGGCGCTATAATGTACAGATTCAAATTGGCAGCAGTGTGGAGGAGAGCAGCGCTACGATACCCAGAGCTGCAGGAGGCAAGGGGGAGCAACCGCTACGTCCGGAGACAGGCTGGTTACCAGAATCTTAAACCAAACCACATCATGTGCATCATGGCCTGCATCTTTTTGTGAGCTGCTTGAGGTCCTCTTGCGACTCCAGTGCCTCCGGCCTGTGGGTCCACATGAGGGTCACACTCATTTCTTTTGGGCCTGCCCCGACTCCCCTGGCTTTGGTGAGTCCCCTGGATCTTGCTGGTCCCGACATTACTCCTTATTTGATTCCTGCATTGCTTGCCTACGCCAAGGCTTGTTGGTGCTCCTGCCAGACACCGTCCCCTCAGCACTCGACACCCTTTGTGGGACATCTCGTACATGGCTCCTGGTCGCCCTCAGAATCACCTGTTCCTCACAGCTGCAAAGTCAAGGTCATCGTCATCCATCCTACAACACCTGGCATCAGAGGGCATTCGTCTTCCAAGTCTCCTGGTCACCCCCGAGTAGCAGACATTGTCCCATCTTCGGGTTCCACCGGCACTTTCTTCCACCAGCGGCACTTTCCTGAAGTCCCCCATTGGGTTCGACAGTGGTTTCCAACATCACTTCACACTTAAATACCCGACTTCTTGGTGTAGGTAACGTGGGTACTAGGGTATCCACAGCTGGGGTGGCCCTCCAACCTTCTGTCTTCCATGGGGTTTCTTCAGGGTCCTCTGGGATGGATGCTTAATCTATAAAAATCCAACCCCGACTTACACAAAGAGTTGTACGGAGCACACAGTCGTGTTCCCACACTGCACACGCTCTCCGTGGGGTCCCTATCTACTCACCTTGGGTCGTTTCTTGGGTCCCCAGCACTTCTACGTCCTCTTAACATTTTCTTGACCCAAGTCGTGGTTCTCATACCACTTTCTTAGTATATGGTTTGGTCCCCCACTGGGTCCAATGTGCATTTCGTGCTATTTACTGTGTTTCTTTGCTAAAGTATTGTGTGCATTGTACATATCTCTGGGTAGGAGATATTTCTATACGTTAGAGTGTATTATGTAATAAATACATATTTTTGTAAATACTTTGTGTGGTTCTTTTTCACTTAATCTATACTATAATATTGCATTCTGGTGAAACAAGCTGCTTTACACTCCTTGTGGACTAAGCCTGGATGCTGCTCTCCACAACTACCACTTAGAGAGCTTTCTAAGGTTGTCTAAGACCTCTTAAATCACCATAAGGGTTGTCTCGATTGGTGCAAGGTGCCCACTTTCATTAGTGGACATCATATATCAGGCTAGCTTCTCACATTAGTATTAAAGAGAAGGCTTGGGATGCTCTTCACGTAGCAAGATCATATTCTGATGATAGCGCTACCTTCTGGAAGGTGATCAATACCCCTAAATTTAATGATGCTGCTTACCCAACTGTGGATAATGTAATCACGGCTGAGGAATGGGTTAGGCACTTCCAGTCCATTTACTCAGTAGGAGCAGAGGAAAAGATTAATCTTGAGCATAAGTCAGAGATATGTACAGCAATTCCCAATGAGTTAAGCTTAACTGAAGTGACTGGTGCAATAAGGGCCAATAGGAAAAGGAAAGCCACAGCTCCAGATAGCTTTTCAGTGGATTCCTTCATTGATAACATAGACTTCTGGGCCCCACTGGTGACAGATATTTCTAGAGTAGGAACTGCGTATGGCGCCCTACTGACCTGGTCGAAGACTATTATAGTACCAATCTTTAAAAAGGTAATATAGATCTGATTCAGATTGTTATATAGCTATTTCATTGCCAGATTCAACGCTTAAAGTGGTTGGAAGGATTGTTTTGGCCAGGCTGGATGGATGGGCAGAGGAAAATTATATTTTCAGTGACATGCAGTACTGTATCACAAAGATCTAGGTATGGTGAAACAATGTCTGAACGTATACCTCCTTGTGGATAAATATACAATATCCAAAAGGGGGACCATGCACATGGCATTTATGGACCTGTCTTCCACATTTAATAGCGTAAACCGTTAAATCTTGTGGGGAGTTATGGGCGTTGATAGGTCACACGTTGCCTTTTAACTTCAATTGTATAATGACGTTATGGCAGACAGCAGGAGTGTATGGATTTGTTAGAGGCCAGTAGAGAGTAAGGCAAGAGTGTATATTAACTCCATTTCTGTTCACGTTGTATATTAACAATTTGGAAAGATTCTATTGGAAAGAGCACATAATATTCCACAAACAGGATCTCACCCGCTACTGATAAAGCCATATGGCCAGGATAAAAAATGACCTTCAGTGCTTGAGTCGTTTTCTTTTTTATGGATAATTTGGATATGACAGGAGAAGGCAGGAAATCATTCACGATGTGCATTGGACCGTAAAGGAAGAAGGCAGGTGCTCATTTCTTCAAGGGCAATAAGATTTCATCTACACATACATTCTCTTATCTAGGTTTGTTATTCAGTGTCCAAAACACCTGGAAACCTCTGTTGGAGAATAAAAGGTTGCACTTTGACAAAGCTATTTCTGTAGTGTTTAGATTTGGTGTAACATTGGGCCCCAACCTCTATAATAAATGATTACTATATATAAAGGTAAATGGGTAGCCGGAGTAAATTCTATGGGGCAGGGACCTGGGGTCCTCTAATGTGCATATGATTCAGCAAGCTGAAAGTATGTGCTGTAAATTATGCTTTCACTCCCCTCTAGTTGCTTGAATGACATCAACCACGTAGAACTTGGTGTACCATTCATAGAAGAAAACATCCTTGCTGGCTTCCTCTTATTGTGGAGTTCTGTATGGAAGAAATAGGCTGCTTCATTAGATAGAAAGATTATAGGAGACTGCCCCTGTAAGGGGCGTTGCAAATTCATTTGCTTATTTATATTAAGCCTTTATAAGAAAGTATTGGTTTGTCTACCTTTTTCAACTCCCAGAATCGTTGATGGGAATAAATGAAAGAGGCACGTAATTAAATGTAGCAAGGCGATTGTGGTAGCACATAGCCCTTTGACAACAGTGCCTGATCTACAGCCTTACCTTAATACGATACAACATATATTTCTATTCACTAGGTTCAAGTAAAGCACTATTCACTATTTATATGCTTTTAAGGAGGGAAATAGCAATAGTAGTCAATTAGCACTGTGTCCGTGTGATCATTTTTTGGAGCAAACTACTCTCCATCTAACCTTTTATGTGCTTTTTAAGTAGCACCGAGGAAAGGGTACATTATACTGTTGATAACATCTTTAAATTTTGTACAATGTAGACCGCCTTGCTGTATCGTCAGCAACTTAATTCCTGTTTTATTTGCTCTTCGATTGTGAATTGTTTTGTGCAAGTTAAAAACATTAGAAAGAGGGGCATTGTGTTTTAGTTTGGAAATGTTAGTACTTTTAATAGGCTTTTTTTTAATATTCAATTATATAGAGATTTTTAACAAAATGCACACTCAGTCATCACATGAATTTATAACATCTTTGCGGCATAGATCTTTCTAAACTGTTTCTGTTACGTTACATCACAAGCCATCCTCCACACCTCAGCCTTTCCTACACAATCTTAGCCCAACAGACCCAACCATTTGCCCACACCTTCTTATGCTTAGTCGGACAACCCCAGGCTCCATATACTGGCTGTTCTTGTGCAGCGCACCAGTCCAATCCCCTTCGCCACTGGGAGATCGTAGATGGACGGGGGTTCTCCCAAGCAGCGGCAATGTCTCTCTTTGCCACCATAGTGGCAGTCCCAAGGAAAGCCTTGTCCGCCCTTGTTCCTCCCGTGCCATCTATCACACCCAGATGTAAGATTCGGGGGGTAAGGGGGAACTCCTACCCCAGTCAACTCCTCAACCACTCTATTCCAGTACCTTTCTATGACCTGACATGACCAGGTCATATGATAAAAGTCTGCGTGTGTATCTGTACAGCGCTGGCAATGCACATTGAAGATAGTAAAATTCGATTAGGCACAATCTCGCTGAGACGGTAATTACTCGGGGGGTGGTCATATGGGTATTCCACCAGTCTTTGTTTGTCATGGGCCTATCCATCCCTCTAATCGTATCGCAGGAGGTCTAGATTAGTAGGGGAGTTATTTACTAAGGATCTGTATATTTGGGAGAATCCTCCTTTCCCCAGGGGTCCGATAAGGAGCTTAGCTTCAAGAGGGCTAAACTCCAGCAGTGTGATGCCTACGGGGATTACTGTAGTTAGGGAGTGGCAGAGTTGCAAGTATTTGTGAAACTGTGTATAATTGAGAGAGTATCTCTCTTTTAGGTCAAAAAGGTTCAAATATGTCCCCCCTTCCACACGTCTCTAAGATGGGAAATGCTGATGGTGTCCAATTTCTGAACTCCTTCTAGGGCCACAACATCCCCGATCCAGGTACTTTGCCACAATGGAGTCTGGAATGTAAGTTTGGTTTCCCAGTGAGCATACTTGAGTGCTGCTCACCATGGCAGGAGAAAACATCAGGTAATCGCTGGAATGTGTGAAACGGGTGAGCCATAGAGTATCGCTTGAACCCGTGGGAACCCAAACTCGTTAAGCTCCAGTTGATATGCCGGGTCCGTCCATCCCCTTGTGAACCATTCGTTGATTATCAGAAGCCATGTTGCAGGGTTGTATTGGTAAAAATTGGTCGTGCCTAAACCCCCATCATATGGTGCTCCTTGACAGCGGGATAATGCCACTCTTGGCCTAGATTGTCCCCAGAGAAAATATTTCAGGAGTGGGTCCATGGAGCAAAACCATTGACCTGGGAGGTGAAGCGGGAGGTTTTGCATTACATAAAGGAAGTGCAGTAAAATCATTTTATATAGTGCTGTTTTCCCCATTCCGTTTAGTGGTAAGGTTTGCAATTTTTTCAGGTTCCCTTTTGCTTTCTTCACTAGGGGGGTTTAGATTGAGGGCCTAAGGTCAGCTCTGGGTGAAGTGCTACCCAGATTCCCAAATACCAAAAGCTAAGACGTTGGCTAGGAATGCTGGTTTGCTAGTCAATACATTAGCTGGATCCGTGGAGGGGAACCAGCAATGACTTGGCCGGGTTGAGCCCGAGGCCCGATACCTCTCCAAAGAGCTCTAAAAGCTGAAGACATCGGGTCCAGTTTAAGCTAGGTCTGCCAAAAACAGGAGCACTTTATCCGCGTACAGGGCCAAGCGGTCACTGTGGGATGCGTTCCACTGCCAGCCCTGGATCTGCGCATCTCCTCTAATAAGACTAGCAAAGGGTTTGATCACTAAGGCAAAGAGTGAGGTGGACAAGGGACAACCTTCCCTCTCATAATCAAAAACTCCAGCGAGAGGGTGCTATTAATCAGGACCCGCGCTGATGGGTTACAGTATTTACACCAACCCTCTAAAGTGTGGTCCGATCCATGCCCGGTGCAGCACCTCCTGAAGATAGAGCGAATCTACCGAATCAAAGGCCTTCTAAAAAATCTATCAAGAGAAGAGCCAGGTATGGCAATAAGAGATGCAGATGGCCTAGTGCCACGTGCAATTGCCTGAAGCAGTGTTGTGTGCTGCGATGGGGTATAAAGCCCAGGGCCGGACTGGGAACTGAAAGCAGCCCTGGCAAATTTCAGCAGACCAGCCCCCGTCCGGCGCGTAGCGAGCGAGCGCAGCGAGCGAGCTCGACCGCTACTAGGAGGGTTTGGGGGGGTTCTCCCCCCAAGAAAATTTTGGAAAATGACAGACCAAAATGGTGAATTTTACAGCATATTTTTCATTACATATTCAATTGTATCAACTTTCAAAGCACAGTAAATAGTAGATGATGATCTTAAAGAGCACCAGGTTACCCACCCATTCATATGTACCCATAGACATTCTTTCAGAGAGCACCAAAAATAGACACAAGTAGTGAATCAGAGAGAACAAAGTAAAACTGAGACCAGCCCCCCATATGGTGTGTAGCGTGCAAGCGCAGTGAGCAACCACTACTAGGGGGTAGTTTGGGGGGTTGAACCTCTCTCCCCCAAAAAATTTGAGAGATAAAAAGGCCAAAACAAAATATTTTTCAACACATTTTTCATTACATATTAGATTGTATTAACTTTTAAAGCATAGTAAATTGTTACTCATGTTGTCACACATTAAGCACTGATGGGATCTCACACATGAGCACACAGGCCATTGACAGAGGCCAGAAACTGTGGAAATGTCACACATAAGCACCTAGGCACTGACCCAGGCCTGGTCACACCACCAGGCCCGTACGCATGCAAAGGTCACACATAAGCACCCAGGCCGTAAGCATGGAAATGTCACACATGAGCCTCTAGCTCCAGGTCACTGAGGCGAGAAACTATGGAAATAGCACACTTAATTAAGCACCCAGGTCAGAAAGCATGCAAACGTCACACATAAGCACCCTGGCTGTCACAAGGCATGAAAATGTCTCAAATGGCACCCTGGACAGAAAGCAGGAAAAATTAACACAAAGGCCCTGGCCTTGACATGACACATCTTTAAACAGCCTACTTAAGTGGGTGGCACAATAAGTGTTGCAGGTCCACTAGCAGCATTTAATGTACAGTCCCAGGGTACATGTAGAACCACATTCTGGGGACTAACAAGTAAATTAAAATTGCAATTTGGTGTAAGCCAATTTTGCCATGTTTGAAAGGAAAAAGCGCAAGCACTTTAGCACTGGTTAGTGGTGGTAAAGTGCACTGAGCCCTAAGAGCCAACAAAAATCACCAGTTTTGATGTAATAAAGCAGATGAAACTGGATTTTAATTTGGAGGAATATGAGGACGACAGGGACTTATCTAACCATGTCTCAGCAGTCAGTATTAACAATATGTATCTAAAAAACATTTTACATGTGCTAATGGCGCTGGGACTTTTTCTGGAGCTTCTCCTTTTCCGCCCAGCTCTTTCAACGCCTACAACTTGGGCATCTGTAATGCATATGGAAACAGTGAACTGTCATTGGGGTATGGGCGACATGCTGGAAGATATTGACTGGCGTCAGAAGCTGTCCCACACCCTGATCATGGAGAAGATTTTAGCTACATTAGCCGCAACAGTTTGAGAAGCAGTGGGGCCCCTGCATGAATTTTCCCACAAATGCATTTTGAGAACTTTCTTGCACGAAATATCTACGAGTGCTGCACCTCACAGACCTGAGTTACTTTACAATGGTGTACATGGACCTTCTCATAAAGGGCAAAATGGATCCTTTATCAAGCTTATGAGTGAATACAACGTCTTTCTTGTTATCTCCCCCTACTTCCTCCCCGCAAATTTCCATTATTTCCCCCCTTTCCTTTGCCTCCTCCCCAGCATTTCCTGGCTTTAATGGCGTCACTGGGTTTTAGACACATGACACCGGCCTTGTAACCATAACATACAATTATCTTCTGCTTTATCAGTACAATTCAGTGATCTCGTGTGTTGGGGGGGTCGCAGTGGTGGGCAGTTAGTGTGGTACGGTAAATCTGGTCCCATTCTAAACAGATCAGTTTTACAATTATTCAGAGATAGCAACGAGATGGCTGAGCATGCAATGCAATGCAAACTGTAATGGGAACGTTTTGAAAAGTTAGGAAGAAACTACAACGCGGAAGGCCGGTGTTATTTCTATGAGGCTGCGTGTTTTCTGCTTCTGTACGGTACCTGTACCAATCAATGCCTCTTAAGTGATGAATGTGCTCTGACTTCAGGCTCTCCTTACTGCAGCATGATGGTCTCTTTATATCATTTTGTAGTGGAAGGCAAAATAGAGTGAGTCAGTGTAAAATTGCTATAGATTTCGCGTATTTGTTTGATTACATATTTGACTGCCGGCCTGAGCAAGATAGCAGTACTCATGAGATAAACAACAGTGCGGAAATAGAAGCCACTGTTTCGGGGTAGATCATAGATTATCTTGTTGAATCAATCAATGAGCTGCTTCAGCATGTACAACCACTTAACCCGCCTCGAAGCGTGTGGCACCACCCGCAGGACTCCTTCTCACAGCCCCCTCACACTTCGAGCGTCCGCGCTGTGCATGCCAAGCGTGCCTCAGACCGGCTAGGCAGCCACAGGAGGCAGGTGCCGTGAGTGCATATCCGCCCGTGCAGGGTCAGCTGCAGCCTTGGCAGGGCAAGCGTACACTGAGGGTAGTACATCTACTGGGGAGGTCTATTTTGAGGGCAGTCAGAGAAAGCACCAACCTGGTGGTGTATGTGAGCATGGGGGATAACACCGTATGTCATAGACGGCCAGTATATGGTTGTGTGTCCCATTCTGCTGCAGTGCTGCTGCTGTCCATACCTGTGCCAGAAGAACTCTCCATTCCCTTTATTTGCTTTAGCTATCAATGGTGTCCATACCTGAGTGTACCTGGGCAACGACCCTCTGCCTGAAGCACCCTCAGGAATATGTGCTGAGAGACTGCACCGAAAGGGGCACGTGCTGAGCACCGGAAAACACGCACCACAAAGGGACACCAGCCTAGGCAAGAAAGGCATTCTGCTGCTGCAGAAGGGCAAGAGTCTAATCCATACATTAACCACCCCACCCATGACTTCTGGTGCTCATACCTGAGTATAGGGGACCCTTTGAAACTTGCAGCCCTTCATACGCCCATGCCTTGACATGGGGCCCCTTTCAGCTACACTTGCTTCTGCCTTCCTGGGGTATACACCTGGTCAAGCAGGGCGTTCACAAGGTTTCAAGGGTAATATTTTCTTAGTGAACTGATAAATAATTATTGTGTGAACCAGCATTCGCTGTAGTAGTGTGACCATTTAGGAGAGGAGAAAACTTTCTGCTTTCATCATGGTCATCTCATAAAGCCTGATGATGGTAGCAAGTATGTCAATTAATGATGGATGGTACCGCAGCATGAGCCCCCTTATGTCCGTTCCTGTGCAAGGACCCCGTTCTCCCTTCCCCTGCTACCTACTGCTTCCCTGATGCCTAAGCGCAGGCCCGATGCCTGCATTCTTACAGCTCATTTCCTCACACCTGCATTTGTTCACACGACTCACTCACATTCCCACTCAATAGCTGTCTTACACACGACTACCCTTCAGTGTGAGCACACTTCACTTCAATCGCACTTCCATTCACCCACACACTCCCATATGCTCACACTTCCACTCACAGCAGGCTGTAGCAGTCACAAACATAATTTTACACATACATTTGCACTCAGTACCATTCATGAATACCAACGTTCACACATTTGCACCCGTGCAGACAATCCCTCCCTCACACAACGTACAAACACGGAGGCTTTCGGGCATGCTGGAATTTTCCTACATTGGCCTACACCCTCATTCACACTGACCCACACACTCCAGTTTGCTCACACTTCCACTCACAGGCTGTAGAAGTCACAAACATATTTTTACACATACATTCGCACTCAGTACCATTGATGCATAGCTACTAAGGTTTCAGATTACATATGTGTGACATTTTCAGAATTTCACTGTAATTATGAGTGACATTCAACGACTATAAGTGACACTTTCTCGCGAACATAAATCAAGCAACGGCGATGAGGCAAACATATACATTTTAGAAATTACACCCATTTGAGCAACGAGAACGTCTAAGATTATCTTTAAACTGCTGCAAAGCATCGGTAATGGAGGGTCAGTCCTCCCTGACATGTGCTAAAAACAATACCACATCCTTCAGCTTTCTCCCACGCACATACTCCTTCAAAACACCAACTCTACTCTTCAAAACGCTCTCATACACTAGCATAATTTCCTCTAATCCTACACTTTATACTTGCTAGCACTACAGTAAAGCGCATCATGGACATGTCTCCACCCAGTGTAAAATTGCCATTCCATGCTACAATACCTTACCAGAGTGATCATTAAATCCAGACGTCCTTCTGTAAACTACTGCTGCTTTAACTGGGCAGATGGTAAGTGGCACTGAGTACCTGCACCACTTTCATTTAAATGGGAGAGCATCTGTAATTCTCAGCAATGCTGTACGATTTAATGGGAGAACCACTCCATAGGAGGAAATATGTATTGTGGATAAGTAACAACAGCACTTTTTGTATGTTTTCATTTAAAGTACTGCGTGCACCATTTCACAACTATACATCACTCTCCCAACTGCAGACGTCACTCTGTGGGCATGGATTGAGAGCACCATCTGCACAGGACACTAGCCAACTATTGGGATTAATGAGTTCTAGTAAATTGCCAATCGCCTGAATTGGTGCTGGCATTGCTCTAATAGCAGCAGTCGCTGGGCCTCTCTTGACTTTGGGGGCTCAGTGCTGCATTAAAGAGTTGACAGGCTGCAGAATCCACCTTCCCAGCTGCTAGTTCAGGTCATCAAGAAGTCACAGGCTGTGGTCTGCTGTGCCTCTTCAAATAATACAACACATCACTCGCCTGGACGGACACAAGTGCCAAGACCATTTCCGGAACACACGTGGAGCCAGGGCAGGTTAAGAATGCTTTGTATGACAGGCCTGCCCAGACCACCGGAATCTCTGCTTGGGGACCAGGGACTGGGAAGGCAGTAGTGGCACAGCAGGACTAAAAAAACATTCCTGCCTGGTGTCAGTGCGCGCGATGTCCTCCACAGCAGAGTAGCACTGAGAGGTCGCCCATGGACTGGAGGCCCTCAGTCAGGGCCCGAAATTATATTTAAATTGTAGTTAGTGCTTTAATTAAATAAATGAATAAAGAGTTGAATGGAGCCTAACACGCCACGGTACCACCCTGAGCCTGGGAGAGCAGTGAGCAGAGCTACAGGCTCAGTGTCTATCAGGCTGTTAAGTTAGAAAACGATTAATACTTCAGTGCCCCACACAGCAGCCTCTCCGTGATAACACTGTCAGTCTATAATGGTAAATGCGACCTTTAGTTTCCGACTAAGTCCGGTCGCAGGACAGCAGCATGATGAGGCACACTGACCAAGTGGGCACAGGCAGCGCTGTGAGAGTAGTGGCTGCCACTAAAACTAAATAAACGTGTAACTCCACCGCGGCCCCGCCCAGCTCAGGAGAAGTTTAACTACCAGGCTCCCCTCTCTCATAAAATGAACACACTTTAGCAGTCATGAGTGACGCCGTGCTGTTACGTGAACCCAGGGCAGGGACTACTCAGCAGCCCCAGGCCCTCCTCCCCCCCGCCTCTCCTTCCCCCCCCCCCCCTCTCCTTCCCTCAGGCGGCCTGACCTTCGCGTGCCTCCTAAATGTATTAAGGGCAGCACTGCGCAGAGTAGTACACTGTCATACCAAAAAGTCTATCCAGTGCTTAATTTGAATCCGCTCTGCCCGCAACAGCGCCTACCTGGCCCCTGCCTGCCCTGGTACTGAAGCGCAGCCTTGACCCTGAACTCAACTGCCAGCAGCAGGCTGTGACTAAGCTGTAGTGTGCTATTATAGCCTAGGAATAAAGACGTGCTCTGCTCTGCCTCTAAAAGGTATACTTTGAGATAACTGAGTGAGTGCCGTGATGGACCTTTACAGGCCTCCAGCCGCGATGAGACTCACCTGGGAATGTGTGTGGTCCGGGACTCGACTCGCACGGTAATGAGGCCCCACTGCCTGTTCACAGTCTAGTACAAGTCCAGGCCAGGGCATAAGAGATTGCAATAATGGAAACAACACTCAATGGAAACAACACTCACCTGACGGCTGGCGGCCAGCACTAGCAGACATTCGGCAGCAGGGACACTGGGACAGGGGAGGGCGGGGGCTAGAAATAATTAAATTATGGGTGGCAAAAGAGAGGGCCTCTCGTCGTCACGGTCCTGCACAAGCCCCAATGCGCATGTGTCACCTCCAGTGGCCGTGCCGGCCAGCCCCACCCCCTAAAGTGGGTGAACTGAAGATAAAGATTAAAAGCAGGCCGCGCAGACGCGGCGGTGGAGGCATCTGCGCGCTGCGTGCGCACGCAACCTACCCACCCCCTAAAATGGCACTGTTGCTTGCAATGCATTATTTCTCCAGCAGAGATTCAGTAAATTGCTTGTTTTTCCTCACGGACTTGGAGGTAGGAGAGAGTGAAATGCAGGCACGCAGCAAAGTACAGTAGTAGGTAAGTGACTACTACTGTACTGATCGTACAAAAAATCAGCCTTTAGCAACAAAACCGGCCCCCCGGCCAAAAACCGGCCCCCACCCCTGGCAGCCTACCGGGGGATTGCCCGGTGCCCGGCATTGCCAGTCCGGGCCTGATAAAGCCGCATTGGTCGGGATGTATCAGGGCAGTAAGCACTTGCTTGAGGCGTACCGCCAGAATCGTGGCTTATATTTTGACTTCCAAGTTTATTAAGGAAATTGGTCTGAAATCCAAACAAGAGGTAGAGGGTGGGTTAGCCTTCAGTATGACCACAATCGTGAGCATATCTATGCCTCTCGGGAAGCCTCCTGATTCAATTGCTTCCGCGTATAGAGTTTGGCGGTGTGGAGTCAGAATCTCTCGAAATGTCGATTAGCATTCTGCTGGATAACCATCTGGTACCGGTGTTTTACCAGGGGCTAGCGCTTGAATGGCTTTTCCACTTCTTCTTTTGTAATGGGTTGATCAAGGACTCATTGCCAGCCGAGCATGTAATGTAGAATCGAGATCATGCGTGACTGAGGTATATGCAAACTGAGTGAAGTGCAAAAACTTAAAACAGAAAATCCTCTGAACAATCACCCCAACCATTCCCCCGCCCCATACTTCTCGCTCTGAAGCATCTGTCGCCCTAACACAAACAATTTGAACAGATGTAACAACATCATCCAGCAATTAATTAAACTCCCTAGCGAAGCCATGGAAATCACACCCTCCAAGGACCTCTGCAACAAGCTTGGCTCCTACTTCCACTTGAAAATCAAGGCCCTCTATGACAACTTTAGGTAACAGACTCCAAAAACCACCCTTCCTTCTAGCGACAACAGCCAGCCCACCATCTCCGCCTGGACCCCGGTCACCGCCAAAGATACCACCACGACCATGAAGAGCACTCACTCAGGAGTCCCCACGGACCCGTGCCTGCCGCACATCTTCCTCAGAGCGCTGCTGCCATAGCTCCCAAGCTACGATGCACCATCAACGCCACCTTCGAATCTGGCACTTTGCCCCACAACTGGAAACACGCAGAAGTCAAGCCCCTCTTAACCCCTTCCGTGCTTCGAACGTGCAACGGTCGTCGCGCGCACTACCTCGCTGGTGCTGCGCACGACCGTTGGACGTCCGAATCCCGTTAGCGCGATCGAACGTCCGCACTGGGGCGGATTGTTCGACGCGCTAAAGGGGTTAAAGAAACCCTCTGCAGACCTGAAAAACTGTTGACCCATCTCTATCCTTCCCTTTGCAGCCAAGGTCACCGAGAAGATCGTCAATGCCCAGCTGACCTACTTCATCGAAGAGAACGCCATTTTCGACTCTTCCTATTCCGGATTCCGCTGTAACCACCCTCCACGCCGCCACAGACATCTGCACGGTCCTCGAACAAGGCCACACTGCGGCCCTCATCCTGCTAGATCTCTCCGCAGCCCTCAACACCATCTCCCACTGCACTCTTGTAACCAGACTCCATGAAGCTGGCATATAGGGAACCGTTCTCGACTGGCTTCTCTCCTTCATCTCAGGCAGAACCCAAAGGATCAGACTCCCGCCTTTCTTCTCCGAACCCACCAAGATCAACTGCAGAGTACCCCAAGGATCATCGCTCAGTCCCACGTTCAACATCTACATGGCCCCATTCGCCGCCATCGTCAGACAGCATGGACAAAGCATAGTATCTGGCGCCGACGACAAGCAGCTCATCCTCTCCCTTACGAAGGACCCCAAAACCACTAGACTGCTTCCAGGAGGGAATAAAAGACGTCGCAGCTGGGATGAGCAGCAGCTGTCTCAAGCTCAACTCGGAGAAGACAGAAGTCCTCGTCCTTGGACCCACCCAACTCAGCTTGGGACAACACCTGGTGGCGCACCGCCTTTGGCAACCTCCCCACCCCCGCAGCCCTGAATCTCAGCATCATTCTCAACTCCTTCCTCACCATGAATCTCCAGGTCAACACCGTTGCCTCCACCAGCTTCAACACCCTCCGAAAGGCCTTCAAGTGGATCACCCCCCCCCCCCCGAAGTCAGAAAGACCATCCCTCACGCACTCATAACCAGCAGACTGGATCTACGGAAATGTTCTCTACGCTGGAATCAACAAATCCCTGCTATGCAAACTCCAGACCCATTCGAAACAACGTGGCCAGACTTGTTCTCAGCATCCCACGACATGAGCTCATCACCCAACACCAGTGAGACCTCCACTGGCTCCCCGTCGAGAAGGGAGTAAGCTACTCACCCACACCTACAAACCCCTCCACAACACTGGACCCAAATACCTCAACGAGAGAGTCTCCTTCCACGTACCCAAAAGAAACCTCCGCTCCGGGAAACATCCTTTACAACGCAACTTTTACCATGCAGTGCCTTTAGGACGCACCTTTTACAACGCAAACCATTACAACGCATTGCGCTGGGGGGCGTTCTAGGATAGGGAATAGGTTTAATTTACTATCCAACACCTTCCCTACTATCCATGGGGACTGGAGTTGGAATAGTAAATTAAACTATTCACTATCCAGCGCCCCAAAGCACTATGCGTTGTAAAGGCATGCGTTGTAAAAACCGCGTTGTAAAGGCATGCGTGTTAAAAGCATGCGTTGTAACGTCATACATCCCTCCGCTCTGCCGACCTCGCCCTAACAGAAACCCCATGCATCCGCAGAACCAGAGCGGGTAGAAGAGCCTCCTACATCGTGGCCAAGGCCTAGAATGAGCTCCCAAATCAACATCAGACGCTCCCCCCTACTCTGCACCCCTTCAGGAAGAGCCTCAAGACCTAGCTTTTCGATGACTCAGAGCTGCACCCCTCCCCCGTGAGATTTGAGACCCTCTAAGGTGAGTAGCATGCTTTAAAAATTCCTGAGTAATTGATTGATTACAGTTGGAAGACGAGGTAGTGGACCCCTCCCGAGTGCAGGATGTGTCAAGTCTCATTATGGTAAACTATTAAGGACTGCTTTAAAGTCCGATCCTGTGCTCACTCATACTTGTACCTAGCATCTAATACCACTGGGATGTGAAGAGGACTGTTTCACCAGAGTCGCTGAGTGTGTGAGCTGGGGAGCCTCTCTTCGATGTTCTTTTCTCCTGCCCCTTTCTGCTGCGAGTTTCCATCTAACCTGACTTCGGCAGGGGATGCGGATGCTCCTCCATGTGCACCTCCGGGTGATCTGGACCATGTCCGACCCTTACCTCGGCCCCTGCGGGACCGCGTGTGCCTCCTCCGTTTTCCCAGTGACTTGGCTGCTTTGGTGTTGGTGTTATGGTGTTTCAGAAACATCGCTGTCTCTCTCGCAAGGGGCATGGGGTATTCTTCGGTAGCCCGCTTCCAGTCCCTTCTGGGGTTTCGAAGAAGTGACTCTTGTTATTCAGGATGACTCTGAGACGGGCTGGGAACAGGAGTCGGTATGATACATTCAGTGCCCGCAGTTTCTGTTTAAACGCCTTGCAGGATCTCCATTGAGTTTGAACTTCTTTATTATAATTGGGAAAAATCATTACTCTAGCCCCTTGATAAGAAAGGTTGGTTTGAGAACATGCCTCCTGTAGAATACCATCCCTGTCTTTAAGATTGATTATGCATGCTATTATCTTTCTGTGCTATACCCCAGGGGGCGGTTTAGGCACCAGGGTGCAGTGCTCCACTACAAACCATGGGAACAGGCTCTCCAGGGGAATCTATGTTCTAAACCAGTTTTCCATAAAGATAGCCACCTGGGATGGTTCCGCCCCTCCTGTATGCCCACTAAGCGAAGATTGTTCCTACAGTGATTTTCGAGGTCCTCCGCGCTCACTAAGAAGTTCTGCTGTGTGGGACAGCAGGCGTGTTACGTGGGCCCTAATCGTCGCTATATCATCTTCAACATTGGAAATTCAGGATTCTACTTCAGTGACCCGGGTTGTGACATTACGGAGGTCTTGTCAAATGAGAGCGACGTCCACAAACACTTCCCCAATTTTAGTTTCAACTGACTTTGTTGTGAACGTATCTAGGACCCTATTTAAAACATTCCTGATTTATGCCCTTATGTGGTTATACCAAATCATATCTTTATAAAGGCACAAGAATCATATCCATATTAAGTCATAGCCAATGCAGTCCAAATACGGCAAGGCTACTCCCATAGACTCCTAGAAAGCACAACGCGTTCATAAACAAACCAAGCCTCCAGCAGCCCGGGGAATTCCCCCAGCTTCGGTACTGATTTGTCCTAGAACTCCGGGAGTCCTGAAAGAACTGCGAGTTCTTAGTGACGTCTTATGTCCAACCTTACGTCAGGCACCTTCCAGGTATAAATATACCAACATCTGCCTTAAGCAACACACAGTGGTTTGGAGCAGATCGGCTATCTACTTGCCCGACACCCTGCTGATGCGAGTACCGAAGGAAGCCGACCCTCCCTGCTGACGCACTGAGAGAGACGCTGTTGTTTCTCCTGCCGAGAAATCTAGCTCCAGTGTTTCCCTGTCACCCTCGCGGGTTGCTGGGAGATCGAGTCCTGAGAGAGAGATACAAGACCTCCTTCATTCTATACCCAAGGTACGGAGCTGATTAGACCCTTAGAGAATTCTTGATTCAGATTCTTGGCAAAAACTATAACTCATCTACTCCTTCCCACGTACTAGGCTTAGGTTAGGTACACCGGGGTAGGCGTATCTTAGAAATACCAGTTGAGTACGTTTAGTCATTATTTTATCATTGTATGTATTTTATCCATTTTAAGTATCTTATGGCTCAGAAACCATATAAATGCTTTTACAGTATTATTTCCTAATACTCATTTTACTGTATGCACTTTACTTTATGACAAGTATTGCAATTGTGACAATTTACTTATCTTGCATGAGAAAGAAGACTGCTCAATAAATAACCCTTTTATTGAAAACGCCTGTCTCTCTTTTTCTCTGCACTTCTGGTGAAACGAAGCATGCACGATTGACTGAGTGAAATAGCTATTGTTTCCGCGACTCTGGAGATATACTTCTTGTTCTGGGGGAGCAAAGTTGTCATGTTTATGCGGTTGTCAGAAACTAATCCCTTCTTGTCTATTCAGGAAAGTTAACACCTTCGTATTTACTCTAGAAAGTTTCTAGTGACCTCTGAGCTAGCTGGCACACACAATTAAGTCTAACATATTCAATAGAGACCTAGTCGACCTAAGTCCTACGTCTAAACTATTGTTTATGTTATTCCAATGCGCAGAGCCTATTGGGAATATAGGAACTACACTACATGGCGCCCAACGTTTGGTAAGGCGATAATTTAACGCTAGATAATAAAGTAACTCAGTCGTGCTTTTCACACAGACCCCTTTTCCCGTAAAAACTCCAATAGACGTCTGGAGTGGGTAAAAGGTTAATATCCGCTAAGACTTGGTAGGAAGAGATTTCTATGTATTAGTTTTTGATTTAGTCAACATTGAAGGATACAGTGTTCCAAAATATTGTGCACCAAGGGCCAGATGTAGGAGCCCAAATACCGGTCGGTAACGGCCGAATTCGGCCGTTACCGACCGGTATTTGGCGATTGGGATGTAGGGGCATCATTTTACAGATTCAGTAAATTTACCGAATCGGTAAATTTACCGATTCTGTAAAATAACGAATCGGTAATTTTACCGATTCGGTAGAACCCAGATGTAGATGGGACTCTTCTGAGTCGCAAAGGCCTTTCACATTCGGTATTTTACCACTCAATCCAATTGGGTGGTAAAATAACGAATACTGGTGTGCATGCACATGTGTGCATGCACACCTATGCAATGTGACACACAGACATGCCCTTGGGGTGGAATTGGGGTGCTAGAGGGTGTCAAAGTGACACCCCCTGCACCCTTGCAGGATTCGGTATTTACAGATTCGGTAAATACCGAATCGGTATTGCCCATTGATTCCTATGGGCTTCATGGCCCATAGGAGTCAATGGGCAATACCGATTCGGTATTTACCGAATCGGTAAATACCGAATCCTACCGATTTCGTCATTCTCAATTTTGAATTACCTACATCTCCCCCCATTCATATTTACCGACTCTTAAATACTGATTCGGTAAAATTCGGTATTTAAGAGTCGGTAAATATGATTTACCTACATCTGGCCCCTAATCTTTGTTTCCTTCAAACTTGATCTGCAAACTTTCAGTCAGTAAAATGACGAAAAAGTGACGAAGAAAGCGAGAGAGCTAGACTAGCAACTCAACTTTTGGCAGAAGACACAAGTCTCCAATAAAATAAACCGGATGCAAAACTCATCCCGGTAAATGTAAGGAAAACCATAACTATAAAACTTATAGAAAATGGAGTATCATCAAGAGGTGGTACAGTCATATTTGTTGTCGAGGCACATGAATATCGGCAGACAGAGGTATTCTATTCATGGATAACTTTTCCAGCAGCAAATGCTGTGACACACAAGTTCCACTACTACAAAGCAGGGGAACCTCCAGAGGAATACTCCCCTTTCGAGGAAGTTGAAATTCTACTAACTTACCAAGAGCATGAGCTCTGGTTTAATGGCGCCATAAAACATCAAAATCACATTACCAGGCTCGGTCCACTGGGTAGACCAGGAGCCACATGGCCGGTTCTAGCCAGCTATACACCAAATCCTGACATTGAAAAATTTCAAACGAAGAACTTTTAGTCCAGCTTAAAGAATTAACAAAAGCATATAGACAATTAGTTCAATTGATAATTGACGGTACAACCTGCCGCCAAAAATTAAAAGAAACAAATATAGCAGACCAACCTTTTGAACATTCCAGAATAATTGAAGAATTAGGGAGAGACAGTTTGGATGGGAAACCACTAAAACCACAACTAACAGAAAATCCTGAAAAGACTTTCATTAAAAATAACTTAATAACTCCTAAAAAGAAGTGGGAGGGTAATAAGCAAACCTCTCACAGGAAAAAACAGTTTCAGACAAGGGGGCAAGTCTCAACAAAGGGAGCCCTCTGAAAAAAGATATAACCTTAGAAATAGGGACAATTTAAGAAAACCTGACAGATATCAAGATATTGATACACGTCCCTCTCGATCTTTTCAGACTTCCTCACAGAAATCGGAAAGAAGAGGACGGTCATAACATAAAGAAGAGCGCGTCAAGTCCAAAGACAAAGAACATGCTCATCAAAGTAAAAAAATACTATTTCCCAAAAAGAAGGTAGCCAGTATTAAAGTAAAACATGCCGAGGATCCTGAGGACACAACTCAAGAACGGAGAATGGGCCCAAACAATGCTAGACAGCGCAGCAGAAGTGACCATAGCTCGCAAGATCCTGATGAATCTTCTGGAGACAGTGGACACGAATGAATACATTCAGGTGGAAACTGCAGACACCCGAGTTAGTGTGTCCCATAAATTATATGAAATAACATTACATATAGAGGGGGACAAAACTAGGAAAATAAGAGGTCTCTTTTGGGGGAATCTATCTAAAGGCTATGATATCCTTCTAGTAGAGAAAGATTGGCCACCAGAGTTTGTCAGGGAGTGCCCACATGGCGAAGAAATGATTATGCCTGCCTTCTCAAATCACATTCCAAATCATAAAAAATACACATATGCAAAAAAATGGGTAGTAGCCGAAGCCCCTGCATTATATAAAAATCATGTAGGATGGGATGAGGATTCTCCTCCCCATAAAATCCAGTTAAAAAATTAACCTACTGCACAGAGGCAGTATCCTGTTAAGCAAGAAGCTAAAAAACAAGTCAGAGAGATCTTAGATGAACTTGAATACCAGGGGGGATTGAAACATGCACCTCACAAATGAACAATCCTTTGTTTCCTGTCTCCAAACCAGATGATTCATATCGTCTAGTTTTGGACTACAGACACCTAAACTCTTGTTGCAAAACATTTGCAGTACAAAATTCACACAGTGCAGCACTGATGAATAACATCGTGCGCAAGAAATATAAAACATTAGAAATTTCAAATGTTTTTTTCTGTCAAAACATTGCACCAGAAAGCAGGTATTTGACCGCTTTCTCCAGCATGGGGGCCCAAAAGCAATTTTGTCGTCTCCCACAGGGATTAAAGAATAGCCCAGGATTATTTTCAGCCAGAGTAACAGAGTTACTACAAATATATGATGATGAGCCATTATCTTATGTCGATGACATCTATCTTACAGACAATGACCTGGAGACACACTTGAATAGAGTGAACACCATCATACTTGGGTTCGCATCTGAAGGGTACAAATTTAACTTCAAAAAGTCACGAATTGCCCACCTCAACTATTTTTAGGATATGAGTTATCAAGTGAAGGCAAAAGCCTAGCAGATAACTTCTTAGAAAAGTGTGCAGTACTCCAAGTTTTTCAGCGTTTTACGCTGAAAAACTGACAATCAATTCTAGGTTTCCTGAATTTCGGAAGAACTTACATTCTAAATTATGCAGAGAGGGTTAAACCACTCTACGAATTGATAAAACCTGATTTCAAAGCAATTAATTGGACTCAGAAACACACAGAAATATTAAGATCATTACAAACAAACATGTTAACTAAAACAAAACTGCAAACACGCGCAAACGAACGCAACCTCGTAATCCGAGTCATCCCAGGAAGATGCAGATTTACATACCTGACCTCTAATCCGGGAGAAACTGTACCAATAGCTTATAAATGACACTTGTACACACAAGCTGAAATGAAATTCAGTTCTACTGAAAAAAATCTATCTGCGGTTCAAACGGCTGTAGCAAAAGAAAAAGCCCAAGCTCAAGGGAAAAGAATATCTGTTTTAACAGCAGTATCAGCCCTTGAGGCAGTAACAAGACCGAGCATTCCAAATAATATGGCATTAGATCCAAAATGGATACAATGGGTTAATTTCTCTTGCTGCAACTGACGTGATACACGCATTTGATCCCAAAATAAAAAAGCTAGAACATCTAGAATACAAACAAGATTGTCCTCTGTCGATCGAAATTCTGGCGCTGGAACAGTACACCTGTGTAATCTATACAGATAGATTTGCACAACACTACGTTGTGGATAAAAAAGTTTACAATGCAGCATGCGCGATTGTTAAAGGTCGCTGGCGCATAGGTAAATTCAGACCAATGGTCACTAAAACTGAATCAATCAGAAGCTGTACAGCCCAGCGAGCTGAACTACGAACTTTGAAGATGGCGCTTGAAAATGCAGATCGCGAATTCCCCACACTAATATAGTGTGCGATTCACATTACTGCGTGGAATCTTACAATAATTCCATGCAGACCGGGATTAAAAACGGTTACAAAGATGAGACAGGTGACACAATAAAACATAAAAAACTTTGGGAACAAGTAGCTCTTTTGCAGAAAGAACTACGAAAGACTCACGTGATACATACGCAGAGTCTTCAACGTGATGGCGTTCACGTTTCAGGGAATTCATTGGCTAATAAAGCCACAGCGGCAGCTGGTCACCCGGCTTCCGTAGCTACAAAAAAGTGTTCTAAAAAAACAAATAGATGGAGAAACGGTACTAGCAGTAAAAGCCTCTATGGAAGGCAATTATATGGCGTTACCTCTAAATTATCCACTCGGAAATACATACATAATTGATGCGAACTCCGTTCCGTTTGCTCAAATCCCTGGAGTGGGGGGATAGAGTAATTCCAAACACGAACCGGAGAGTCTACTTGATTCAAGAAGCACACATGGGAATGGGTCTGAGGCACCAAGAGATTCTGAAATCTCTAATAGAATTGCAATCAAGATACTAGTGGCCGGGAATGAGCGTGCAAGTTTATAACTTTGCAATGGATTGTCAGGACTGCAATAGAGATCGTAGTTATGAACCGGACCAGATATCTGACTCTAGCACAGTGAGACCAGCCCAGACACCTCTATTAGACAGCATTAGACTATCTACACGCAAACGTCCGACAAGACAAATGCGATCCCATAAATATTCAGACGAGATTCATTTGGATGTGGCCCCAGCGCTCGGCTGACGCCAGAACTGTTATAAAAGATTTGCGAGTCTTTATCGGCACATACGTAATTGGCATGCTACATTCTGACCAGGGTCCTGCGCTTAGCTCTCGAGCTTATAAAGAGGCCATGACCAGCTTGGGCATTGCATTGCGGTACTCTAGTCCATTCCATCCTGAGGGAAATGCGGTTGTGGAGAGAAAAAAACGTGACATAAAGCAATCTATAACAGCAAGGGTATTAGGTTCGGGTGATGGGTGGGTCAAACATCTAATAAGTGTCCAACGTAGTCTTAATAATCTGCCAAGAAATTCTCTGGGTGGAATCACTCCGTATGAACTTTTGTTTGGTACAAGAATGATAATCGAAGATCTCGACTATCAGACTTCAGTGGTGGAACAAAAAGCTTTTGATATCAAAGATCGTTTGGCTGTTTTACAGGACTTGAATGAAACAAGAAAAAGTCTAAGTAACACAAAGCAAGAGCCAACGGCCACTGAAGAAAAACCATCTGTCCCAGCAAGACCTGTCTGGATTCCAACGTTTGGGGATCTGGTCAGAGAAAAGATCGCGGTGAAGAAGGAATTTGGGCCTTCTTACAGGAAAGCAGTACCTGTCTTAGCTATCAGCGGAACAAGATCAGTAGTACTACCGCCCCTTGCTGGTAAAAAGGAGAACTGAGTTGTATCAATCGACCTGGTGAAACCACAACCATGTGGCCAATAATAAGTAGTAGGCCCAGTGGACTCCCAAGAAGTAGCAGAAGACCAAATCTTGCTACAATCCAAGAGGTTCAAACTGAGAGACTAATCACATTCGATAAAGCTGCAGTGAATAAAAAAGGACTATGCAACAAAGCCATGGAACTTGTGCCTCTTGAAACCCAAATTGCAACAGTTCGTCAAGAAACACCATTCTACAATGATGTAGCCTCGGACTATACAAATATGACAAAGGAAGAAACAAATCCAAAGTTAATGAAAATCCGGAAGCAATTCCAACAATTGACAGAACTGCATCTGGCTACTTTATCAATTTCGATGACTTTTCTGATGATCCAAGTGAACATGAAGACAAGCCAGTAAAGAAAACTTTCAAAGAAAAAGTAAAAAACTCTTTCATCAACTTGGAGAAACATATCTGATTTCACCATGGTTTGAATTGTGGATTGTGTTCGGTGTACTTTTCCTCCTGCTCTGGCTCATTTTAGTTTTAAGCTTGGGAAGAATGATTGATGGAAAATACAGTACAATGGACACAGCAAGTCAGAACATCAACTTGGTTCTAAAACCTCACAGATCCTCTCACATTGAAAAAAGATAACTATCATCAGTGAACATCACAGCCATTCCTATACCTGGTGGTGTAGCATGGGACAATACTGATTACGAAATCTATGGCCCGGTTGAACTCTTGAAATATCTGCATCAGTTCAAGATTTCTTGAAGTGACTTTGTATTACCTAGTACTTTCTCTGATGATTGGGACTTTGAAAATATTAATATTATGATATCAGATTTAGAAATGTCAGCAAAATTTACTAAACATGATTATTTACAAGGTTCATCAAATTATGAAGAAATGTATTGCTTTAATCATTTTGGCATTTCTATTTGCATATATCTGCTAATCCTAGAAATGTTTTCAGTTATAATCAGTGGGAACATTGTCCAACTCTGCCAAAAGGCAGCTCAAAAACATTTTATGACGAAATTCCCATACTTTTCAGGGTTTAATATTACTGATCCAGAAACGTTTTATTTTAAAATTATGAATAAGACAGGAATGAAAAACATGTTGACAAATACTAAACTGATTTATTCTGAAAAATGTTATGAAAAAATGTCTACATTTGGTTTTGAATTTTGGAAAAACAACATTGAGACAAAAACTGTCTCGGGTACAAAAGAATGGCAGGTACAAGGTTTAGAATCATTATTCAGAGCCTGCATGATCCCAGAACAAATAATGTTCCTGAATGATACCATTGAACAAACAACCTGTCATGGCCTAGCCAAGATAACAGATTTAAACAACCCGTCTATACCAAAGCCTATGCCTGATAGAAATAACACTACAGATGAGTTAGACGTGTCCTATATTTTAAAACAAAACAGAACTAATCCTGATTGGAACAAATGGTTGATCTGGCCCACAGACACTAATAACTGTCAAGATAGATTCCTGAACAAAATACAGGGGTTCAAACAGAACAGGCCAGACCCAAGATATTCCCAGAGACAACATCCAGGGATAATAACAACATACAGTGTAGGAAAACTATGCCTTGAATGGCTACAAAAATCCACACTACCGGAGGATGAGCTTCGCGGGCAAGCAAGATGGCCGCGTAAGCTCGGAGCTTCGGAGACCCTCCGATCCTCCACATAAATCCTGATGAGAATCCTGATCCACGATAGTGGAATATTGTGGGTGAACGGTTGCTGAGGCGGGACTCGTTGTCCGATTCAAAATCCGACACTCCTAGGTGGAGTTACACAGTGTAGAAGATTCGTGCCCGGGACGTGCTACTGCCCGTGCGGTGGTTGACGACGGCTACATTGTCGCACGGAAGCGGTGTGGTGTGTGAGTGACTACTCCGCTGGCCCAACGAAGCACGCGGAGTCGCGGAGTGGGACGGTGCTCATCAGCAACGGTGTTCGCGGCGCCCGATAGTCGCATTGAAGAGTCGGTGTGGCCCTGGTGTGTGATCCATTGTGCTGGTCCCCAAACCCATCATGGCGGGCAGAAGCGAGTCGGACAAGGCGAGGGTCCGTGGGAGTAGGAAAACTACGTATTCCCAATCGAACAATATGGATCGCTATGCCCAGCAGAAGAGCTCGCCGGGTGCAGCTGCCCGGCCTAAGGACTCAAATCGGAACGAGTCGCAAGACACGTTGGACCCGACACTCCGGGACGACATGGGAGCCATTACGGGCATCAAAACGGAGATGCATAAGCAACATGAGGTCCTGACGCATAAAGTCGACACCCTGGCGATTGAGGTCAACTTGATTAGAGCCGTTCTGGCCAAGACCAACGATAGGGTCAAATCGTTGGACATTAAAACCGCGAGCCTCACAACTGATGTATCAGACCTACAAACAGAGGTCTGAGACTTGAGATCGGCCAACGATCTTTTCGCGAGGCGGCTGGATGATTTTGAAGGACGTGCCAGGCGACAGAATGTCCGAATCATCGGCGTACCAGAAGGGGCAGAGGACTCTTTTCATGGAAGACCTGATACAAACTCATCTGGCCCCTGCAGGCCTCAGCCGTTTCTTCTCAGTGGAACGAGCTCATAGACTGCCAGGGGGACGCCCGAAAGTGGGTGCCCCGCCGAGGCCCATTATAGCACGGCTGTTTAACTTCAGGGATCGAGATGCTATCCTGCAGGCTTCAAGAAGAAACGGGCCGCTCAAGTTCCAAAATACGGACATAAACTTCTATCCGGACTTTACTCGGTCGGTACAGCGGCGGCGACAAAGCTTCACGGGGGTGAAGAGGCGACTCAGAGAACTTGGGATGAAGTACTCGATGATGTTCCCCGCGAAACTGCGCATTGAACATGATGGCCGTGCCATATTCTTTGATTTGCCTGAAGTGGTGAGCGAGTGGTTGGACACTTTGCCGCAGAGACATGATGTACGCGAGGAACAATCGGAGGGCGCCTCGGGAGGCCCTGAGCAACAGGAGTAGAGTCTATCTTCGGAACATTGTCGGACAATGGGACTGCTGGTGACAACCGGTATCACATTCTTGCACTTTATAATGAATATCCTTCACTTGGTTATGGAGGGTGGCGGGGGGGACTGCGTGATCTCCATTCTCCTCTAGGGTCTTTCTGTAGCGTAGTTTTCTGGGGCGACAGGCACACTGCTAGTTGGGGGGCTACTTAGTCTGATGCAGGGGTGCAGGGTGCGGGGTGGTTTGGTTGTTGGTTGTATGTTTTTTCCTTTTTTCCCTTTCTCTTCTCCAAGGCAATGTAAAAACTGTATTTTCTTCTGGTTCTGTAACTATGATGCCTGCCGGGAGTGGCGAAGGCCCACAATTCGACGATGAGGGGTAGGAACCTAAAAGTATTGTGTTGGAATGTCAATGGGCTGGGGGATCGCATAAAGAGAGGTGTGGTTTTGCAACTGTTTAAAAGATGTATGCCCGACGTTATTTTGCTACAAGAGGCACAATTGGTGGGGAACACGTGCCAAGCGCTTAACAGGAAGGGTTTCAAGATGTTGGCGCACTCTGGGTTCTCTTCGGGATCCCGGGGGGCGGGGATCATGGTGCGCGCGTCTCTCCCATTTGAGATTGACTCTAGTGTTGCCGATGAGAGGGGGCGGTACGTCGCCTTCTCGGGGAGATGGGAGGGACGGTCCCTGGTTCTGGTTTTGGTTTATGTTCCCGATGGGTTGCAAAACAACACGTTTCAGGACATTGGGGGCGCCATTTTAGGTCTCCCTGAGGGTCTGCTTAGTATAGGAGGGGATTTCAACGCAGTTTGTTTGGGGACCCTAGACAGACATCCATCCAGAGAGCTCCGAGGATCGCAATCCTGGCTTCCCGACTTCCTGGACACTATGGGACTTGACTGCTGGCGGCTCATGCACCCTACCCAGAGTCAATACTCATTCCACTCAGGGGCACACGGAAGCCTCTCCAGAATCGATTATGTTCTGGCTTTAGCTGCCCACGCGTCGGCAGTCTCTAAGGCCCGACTACTGGCGAGGGGCATCTCAGACCATTCTCCGGTCTGGGTGTCCTTTGACTTCGACATCATGGCGACCGAGAGGGTGGTATCACTTCATCCGTGGTACTTTCGCAACCCCAAGACTCGTGGACTCATGGCTAAGGCTATTGAGCTTTATTTCTCTGAAAACTCGGGGTCAGTTACATCGGCTATCTCCCTATGGGAGGCCTTTAAGACGGTCTTGGGGGGTGAGGCGTTCTCCCTTATAGCTGAGGTTCGGAGACGCAGGGATGCGGATGTGGTGCGGATTGAATCTGAAATTGAAGATCTGGACTCTCAATTGGAAGTCGACCCGACACCGGAACTACTCCATGTTCTCTCACTTAAACAGTCAGAGTATTGAGCTACTGTTACCGATGCTGCCAAGGTCATGTGTAGAGAGCAACAGGGTAGGATCTATGATGTCGGGGACAAGGCGGGCAAACTCATCGCTTGGCTGGATAAAAACGAGAAAGCCAGCCGTGTGGTCCCGTAGGTACTGGGGGAGGACGGCGTGACTGTCACCGACCCGAGTGCCATAGTCATGGCATTTGCAGACTATTTCGAGACCGTTTACACCTCGGTCTCCGACATGTCCGAGACTGACTCTGAGGAGCTCTTGGCTGAAGCGGAGCTCCCACGCCTGTCGGAAGCAGAGCGGGACGACATGGATAGGGATATTACCGCCGATGAGATTGCCCTCGCAATACGTTCCCTGAGATCTGGCAAAGCGCCCGGCCCCAATGGTATACCAGTGGAGCTTTACAAGATTAAGCCTGATGCCATCTCCCCGCCCCTGTGGAACATGTTCCTGGAGACGCGGGAGACGGGCATGCTTCCCTTGGACCAGAGACTGGCCAACATTGTGGTCATCCATAAGGAAGGGAAGCCCAGAGACCTGTGTCGATCGTATAGTCCCATCTCTCTGTTGAATGCTGAACCCAAGATTCTGGCTAAACTGCTTGCCAAGTGTTTGGTTGGAGCGATTAGCGGCTTGGTTCACCCGGACCAGTCGGGCTTTATTCCACACCGCAACACTGCCCTTAACCTCAGGAGACTACATGGGGCCCTCGCGAGGGTCCACACGCTCAGGGAGCCTGCCGTCTTGGCGTCTTTGGATGCTACGATGGCGTTTGACTCCCTCGAGTGGAACTATCTGTGGGCAGTGTTGGCGAAGTTCAGATTTGGTCCGGAATTCATAGGATGGGTCAAGCTCCTGTACGCTAGCCCGCTTGCCAACGTAACGGTTAACGGTCGTGTATCTGCGTCCTTTGCTCTCCGCAGAGGCACCAGGCAGGGTTGCCCCTGTCACCCCTGTTGTTTGCCTTGGCGCTTGAACCGCTGGCGACGTGGCTGCGACTCCACCCGGATATAAACGGAATACGCTGGTCCCCTGGATTCGAGGACCGTGTGTCGCTGTATGCAGACAACATCTTGCTATATCTCACCTCTCCTTGTAAGTCACTCATCGTGGTGTGTGATGTGCTACGTCTTTTTGGTCGGTACTGTAGCCTGGTTATTAATTGGTCGAAGTCACACCTATACGTGCTGAGAGGCGGTCCACCTCGGCTTCCAAGGGAATCCAACATACAGGTCGTGCGGCAGGGATTCAAATACTTGGGGATCTATATTTCAACGGATCCCAAGGTACGCTACACGAATAACTTGCTCCCCCCTCTCGCACGTCTCCGACGTGACGTAGAGGGATTGCGGAAGTTCCCGCTTTCCCTGCCCAGGCGTGCGGCACTGTTTAAAATGATGTCCCTGCCCAGATTCCTGTATGCTCTTCAAAATACCCAGGATCCGGTCCCATCCAGTTACTTTAGGGAGGTCGAGGGTTTGCAGCGGGCCCTTCTCTGGGATGGCAGACCACGCTTCGCTATTACGAAGCTTACGCTCCCATGGTATGACGGAGGCATAGCGTTGCCTGACATCCGGAGATATTATTGGGCTTCTCAGCTAGCGGCCCTTAATCACGGCCTCTACGGTCCAGCAGTAAGCCCAGGTTATGCCATGGATCGGTGGCTCCTGGACGACGGGAAGTATCATAGAGCGCTATACTCGAGATCTCTGGATGGTAGGATGTCGGGCCGACGAAGACAGCTGTACATATATGGCGGGCAATCACAAAGGCACAGGGGTGGAAGGGTAGGCTTACGATGGCAACTCCTCTCTTTGAATCTGAAATACTGGGCAAATTATGGCACACGAAGGGATTAGACAGGTGGGACATGATAGGCATATCCAAGATGGGAGATATGATTGTGAAAGGGGAGATTAAGTCCTTTACTCTTTTACAGACAGAGTTCCAGTTGGGTGAAACGGAATATTTCCGGTACGCCCAACAGCGTCATCCCATTCTGGCAGTGATGCCGGAGGGCGAGAGGATCCCTGAGTCTTCCCCATTGGAGGACAGGGTGCTGGAAGGTCATATGCCAGACAGTGCCATTTCCTTAATATACAAAAAACTCATCAATGTCCGTACGGACCTCCTCCTTGGGGTGAGAGACCAGTGGGTGCGTGATGGGATTGAGCTGGATGATGAAGACTGGCAATATGCAGTGTCCTCCCCCAAGGAGGTGGCGATCCCGGCCAGGTTGCGGCTGGTTCAATTAAAGATTCTCCATAGAGTGTACGTGACGGGTCCCAGGCTGATACACATGGGTCATTCAGTGGACGGCCTCTGCAGGCATGGCTGTGGTGCATTGGCCACCTTCATGCATATTATCTGGGAGTGCCAGGTGGTCGCCGCCTACTGGAGGCGTATACATATTATCATGAGTGAGGTGACCGGGGTAGACGTGATGGCAGAGGCCCGGCGCTGCCTCCTGAATGTGTGGGGTCCTACTGATTATAATAGTGCACAAACACAATGGGTCACCTTGGGGAACATGGTCGCGAAACGAGATATTGCTCAGATGTGGGGTGCTGTTACAGCCCCAAAGGTGGTACAGTGGAAGGCCAACATGGATTGGTGCATGTTCCGAGAAAAGACGGTGTACATGGCCAGGGGTAAACCCAAAAAGTGGCAAAAGATATGGGGGGGGGCTGTAACGAGTATAGGGGTGATATTTGCCTGCCGCCTGACACCGCCCCCCTGGAGGAACGAATGTCCCCGTAGCCTATGGCTCCAACATACGTTCTATTAGCTGATGTCTCCTGTATCCTCCCCCCCTCCATGACCTTGCAATTGGTGCTGTTCACACTGTTTTTATGTTATTGGGCCTAGCTTTTCCTATGATCGGGCTCTGTTACACAAATGTTTAATTGCCTTGTTTCCTAGCACTAGTTTGGTGCTTTTCCCTTTTTCATCTTAGTTATTTTTCAAAAAAAGTTTTTAAAAAACCTTTATACGATTTGGTAATATGCTCATTGTACACCAGCCGATTGACCGATAATATGCTGCCTAGCCTCCGGGATGTAAGGCTAAATAGATGTGTGCACTGATTTGAAAATAAAGGTTTTCCAAAAAAAAAAATAATAATAAATCCACACTACCCGAAATAAAGGTTTTCCTCAAAAAAAAATTATAAATCCACACTACCCGAAATTAAGCAACACTTGACTTTACTTAAAGAAGGTGCTGACTTGCGAGATTTCTTACTGGGACCTCGCAAACAGCGTCAAAAACGTTTCATATATGCCGGTATATGCACAGCTTACAACGAAGCTTGGAAAGTTACACAAATTGAAACTGCGGAAAAAATGCGAGAAATTGATCGTATTAATTTGGAAAAATCACTGTCTGTAGTGGACAATGGGTTAACGACTCTGTCCTCCAGAATTTATTCACTGGACAGCATTGTATCATCTGCTATTGATATAATAGAACAGGATATGCTAATGTTACAATATGGTCAGTCCCAATTACGTTCTATTGTACAGTTAGGCTGGACTTACAAAATCTGCGTTCAGCTACGTGCCATGGCGTCTAATCAACACATCATTACTTTCTATCTTTAACCTTACTGATAAACAAATCTATTTGGCACAAAGAGGGGCAGACTATACGGTGCTGAGCATTGAAAAACTAGAATGATTGCCATTGACAGTCTCCGAAAAGCCTGTCATTGAATGGATAATACATGGCACCATTACAATTCCGATAACAACTTTTCAGTTTCAATACTGCCAAAAGTATATACCAGTAGGCCTGTATGAAAGGTTGGGTAAGGGGTACATCAAGTCAACCTGGAATTTGCCTTACACTCATAGATGTTGGAGTGGGGGCAAGAAAGAGGTATTTCTTAGTGGTAACAACTGTAAAAATTCACAAAGCGGTACACTTCTGTGTCAAGGAATTAACTTGCATGGAGCCTGCGAAGGTTCATCAAATAACCTTTTATGCCACCTGCAAGGCACCCCTGCTACACAGATAGAGCCTTTTTTCAGGCAACTTTCCAACGGCAGCTACATTTTAATAAGTGACCCCAGCTGTTGTGGCGGCATGGTGCCAGGAACGCCCTATCTCGTGAGCGTTACTTCCAGGGTCACTTGTTGTATGCAAGTATTGTATCCAAACAACAAGCTAGACATGGAGGCAGCAAAATGGCCTTCTTTGAATATCTCTTCTATTAGAATTGATACTTTAAGCAGAATGAAGTCTATTCTTTTACAAACAACTGTGCCTTTAACCTCGTCTAGAGAAACGTATGATCTGCAAGTTGCAAGGACAGCAGCAGAGATACGTGCATTATTATCAACAAATTGCCCCGTGCATTTCGTAGAAATGTTAAGTCAAATCTTAAACATGTCAGATACCAGTGGCATCGCACATGTATTTAAGAAAATTTTTTCGGGACTGTTAGCACCCTTTGAAGCAGTCCTGAGCATCTTCCCGAATTTCATACACTCTGTGTTCGGCGGCCTGCCTCTCATCTTGGGACTCGTAGCAGGAATCCTATTTTTGTTCCTACTGCTCCGATATGGCAAGTCAAGTCACAGACAAAACTCAGGCTACAATGGAAGACACGATCCTAGCAATGCAATACCGAGAGCGGATTACTAAAGTCCTCGGCTTGGCTCGGCTAAGAGATCTGAATACTACCTGGTTTCTTTCATTCAGACCAATCTGGCAAGATCGCATCTTACCTGTTCTACGATGCCTGCTTTGCGGAGAAGAATGCGTGTTAGACGTCTGTCTCACACTACCATCAGCAGTACCTATGGATGTCGATACTTTGCTTGGTTCGGTAACGGCTCATGCAACGTGTTGTCCCCAGTGGCTACCCATTCTGATGGCGGCATTCGTTGAGACCTCACCATTACGATTAGGTGGCGGTGAGGTACGAGATGAAAGCAGCACACAGGTAAAACCTTTCGTGACCATTGCTGATCTAGACACCGATGATGGCAATGCTTCGCACATATGCACTATTTCTACTTTTTCGGACCTGGTCCAACTTTCACCTACTGTTGTAAATGAATTTTTATCAGCCTATCTGAGTTAATGTTCTCTCCTAACAACGAGAATAACTTTTGAAATAGCGAGCACACAGCGTTCCCTGAACTCTGAATGCGGCCTTCAGTTTTGATAAACAGAACTTCAAAAAAACATTGGAACTATTTTTCTTTCCGAAAGCGAAATTATTTTTTCTCCAGGTCCCAAAATAGTTACCTATTTGGCACATGATACTCTGCTTAAAGTAGAACTATTCTTAGAGAACAAGATTTCTATTTTTAAAATATCTAGAGACAATATTTTGACTTAGCCTCTAGCACATGTACAGTCTTGTATAAATATGTGGTCTCGACCTTCTCTTCTGTATTAAGAGCCATTTCATAAATGTAAATTTTGTGATTCATTCAGTCAACATTCTAAATGTACAAAATATGCATTATCTGAATGACACCACTGCTAAGAAAAAAAAACGTACAGTATAATACTCATTTTTCGGGTATATTCCATTTCAAATGCATTCTATGTATTTTGGGGTGGGCTGGAAAACACATGCATCGTTATATGTTTAGTATTGCTTAGTATTTAGTAATGATGGACATTATACGTGGAGTGGGTGTTGTGAACGTATCTAGGACCCTATTTAAAACATTCCTGATTTATGCCCTTATGTGGTTATACCAAATCATATCCTTATAAAGGCATAAGGATCATATCCATATTAAGTCATAGCCAATGCAGTCCAAATACGGCAAGGCTACTCCCATAGACTCCTAGAAAGCACAACGCATTCTTAAACAAACCAAGCCTCCAGCTGCCTGGAAATTCTCCCTGCTTCGGTATTGATTTGTCCTAGAACTCCTGGAGTCCTGAAAGAACTGCGAGTTCTTAGTGACGTCTTATGTCCAACCTTACGTCAAACTCGGCACCTCCCAGGTATAAATATACCAACATCTGCCTTAAGCAACACACGGTGGTTTGAAGCAGATCGGCTATCTACTTGCCCGACGCCCTGCTGATGCGAGTGCCGAAGGAAGCCGAGCCTCCCTGCTGACGCACAGAGAGACGCTGTCTTTTCTCCTGCCGAGAAATCCAGCTCCAGTGTTTCCCTGTCACCCTCGCGGGTTCCTGAGAGAGAGATACAAGACCTCCTTCATTCTATACCCAAGGTACGGAGCTGATTAGACCCGTAGAGAATTCTTGATTCAGATTCTTGGCAAAAACTATGTCATCTACTCCTTCCCACATACTAGGCTTAGGTTAGGTACACCGGGGTAGGCGCATCTTAGAAACACTAGTTGAGTACGTTTAGTCAATATTTTATCATTGTATGTATTTTATCCATTTTAAGTATCTTATGGCTCAGAAACCATATAAATGCTTTTACAGTATTATTTCATAATACTCATTTTACTGTACGCACTTTACTTTATGACAAGTATTGCAATTGTGGCAATTCACTTCTCTTGCATGAGAAAGAAGACTGCTCAATAAATAACGCTTTTATTGAAAACGCCCGTCTCTCTATTTCTCTGCACTTCTGGTGAAACGAAGCATGCACGATTGACTGAGTGAAATAGCTATCGATTGTTTCCGCGACTCTGGAGATATACTCCTTGCTCTGGGGGAGCAAAGTTGTCATGTTTATGCAGTTGTCAGAAACGAATCCCTTCTTGTCTATTCAGGAAAGTTAACACCTTCTTGTTTACTCAAGAAAGTTTCTAGTGACCTCTGAGCTAGCTGGCACACACAATTAAGTCTAACATATTTAATAGAGACCTAGTCGACCTAAGTCCTACATCTAAACTATTGTTTATGTTATTCCAATGCACAGAGCCTATTGAGAATATAGGAACTACACTACAACTTACGGGGAGGTAGGTATGGCCTGAAGAATGCTATCTTAATCACCCTCTGGCAAGGGTGTTGCGACCTGGGTGGAGCCGTTGACACTCAGTTGAACAGTTGTATATTGGTCCATGGGGTTTGGTTGGGTGGCAGCTTCATCCCTTTTTCTTTGCCCATGACCATGCTGCCTATCTCCCGTTCGTGCGTCACTGTTGCCAGGAGGAGGAGGGAAGTGACCCCCAAGAATCTTCTATTTGATTTGCCTTTGTTGATTCCCTCACCCTCTCACCTGGGATCCCAATCCTGGTCCGTCAATCAGCAGTGCAAGGGCTACGTAGAGGCCTGCACAGGGTTCACTCCCTCTGCATCAGCTGTTCGCAATCCTGGCTCCGCGGTGGGGAAAGGAGCGGCTGGCGCATTTTGCTGCTCTGTTTTGTTGTACCACCCATCTTTTCCTCCGGATCCCTACCTCACTTGGACGTGCAGTCACCCGGCCATCAGGGTCCCCATTGGGCTGCTTACGGCATGTACCCTTTGGTCTTCAAGCTCTGCAGTCTCCCTTCCCCAGTCTCCTGGAGGAAGCTTGTCACAGCTGTATCAGGGACCAGAAAGAATAGTTAAAAGAGGGGGACACAGCAACACCCGCATCTTCACAGGCACTCCTCTGCGGGAGGTGGGTGCTGCGCTTCCAGGAAGGAGGGAAATTTGGTCCCGGCACCCCCAGGGCCATCTCTGGGACAGGATGACTAACCATAGCCGCAACAACAATGTCAAAGCTCTCATGCAGGCCTCGGGCGGGACAAGGCCATGTTCACAGCTCTGTGTTTCGAACAGCGCAGCGGTCTTAGGCCGCCCGACGTACACACAGGGGCAGCACAGGTCCCAAGAGGCTGGGACACCCGGGCAGCAGTCCTGCAGAGGCCGATCACTGAATGCTTCTGGGCCTCAGTTCAGCTGCCTCACCATGCCCACCTTGACAACACCCACCTCCACTCCAAGTCCCGTCTCCCTCCATAGGCAGGGCAGGATTTCTGATTGGAGGTCCACACAGATTTCCAGTGTGCCCTCACGGCCCCGCTGCAGCCTTGGTGGAGTGGAGAGAGGGGAAGGGAGGGAGGCCTCTATAACTAGGCCATGGGTTCCTCGCTGCAGGGCTCAGGCCTCACCTTCTTCCTGGCGTGCAAGGTAGTCTCAACTAGCACCGCTCCACCTGTTGTCTTCCGGGCATACAGACTAGAGCCACTCCCGCGCCTGCCACAGAAGTATTTGCCGCAGTTGTCTAGGCCCCAAGCAGGGGGCGGGGATTAGTGGCCTTGCACCTAGGTACAGGGCAGCAGCAGACCTCCTCCTCCTTCTGTGGATGGGGGAACACAGGACAGACCACCGGCACCTGACCGTCAAAATGGCTCCCAGGATCTCACTGCAATGGTGGCCTGCACATTTGGGTCCTTTCTTCTTCCGGGTTCAGTCAGCTGTGGACCTGATTAGCCTGCTTTCCGCTCCCCCACGGAACCGTCACCATCCCTGCTTCTGTCTTAGTTCCAAGGAGGTCGTCCTGCTTCAGTGGTTGCAACGGTGGACCGGGGATCAGGTCTCCCTGCAGGCCTCGATCCTAGGTTTGCATGGAATTCTGTACTTGTCACAAGGGTCCGGCTTCCCGCATCAGCCATTAAGGGTACTGCCCATCCGTTGGATTGCTGGAGACTGGTACAGGTTAGAGCGGATGACAGAGGGGTCCAGAGCACTCTCAGAGCTTCAGTCTAGGAGTTCTCCCCCATATGTCAGAACCAGAGTTATATGTTATAAGGAAACTAACTATCTGGCCTAAAAAGGTGGCCTTATCTCGTTCACCAGCGCACCTGTCCAACTTTTTCATGATATATTCCCATTACTTTAACCAAAATTAGATCAAACACATCGAATACAGGTGTGGGCACCCATTCCTGTTACTCTTTCTCCTAGGGTTGGGCAAGCAAGCTGCTACTAAAAACAGGTCTGACTTGAGGAAAGCAAGAGAACAATGAAAAACTGTGACTAATAAACAATGCAATCTAAAGCCTGGCAGAGAAGACATTGCAGCAAGCAGGTAATATGTTCCAATACGCCTATGCCAAGTCTCCAGGAGACACAGCTTTGCTACTGCCTAGCCAGGATCGGGATGAACTCTAAGATAAGACACTGGATGATAGTCAGGGTGACCCAGGCGGGCCCTAGCTCTAATAAACAGTTCAAATAGGAAGTTGGGGATAAAGGACACAGGTGATCTAGGTCTAAAAATAATTGCAGATTTGGCTGTATTAAAACAATTTGTGTATTGGATTTGCCTTTGGTCCATACCCGAGCTAAGAGACTACAGAGAATCCCTTACAAATTTATTATAAGTCTCAGGGATTATGACAGTACCTTGGGTTAAATTGGTCTATGATTGGCTGAGGAAGTTGGGATTGCAAAGGTTTTCGGTAGAGTCAAATACAATTAGTAAAGCTGACCTTAATGTCTTGAAAGCGCGTTTTTGGGCACATATTCACGAAGGTTATACAAAAAACAGTTCAAATGGCTCCCTGACCAATATATTTTTGGATCTTAATCCTTTTCCACTTTTAGAGCAATTTTTAGATTTAGTTTCATCACCCCAGACAAAAGTTTGTATATTCGTTTTGGTACCCTCCCACTAAGATAATTTATTTACAAATGGAACATGGACCCAACCTCTGCCCAGCTTGTGCCCTGGATAATGAAAATGAGACACATATAATGTTCTTATGCCCAGAGTATCCTGGGTATCGCTGCAAATGGATCCGCCCAAAGTGTCAGGTTCTGGGTATAACCTGATCTTTTGTAGCCCATAAAATCATAGACAGTGATACTTCTCCTGTAACTGTTTTTGCTGTGACTAAATTTCTACAGGCCGTCTTGGTACAAGAGAAGTAAAATTACAACAACAGTAGTTTAGCGACTATGTTTATTTTTCAAACACTTCTTAACTTTTTTTAAAGACATCATTTTTTTAACCTTTTTAAACTTTTATGAAACCTTTTAAAGAAATTGCTGTCATTCCCCTGCTATTTTGCGCGCGGCCCAGGGCTGCTTATTGCACAGATTGTATATAGGGATGTAATTGTACTGGTAAAGATTTTATTTCATGGTTGAGCCAATGTCTTTAAAAATGACTTGGATATTTGCTAGTTTAAATAATATTTAAAAAAATTGACATATTGTGATTGATTTGTGTATGTATACTTTATGGTTCATTGCAACCGAATAATGTTCTACTACTACTAAAGGACACGGGTGGAGGCAGGTCAGTGAGAGTCGCCAGGGCAATTACACTTCCTTGATGGATACCTTTTTGTAGGTTTAGGATGGGAAAGAGAGTTGAGGAATAGCTTTCAAGATTTCCATCCTGCTAATTGCTCCCATGTTTTGTGTATTATTGGGTTACTGACTTTTTAACCAATGATGTTGCTATTGTTGGTGGGTAGTGGTATCAATACAGGACTCATGCACCTTAAAACACGCACCTATCAGACAACACCTTTCCCTTTCCCATACTATTCATATTCCATATGACGGAACTCTAAATGGCTAAAACCTCTTTATTTAAGATTACCTTGTATAATGTCCAAGGGTAAAACAACCCCACAAATCGCATGAGTGTGTTGTAGAAACTCAGGAGATCAGGAGTTTATCTTCAGAAGATTAACTTGTTAGAAATAGAGCTACACAAATTACTCTCTAGGTCCTTCCCAATATAATATCATGTAAGCACCGTGATGAAAACTGTGGGAATTGCAATACTGATTAGTGACAAATATAAATTTGCAGAGAAGAAGGTTGACGATGACAAACAGGGCTGATGGCTGACTATAGTGAAGAATGGGAAAATACTTCATTCACTCTTGCAACTAATTATACCCCAAAAGTCAGACATGAGACATTTCTCACCCCAACAATACATGAGATAGCACGTTTGTCAGGAAACCCTGTCAAATATGGGGGACATTAACTGTGTGATCCACCGCACAAAAGAGAAGTCAATCAACAAACAGGGGAGATACCAGTATTATCAGCTTCCAGCAAATCCCTAGTTGATGATCTGGATCTAAACAACATCTGGCACCACAGACATCTGTTAACAACTTCTCTCATTTTTCAGCTGCCCACCAGACATACACAAGACCTGACTATATACTAGTTGATCAGAGGTTAGTTTCAAGGATTCAAGAGGTAGAACATGGGACACTAATCATCTCTGATCATGGCTAGTTATAGCTTAAGATCGAATGGCCAGAGACAGGTAACAAAAGAACGAGAGGCTCATGGTATTTAAATGATATCCAACTGAAGGATCCGGTAATCCTGCAAGAAATACAGGAAACGATAAAAGAGTACCTCACACTTAATAAAATTGAAGAGCTTAACCAGGGGGTAGGCTGGGACATCCTAAAAGTGGTAGTGAGGGGGCATTTATCTAATAAGCAAGTCACCTTCACCACACAAGAGAGACTGCTCTGGTCCATCTCCAAACAAATTACTCCCCCTGAAACAGAAACATAAATCACATTCCTCTAAGAAACTAGGGAGACAGTTGGCTTTCACAAAATGTCAGCTGCATGCCCTGGAATGTGATATGGCTAACTATATTCTTGCCTGAGTGGGAGCCCACCTTCAAGATGAAGGCAAAAGGGCAGACGGCGACTTGGTAGCCAATAAACTGTGAGCGACAGAAGCATTGGAATAGTATTATGGAACTCCGTGTTTTAGCAGGACCGACACCACTCAACAGATAAAGGCAAATGCAAGCATTCTATTGATACTATCAGAAGTTGTTTGTGGTTTCCCAATCAGATTTTGGAGCCATATCCTTATGTCTGCAATTAGTCTCTCCCCTTCACTTATTGCCCCAGAGGCCACACAATTGGAAGAATCTATATCAGGTACAGAAATACTCAGTGATTAAACATCTGCAGCCAGGCAAGGTGCCCAGACAGACAGTTATACTGCAGATTTCTACAAACAGTTTGGAGCTTTGATTGATCACTCCTCGCTGAGATGTTTAACTGCCAAAAACATTTACAAGGCCTTTTCCAAAGCAAGCCTGAAGCATCAATCTTTTTGACTGTGAAACCTACTACCCTGCTCTATGTGCGCACATCACCATTTCTCCTGCTGAATTCAGATGCAAAGATCTGCACCAAAGCCTTGACAAACTGCATGGAGACCATGGTGCCACTGCTGATTCATGCAAAACAGGCTGGTTTCATTCAAACCAGATATACTACTGATAATACAGAAGGAGCTCTCCATTTGATAGATCTGGCACAGAAACTCTGTAAGGAGGAAGTACAGCTGTCTCTAGATGCGGAGAAGCCATTCAAAAGTGTGGATTGGGATATGGTGAAGGCAGCAATTGTCATAGTCAGCTTCAGGGGTAGATTCCAAACTGGCTTAAGGGGTAGATTTAGAAGTTGGGTTGATGCACTTTAAATTTTGCCTCGGCCCAGAGTATGAGTGAATGGCAAGAGTTCCCAGAGAATAGTGATTTAAAGGGACACTAGACATAAGTGTCCCCTCTCTACTATGCTCTTTGCACTCTATCTTGAACCACTTTCACAGGAAATATAGTAAAATAATTCAGGGCCCATTTCGACCAAGACACATTTAAGGTGTAGGTGTTTATAAGCGTGGGCGTAAAATCGGTTTTGCACGCGAATTGGCGGTTTTTTGGCTATTTCGCGGATCACACAAATTTGCCCAAAAATCCGCAAATTCGCAAGCTGCGAATTATTTTGCTTGGTCGCGCTTGACAAATACAATATCGCGCTCGCGGCGTTGACTTACAGTGATTCTGAGTCCGCGAGTTGTTTTTCTCCTGGTTTGCGTGTCCGGCGCCATTTTCGATCTTGCTGCGCGATCGCGCGAGAGTTTTTTTCGAACGCATTTACGTCACCGCGGCTCGCCATCTTGCACAACAAGAGTTTGACAACGCAAGTACGTCATAAGGGCCCGCGATCACGAATTGCGGGAGTAAACAATGCCGAACAAGTAGATGTGGCGCGCAGCTGACTTCCGGTGGGAGATTTGAACAGCTTGCGTTCCCGAAATTGCAAAAATTGCAATTGTGCACAAGAAATCCACCTCAGGAAGCATAAACCTTCTGAAAATGATGATTTTGATCAGAATAACTCCTCAGATTGACATTTGGCTGCACATTTTGGTGCAAGGAGTCCATTTTCGGGGGGGGGGGGGGGGAGGAAGTGCCCCAGAGTCTCCAACTTCCTGTTCCTGTCCAGCAGGCTCCTCCCAGTGCTTTGTCCATGTCCTGGTCACTTTTTTCTTTTTTTTTAAAAACATTTTATTGGTTTCATCACATCAGCAAGTTGTAGCAATATTATATACGGCAGTTGTTGAACATTACTCAACACATCATTGTGTAGTTCTGCAAAATATGTACAGATTCTATTCTTCCAGGTAGCTGACGTTCGCCTTTCAGCCTTCTCCACCTCCCCCACCCTTCACTCCCCATCCTTATCTGAGCCATCGCTGTCATTTTCTGCAGGTGGATCACAAATATCCCCCCTGTAGGTATTCCAAGCTTCCCAAATTTTAGACAACTTTCTGGGGTACCCTCTATTAACAAACACAGCCCGTTCAGTTATCATAGTCTCGTCCATGTTTATGCTCCATGCTGAGAGGGAAGACACCTCCACCCCGCCCCACCTCTGTGCTATGTTCCTCTTCGCGATCACTATTTCAAGCGTGACCCAAGTTTGCCCGTGGCGTGTAAGGTCATTGGGTTCCCATATTTTTAACAAGCATTTACGTGGGTCAGGTACCAATGACACCTCCTGTACCTGAGACATAGTACGCATCACCTGGGCCCAGTATGCTACTATTCTGGGGCATTCCCAGATCGTGTGGTAGAATGTTCCTTCATCCCCGCACCCTCAGAGACAAAAGGGGTGGTCTATTTGGTGCATCTTGTGTAGGACTGTTCTGGTGCAATATGAATGGTGCAAAATTTTTAAATGTACTAATCTAAGACGTGAGGGTATTCCCGCCTCCCTCGGAGATGCCAACGCTTCCCGCCACTTGGATTCATCCATCTCCCCTACGTCCTGTACCTACATATGTCCTGGTCACTTTTGATTTGGATCTGAAGCTGGAAGGATTACTTTTTGTGGCTGCTACTGGATATTTGTATTTGAGGACTTTTTGGACTTTGGAGTTTAGATCACTTTTGGACTTGAGATTTTACAAGTAAGTTGGTGTTGTTTGTTTGGGGCATTGCAGTTGAGGCAACTACAGTTTTAAAACTTTTTTCACAACTTTAAAAAAATATATATTGTGGGTAGCCACAGTATCCAGTAGGCCCAGGGTTAGTCATGGGTGCATGATACAACTGTTTCTGTGATTTTTTTTAACTTAATTCTCATTTATGTCATGGAATTTTAGCTCACTGACATATGTTGATTTTTTTTTTTTTTTTGGGGTGCCTGTAAAGCCTCACTAGCCAGTAGGTCCAGGTGTAGTGAGTGGTGCATGGACCTAGTCTTTCTGTGGGGTGTCTTGAATTTAAACATCATTGAAGGCGTGGATGGCATTGGATTGTGGTGATTTTTGTGCTTTTCGTCTTTTTGCGGTGGTGTTGGGGCCTGGCCATGTGGGTGGGGGCCATTTTGAGGCCTGGTCCAGGCAGGGCCTGGCCATGCTGCTGGGGGTCAAGGGTCCATTTTGATGCCAGGCAGTGTGCTCAGGCCTGCACCCAGTTTGCCTTGCTTTCAACCATTATGCCCAGGTGTAGTGAGTGGTGCATGGACCTAGTCTTTCTGTGGGGTGTCTTGAAGTTAAACATCATTGAGGGCATGGATGGCATTGGATTGTGGTGATTTATGTGTGTTTTTCGATTTTTTGGGGTGTTGTTGGGGCCTGGCCATGTGGGTGGGGGCCATTTTGAGGCCTGGTACAGGCAGGGCCTGGACATGTGGTGGGGGTCAAGGGGCCATTTTGAAGCCAGGCAGTGTGCTCAGGCCTGCACCCAGTTTGCCTTGCTTTCAACCATTATACCCAGGTGTAGTGAGTGGTGCATGGACCTAGTCTTTATGTGGGGTGTCTTGAATTTAAACATCATTAAGGGCATGGATGGCATTGGATTGTGGTGATTTTTGTGTGTTTTACGACTTTCTGGGGTGTTGTTGGGGCCTGGCCATGTGGGTGGGGGCCATTTTGAGACCTGGTACAGGCAGGGTCTGTCCATGTGGTGTGGGTCAAGGGGCCATTTTGAAGCCAGGCAGTGTGCTCAGGCCTGCACCCAGTTTGCCTTGCTTTCAACCATTATGCCCAGGGGTACTCAGTAGTGCATGGAGCTAGTCTTTCTGTGTGATGTCTTGAATTTAAACATCATTGAGGGCATGGATGGCATTGGATTGGGGTGATTTATGTGGTTTTTTCAATTTTTTGGGGTGTTTAACTGATGTTCCTCTGGCTTCCATTGCTTTTAGGTGCACAAGAGAACCACCAGTGCCAGGAAGAAGTCCTGCAGCGGTGTGTGCAGCATAACGTCACATGACGTCACATGTGGCCACAGACAAGACAACTCTGCAACTCGTGCAACTACGGCCTGTTGTTCTGACATCTGAAGAAGATGGCCCCAAAGAAAGGTGGCCGTAGCGCCTCAGGGAAAAAAGTTGCCAGTGCCACTGCCAGTAAGAAGGAGCAGAAGAAGCAAGTGGCACCACCTACCAAGGAGACTGGTGTGCCCACCGACACCTTTCTTGGGAAAATAAAAAACTACGCCTGCAGCAGCAGCGGTGTCCACCGGGGACCAAGCTGGAAGCGGCACCTCCGCTTCATTGGGCTCAGTACCACCACGCCAAGTTAGGTCCAAGACCATGATTGCTGCTGCGGCTGCCACTTTGGTTGTTCAATCACCATCGACCAGTGATGTTGGCTCATCACAAGAAAGTACCATCCAATCAACGCTGGGTGTAACTCATCTGACGAGTGTTCAACAACCGCAGGTGCAACAACAACCACAGGTGCAACTAGTACAAGCGCAAGTACATGGGCAAGGAGAGGCGCAAGGAGAGGCGCAAGGCGAGGCGCAAGGAGAGGCGCAAGGCGAGGCGCAAGGAGAGGCGCAAGGAGAGGCGCATGGAGAGGTGCAACTACAGGTTCATGGAGCGGCACAACTGCCTACAACGCTTGTTCCTCCAGAAGTAGGGGCACATCAGGAAATTGATATTCAAGCGTTATCATCCGAGGAAGCCACTCCTCCTGAGGATGATCCATTGTCTTCCAGATCCCCAGCAAGAAAAAGGTCAAGGAGGGCTACTACTACTACAAGTTCTTCTTCAAGCCCCCTTCATTCTGATGACCTTGATCCTGATTTGAACCCACAAATGCAGTCTGAGAGTGAGGCACGCCATGAGCCGACAAAGGTAGCTAAGCCTAAAAGGAAGGTTCCCGCAAGGCTTCGACTTATGTGTGATGACGACGAACAAGAAGTGGTGTCTTCTGCTGCTGATGAACAGTCTGATGACGACTCAGTCATCATAGACTTCACTACAGCCCCAGCCGGCATGGAGCAGACAGACATTTTCACCCTATCCCGAATGGCTGCTGAGCGGGATGTGGGCGGCGTGGCACCGGTACCAACACCAACGCAGTTAACTACAATACCAAAACGACATACAGCTTCCATCTTTTTTAGTCAGAAGGGCCGGCAGGGACCTCCATCCAGCTCGACCTCCATTACCTCAAGTAGTGGTGCTGTAAGTGAAGAACAGAAACGAATTCAGCCACGCCCATCCTCCACTTCATCTGGCATTGAAAGTCAAAGTAGCACCTCCACCACCAGCAGACATCTCCAGTCCCCAGTTTGGGACTTCTTTACTGTTAGCGAAAAGGCGGAAAACATGGTCGTTTGTTCGATTTGTAAAGTATTCGTTAGTCGGGGTAAGCTTGGTACCAACTATGGTACCAGAAGCCAGAGAGGTCATCTCAAAAAACACCACCCTATCCAGTGGTATGCGCACCTACGTAAGATGGAGGAAGTCCAAAGTAGAACTGATCCAATTGTATCTATTCACATTGCATCTAATGATGAGGAGGGGCTGATTGTGCAGGGGGGAAGTCAAGAACCAAGCAACATTCTTTCCGGTACACCCAGGACCCCTGGCAGCAGCACTGCAGTGGTAGCGCCCACACCCTCTACCCCTGCAACAAGTATGAGGCACACTAAGAGTCTGGGACAGACACCAATGCAAAAAAGTCCATCAATGAGCCTAACTGGTTTGAAGTCTGCATCATCATCATCATCATCATCACGTAAAACGGTCCAGCCCACCATTAGAAGCATGTTTTGGAGGCGCCATTTGAACGCAACCACCCAACGGTATGTCTGATTAACGCAAAGTTGGCTAAAATGCTAGCGCTGGCCTTCTCCATTTTTCTTTCGTGGAAGAGGTGGGGTTTCTAGAATTTGTGGCAACAGTCTGCCCTAAATGGAAGGTTCCTAGCCGGTCCTATTTTGCCAGAGTTGTGGTTCCAGCACTACATCAAGATGTGCTGGAGGTGATTGGGGCAGCTTTGCAGAAGAGTGCTGTTCACACTATCCACTTGACAACAGACATGTGGACCAGTTGCCAAGCCCTTGATTACATGTGCATCACTGCTGTAACGCCCATACGTTCCCGGGATCGGGGACGGCCCGGATACAACAAAAGCAAGAAACGTTAAGTGTCTTTATAATGAATTTAATGGGATGCGAAAACAAAAGGCTGTATCAGCCGGAAAGGAAATGTTACAGGGTAAGGAAAAGAATACAATGTTAACGATACCCTTTGCAGCACCAGGGGCTCTTACCGTCCTCCGCATGCACACCGGTCCTGGTGTACGCCAACAGAGGGCACAGTGCTAAGCAACGGCCGACAATGCCGTTCGACTGCTGCTCAGGGGTAATGTCGATGGTGTGGGTGCTCTTGAAGTTTATCGGGGAGCTTGGGAATGCCCAGCCGGGCACTTGACCAAGCTGGGGCCAGGGAACAGCCGCTCAACCTTCTGCCCCCAATGAGCACACCCTGTAGGTGATGCAGAGGTCTTATGTTCAGCCTCTGTTGTCTTGTAACAGAGACGCGGCAAACACCTCCGTGGCGTGCGTCTCTGTTAACTAAACTATGAACAGAATGGGGCAGAGAGCAGCCGCTCGATCTTGCCTCCACTCCTCATTCCTTAGTGCACAAACTCTGCTCTGGGCTCCACGGCTGAGACGCGGCAAGCACCTCCGCGGTGTGCGTTTCAGCTAGAGGCAAGAATGTTGTCAGGGCGGAGGGCGGAGAGCAGCCGATCGATCACGCCTCCATCCGCAATCAGCAATGTTGGACCCACAGCACTCTTCAGCAGAGAGGCGGAAAACACCTCCGTGGTGTGCGTCTCCGCGGGTCACTCAGGAATGAGAATCGGGGGTAGGGAGATGCCGCTCACGCTTACCTCCAATCCTCCTCAGGTTCACCACGCAGAACAGATGGCAAGGAAGCTCGAGCTGCGTTTGGATCCGACGTCAGCGATGGATCAGAATATCCAACGCTGCGTCCTCGCTGGAAAACGCTTATGAAGGCGTTTCCGGTCCACGGGTCTCTTGCTGGGCAGGCTGGTCGTGGTAGTCCCGGTCCTGTGAGGGCGCTGATCAGTCGTGACGGATCGCGCTGTAGTTATCGGGAATGACAGGGGCAAGGGAAATCGTGACAACTGCACACTGGGTATCTTTTGCAGGGGTTAGAGACAAGTCAAGTGCAGGTGTTGACCCGGACACACTTTTTCAAGCTACTCGGAAACATGCAACATTAGCCAGGTTTTCCATGGAGAAAACTCATACTGCACCTAACCTTTTGGAGGAGTTTGATAGGAAGGTCTCTGAATGGCTGCATCCAAGAAATCGCATAGTTGGTTATGTTTCCACAGATAATGGCAGTAATATAGTTAAGGCCATGCAGCAAGGTGACTATTTCAGAGTGCTGTGTTTGGCGCACAGTATTAACATCGTGGTGCAAGATTTCTTGAAAAATGAAAACACAGTCAGCAAGTTACTGACCACCTGCTGAAGAATCTGCACACATTTCAGCCATTCTTTTAAGGCCCGGAAGCAGCTGAGGAGCATTCAACATGAACGTAGATTGCCAATCAAAGGACTCATCCAGGAGGTGGCAACACGTTGGAACTCAACCTTTTACATGCTTGAGCGTCTGTCTGAGCAGTGCATGGTAATCAATGAGTATGTCTTTCAACAGGGTTCTACTATGAAAGACATGAGGCTAGAGTTGGAGGAATGGAAGCTAGTTGCAAGCCTGACAGACATGCTTCGTCCCTTTGAGGTCTTCACGCGTGAAGTCAGCAGGAAGGACTGTTCTTTGGGCAAAGCTATCCCATTGTTGGTCATGCTAGAGCACCAACTGAAGGCGGTGTCTTCAACGTTCCGAGATGATGCTCAAAAGCAACACGCATATCATTTGGCGGAGAGGTTATTAAGCCGCCAAGTTGACAATGAAAGGCTTAAAAACATACGTACAGAACAACATTAAATTTGTGCCACTATTCTGGACCCACGGTATAAAAAGGCAGTGGGCAGCAAAGCATTCATTCCTTTTGATGAAGCAGATGTTTCAAAGTACAAACATTGGCTAGCTGTGTCAGCCAGTCGGTTCGAAAAAGAGCGGCAGAAAATTCAAGGAGCCGGCAGAGGTACAACTGAATCAGCAGGCCATCCGGCGTCAAGTTCCACTTCTGAATCTGTGGCCGAAGTAAGTCACTTTCCCTCACAGCCGTTAACGACACCAGCAGCAACCGTATCATCGCCCTCACCTGCACCAGGCCCAGCCATAATATTGTCGGAAGAGGATTGGCTAACTCATCAAGGGTTTGCTCTTTACAGTGCTGGAAAGGCCACAGATGGTACGCAAAGTGGAGCAACCGTGGAGAACCTTGAGTCGATGGTGCAGGCCTATCTGGATGACCCAACAGAGGTCTTTGTTAATAAGAACCCATTGCTGTATTGGTACAGGAAAATGCCTCTATGGCCACTGATCGCCAACCTGGCTCTAAATTATTTGTCTTGCCCACTCGCAAGCGTGTCTTCTGAACGTGTTTTCAGTGCTGCTGGTGCCATTGTAACTTCAAAAAGGACCCGCCTCTCACCCAAAAATGTGGAGAGGTTAACACTGATCAAGATGAATCAGCACTTCATACCACCAGATTACAAAATACGTGAATGCACGCAGGAAGAAGGACACCAACTTAAGTAACAGAAGTTCTTCTCTGTTAGCTGACCTACTCCCGTCTCAATTCATAGAGTTTGAGGACGAGCTCTACTTCCCTGACACCGAAGCCTGAAAATGACTTCCTTTTTTTCTTCCTTATTCACTTTTATTCCTGTGTGTCTTTCTTTGTTTTGCAACTTTTACCACAACAAAACTCTAATCACCTAATCCCAACAAGTCCATCAGCAGCACTGTCTTCATCTTATTTTCCTTATTGATTTGAAGGTGCCGCAGTCTGCATTCCTGAGGTTCACAAGTTCACAACTCAATCATGCTCCTCTATACTCCTCCTCCAGACTCCCCCTATTCATTTCCCTCAAGGCAGATGGATGGATTACGAGTCCCCTCAAGTGGGACTGAAATTACTGACTGACTACATGCTTGCTGATTGCTGACAGAGTTACTTCTGATATTGACAGGAGAGGCTGCCCTGTGGGCCCTCACTTTCCGAAGAAGATGCGGACAAAAAGTAGAACAAGTAATGAATAATTGAGAAGATGGCATGCAGTGGACAGCAATGGCTGTCTGGCTATGATGAAACCAATTGCTGTTTGCTTTTTGTGCATGAAATGATGAATCATATGTCTTGTCTTAGTTATTATTTAATCTTTTACACAGTAATTGTAACTCATGTCAACTATTCTGTTTTATTTACCTTGTTTAATTCAAATTGTACTTTAAATTCAGGGGCCACTATGTTGCATTTTACAATATGCAAAATGTCCTTGGAGTGGACTCACTTGCCAATATACCATGATGATTGATTGAATAATATATCTTTTTTCTTTACAATCACTCACTGGGATGGATGGATCATCAGCGTCAGTTTACAGAAGAACTATGGCCAATTCGTGAGTGGCAAACAGGTAAACCAGTCTACAACAACTACTACAGCAGAACTACATGTCTGTCTAATCATGGTATGAAGTGGTCGAGGGCGAGGCAGTGTACTGTTGTTGTTATGCCAGGCAGAGTCCACTACAGACAGCAGTTCATGTAAAATTGGGGCTATGTGGCTTGCTGCATACAATTAGATATGCTTTGTCTGTCTGACAAAGAGCCTAGGTATGCTACATCAGGTTGCTTCACTCAGTGGTGCCTGCCTTGACCGTCTGCATGGCACTGCCTCAAGCTTGGGCCAAACATCCGTTATGTTTGCGAAATGTGCTGTTTTCGGTATTTCGCAAATCTCGCGAAATTACCGAAAAATCGCAAATTATTGAGCGGGACGGATTTTTGGCCCATGCTTGTGGCAGGGCCATGCAGACGGTCAAGGCAGGCACCACTGAGGGAAGCATCCTCCTGATGTAGCATACCTAGGCTCTTTGACACAGACAGACAAAGCATATCTAGGGTTTAGGGATCAGTGCGATTTACTAGGGTTTTTGGGTTTAAGTTGGTAGGGTTCCCGCTGAGTCTAGGGCTCAGGGCCATGGTGGGAAAGGGGAGTAAGGGCCTAGCTGCAGAGCGCGCATGGAGTGATCTGGGAACTAGGCCTACATTTTTCTAAGTGTCACTTTTTGCATTTTTGCCTGTTTGGGGGTGTTCTGCTTTTTTGCGGGTGGGTTCAGGGGTCTGGGAGCAATGCGGGGAAGGTCTAATACCGGAATCAAGTGGTTTGGAGAAAATCCAGGGTGAAATTTTTATTCACTTTTTGGACTTGTCGCTCACTTTCATGTTTTTGGGGGGCTGTTTGGAGGGGTTCCTGGTGTTTGGGGGGTCTTGGAGCACTGCTGAGCATGCCTTATTTTGGTTGCAAGTGGTTTGAAGAAAATCCATCGTGGGAAAGGGGAGGTAGGGCCTAGCTGCAGCGCGCGCATGGAGTGATCTGGGAACTAGGCCTACATTTTTCTAAGTGTCACTTTTTGCATTTTTGCTTTTTGCCTGTTTGGGGGTGTTCTGCTTTTTTGCGGGTGGGTTCAGGGGTCTGGGGGCAATGCGGGGAAGGTCTAATATCGGAATCAAGTGGTTTGAAGAAAATCCACGGTGAAAAAGTTTTTCACTTTTCGCTCACTTTTGTGATTTCGGGGCTTTTTGGGTGGTTCCTGGTGTTTGGGGGGTGGTTGGGGGGTCTTGGAGCACTGCTGCGAATGCCTAATTTTGGTTGCAAGTGGTTTGAAGAAAATCCATGGTGGGAAAGGGGAGTTAGGGCATAGCTTCAGAACGCGCTTGGATTGATTTTGGAAGTAGGCCTCAAATGTTCTAAGTGTCACATTTTCCATTTTTGCTTTTTGCCTGTTTGGGGGTGTTCTGCTTTTTTGCGGGTGAGTTGACTGCTCTGGGGGCATTGCTGGGAAGGTCTAATATCGGGCGCAAGTGTTTTGGATAAAATCCATGGTGAAAAAGGGGGGTTAGGGCCTAGGGTTAGGGTTCTAAAATCGCAGTTTACACTTTACACCTAGCTTGAGGGGAAAGATCTACAAATTTCGCCCACACTAATTTATCCTTGAAAAGGAGACTCAGAGTACGCACTTTCTAAATGATGCTTGTATGTTTTGTAATACTGTCAACTCTGAAACTGAAATTGTTATTTTTGCACTACACAGCGTACCTTATATTTTTTTCTCCGTGGTGTTTTAATATCACTTCCTGTTTTTCCATCAACAACTACAGGCCGGCTTTTACCCTGTGCAATATCAAAAAGGATGACCTCAGGCTTAGCGACCCGCAATTCAGCATCCACCAGGCAGTGGACAAGGTGTCTTCTGGTCCCCAACATTGATCGGCGGAGCGTTAGATGGAAATGGAGGAGTACCGCGAAAAAGATGAATGGCTGGATGCATGCAACTTCCCAAATTCAACAGGACAACTACAACAACATACAGTTACAGTATCCATCTTCATTTCTACTTATCTTTTAAGTAATGTTATTGCTGTGAACTTCTGTGAGTCTGACTCTGTGCATTTGTTTGCTCTCTGCTTCCATTCATCCCTCCAGCCATTGTATACTTTTTTCTTTGCTATTTTCTAAACTCATTTAATGTACTAAGTGGTTCTTCTCTCTGAGGGCAGATAGGCAAGTGAAATTGTGTAATTACTGCAGCCCTGTACTGTCACATTGTTTCTTCATAGTTAGTACATTGTAGAAAGTACTACTTACTTTACAGTAACCTATCCATTTAGCAAACCACTTCATGCATGCAGTAGTGCATGCACTTCCTTTATGTCCCTTAAAAGATTTATGGATAGCTTCGTATCCTAAGATTTGTTTATCTTCATTTGTTGTTTGTCCATGCTCTGTTTTTTTTCCTCTCTCCACAAAACTTTCCCCACAAACCCCATTCCCATCCAAGTTTCAAACCCTAACCCTCTTTCCCCGGGCTGTGTGCTTTTCATTGAGGTGTGAGTAAATTACAACAATAATTCCACACACTTGCCGGGGAGGATAAGTTCAAAGCAACAGAAAACATCCTCCTACTACACGTGGCGAATGATTACGCTGCTGTGCCCTTCACCTTCAGTACTATTTCTTGTAGTAGCCAAAGCCAAACTCCAGGCAACTAGTATACTTTGGAAACTTTAGCATTCGTTAGGCTAAATTATAGCACTGTTCTTGTGTACTATGCTATCTATCGTACTGTTGTAATGATCCGATCAGGCCACTCAAGGTTTCATTTTCTTTTTTTTCATATGCCGCTACTGCCACTGTGTACCACCACTACAATACCATTTCATCCGCCCAGGATTGCCAACCTTCATCGCCAGTTGCCATGCAGCTGGCCCTGTGCATAGCCCTAGGCCTATTCTCAAACACGAATCACAGGTAAGATAAGCATTTGGGGGGGGGGGAAGAATAATGGAATAGGAGGATAGAGGAGAGACTGACAGTAGTACTACTAAAGTAGTAAAACAATTTAATTCACTAACTCTGTGAGTGGCACTTACTTTTGTAAACATTTGGGCGATTACTTAGACAATTTGAATCAAGCAGCCAGTTAGGTTTCAGGAAAACAAACAAACAGTTAACGCCCCCGCCTCCCCCGCAAAACAGTAAAAACGCATATGCAATGTTTACGTTGAAAGTAAATAATTATTTAAATCCATAACACAAATAAACTATCCCGCAAGACCCGACTCACCCCGCTCCCTAACCCCAAAGAATGTCTGTGAAAAAGTCCCCAAAGTCCAAGAAAAAACCCAACTCCCAATTCCCGCCCCCCAAAAGTCTTTAAAAAAGGGGCAAGGGACAGTCTCTCCTCCTCTACTGCCGCCGGCGGTGTCCTTTGGCCAGGTGGGCCCATTGCTCCAGCGGAGGTTCTTCTTGAGTAGGATCTTCATTCTCTTCATCTCCTGCTCAAGGTTGGACACCCTGACGGTTAGGCGGTGGATGCTGGCCTTGCACCTGCTGTGGGGGACAGCTGATTTTTTGGCTGCTTGGCAGTGGTGGGTGGCTGCGGTACCACGGCTCCGTACCGCTGGAGGCTTGCGCTGACTGGCTGACCCAGGGAGCGCGGAGGAGGATGCAGCTGTTGCGGTGGATGTTGTGGTGAACTACGACTGCGTGTCCTCCTCCTCCTGGGCCACCAGCCGCCAATATTCGGCGACAATCGCCTCCAGCTTCCTTTGCCAGGCCCGTCTAGCCAGCTCCTTCCGTGTCAGTTTGGAAGGAGCATCTATATGAAGAAAGAAAGACATACTGTAACCAATGCTCTTCAAGATTAACACAAAATAATTCAGCAGAAAGTTGTGTCACAGTAGAACTAGCAACTTGCAAGCACAGTACATAACATTTGTGGCCTGTATCTATCTAACCTCCCACTTAGTCAGCCTCTGCTCTAACATTAGTGGGAGTTTCAGGAATCAATTCTACAAGCACTATATGGACTCACTACATTAGAGTCGACTATGACAGATCACCAGTCTTATTCTTCTTCTTCTCTCTTGTTTAGCGAAATTGGTACGTAAACTTCTGGAAGCCGGCATAATGCCAGCGCAGTCAACTTGCACCCGAGAAAAACAGACGCAAGCCATGATGACACATACTTGCGTTACTGTACTAGTCCAGTACATGCAGGTGGTGAAGCTCTTACTTTTCTATTACGGGTGGCACTGAGAATACTCTGTTGCAAGGGCTACTGATAATTAATTTAACTTTCACCCTACAGTGCCAATGACTACTAGAAAAGTAAAATGAAGAAGATAAATAATATGATTATCTATCTCTTCACAGGATATTTGCTTACATATGGGATGACTTTAGGTGCTTTGTTTTTTATTGAGTGAACACTGATAGGCCACACATGAATGACAGAGTTGTACTAAAATTATTAACAGAGGTAGTGAGTAGCCCCCGTAAACGCCGGATATATGCTGTGCTTGCAATACAAACCACTGCTACTATTCATGGTAGTATTCGGAAAAATTACAACTTCTTTTCGTTGCCTTTGCTACACTGGAACAGACGTGCGGATGCAGTGTTACATGCTCTTCAAAGTAACACTTACTTCATCCAGTGACCGTCTACTCTGTCTACATACACACATGCTATCTATGAGTCAGATAATACCGTGATCCAGGCATCCGTCCATTCAAAGTAAATGTCAATCATTCTTCTTAATGTCTCAACTGGACAAACCTTATTTTTTCTCACGGAACAACAACATTTTCATTTTATTTTGGAAACCGCAAGCAATGCATTCGTGCTTGACTTGCGTTTAAATTTGAACCAAAGGATATATTGCGCACACATACAGTTTTTCTGTATCACCCACCCAGGCAGTCCTCTTACCTTTCTCCTTCCACCCATCCTTGCTTCATCCTTCAACCGGCCATGCATCTAATTCCCAGCCACCTCGGGCAGCATTCAAAAACACGTATCATTCTTTGCCAGTCATCATTACTTTTTAACTCGCTGGTCCTTCCACGCTTACTTACACCCTTCTTTCCCTTTTCGTTCAACCAATCCATCAAGTTCATCTCTGATCTGACTTGGCTTCTCGATAAAACTTTCACAGCTGAGTTGAAGTCAATTTAGAGGAGGCTCCTACCTGGTTGATAAAAAATGAGTTCTACATTTCTAAGTCTTCTTAACAGTAAAGTATACTTGCACTGCAAAACTTATACACCCATGCAGAGAGCACACTTTGCAGTCTGCAATCTCAATAAGTAAGGAATATAATAACTTACCACTGCCCGCCACTCCCGTGGCATCCCCACAGCAGTTCCTGCTGGCTGTTGCACCGCCTCCGCCCCAGGAGTGCCCACCTCCGCGCTGGCCCCGGCACCGGTGGATGGCTGTGCCGATGTTCCGCCTATAAAATACATTTCAGATTCTTAGATGACATATACACCACTCCCTAGTATTTTGTCTAGGAATGACAAATTTGTATTTGTGACTCTCTAGTCTAAAGTACTAATTGCCCTTTTTTCATGGAAGGGTGTTTTTTAGTTATGCTTAGCCGTAACATGTCTTGCTACACTTTTTGGCACAACTGATGAATGTTTGCTTTTTAACACGCACCATTTTTCTCATAACAGACAGAAGCTTCCCTTCTAAGAACAAGAGCAAGATCAGATCATCATCACTTGAACGGAGTCAGCAACGATTCAGCACCACAAAGAACACTTGAAGTTCCAAAAATTAATGTGTGTAAGCACTTTTCAATTTTCAATCCACCGTTTATGTTGTATGCTGAACTTGATTTTAATAAATGTTTTTACTTCTAATAAAGCTTTAAAACTTACATAGGCTCTGTGGTTTTTGGTCATGAATGAGTGAGCGAAAGGGTTTGCAATTTGCAAGCATGAGTCCGTAGCTCTGAGAGGTCGGGACTCTGACTCCATAGTCTTATGTCCTGGGTTGTATAATCATTGGGGATCAATCATCAATGAATTCGGGAGCTAAATGACTCTGACACACTAGCTAGTCAGTAAGGAGATTGGGGGTTTAAATTCTGTTATGACGGAGGTATGTGGAAAGTCTAACTGCGCCTATTATAATTGATAAACAATGCACTATTTCGTGTCCAATAGTTCTGTTTGTGCAGAATAGTCCCTGCAACAGTAGTAGTATGGATTGTCCTCTTATCCAATCAAAAAGTAAACTAGTATCCTATTCTTTCTTGGTGGCCATTGACATTTTATTGTTGGGAATTGTCAAAGCATAAACATTTAGAAGACTTCCAAAGACATTATGGACAACCCAGAGGAGTGCATAGAGCTATTGCTGAATAGAATGGGAGTTTTGTTTAACACCTTTTGCCAACTGTGCAAGCTTACTTAGATACACAGACAGACTAATAATAACCTAGTAGTACCACAGGTAGTCATAGTAGAGGCAGGATAAGGATTTAGAAACAGTCTACAAGAAGATCAAAGACGATTTAGAAAAAATCCAATGAGGAACGTTAGGAAAAAATAGGTGCTGTAAAAGATAGGGAGAAAATTGCAAAAAACATAGTTGATGGACAGAATGTAGAACAATGTCATACATTCACCCCAGTACAAGGATCTGGGCCTAAATCCATCACTTATTTGCACTCCACACCACCCTGGGTTAGACACTGGCTATATGCAAATCAGCTCTGACCCTGTGCCTCATGGGAACAGTCCAGTCCGAACTACCAAGCCATGTCTTTCCCAGACCGGAATCAAGCATCCAAGGACCGGTTTCTGGCTATCAGCCTTCATCAGCCTGGATAGCTTGACTCCAGTGGTGTGGAGAGCCTGGGACTCACGTCTGAGTATACCCAGCACACTAGGGGTGAAAATTGCAAAAAACACAGTTCTTTTGACTGGGTGTGAGTGTTTGATTGATTCAGATGCTCCGTCCATCACCACCACCTTTTGTACCGCTTTTGTCTGCCATAATTGTGGCAGGGTATGCTCAGACGTGAGTCCCTTGCTCACTTTGCCACTGGATTCAAGCAAGCCGGGCTGAAGACGGCTGGAATGCCAGAAACCAGTCCTCGGAAGCTTGTTTCCGGTCCAGGGAAGACATGGCTTGGCAGTTCGGGCTGTATTGTTCCCATGAGGCACAGGGCCAGACTGATTTGCATATAGCCATGTCTGAACTGGGGTGAAAGAGTTGGCTAAAGAACGGTGATGGATTAAACCCAGAACTTTTGACTGGGTGTGAGTGTTTGATTGATTCAGATGCTCCGTCCATCACCACCCCCTTTTGTACTGTAAAAGATAGGGAAGTATAATTATTAATATTAACAGGAAAACTTACTGGGGCCAGCAGCGGAGCCCTCGCCGGACCGATCCTGGCCTTCCTGATCTTGTCCCTTCTCGGCCGGCACCGCTACCTCCTCCTGTGTCCCCTTGCCCCTGGGGGGTGCTGATGTACAACATGAAAGAAAGACACAAACATGGATGATTGTTGTCAACCAAATCAAACATTTCAAAAAATCAATAACAAATTATTTCGGGGACAATTGCACTAAATTTATTGACCTATCTGATGTGGTCTACTAGGATATTAGTATTGATGGGTTCGCGGACCGTCTACTTGGAAAGTTATGTAACTCACTAAACAAACTGCAAAAAAGTTCGACTAGGACTGGCAGGCAGCACTCCGCAGCACGCGAAGTGACAGACACATTCCATTGTGATTGCAGACCAGTGAGAAGTTGAACACTAAAAAGTTTCCTACTAAATAACCAGTCATAATATACTCAAACTATCAATCCACCACCACTATCTCTTCTTAGTGGCAGGAGTACAAAGGAAGGACTGCACTTGAGTCTCTAGGGGCAGATTTACAACCCTCTTGCGCCTCTTTTGCTCCGTCGTTGCGTGACTTTTGTGACGCAGCGGCAGCGCAAAAGAGGCGCCATTGTGTGGGGTATATTAACAACGTGACGCATCTGGGAGATGCATCACGTTGTAAAGCCTTGCTCCATCAGGGCTTTACAAGGGAGGGCGTTCCTGCGCGGGATCGCCTCCTAAAAGTGGCTGAGTGAAATCTACAAGATTTCACTCAATCACTTTTAGGCCAATGCTGCGTCAAAACCCTGCGCCTGTTTGAAGCAGACGTACAGCTTGACGCAGCATTGGGGAGATAGGGCATCCAAGAGCATTGCTGGAGCTGCGTCGTGCTTGCGAGGCAACTCCAGCAATGCGCTGCCTTTACGGCACAGATGCGTGACGCATCTGTGCCGTTTTTGCCCCATGGTGCGCCGCATTGTAAATGCGTTGCACCATGGATGGTGGAGGCGTGGCGCACAATTACTGGCGCATCCCTGCTAATTTGCAGGGATGCGCCAGTAATTGTAAATCTGCCCCTTAGTGTCTAGCATTACGCAGTTCTGTAAAGTACACTCATACATAATCACTCAGGCCAATAAAATGAGCACAAAATCGAAAACAAGTAAGCATAGTAGCACCGCCACTGAGCAGGCGAGCAGTGCACCTGCATTGCAATCACAGAAGACTTTGAAACATAATTTACCTACAATGTAATCTGCAGCATTATTGCTCTTCAGAAAAAAACAAACATTTGCAATATGATAACATAAAGCAGGAGAAAACAGAGTAGTGATTAAATAGCTACTGCTACTCACCAAGCCCAGGGATCTCGACGCCTAGCAATTCGAGCAGGTCGTGTTCACGGTCCAGGATATCGGACCACCGGTGTGTGGCCTGGCTGTAGGTGCGCCAGATCCGAGACTGCCGATACATGGCCCGGCACACCTTCCCCCACAGCTGCCGACGGTCCCGGAGCCCGTACCCGCCAGCGATCCTGCCGCCTGCTGTGATGGTCTTGGGGAGGCGGCTCTGGACATAAAAAATCAGTGCGGCCACCTCCTCCGCGCTAAAAATCTCCCGGGCTATGACTTGCTCCCCCCTCACTCGCCCGCATGGGAGCCGGGGACCCTTCGGCTTCTCGGCTCCCTTTGCCATGGTCCTGGACAGGAATGGAAATAATAAATAGGAAAGAGAAAAGGGAAAAAGTAAATAAAAGAAGAGGTAAAAAAAAGTAGTTTTAAAGTAACCAAAAGTAGAAGAAAACACAAAGTATAGATCCAGAAAAATAGAGGGATAGATAATAAGTAGAAAAGATTAAAAAAAACTTCAAACAAACAAAGGATGGCAAAGATTGAAGCTGTTTAGAAAAAGCATGCCCAGAACCATAGCAATGAATGAAAAACAAGATGGCCGCGCTCATTGAGGACCGCGTGGGTAAGTTCGCGCGATATTTCCCCTGCGAGTACGCAAAAACGCATGCGAACTCGTAATAGCGCGCCGCACACAACGCAAGATTGCCAATAGCGCCCGGAAACGGAAATACGCAACACGGACAAGATGGCCGCACCCATGTACGACCGCATGGGTAATTTCGCAGGCGGTGCGATGCAAGCGGCCCGCGAATACGCAAAAAAGCCCGCGAACACGCAGAAAAAAAAGCCGCAAATTCGCGAATTTGGCAGATCGCGAATTCGATTTCGCGCAAATTCACGGACCACGAATTCACAAATTTCGCCCATACCTAGGTGTTTACTGATGACATCTTGTCAATCCTTACAGCACCCCGACACTCCCCATATTAGAGAAATATCATGCGCTGGCAGGCCACCAAATTAATGTCTGTAAATGATTACCTACTGATACTGACAAGGTGTCAAAAATTAGTGAGACATACAAAAATGGTTCTGTGGGAATCTTTCCTTATATAATCAATGCCATTATTATGACACCGCACAGACACGCTTTGTGGTCGAATGGCTTTGGGGCAATACATATTATAACTACACCACCTCTGGACCTACCAACACAGGCACCATACTCCCCAGCTCCCTAAGGGGAAGACTGGAAAAAAGATATAAAAAGACGGAATTGTTTGGGGGACTTCTAGACTACGCGTCCATGCAGCTCTACAACAGCACAATACACACATTGGGTATCACACACAAGCATATTTAGAGGTCACACGCGACGCCTGGGAAGCAGGTAACCCCTGGTGCCCTACACATTGTTAGCTGGAACGTCTGCGGGCCCTTGACAAGATTAAGCGGGGGTCTTTGCTTCCTTATGCCAAACGGGCCGGGGCCGATGTGCTCCTGCTACAGGAAATACATTTAATGGGTACGAAGACCCTATGCCTGCAAAGATACGGGTACCAGAAAGCCTTCCATTCAGGCTTCATGCTGGGTTCGAGGGGAGTAGCGATACTGATTCACCGTAGGGTCCCCTATATTCATGAGAAACAATAGTTGGACACCCAAGGGCGTTACCTCTTTTTTGGGGCAAAGTGGGGGTGGACACTAACATTAGGCAGCGAATATGCTCCCCTGCCACTACAATGGAGCTTAGTGGAGAGACTCCTTACCCTCTGGGGTGATATGCCGGACACACTCTCGGTAGTGGGCGTGGACTGGAATGACGTGATGGACCGAGGCCAGGACAGATGGAGGAGTTGGGGAGTAGTGGAGTCCGGTCCCCCTACGAAATTGCGCTCCCTGGTGACGGGAGTCGATTGGGTTGATACATGGAGACACATACATGGCTCTAGTAGGGACTATACCTATTTCTGTGCAACACATGGTTCCTTTTCGAGACACGATTACCTCTTCGTCCCTAGGGGCATAGCACACATGGTGGGGTCAGCCGCCATTCTGCCCAGGGGAGTGTTGGATCATTCGCCGATAACCCTTACCCTATGGATTGGCCCGGGGCAGCAACCATTTACATGGTGCATGTCGATTTGGCATTTATATAAAGAGGACTACAGGGACTACAGGGAGCGTCTAGCGGAAGAGATAGACCACTATCTGGCAGTCAATGTGGGGTCGGTCCCATCCCCAGCAGTGCTGTGGGAGGCTTTAAAACCCACACTAAGAGGAGTTGACATCTCTTGGTGCATGGCAGCGCGTAGAGAGCGGAGGGCGGAACTGGTGCGCCTAGAGGTGTTAATAGAGGCGCTGGAGCGTAGGAGCCGGGAAACAGATGGTGGCCCGGCGCGCCGACAATTAGGTTTGGCCCAACAGTCCTACGCAGCCCTGTTGATGGATGAAGCCCGCCAGGCCTGGTTGGCAATGAGAAGTAGGGTCTACTAATGGGGGGACAAGTCCAGCAAGATGCTGCATCGATTGTGCCAGGGTGCCTTCCATTCACAGGCCCTACCAAGGGTCCTGGGGCCTACGGTGCGCCATTTATTGAGCCCCCAGCTATTGCGGACAGCTTCGCCACATATTATGAAGACCTATACGCACCTAAAGAGTGCCTCACTGCTGAGGTTATAGCCAAATTTATTGACAACCTTCCACCGAAGGCCATATCAGATGAGGTTAGGGATCGCTTGGACAGGCCGTTAACGGATGAGGAATTGGGTACGGCCCTGGGAGAGCTGAATCCTGGGAAGGCCCCGGGACCGAATGGCTTTCCTGGTGAGTTTTTAAAAAAGTTCTTTGTGCAGCTGGCCCCACACTTCCGTCCGGTGGTGGAGGAGGCTCGGGAACAGGGCTCGCTTCCCACAGACTGGAGACACGCAGAGGTGGTGGTGTTCCTCAAACCTGGCAGGCCACCTGAGCAGCATGCATCGTACCGTCCCATCTCTCTCTTGAACGTAGAAGCGAAGGTCCTCGCCAAGGCATTAGCTAACCGATTACTTCCATAGATTTCCTCCCTGGTACACCTGGACCAGGCGGGATTTATGCCCCAAAGGGAGACGCACCACAACATCAGGCGTGCGCACGTAGAGGTGGCGGCCAGCGGCCAGTTGAGGGAGCCGGCGGCACTTCTCCTGGCCGACATGGACAGGGCCTTTGATTCTCTAAGCTGGACGTATTTGTTTGCCCTCCTGCGGAGACTTTACCTCGGCCCGAGATTTCTGGTCTATTTAACGCTGCTGTACACTGATCTGACAAAAAACACAGTTGATGGACAGAATGCAGAACAATGTCTTACATTCAGCCCAGTATAAAGATCTGGGCCTAAATCCATCGTTTTTTTGCACTCCACACCACCCTAGGTCAGACACTGGCTATATGCAAATCAGCCTTGACCCCGTGCCTCATGGGAACAGTCCAGCCCGAACTACCAAGCCATGTCTTTCCTAGACCAGAATCAAGCATCCAAGGACCGGTTTCTGGCTATCAGCCTTCTTTCAGCCTGGATAGCTTGACTCCAGTGATGTGGAGAGCCTGGGACTCACGTCTGAGCATACCCAGCCCACTCGGGGTGAAAATTGCAAAAAACACAGTTGATGGACAGAATGCAGAACAATGTTTTACATTCACCCCAGTACAAAGATCTGGGCCTAAATCCATCGTTTTTTTGCACTCCACACCACCCTAAGTCAGACACTGGCTATATGCAAATCAGTCTTGACCCTGTGCCTCATGGGAACAGTCCAGCCCGAACTACCAAGCCATGTTTTTCCTAGACCGGAATCAAGCATCCAAGGACCGGTTTCTGGCTATCAGCCTTCTTCAGCCTGGATAGCTTGACTCCAGTGATGTGGAGAGCCTGGGACTCACGTCTGAGCATACCCAGCCCACTCGGGGTGAAAATTGCAAAAAACACAGTTGATGGACAGAATGCAGTACAATGTCTTATATTCACCCAAGTACAAAGATCTGGGCCTAAATCCATAGTTTTCTTTGCACTCCACACCACCCTATGTCAGACACTGGCTATATGCAAATCAGCCTTGACCCTGTGCCTCATGGGAACAGTCCAGCCCGAACTACCAAGCCATGTCTTTCCTAGACCGGAATCAAGCATCCAAGGACCGGTTTCGGGCTATCAGCCTTCTTCAGCCTGGATAGCTTGACTCCAGTGATGTGGAGAGCCTGGGACTCACGTCTGAGATACCCAGCCCACTCGGGGTGAAAATTGCAAAAAACACAGTTGATGGACAGAATGCAGAACAATGTCTTACATTCACCCCAGTACAAAGATCTGGGCCTAAATCCATCGTTTTTTTGCACTCCACATCACCCTAGGTCAGACACTGGCTATATTCAAATCAGCCCAGATCTTTGTACTGGGATGAATGTAAGACATTGTTCTGCATTCTGTCCATCAACTGTGTTTTTTGCAATTTTCACCCCGAGTGGGCTGGGTATGCTCAGACGTGAGTCCCAGGCTCTCCACATCACTGGAGTCAAGCTATCCAGGCTGAAGAAGGCTGATAGCCAGAAACCGGTCCTTGGATGCTTGATTCCGATCTAGGAAAGACATGGCTTGGTAGTAGATGGGGCTGGACTGTTCCCATGAGGCACAGGGTCAAGGCTGATTTGCATATAGCCATTGTCTGACCTAGGGTGGTGTGGAGTGCAAAAAAACGATGGATTTAGGCCCAGATCTTTGTACTGGGGTGAATGTAAGACATTGTTCTGCATTCTGTCCATCAACTGTGTTTTTTGCAATGTACACTGATCTGACGGCGTCGGTGCGGGAGCGATTTCTCGCTCTTTTGCTATCCAGCGGTGTAGGCGGCAGAGCTGTCCCCTCTCCCCATATCTCTTTGCGCTCGCCATGGAGCCGCTGGCGGCCTGGGTTCACATTGATGCACAGCTTAGGTGCTTCGATTGGGGTCTGGGGCTTTCGGACAGAATAGCATTATACGCAGACGATGTTCTGTTCCTTCTCACCGCCCTGGACAGGTCGGGGTTGGGCTGCTGCGTATCTTACAGATATTCGTGAAACTTCAGGGCTATACATGAACCCAAATAAATCTACAATATGGGTCCTGGGGGGTCGACAGAGGTTGGGAGCATGGGCTGCGTCGGTTCCGCAGGCGGTAGGAGGGTTGAAATATCTGGGAGTCTTCCTGTCTGATGAGCCGGCGGTGTCCTGGGAACCAATCTGGTCCTGGTGTGGGAGCGCACCCTGGCAGATCTTAAGGTCTGGTCCCGTATGCCTTTGCCCATATTTGCTAGGTCAGCCATATTCAAGATGGTGGCGCTCCCCCGCCTCCTTTATCAACTGCAGAATCACCCATCTCACCCCGATGGTTCCAGCGAGCGAACGCGGTCCTGGGACAATTTCTGTGGGAGGGGGGCAGCATGAGGGTGGCACTACGTACATGTTTCTTGTCTACTTACTCCGGAGGGCTGGCCACATCGGATGTGCTTTCCTACTATCAGGCCTCCCATCTGCTGGTCCTCAATGAGTGGTGCTACGGAGACAGAGGGGACCCGGCATACGCGGTTGAGAGGTGGCTTATGGGACGTCACTCTTTACACACCCTGTTGTATTCAGCACCACTACGGAGGCCTCTGCCACCAGTCACATGGGTGTTCTTTTACATTTGGAGACAGACGTTACGTAGGATGGGGTGGTGGAATACCTTAACTTGTGAGACCCCCCTTTAGGACAATGGACGTCTGCCTCAGCTGGCAGCACTGTAGGGTTTGCAGGGGTGGGACGCAATAGGCATCTCGGGTGATGTTGTAAAGGACCTGACCTTTAAGTCCTTCCAGGACTTGCAGGAGGAGTATGATATGCCGCAAGCCCAATTTTATTCTATTTACAGTTTAGGCATTCCCTTGCCACTAGCTTGAAGTGCCTGGACTTTATCCCCATTGAGGCAAAGATCTTCATGGGGGAGCTCCCGGACTGTAGGATCTCCTGCATCTACCAAACATTGGTCATCCATTGTTCCCCCGACCTACAGAGGCTCAGACTGGCATGGGAGGCAGATATAGGGGAACTAGAGGAAGAGGACTGGGTTGAGGCCCTAGCGAGCCCGCTAAGAGCGGCAATAGCAACACGTTTGTGGTTAGTGCAGTTTAAATATCTACATAGGGTGTACTTCACCAGGCAACGTCTATGGAGGGCAGGATTGATTGCGTCGCCTGAGTGCCTTCGCTGTCAACAGTAGGAGGGTACGCTCCTCCACACAGTCTGGGACTGCCTATCATTGCATAGATTTTGGAGAGGAGTATACTCCTGCTTGTCAGAGGTATTTGGCTGGGAGCTCCCCTTTACACCTAGCTTGGCCCTGCTGCACGTCATGGAGGGAGTGGGGGGTAACCGTTACAAACTACATCTTCTGCTGTTAGGCCTTACACTAGTGAGAAGAGAGACATTGCTAGGGCCTGGAAGGCGCCCAGGGCCCCATCTGTGGCGGTTTGGAAACACGGGCTAGACTTCTCCATGGGGGTTGAACAACCAGTCTTCCTGGCCAGGGGATGCCCCCGTAAGCACTACAAGATATGGCACAGGTGGGCGGTTTACAGGGGGAATAGACCTAGACCCACCACAAGAGGTGAAGGCACGTTTTCTGATCTGATACATATATATCCCCCATGGCTACTCAAGGGGTAGGTGGGAAGACCCGGAAGGACTGGGATTTCTGGGTGTGCAGTGACGACATGGATGGCTGTATGTGGCATGGACGCAATCTGGGGGGAGGGGGGTGTGTTATAATGTGGTTTGTTTATTGCACATAAAAGTCAAAGTCAATTTAACATGTATTTGATATGTGCAGCAACCTCTGGAGGGCAGAGGCCTGCAATTTATGTGACACTTGACAAATAAAAAATGTGTTTAAAAAAAAAAAAGATATCAAAAGACCAGTGGAACAATGCTCTCAACTCCCACCTCTCAGACACAACATTCAACACAGAATAGACTGTGAAGAACTTTCCCCAGTGGATCACAGAATGCGCTAACATAATTGTCCATTGCAAGCCATCCAAATCCAAGGGCCTGCCAGAAGAGCCAGCAGGTTTACTGCAGGGCTGAGATCCACCAAATTCAACTGCCGGAAACTAAAAAGGAAGAGGCGCACCAGCAAAGAGACAGGTGACCATACCACCTTCAAGACAGCACTCAACCAGTACCACCATCTTCTGAAAGAACCAAAGAAGAATGCCCTAGTAGACTACATAACAGCCAGCACAAACCACAGCAAGGAGCTCTTCGCAATTGTGACGGAGTTCTTCAACCCCGTAGCCACCAGGAACATCACCCCCTCTGTGACACAAGATCTCAGTCATCTACGAAAACTTCAAACCTCAACACCCCAAACCGCCGATAGCATCAGCCAGCTCACCCACAAATGCAAACCACGAACACCTGCCCACCCATTGGGACCCTATCAGAACTCAAGCCACAATCTCCATCATGAACTCTGTGCACTCGAGATCACCCACGGACCCTTGTCCCCGCCACATCTTCAACCTCGGGTGCAAGATGAATGGCGATGAGCTCAATAAATGTCTAAACACCTCGCCCTTCTTCCCTGAAGACTGGAAACATGCAGAAGTGTGGCCCCTCCTGAAGAAACCATCCGCTGACCCTGCAGAACTGAAGAACTACTGGCCCTTCTCCCCTTTCTAGCAAAGGTTCTTGGGAATTAAATCAACCAGCAACTCACGGAACACAACACAGTCCTGGACTCCTATCAATCTGGATTCTAAGCCAACTACAGCACTGAGACAGCCCTGCGCAAAGCTACCAACGACAGCAGGGCCCTCCCGGACAGTGGCCAAATGGTCGTTCTCAGCCTCCTAGACCTGTCAGACACCTTCAACACCATCTCTCATCACATCTTAATCAACAGACTCCACCACATCAGAATCCAGGGAGACTCCCTCGAATCAGTCTCCCACTGTTCACATTGGAACCCGAAAAATATCATCTGAGGTATCCCCCAAGGGTCGTCCCTTAGCCCTACCCTCTTCAACACGTACATAACCCCCGCCGGCCAACATCGTCAGAATGCACGGACTCCACCACCAGAGCCAACTTTCACAGATGTATGATGGACGTTGTAGACTGGATGAAGGACAGCTGTCTCAAGCTCAACACAGACATGAGAGAGGTCTTCATCTTTGGGAACAACAACTCACCATAGAACACATGGTGGCCTGCTGACCTTGGCCCATCCCCCGCCCACAACCTTGGCATCATCTTTGACAGCATGCCATCTATGAAGAAACATATAAACCCAGTCTCATCCTCTTGCTTCCACACCCTAACCATGCTCTGTAAGATCTTCAGGGGGCTCCAAGTCAACAGCAGGACTGTCACACAGGCAAATTGTCACCAGCAGGTGGGACCACGCCAACACACTACGTAGGAGTCACTGCATGCCTCCTGAAGAGACTACAGGCAATACAAAACTCAGTGGCAAGACTCATCCTTAACCCCTTCAGACAGACCCACATCACACCCCACCTCAGGTAGCTACACTGGCTCTTGACCCAGAAGGGATGCCAGTTCAACATGTTCACCCAAGCACAACGAAGGACCAGCATACATCGACAAACTCCTGACCTTCCACCAACTGACCAGACTCCTACGATCGGCCTCCCTCTTCTTCGCAGACTCCCCCTGGCTCTCCTGAAGAGGAACCAGCGGAGGACGCATAGTCTCACAACTGGCAGCGAAAGCTTGGAAAGACTTTCCCCATGCAACTCAGGACTGCCTCAACGCTCCAGCAGTTAAGGAAAGGACTCAAGACCTAGCTGTTCAAATGAACAGAACACTACGAAGCAGTTATCAACTGCAGTGCCTTGAGACCATCATTGATATGCCACTCTTTATACATTCTTGGTTGATTGATTGACGCAAGTTATGGTGCTTAACAGATCAAAATCTAACGTCCCGCCCACTAGGGGAGGTACTTTGGGTCCCAAAGCAACAAAGGTGTTAAAACCTCTACATCCCGCCCGTAGCAAGAGTAACGCTGGACACCTGGGACTATTTTACCCACCATAAGAGATTCAGCTCATACTCTTCCCCCATGTAACCTCATTGTGGGGAACACAGACTTTTCTTCAAGTCTTGATAGAATCCACTTCCAGTGATGCATCCATCTTCTAGACTTTTATTGTAATGTGTAAATTTGTCTTTTTGATAACATCAAAAATACACACTGAATCCCCCCAAGAGGCAGAGATACCACTAATGCAACTCAGGCACTGGGTTATACAACCACAGATTGTGGAAGGCATAATAAAGTTACTTAAAACAGTCAAATTCAGGGCGTGGCTAGCAGCCGTGAGAGATGGCTGCTGCCTAGAGGAGCTCTCGCCCATTCACGGTACAATAGCCGCTTAACCACCGTCCAGACCCGAATATCCTGAGTGAAAGTCTGGGTCAAAGTCCTGCTGACCCCCTCCCCACCCCCCCTACTCCCCCACCCCTCTGGATTGCTATCTTGGAACCCGCGATCTGCCGAGGAGATAGGGAAAAGGCGTGCGTCTGAAGCTGTGCGGAGAAAGGGGACAATATGGCGCGCGAGGAGAGTAACCGCTATGCCCAGGATGACACTCCAGTGCGATTCTGGACGGGGCTAAGGACGTCCGCGACAGGAGCAAGTAAGGTGGTGGGGCCTGGCGGAGGGAACATCGTGTGCGGTGCAGCCCTGACGGCCAGTGGAGCGGCTCTGCCCTAGCTGTGGAGCCGGGGACTGCAATACTCGAGTCCCCAGCTTTGAGGCTTTTTTGCGGCAGTCGGAGCGAGCCGGGGGAGAGGTGCTGGCCTCCTCCCGATACCTCAGCCAAAGACCTAAACAATACACCGCCACTCTCCTAGTGAAGGAGAGGAGGTGAGCGGGCGGCGAAGTGACCGAACAGCTCGGGCTGCGGCAGCGGAACCCCGGCGGTGTGCAAACACGCAGGCACAATGGAGGCCCATAAGCGATACCCCTGACACGGGAAGGCACTGGACAAAGGGCACCATCAAGGGGGAGCCAAAGAGGGACGGATACAAGGCCGACAGCTGGGACATACCCCCCCCCCCCTCGCCCAAGCAGAAGCAAAAGGGGTGCCGAAGGGCAAGTCAGCGGAGACTCTAACATCTGGGCCTAGGGGTGAGAAGCTGTAGGGCCCGAAGACAAGGCCAGACCGGAGTACAGGAACTTTGAAGAACGTGCCCCATCCCCCTTCCCCACCTCCCCCCTCCTATTCATAGAGTGTGACCTGAACTGCGCTGATCAGTTTAAATTATATGTGAAGGAGCAAATGCATGACGATTGTGACACCTGGTGAGGGGAAACCCTGGGGCTCCAGCTCTCGGGCCTGTATGCGACTCTGGGCAGTGATCAACCCACAACACGTCCTGATGCAGGAAGAAAATATTGGAGAGTTGTGGGAGCATAAAGTGGTGGCCGAAGGATCCTAGGCTACGCAGTCCTGTATCAAGAATTTGCCAGTGATCTGGCAACTAACAGCACCACTGACTGACCGATACACTATACCAGTCCTGGGATCATCCACAATGGCGGAGGGGGTAAGGGATCAAGAGCCAACGCCCAGAAACAGCTTGCGAAATACGCCTGGGCTAAAAGTGGAGAAAAGAGTGAATCACCTAGCAAGGAGAAGGATGGCCTGGGTGTGGGACAGCCACATGTTAAGGAGACGACTCTACATGATGTTATGGCGGCTATAGGCGGAATTTGCGCCTCGGTGGACTCAGCTACGTGGAAAAATGGATGAGAAGGTCCAAGAGTTAAAGATTGTGACGAAAGCTTTACAGACAGACACCTCGGAGCTGCAGAGTCAAATACTGGAGATGAAGAAAAAGAAGGATAGGACGGAGCAGCAACTGGATGATTATGAAGGAAGGGCCCGACGAAACAACATTCGAATACTAGGTGTTCCGGAAAAAAACAGAGGGGCCTACAGCGGATTTGTATGTTGAGGAATTAATCACAAAACACCTGAAGCCGAAATTACTGTCTAACTACTTTTCTATAGAACGTGCTCATAGAGTGCCGGGAGGCAGACCAAAAGTGGGTGCGCCCCCGAAGCCTTTGATTGCCAGGGTATTTAATTACTGTGACAGAGACATAATTTTGCAAACATCCAGGACTGCTCCCCCACTGAAAATTGATAACTACTAGGTGCAGTTCTTTCCTGATTTTACGGCTAAGGTTCAGGCCCAAAGGCGGAGTTTTCAGGAAGTGAAGCAGGAACTGAGAGACCGTGAAGCGAAATACTCAATGTTTTTTCCTGCGCGGCCGCGGGTGGAGTCGGAGGGCAAATTTTGGTTCTTCGACTCACCTGAGGCAGTCTGGGACTGGATGGAGGGATGAACAACCGTGGAGCGTCGGAGGAGGAACCGCCCTGGCAGACAGGAGACGCCGAAGGACAATCGATCGGACGTGCTGGGTACAGAAGCGGCCTCGGTATATAGCAGACTGGAGGAACAGGACTAACTTATCACAAGACTGAGCTGGGATGTCCCACTCTACATAGGATGCGCAAGTAGAGGGTATGGGGGGGGGGACGTGTGGCTGTTGGTTGGTATTAATGTTGCAACTACATATAGAGATATTCGGGTGAATGATGTGAATTCTGTGCTGAATAGATTGATGTGATATGATACTGTTTGACCTTAGTTCTTCAAGGGCGGTGGTGATTATATTTAGGAAATTTGTGGAAACCGTGGTTGGGAGAGGGTTGAATTCCCCTGCATTTCTAGCATGTTTAATGGGGCGAGAAGCGCTCTTCTAAGTTTGGGGGTGGGTAGTTTTGAATCCACAGGCAGGGTAGCAGGGTGGGGGGAGTTAGTGGGATTGGGCAGGTGGAGGGGAAATGAGACAGAAATTGTTGTTCTTGCCATGAAGTTGCCTTAATGAAAACACTTACAGCAATCACATTGATAGACAGGCTTTGTAGCACAGATAACTTGTCGTGTGGGGATTTTTCTTTTTGTTCATGTTTTAGTGATGGATTTCTAGCTGATGTTGATTTTGTTTTCTGTATGATGCTCATAACATTGTGGACCTTATATTCGACCTGCGCTGTGATGTTTGAATTTTTGACCAATGGTAGTTGATCGTGAATCGGTGCTCTCTGAACTCACCTGGAATGTTAATGGACTGGGGGATAGAATTAAGAGGGGAATAGTACAACAATACCTAAAGAGGCAGTCCCCGGATCTGGTTCTCCTACAGGAAACCCATCTGGTTGGCAATAAAAGTAAGGCCCTCAATAGGTGGGGATATAAACTTCTTGTGCATGCAGACTACACTACTGGCTCCAGAGGTACGTGTATAAAACGTTCCATTGATTGTACTTAGTACGCGGTCAGATGCCGCAGGACGGTTTGCTGTAGTTGAGGCTCAATGGAAGGGAAGGGCTTTGAATATTGTATCAGTCTGTTTACCGCCAGCACTAGGTAAAGATGCCCTTGTAGAACTAGGTCGAGTGCTCACGGATCTTAGGGATGGAGTCTTGATATTGGGGGGAGATTATAACATGACGATGAATGACTTAACAGATAGACGCCCAGTAAGACAGAATATGCGACCAAATGAACTAATGGCTGACTTTACCACGGCAATGGAACTCACCGACGTGGGGCGTGAGCTACAGGGTGACCTATAGATTTCACATATTTATCCATTGTGCATGGCAGCCTTTCCCGGATCGATTACTTTTTAACGTATGCAGCCTCGGTGGGTAACTTTAGGAGGCCCAAAACATACCCTAGGGGCCTATCAGATCACTCCCCCATAGGGATAGATTTCACACATGGGGCCAAGCAGCAGAGCCGTACCATAGTCATTAATCCGTGGGTACTTAAGATCCCTGACATACGAGGAGCTTATTAAGCAAACTGATACTTTTTGGAGGAAAACTTAGGATCTGTCGATTCAGCACAGACAATTTGGGAGACATATAAAGTAGTTATAAAGGAACATGCTATCTTTCACTGAAAACAAGATATGTAGCAAAGCGACAGGAGATAATGATCCAGTTGGAGACTGAACTTAAAGACCTTGAATCAGAGTATGCGCTCCACCCCTCGGAAGAGTCGCTACACACACTGATGCTTAAAAGGGAGGAATATAAGCTAAAAGCTCGGGAACAAATGATGGCGACACAGTCAGCTACTCATCATAGACTGTACGAACTAGGAGACAGGGCGGGAAAAATGCTGGCCTGGCTGGAGAAGAAGGAGCAGGGTAAGAGGTGGGTGCCTAGATTGCAGAAGCCTAAGGGGGACCGGGTATCCTCCCTGGCAGACATAGCAGAGACATTTGCGGATTATTTTGAGAAATTATACTCGCCCTCAGCGGTATATACGGCTGAGGAGTCACGTCAGCTCTTAGAGGAATGCCTGCTGCCTGAGATATCGGCTGCAGATCTTTCGATAATGAAATCAGAGCGGCCATAAGTCGGATAAAGTCAGGAAAGGCGATGGGGCCCAAAGGTACCCCAGTGGAATTTCTAAAAGTGACAGCCACCCAAATGGTCCCACATTTGAAAGCCATGTACCAAGAAAGTTGGGAAAAGGGTGCCCTTCCGCCGGATCAGAGGCTGGCAAGTATAGTTGTTATCCATAAAACGGGTAAGCCGGTGGAAGACTGTTGTTCCTATAGACCGATCTCATTAATCAACGTGGAGGCAAAGGTCCTAGCGAAAGTACTGGCCACACGCTTGGGGACGGTGATATCATCCCTAGTGCATCCCGATCAGTCCGGTGTTATGCCGGGAAGAAATGCAGCCCTTAATATCTGTCGTCTACATAACGTGTTGACCCGACAGGTATTTCTGGAAGAGGACGCGGCTATATTGTCCCTAGACGCCTCTATGGCCTTCGATTCAATTGAATGGTCCTACATGTTTGAGGTACTAGTCAGAACAGGATTGGGCCCAAAATTCCTGAAGTGGATACGACTGCTCTACACAGACATAGCTGGATAGGTGAGAGTGAACAACTTCACGTCTAGGCAGTTTTCTCTTCGTAGGGGTACTAGACAAGGCTGCCCTTTGTCCCCGCTATTATTTGCACTGATGTTGGAACCCCTGGTGGCCTGGGTGCGAAAAGATGTCATGACCAGAGGGCTGAGATGGTCCCCGGAACGTGAGGACAGAATATCATTATATGCTGATGACATAGTGCTATACCTGGAGTATCCCTATAGATCCATTTGAGTGGTCTTAGACATCTCTATTAATTTTGGAAAGTATTCAGGGTATGCTATCAACTGGGACAAGTCAGTACTGTATATGCTCCACGGACAGATTCCCCGTCTTCCTAAAGATTGTGCTTTGATGATTGCGACAGATGGTTTTAAATACCTAGGGATCTTCGTCACACCAGATTCTGCTCCTTTCTACAAGAGCAATTTGGCGCCACTGCTAGCGCGGCTTCGAGCGGACGTCCAACATTGGAGGTCCCTCCCCTTGTCATTGATTGGTCGGGCGTCACTCTTTAAGATGCTTGCCCTTCCTCGCTTTCTGTATATTCTACAGAATAGTCCGACTAAAGTTCCTGATACCTTTTTTGTGACTGTGGAGGGGGAGCTACGCACACTATTGTGGGATGGAAGAGCCCCCAGAATAGCGCTCCAAAAATTGACAAAAGGGTGGTACGATGGAGGAATTGCGCTACCCGATATACGGTTGTACTATGGGGCTTCGCAACTGGTTACGGTAAACAGATGGAAGTATACCCTACCAGATGATCCGGCGTGTGCCTTGGACAGATATCAAATGGAAAGAGCTGGCTACCTTGGGGCGCTTTATTCGTCCCCACGGAACAAGAAGCTTGTAGGACCCACCCAGCATACATTGCAAATATGGAGACTGGCTAACTCCCGCTGTGGTCTGCACAAAAACTGGGCATGCTCGGTCGTCATCCAGGGTTTGACAAATGGGACATGATTGGTATCTCAACGGTAGGGGATCTGATTAAGAAGGGTAAGATCTTTCGGTTTGAGGAGCTACAGAAAACGTACCAGTTGGCTCCAGGCAAAGTTTTTCGATACTTACAAATCAGGCACGCCTTAATGGCGGCGTTTCCTAGCTGTGAGGATATACCAGAATACTCCCCTTTGGAAGATCGTCTATTAGACGGACAATTGCATGCCAAGGCAATCTCCCTCACATATAGAAAGCTCAGTAACAACATGCCAGATACCTTTGGACAGCTCAGAGAGAAATGGGAAAGAGAACTAGGACCAATGGAAGAGGAGAACTGGAGGCAAGCATTGATGTCTCTGAGAGAGGCTGCCATCACACTTAGGTCTCGCCTTATACAGCTCCGTATACTACATCATTCATACTTGACTGGGATTACTCTGGCGAGAATCGGGTCTAGGTCGGATGACCTGTGTTTTAAGGGATGTGGGCAGTCAGCTAGCTTTTATCATATGATTTGGGAATGTCCTATGGTGCAAAACAGATGGGACAGGATTGTGACACATCTGCGGTCTGCTCTTGGTAAGACAGTCACGCTGACGCCACGACTGGGTTTGTTAAACATATGGGACGGTACGGACCTTACGGAGACGGAACAACAGTTTGCAATGTTAGGATTCACTTTATTTAAAAGAGAACTAGCTAGGGGGTGGGGTAGCGCCAGGCCGCCAGGGGTTGCAATATGGAGTAGGGAATTGGATAAATGTATGGTGGCCGAGAAAGAAGTATTTATTGCACGTGAGTGTCCAAAGAAATGGGATAAGAAATGGACCAAATGGAATTTATACAGAGGTGAAATATGTGTCCCCATCGGTGGACCTGGAAATGCGGAGGGTTAGAGGGAGAGAGCAAGAAATGTAATGAATCCTTGTATTAAATACATTGGTCACTGCAAAAAAAAACAACTGTCAAATTCTTTTAAACCCTCACAACAACACAACATTTAGTTTCTAGACTCTGTGCCATTTTCAGAACTGCCCCTCACAACCAGACATTGCCTATCAGAAAAGTTGCCGGAAAGGCCTTGGTATTACATTGGAGCAGAAACACTAAAATGACATTTATACATGGGCAAATAATTTTTTATACAGTGCACAGGGGCAAGAACCACTACACAAGATTTTATATCAATGGCATTACACCCCTGTATAACTACAAGCTCTGAAACATTTTGAAGACAATTTGGAGATAAGGTCACAATTCTATGTATATTATGGCCATGCCCCAAGCTTGGCTAGTATAGCTAAAATCGAGGGTAAAGACAGATGAAAGCCCAGCGTCCATCAGTTTATGGACCTCAACAGAAGAAACATACACTGTTCTCAACCAGAGGGAAAATAATATCCCACTTGCTATTCATAGCTAAACAAATCAATATGGGACAAGACAACAATTCCAAGTACAATACTGTGCCTCCAGAAACTTTAGCAACTTCTCTAGAACAGCACACGACTCAAAAGGAGAAACCTGCAAATTCACTAAAATGTAAATGTGCAAGTTCTGACTTACCTAAATGACCTAAAATAGGTTGATCTGACTTACCTAAATGAAGACTACTAAGGTCTAAGCTGCTTTAATAGACCAAGGGTCCTAGGCTATTAGACAACTAAAAGAACCATCTTGCAGTTTGCCAGACATAGTGGCCCACGGGGAAGGGAAATTTAGGGATTTGAGCCTGTCAACAGTTCTAGTAGTGCTTTAGCTATGGTATAACATGTGGGGTTTTCGAAGGGCGGGAGGTGGAATTGTTTGTTCTACTTTAGGGTGGTAATGCCCATCTCATGTTGTGTAGGAAGACAACCAATAAAAGCATTGAAAACGAAACAAACTCTATGGATGGACGAACCATGTGACTTGCCACCCCCTGCATTCTCCATCCTCTATCAAAAAACACCTGATCTGATGATATACGCTGATACTGTGTTAAACTGTCTAATTCTGTGTTGATTTGGGGTTACATTTTAGTAATGATCCACCAAGACAATTTAGCTGTAACAAATCTTCCAATGGGTGACAAACTACAGGCAGAATATTTGTTTTTTATGATCTCACTTAATGTGTATATGACCTTCATAGGTATCTTAGTATGTAGCCTGGCAGAGGATGTATTAATTTTGCAGTAAAAGTACTTTATGCTCAAACTCTGAAAGTTTACAAGGGTCGGGCGTTTATTCATTTCAAGAACGCTTTTGGCTGTTTCACAGAACAGAATTGACACTAGTCACTGTTATCTATGATCTACATATTATTTTAGATCAGAGAGGTGTAGCAGCACTGATTTTACTCAATCTCTTTGTGGCCTTGTCACCGGGTGTCACACCACACTGACAGAAAGGCAGTGTCAAGATCAAAGAGACTGCTGGGGAGTGAACTGACACTTTCTAAATACTAACCAAACAGTTTTGTTTGGCAAAGGGAACTCGTCTCAGCTTACAACCTTGCATCAAGAATTCAAACCACATCCAAAATCTAAATTCTCATCCATCCTTACATCTTACCTCAGTCTGAACACAAACTTAATTCACATTTGCTGCTCTAAACTCAATAATCACAAGTACTCTTGAATATGAACTAAGTCTTCAATGTAAATTCAACACCTCTTGCAAAAAGAACAATCCCTGGTTCTCTAAGGACTCAGCTAACCGTAAACTATAACTACGTTAGTTAAAACGAGCATAGCAAAGGTCATACAACACAAAGTTAAAAAGAAAATATAACATTAAAGTTTAACAATATTATGATTAGATTAAGCGGGCTAAACAACTGTCTTTTACTAGTCTACTTCTTGAAGCACGCAATCGGACTAAACAACGCTGTAAACTATTAAAAGAACTGCAGGAACCAAATACGATCTAAACAGCAATTTTTCTCTCAAGCCATCTTTGTAAAAGATGTGTGCTATTTAAAGACAACAGCTACAATTAGGATGGAAATTGAAAACTTTTCCACTGCTAAACCTTCATGTAAGCTCCTTGTCCAGACAAAGTGTACCATACCGTCTTTTTCTAAATTTGCACCAGCACTATATCAATTTTCATTGCCATGACCAATGACATTTGGCCCTCTGGGTCTTCTCATCCGGTAATTACCTGTCTGTGGCATGTAGTGCTGTAAATTCACAGGCTGTGCATACTCCTGCCAACTGGTGCTGGGTCAGACTTGGACAAATAGTTTTTCTTCTAAGCAGTCTTTTCAAGTCATGGGGTATTGCGGTTCCACCTATTGCTGGTAATGCGCATAGGCATTGGTTTCATTGTCAGATTGTTTTTTCCGCACAAAGGATGAGGATGCAGATGAAGCATAGAGATACAGAAAGATGATCATGCAAAGGAAAGATTAAGGAAGAAATTGATAGAAAGGACATCTGCAACATCTAAAGGAGTCCAGAGAAGAGTGTGGGAGCTTGTGAATCTACAGCGCTACATGCCATGAACAAATGATTACAGGGTAACTAACATTTTCCGTTTGTGGCATGCGTAGCTGTAGACACACATGCTGAGCATAGACTGTAAAGAAGTCATCCCAGAATCAGTGGTTCAGCCTGAAGATGCTGCAGAGGACTGAAACAGTGTAAGAAGAACAACCTGATCAAAGTTGGGTTGTTGGCAGGCTAAAACATCCACACGGTAATGTTAGGTAAATGTAAGGGAGGGTACACCATGTAGCTGCCTTGCAGAAGTAAAATTTAGGAATATTATCCAAGCAAGCCCTAGAAGCTCCTTGGATTAGCAGGTGGAGTGGGTCAGGCAGAGATCGCTTGGCTTTAGCATAACAGGTCTGTATGCATCTGACCAGACAGCCTTCAATGCCTGCCTTAGAGAGAGGATGCCCTTTGTGTGGTTTAAAGAAAGAGACAAACGGTTGCTGTCTCTTCTATGATGGCTTTGTCCTGTCAATGTAATACATAAATGCTCTTTTGACATCTTATGTGTGAAGAGCCTCTTCTGCAATGGATTCTGGATTTGGGAAGAACATTGCAAGTTCTATAGTTTGATTGAGATGGAAGGCTGAGACCACCTTAGATGGGAATTTAGGATTTGTCTTGAGTACTGCTGTATGATGGTGTACTTCTAGAGCAAGATCCTCTATCTCACTAACATGTCTGAGGGAAGTGATGGCTACTAGAAAAGCCACCTTCATGGAAAGAAACTGTAAGGAACAAGAGTGAAGCGGTTCAAACGGAGGGCCCATTAGTCTAGTGAGAACAATGTTGAGGTTACATAGGAGGGGATGGCACCTGTGGTGGAACAATCCTTTTGAGCTTTTTCGTGAAGGCTTTGATAACGGGTACCTTTAAGAGTGATTTTTGTTCTCTGTTTTGGAGGTAAGCCGCAGCAGCAGTCAAGTGAAGTCTGACAGAAGTATAAGGGAGGCCCAACTTCTGCAAATGAAGCAGGTAACAATGTCATAAACTGCTGCTTTGAGAGGATCAATGTGTTTAGGAAGACAGTAGTGTACAAACCGTTTCCACTTAGCCGCATAGCAGGCTCTTGTTATAGGCTTGTGCGCCTCTTTAAAAATGGTCATGCATTCTATAGGCAGATTGAGGCACCCAAAATGTTAAGACTTCAGGAGCCAAATAGTCAGATTTATCTGTTTGGGGTTGGGATGCCTGACAGTACCTTGATTCTGGGAGAGAAGGGCCAGCTGGTTGGACACCTTCTCAGGAGGCAATAGAGAGAGGTCAAGTAGAGTGGTAAACCAGGGCTGTGACTCAGGTTGGGCTACTACAATGAGAGTGAGAGATGTTTGTAGAAGCTTCAGAACTACGAATGGGAGAGGCAGAAAATCACAGGCAAATATCCTGACCCAGTTCACCCACAGTGCATTGCTTATGGACTGAGGTTGTGGTAGTCTGGAGGTGAAGCTTGAGCATTTTGCATTTACAGCAGTAGCCAAAAGTCTACGTACGTGAACCCCCAACTGTGAAAGTACAGGAGTAGGATTTGTGACTGGAGTTCCCACTTGTGGACTTGTTGAAGTATCCTGCTGAGCAGGTTTGCAAAGTTGCTGTGCACCTCGAGTTTCTACTGTATAAGGATATGGACTCCGTTATGTATCAGCCACTGCCAAATGCTCCGAGCTAGCTGTAGGGAGTGTGCACCGCCCTGCTTCTGTAAGTAAAACATGGTAACTGTGTTGTCTGTCCTGAATAGAGGTACCTTTAGCTGTGTGAGAGGAAGGAACGCTTTCCGGGCTAGTTGGATTGTTAACAACTCCAGATGACTGCCATGGAGATCCTGTTGATCGGGTGTCCACACACCTTGTACTGTCGGTTTCTGCAAGTGTGCCCCCCAACCAGTGAGTGAGGCATCAGTGGTGAAGGTCACTTGCGGAACAGGGTCCAGGAAGGGCCATACCTGCAACAGGTTGCTCGCGTTCCACCACTGCAGAGAGCAATGAGTGACGCCCCAGATCAACACTACGGCCTCCCTTTGACTATTGTTCTGTTAGGCACTCCTGCAACGGACACATATGTAAACTGGTATGTTGGACTATGGCAAAATAAAAGGCCATTATATCAGGGAGGCACATAACCCTTCTGTCTGGTTATCTGCCTGAAAAAGAAAAACAGAATTTGGAATGCTTGCACCCTTGCTGGGCTGGGGTATGCTGTTCATACTCGAGAATCGAGAATGGCCCAATAAAGGGCTGTACTAGTAGGGGCTGGAGATATGACTTTGTTGCATTGCTGGTAAAGCCTAGGCTGTGCAAGAGATGTATTGTGGCTTGGGAATGTGCTCAGCATTGCTGCTGCATGGCCTATTTGATCAGCCAATCATCCATGTAAGGAAGGATGTGGCAAGCACTCTTTCTAGGGTGAGTGGCTATCACTGCAAGACACTTTGTAAACACCCTGGGAGCTGTGGGTACTCCAAAAGGCAGCACTTAGAACTGATAATGCTGAACTCTTACCATAAATTGGAGGAACCTTTGATGCGCAGGGTGGATGGGTAAGTAAAAGTAAGCATCCTTCAGGTCAAAGACGGTCATGAAGTCACCTTGTGGTAGTAGAGGAATTAAATCCTGGAGTGTCACCATGTGGAAGTGCTCCCACAGAGACCTGTCCGTTTTGGGAATCAGGAAGAATTAGAAATACACCTCCTTGCCGCAGCATTGGGACGGTACGGGTTCTATTGCCTCTTTGTTAAGTAATACATGCATCTTCTCTTGGAGCAGACGCTGATGTTCCGGGGAGAACTGTTTCTGCGGGTGGGGTGAGTTATAGGCAGTACCTTCCGGCTATAATGGCTAGAACCCACTTTCTCAAGATGATCAAACCAGTAGAGAAACCCCTGCAATCTTCCCCAACAGGTGTTAGATGATCGGGGAAGGGGAAGGGAGTCACTGCTTGGCAGGTGCGCACCTTTGCGGGCTGCGCCTTCTCCTCTACCCCGGGCAGCTGTTGCCAGTGTATCTTTAGAAGGAGTAACCCTGAAAGGCTGTTGCTTGCTGCTGCTGTTTGTCGAAGGATGTAGATGTTTTTGAAGAGGTGGTTTTAACCTCCCCCCACACACAATATTGCATGCAGAGAAAGGGGCTGCTGGCAGATAAAGTCTGTAAGGCATACATGGCCTTGGCTCTCTGTATGTCCTTCCTAATTTTCTCCAACATCTCATCAACTTGCATTCAGAAGAGGTGCTCACCATCTAAAGGCAAGTTGAGATGTTGTTGCACCTCTGATTTGAAACCAGACACATGCAGCCAAGAGTGCCTGCCAAGGAGTACTCTAGTCTTAACGCTTCAACCAACTGTGTCTGCTGAGTCCAAAGCGCTTCTAATGTAGGAGGTGCTGGATGAGATCTTCCATCTCATCCCAGAGCGAGAAGGTTCACTGAACTGGCGAAGTCCCAGTGTTTGACTGACTCAGTAAGACACACAGCCCACAGCATCAATCTTTTTTCTCTCTCTATCGAGACAGGGACCGTCTCCTGAACCCTGGGCAGGCAGACTTCCATGCTGTATGTATTACCAGTGAGTGAGGTGGTAGTTGGCACCTTATGTATGGTGAGTCAGAGGGTGATACCTTATATTTCTTATCCATTCTTGGTGCTGATAACTCGCGCCTTCACTGGCTCTTTGAATACATCATGCGCAAGCCTAAGCATGCCCTTAAACATAGGCAGATATTGCATAGACCGGTCCATGGAGCAGAGGGTCTCCATAAAAAAATTCTACTCAGGCTGCTTGAGCATCATGGTGAGAACTTCATGTTATGAGGTGGTGCTGTCTGGGGTGAAGTCTTAGCCGGATAGTGGTCCAGATCAGTGTCAGCTGGGGGCTCTACATCGCAATTATCCCTGTGTTCCTCATGGGGCTTCAGGTCCTTTGGCAGATCAAAAGCGGCATAGGGAGTCCGTGGGCTTATCCACGCCACCCCCAAGAATAACTAGAACCCCGAGATGAGTGTGGCATAGAGTTCACAGGCAACAGTGGAGAGGTAGGAGTACTGGGAAGTGTCAGAGGAGATGAAGGAGTTATTGGAAGAGGCAAGAGAGGAAACAGAGAGGTGCCTTTATCATGGCACCAATAATTCTTGGGCACCAGCTCCGAAAGTGGATTTATGGCGTCTTCAAAGGGAAACAGCGTTTACAACGCTGTCTCCACAATGCGGTTACTTTACAACTCGGTCGTTTCAACGACCGCGTTGTTACCACACGTACCATTACATCGCAAGTTGTTTCAACGACTTGCTGTAGGGGATGCTCTGGTGCTGGAATTGGAATCCAACACCTTCCCTGCTGTTGCACAAACTGGAGTTGGAATAGTAATTAATACTATTCCTGAGTCCAGTGCGCCCCCTACAGCAAGTCGTTGAAATTACTTGAGATGCAATGGTTGCGGTCGTTGTAATAACCGTGTTATAATGGAATGCGTGAACAACGCATTTGTTGTAAAGAGCCATATTCCTCTTCGAAAGTCAATTTCCTCTTGCGAAGAATATGTTATTTTGGTTTGTCTGGAGGCTTGGTTAGGATCTGACTATTCCCATGCTGTATGTGGATGCGCCGCTGCCAGACGTAAAGCTCCTCGTGGTGGCACTGGAGGATTGGCTGGTCTAAATCCTCTGAACTGTGGCAGGCAGAGATACCAATCTTTTTGGAGCCGAAGGTGTCGAGCTGGGTTTTGGATCAGAGGCCTTCGGAACCAATGAAGCAATGGAGGTAGACAGGCGATGCTAGGAGGAAGACCTCGGCACCAAAGCTGGGGGGGTCCAGTTCGAGCCCTATGATCAGTGCTGACCAGGGCATTGCAGCAGAGCTGGTAGGGACACATATGAACCAGATGACAGAGAAAAAATAATCTAACAATAGTGCTGATATGCGCATTACAGCATGACTCGAATATACTTCTCCGAAGTAAAACAACTTGCACACGTTGCAACCCAACACTAGATGGCAGGAGAATGCACAGCATGTATATCCACAGCTATACATGCCACAAACATATTAATTCCATTTCTAAACAAAGAAATATTAACAATCTGTAATGCCTCTTCAAGTTCGGGCAATCTCTGGAAAAAAACAGTAGTCCAACATCTATTAAAAAATGTCAGTCTAGATAGTTCCAACCTCAAAATATTTCGCACCATCTCTCTACTTATCTATCAATAAGTAGAGGGTGCTGCTGAAGGAAGCTGTTCCAATCTCTGGGGGCATTTGTGTGCGTGGCCTTTAGCTGCTGGGGGACACGCAACTCGGAGCCCAGCGCCAGTAACACCGAGAGGACTCCAGGGACCAGGAGCCTCTAGGACCAGCACACCTGTGCTTGAGCCTCCCCTACCCTCATCACTTCTCGCGGCCCCCGCTTCGCGGGAGCCGCTCGAGGAAGCTGTTCCAATCTCTGGAAGCATTTGTGTGCGTGGGCTTAGCTGCGGGGGGACACTCGACTCGGAGACCAGCGCCAGTAACACAGAGAGGACTCCAGGGACCAGCACACCTGTGCTTGAGCCCATGGTTCTGCCTCCACTACCCTCATCACTTCTCGAGGACCCGCTTCGCGGGAGCTGCTCGAGCAAGCTGTTCCAATCTCTGGGGGCATTTGTGTGCGTGGCCTTTAGCTGCTGGGGGACACTCGACTCTGAGACAAGCGCCAGTAACACCGAGAGGACTCCAGGGACCAGGAGCCTCCAGGACCAGCACACCTGTGCTTGAGCCCACGGTCCTGCCCCCACCGGATATTTAACCAGCCATAATCCCCGGTACGCAGGACGCGGGCAGGCGCCGGGCGAAGCCCGGGCCAAGGGCGGGCCCGTCCTTGCCCGTCATCGCCTGGAGGAGGCTGGGCTGGGCCACCCTTCGTGGTCGGGTTTTTTTTTTATATCCCTTGACCCTGGAGCGCGCAATTTTGAAACTGTTCGACCACAAGGTAAAGAAGAAAGGAAGATTGAACTGTGAATCCGGGTTTTTAAAGCGCAAGTAACTGGGGTAATTTGTCAAAGAGAAAGGAGGTCATTCCCCTGTCCCTCAAGTGGGTCTGTGTGTGAGTAAGGGGCGTGCGTGGGGCATTCGAAACTCTCACCTTTATAAATAATTAGGGCACATTGGACATTATTCACTGGTAACATGTCAAGCAAAGCAAAAACACGTTCCACTAAAGCAAGGAGGAATTCCCCTCCAATGCCTAGGGAGCCCTGCCCGGAGAAAAGTATGCTTCCCCCTCCGTCACTCAGCCTACTGCAATCGATCGCATGTTGTGGAAGGCGATTGGGGCAGTATCGAGTGAAATTGAGTGGACGGAGAGGCGTTTGTCCCTAACACCAATAATTGAATTACCCACTTCTTCTCAGGAGTTGGTTGATGAGGTCGTGGACATCTCTCCCACATGTTCCATAGTGCCGCCTGTGCTCAGCCAGATATTAGGGCTGACGCGGTGGATACCGCGAGTGGTAAGCCAGTCCCAACACTTAGAAAACACAGAGCCTGCCCAAAAAAATTGAGAGCTAGGAAAACTAGATTAACTACCCCTCTAGCGTTACCAAAAAGTACCTCAGGGGAGGCCAGAGTAGCCCAGGCGCCCCAGTTGTTAGTCCCACCATTGTGGATGGCGCAAATAGTGACCAATCTCCAGACCCATCTAGAGTCATTCATCACAAGCCAGATCAAGCCATTAGCTAGCAGATTGGATAAGATCTTGAGTGATGTAAAAAGTAGGGGTCGGGTGCCGTGCACCACCCCGGACCTTACCAATAGTGTAATCACCTTAGAAGCTAATCTAGCCCAACAGATGATCACACAACCTAGAATAACAACAGGTGGTCAACCAACGGTTACTCAGACTCTTAATACACTAGATCCCCCAATGCGGCAGGATAGGGTCATGTTGACAGATGTGAGGAGATTACAGGCAGATAAGGGTTTACCCTCGCTGCAGGAAAGGTCCAAGATGACTGAAGTGAGGAGATCACATGTAGATGAGGGCCCGCCCATACAATTGCTAGTACAGCCTTTTAACCAACCTTTAATTGCCCAGGAACAAGTGACAGCCCAGCGAGATTGTGTGACCAATAGACCAAATATCAATTTACCTGCTATCAATTTGCTTCCGGAAGTGTGCCCCTACGTAGTAATTCTCGCATGGGCACCGGAATTAAAGAGTGTGAAGATAGAGTCGCACACAGAATTAAAAAAAAAAGACCACACATTGGCTGAACCAGAACACACTTCTTCCTGGTAATAACACAGGGGAAACTCTTCACGTTAGAAGAGTGAACTGGCTAGGCACCAGGCCTAAAGACATTGCAGGTAATTGCATAGTGGTAAACTTTAGGGACAAGAATGTAGTAGCACATATACTCTCGAGTAGGATAGGTAATTCAGTGACCCGTATAACCCCGTTGCCCCTAGGATACTTTTACCCTAGACAATTGGCACCTAAGGATGTCCCTCATTTTATTGGGAGAGCAGGGAAGGGTCTAACCCAAGAAAGGGCACCAAGTTATACTTGGTGTAGTGCTGGGGCGAGGGACCAGGGGTCACCCAGTCGGAGAAACAGGTTTAGCCCATTGGCGTCCCTTGAGGACACTGACTGACTACCTTTGTCTTCACTTATTATAGAATGGCCAGCAAGAAGCAAAGCTGGGTATACTAACCATGTGGAATCACAAATGTCTGAGATGAGAGTATTAAATGAAATAGCTCTCACTGATCCACCAGCCATAGATAAGGTCTTTAGGGTTGTGGCCCCACTGGGTTAAAGCCTGTTGTGTCCCCAGTACTTTTTATCACCCATGAACCAGTAGGTGACCAATTAGTTGAGGGCGGATTGAGTATAATATCGAGGAATATAGCAGGCTTGGCTAGTAAATTTGAAAATTGTGAATGGCGGAAGTTCACAAGCCGGTTCCAAGTCATCAGCCTACAGGAAACATGGGTGATTGGTAACAGCCCCTTTCACATGATGGGTTATAAATGCTTCTTTGTACCTGCCCAGAAGTCGAGTTCAGGCAGGGCAAGAGGTGGATTGTCTATATACATAGATTTAAACCTGCAGGGAACGTGGACTGGCGTGGCTTGGTTATCTGAGAACATACAGCCTCTAAGGTTCTCGGGCACCGGGCTAAGGATGGTCCTGTTTAATGTATAGAATGCAGGAGCTCATAGAGAACATAATCCCATCCTTCAGGAACTAGACCACAGATTGCCTGAAGAGGCCACTTCTAAAAAAAGGAGCAGTTGCTGCAATTACCCTAGTAATGGGCGATATGAATTGTCACTTATGCCCACTTTTGTTCCCTCTAGATGCTAATTGGTCCCGCTGCCCAGTGGAGAAAGGCCCCCATTTTGACCACACTAGGGAGGGAGTGATTATGAGCAGGATCTTAAACACTCATGACCTTGAGCACAAGATCAATATGACGAGTTTAGAGATTGACGGGTCCCTCCCCCCTACTTTTAAGGGGAGAGATGCTCGTCATTCATAGACTATATTTTAGCATCCAGACTATTAAAAAACTGGATTAACTCTGTAGGGATTGTGTGGAGTCCGTTTAGTGATCATAACCCTCTGGTTCTTGAGCTTAGGTACATGGACCGACCTAGGGTGGGCCTGACGGTTGGTACCACCCAGAGGGCTACGGACCAGGGAAGACGGCTCAGGTGGTCAAAAATTGATGGGGTAACATTCCATAAGTTCCTACTGGACAAAGGGAAACTCCACATTGAGGAGTGTTTAGATCTCGCCGTAGAGGGGTCATCACTACTTAGTGCATTTGGGCAAATAACCAGGTTAGTGGAGGGACTTTTGAAATCCAGTGCACCCACAAGAAATAATAACTTACCAAAGTGGTTTGATGGTGAATGCTCACGTGCCCTACGGGAGTTCAAACATAGTTTTAAAATAAGCCTAGAGTTGAACAAAAAATAACCCAGAATAGACAGAATTACAAGAAGGCAGTCAAAAGGAGGAAATCAGCCCTTCAGGGAGAAGCATGGGCAGACCTGAGGGAGGCAGCGGATAGAAGGGACATTGCTGAATTCTGGAGAATAATCAATAAGCCATGTTTCCAGGACAACAATGCCCCAGAGATTGGGACTAATATTTTTCCGGACCAGTGGGTTACACATATTAAGGGCTTGTATAACCATGCACAGGAATCTAGCCCAGGGAGGGGTCCAGCAGCACTGCAAGATCAGGTTGTAGACTTTACTTTAGTTGAAATTACCGCGGGAACCATGGGCCTGACTAAAAATAAAGCCCCGGGCCCTGATGGTACCCCACCTGACCTTTATCTGAGTAATGTCGAGTTATGGGTCCCAATCCTCACCAGAGTAATAAATGCCGCTATTAGGTCTGGCCTACCCCGTTCCTGGTCCACGGCCATAATAGTGCCCATTTTCAAGAAGGGTAATAAGGACAACCCCCAGTGTTACGGTCCTATCTCATTGATTGACGTTTAAGCTAAGATCTGGGGTTGTGTTATCCTTAATCGCCTTACTGAGTGCACCGATGAAAATAACATCATTTCGGAAATTCAGTACGGCTTTAGAACAGGGAGGTCCACAAGCGACCAATGCCTGAACCTCTACTTACTGGTCTCCAAATATATCAAAAATCACCATAGTAACAAGTAACCAATCAGGCCAGACGTAAATACGCCATACACGCCAAGCCAGACGCATGCTAAACGAAAAGACAAGTGAAACCCGGAAGTGCACGCCGTCCAGAAGAGAAGCCAAGGAACCAAGGTATATTTATGCCATATAAATGGAACGACAGCGGTCTATAGACTTAGGAGCTAGTAACAGCGAATGATCTCGAAAGGGACAAGATAATTCATGATGCGTGCTACCGGATAGACAGTTTTTTCCCCTCACAACATAGAAGAACCATAACATGCTCCAAACAGGAGACTTAAGCCAATCTCGAAATTAAGGGAGCGCCAAAACGAGTAAGCGAGTAAACACCATAAACAACGAGCTAACATCGTTAAAAATAAACGTGAATCCTTAAAAATAAACGTGAATCCACCCAACATACCAAGACAGCAGTGTCCAGCCCACAATGTAAAGGCAGATAAATTAAAACTCTTCAAAAACACTAGAAGACAATAACAGAAGGAGAAATATGGCTCTGACAGACATATTTGTTTCTTCCCTCCAGGAGAAGAATACCCCAAGTTCCAGAATTGCGAGAACTACTCAAAAGAAAACAACCAAATTGAAAAACAATATTCGAACAACTATGGGTACGTGACACAATAATGCAAAAGATAACAGCCAGATTTTTCCATTGTATACAATCACACAGAGTAAACTGAACTATTTTTATCTACAGGAGTACAGATGTCCTACCATGACAATGCTCAGCCCTTAAGAAGACCTTATATGTATTACTTTTTGGTCCTAATCGGAGAAGGTCGAAACGCGTTGGCAGATAACAATAGTGGTTCGGAATATAAATGAAATAGACTTTCCTACAAAGGTCCACCAGTGGAATGGACTCATGTTTCTGCTGTGTGAATGAAAGCAAACAATCCCCGACCCTATATAGGACCCCACCTTTTTTGGGTTACACTGAGGGCAAGAAAACACCTAGTCCTAGTGTGATATTAACTAAAAGTAGGACAAATAAGAGATATTTCATTATCCCTGAACTTGTGAATTAACAGAAATTCTATGTGTGCTGTCTTAACATGATGAAGTTTTACTAAGTTTAATCATTCTATATTGCATCAAACGACAAGTTGCATGTACATAAGGTTCACAGATTTATATGTTTTGTGTATAGAGATATTGTATATGACTGAATGTTTTACACTGACAGAGAATATGTACAGATAAGATCTAAAGAGAGGTGACTAACAACTTCTGGAAATGAAGGATATTCCAAGTGTATATATATAAAAAAGTGAGAATAATAAAAAAAGATAATTTCTAGACCCAAAGTCAAATAAAGAGACTATTGTGGCAAACAGACTAGTATTTAATCTATGGTGTCAGAGGTACCTTGTTCATATATCATTACGTTATAGATTCCAGCCTCTGTCTTCCTAAATTGAGTCATTCCCCTGTAATATATATCTAACTCCAAATATATCAAAACCAGTGATGAGGCTATCTATTTGGGGTTCATGGACTTGGCAGCTGATTTTTACCACGTGAACAGGGACAAGCATTGGTCCCTGATGAGTACTCTGGGAATTGACCCGGCCCTGATCATCATCCTGAGAGAACTACACAGGGACACCACTGCCAGTGTACGTTATAACACGGATGGGGGGGGAACACTGAACCTTTCCTGTGCACTAGTGGTGTGAGGCAGGGCTGTATTCTCGCCCCACTCTTATTTTCACTTTACATTAACAACCTAGAGCAGTCCTTGATTAATTTAAAGACGGATTGCCCGAGAGTAGGAACGCGCCATATTCCGGTACTTTTGTACGCGGATGACGCGGTTCTACTAGCCCATACCCCGAAAAGTCTAAAGACTTTAATTGACGGCTTCGTCAAATTTATGGACACCCTAGACCTCTCGGTTAATCTGAGTAAATCGTATGTAATGCTGGCGGGCAAGAAACCCTGCACTAGTTTTTCCTATGATATAGAAAAACATACATTAGAAAGGGTGCAGTCTTTTTCATACCTTGGCCTGTTATTTGATGGTTCCCTAAAATGTAATTCCCTGGTGGAGGAACGTTGTTGTAGATTAATATCCTCCAACGGTGCTATAGCCAACTATGGGTGGAGGCTGGGTCGTTGGTCCCCGGAACAGGTCATGAACCTGTATAGTTCCATTTGTTGTTCCAAAGCCACATATGGGGCTGAAGTTTGGGGCTTTGTTAATATCGAACGATTGCAGCAGGAGGAAAACAAAATATTAAGATCCATTTTGAAAATACCCCAGAGTACCCCAGCTGTAATTGTCCACAGGGAACTAGGGAGCCCGTATATTGAGGACCTGGTCAAACTTAGACCTATAGTGACTTGGCTAAAAATCTGGTCAAATCCTGAAGCGGCATTAAGCTTTCAAATCTTAAAAGATTGCCTGGAGAGGGACAAAAGCATGAATATACCATGGCTCAAATATGTGAAATCTAATTTGGAAAGTTTGGGCCATATGGATCTTTTTACAAATCCTACATCAATTGTAACCTCAGACAAGCTCAGAATAAAAAGATGCTTTTTGGACCAGAGAATGACACATAGAGCAGCTGTAAAAGGGACCAAGCCCACGGTGATCGCCCATAGTTTGGTTAAAAGTACCGAGGGGATGGAACCATACCTCTGCCTAATGTACAGCGCCCAGGATAGGTTTCTCATGGTTCGTTTTAGGGTCAATATTTTAGCTTATTTATTGGCAGAACGGCCAGGTTTCAGTTTATCAATTGAGCAGAAGGGTGCCTGCGGCTGCGACAGTAGGTCGCCGCAGGACACCCTTCATTTTGTACTTTTGTTTTCTTTTTATACTATGCCTAGGCGTAAATTTTTGGTGGGAATTTTAAAACAGGCCAATCAGACTCATGCCAAAGCGGCTTTACTCTTTTTACAAAGGGCAAGTGCCCTTCTGACTCTGTGTTGTGTTATGAATTTGATCAAAGTTTCGTTGCGATTAAGAGAAACTAGAGGGCAGGTTTGATTATGTTTGTGCTAATGAACTTCCTTTTGTTACTGTGCAAATTCCAGTCAGGGTTCATATGATGATTTAATTGTATTATTAACTTGTGTATTTATATGTGCTTTTATGGTGTTTTTTAACCGCCGAATAAAGAACTACTGACGGACTATCAAAACTAATGGAAAAACTTGTTTTCTTATTACTACAAGATTGCATGGAATCTAACCCGACTCGCCCCCAAAAAAACAGCCTTCGACCACAGCACAATACTGAACTAGTGTGCATCTTGGACGCCCTGAGGAGGATGATGGATGCCCGAGGCCAAAGAGTCCGTGAGCGCTAGGACCTCTCAAGCTGAATAAAATCAAGGTGATCAGCTCAGTTTAAGCTTAGGTTAAAGACTTTCTAACTGATCATCACCAAATAGTCTTGCTAAACCCTCCCCCACCTCACTTAAGGAAATTACACTACAGTGCACCACAGGGATCCATTTTGTTGCCCTTTCTCTTTAACATTTACATGCTCCCCTTGCCTTATAAAGTGCACCAAATAGATACCACATTCTTTATATATGCCGATGATGCAAAACTCATCTTCAGCATAACCTCTTATACTGATCAAATCAATTTTCCCTAGTACTCATTGGTGGATTGCCTGAATATAACCAGATTGTGGAAGTCATTGAATTGCCTAAAGTCTTAATAAAACAGAATTACTTCCAACAGCCCAAAATCTTAGTTTGTCTAATCTTCCAGGCCGTGCAATCCAAAGAGACTCGAAAACTTTGGACAGCACATTAGTCAGGGTGTACACATTCATGTGCAACATACCGATTTATGGCTCTGCAGCACAGATCTGGCTGGAGTTTGGTCTCACCAAACATTCATCAAGGCAGGGGGCTTACATAGCCTGTTGGCAAAAAAATTAGGAACGACTCCCCAAAAACCCTAAATGATGTACTCTGGCAAGAGCTCCAGCATAGATCATCATCACTGGCTAGAAATTTCCTACAAGTATCTCTTGCAACCACTGGACTCTCCTAACTCTGGTACGTTGCCTCTCCTTAGTAGAAGACAAAACTGCTTTCTGAGTCCGAAGCCATGCCTGGCTGACAATAAATGGCTATAAATCGCTTAGCCCACAACCATACTTCAGCCTGGGATATCCCAGGAATACAAAGGAAAACTTTTTAAACACCGGCTGGGCAAATGTCCAGTTACTCCACTCCTCCCACCATGGCTGAAGGGGCAAATCCCAACGTGCTGTTACTTGTGCGGCAATGGAACAGAGGGCATGGCACTTCAGACCTGAACGTGTATCAGAGAGATCGCATCTGCTTAAACCGAAGTTCAACTTTCGCAGGTTCTGTAGAAGGAGACCAGCTGTGATCGCTTGTTTTAAATCAGAAGACCAGCAGTTTAACCACAAGTTAGTTAAGTTTCTATCACTAGTAGAAAACAAACTATCTAGAGCACACACAGACACGGCCCCTTGAGCGGCCGGGCCGCAAATACAACAAATAGGTGCATTTCTTCAACTTAAAAACATTTATCTCTTAGATGGGCCCCCTCCGTCCAGCCCTGAATGGAAAAGTAAGTAAATCAAATTGACTCCGATCAAGACTGTTGCTGATGAGATTTGCTACTTTTAACAATTTGCCATTTTATTAAAAATGCTCATTCAGCCTATCAAGCCTACATATAAATGAGCACTTGAAGCACAACTCTTATCTTAATGTTTCTTTTAATGCCACTGGATGGAAATCAAATGGCTTCGGCCAAAACGGATGTCGTTTAGCCTTACCATTTTTTTCTTTTATAAATTGCGATCTCTTTCAAATTTGCAAATTTGCACAGCAAAGCTCACATATCAATGAACACACATAGCACTTTACTGTTACTTTAATGTCTTTTTTGGCATTAGCTATGAAACTGTTATGCAATGCTAAAGGCTGTTTTAGAAAATGTTTCCCCTACTTTGTTCGCTAGTGTAACGGTTTTAATTGACCATGCACTTACAACTAAAACTTGAAACTCTCATATGGTCACAATTTATGGAACTACAACCTACTCCTGCAGATGCATTCGCAATTTAGGTATCCTCCTCGAATCCAGTGTAGGGCTGGAGTTGCATGTCACTAGATCCTCCTTCTTTCATCAGAAAACACTCCTGTACATTTTATAATTTCCTGAGCAAGATTTAATAATACAGATAGTCAATGTTCTAGTACACTTGGGAAATGATTATGGTAATGCAGTGTGCCATTGGAGCTGCTCCTACATATTTTGCTATGCTACAACTAATTCAGAATGTATACACTCGAGCCCTACGCTGTTTGAAAAAGCCAGATTTAACTTCTCCAAACACTATGACATCTCCATTGGTTGAAAATAAAGAAATGAGCCTCATTCACAGCATTAATCGTTGTTCATAAGGAATTCGATTCAAGAATTCATGGCCTCTAAACTTGTATGGTACAATCTTGACAGGATCTTGCTTTACAAGCAGAAATATTTTCTTCAAGTAACCCAGACCTCCGATAGTGAAATCTGGTGACTTTGCTTAAAGAGCCTCAAATTGACATAACCGGTCTGCTACAGCAGCCAGTGTACGGTGGTGTATGCACCCCTTACTGAGATATAGGTTCCCTATATCTACCTTATATCACTACACATATAAACCTATCAGTAAAACCTATGGCAGGCCTTATCAATCCTAAAGGCAGGGGGCTGGGTTATGTGTGAGAGAGTGCCCATGCATGAGCAGGGCCCCTCTGCAGCCTACGGAATCTAATATCCGGGGTTGTTCTGTGATGCAGCCAAACCATATACTCTTAAGTGCATTATAACCTTGCGGCTAATGCTAACTTTGTTATGGCTGCAAGGAAACATGTTGTGTTTGGTGTCAAACACCTTGGAATCATACCTCCCTGCCAGTTCTGGTGGCGGAGGTACGATTCCACCCTCCTAGAAGGAGAAATGGGACTACACCGGTACACCCGGTACCAGCTTAACAGAACCCTGGCATCACAAAATGGATGCTGCAGCCACAGACACAAGTCTGGCCTCCTGCAGCTAGACGAAACTCCGGCAGGGGAGGCTAGACAATAGGTTTCCTGTCATAGTTAGGTATAACCACCTCCCAGACAGGCTTTAGTGTATTGTTGCTGGGTGGGTACACTCCAAGAGTGCTTTGATGTCTGCACTGGGGGCACATTTGGTGTCCCTGTGCATATTCCAGCTCAAACCGGTTGCAGTGGCTACCGGCCCCTGCTCTGGCACAAAACTGGACAAAGGATATGGGTGTAACCACCCCTCTATCCTCACCCTCCCATAGGTAGGCCCCCAGAGTTTGTCCCATCCCTTCCTTGGGTATAAAGTAGGAACCCCTAACTTCAGGACTTTAGATTTACCTGGACGAAACTCTGCTACAGAATCCCAGAACTTCAACTATCTACACTTCGTTGGATGACGGAAGAATCTCCCTTGGAGTAAAGGAGTTACTCCCCTGCAAGGCAGGCACCAAAGATGCATCTGTCCAGTTTGCAACTACGCAGCTCCTGAAGGACTCCGAAGACTTTGCAACACAGGAGGTGGGTTTTCAAGCTTCCCTGAGGCCGATCCATGCTCTCAGCAAACCTGAGATCCAAAGCCCTTGTGGGGACGGTGCAACCCGAACCCCTTAACACCGTGACCATTTGCAGCTGCATATGCTTTTTGGTGATCCACGAGTAGGTGCGTTGGGCTACTTGTACTCCAGACCACCGAGATGATTCCACCGAAGATTACTGGCCCACACTCCACGAGTGACCCGTGGGCTGGTATTTAGTGATTCCTCTTGAGGTCCCTTTGCGATCCCTTGTCCGTCGACTTGTGGGTCCCTGAGAAGGGTACTGTAACTTTGAATGGGTGTACCTGGTTGCCCAAGAAGTGCCGCGACTCTCCATCGCTTGGGGAGTGCCCTGGACCTTGCTGGTCCATCCCAAAGCCTTTTTACTCTCACCGCGTGGGTTGCTGTTGCCAAGGCTGGTTAGTCTCCGATCCGGACACCGAACCCCCCACACTCAACATCTTTTGTGGGACAGCTCGCCTGCGGACTCTGGTCATCATTGACGTCTCCTGGTCCCCGTGGAAGCGGAGTCAAGCTTCAACTCATCGCACCTGAAACACTCAACATTGTTGGGCATTGGTCTACTGTGCCCCTGGTCACCCTGAGTGACCCAGACTCTATCCCCTCTGCTTTCAGGTTCTTAACATCCTCGATCCAGGCTTGGATCTCACCAGACACTTTTCCTTTCCATGGCAGCAGCACTTTGCGGCAACTCGCCATTGAAAGCAGTGACGATTCCCAATACCATTTGGCACCTATGCACCCGGCTTTCCTGGGTGAGGTAACACAAGTACTCCAGTGCTCACGTGGGTGCTGGCCTTAAAACCTTCTAAGTCTCAAAGGGTTTGCTCCAAGTCCTCTCTGAAGTGTCCTTAATCTTTAATATTCCAACCACGACTTTCCCATAGGATTGTACGGAGCTCGCAGCTGTGTCTTCACACTGCACGCGTCCCCCGTGGGTCCCCTGTATCACTATCTTGGGTCTTTCCTTGGGGTCCCAGCGATTCTACGTGCTCTAGGCACTGTGTCTAGAAAAGTTGTGGTTCTTACACCCCTTTCTGAATATATGGTTTGGTCTCCCCCTGGCGCCCATTATATATTGTACTATTTACTGACGTTCTAGTGTGTTGATATTGTGTATCTTGTTCTCTAATCTCATAAAGTGGTTAGTAGAGATTGTTTAATAATAAATACATATATTTTATCTATATACCTGGTGTGTTTCTCCTTTCATTTGGTCATTCAAGAGGTTATAATCTGATAAACCAAGCTGCTTTACACTCCTTCAAGACTTAGCCTTAAGGCTGCTCTCCATAGCTACGACTAGGATAGCTTTCAATAAAGGTTGTCTTTAAACCTATCATCAATAAGGGTTGTTTGGACTGGTGCAAGGTGCCCACTATAACTAGTGGACAGCATATACCAGGCCAACTTCTCACAAGTGTTGGTCTCGGTTTTGGTGCGCGCACAGTCCCCTGGGGTTGTACAAGTTTGCTCTCTTAGCCCTATACTTGTTATCTTATAAATGGTAAACATTATAACATATACATGTTCCCCTTGGTGGTAGTTATTAATTTCCTCAATGTGCCTTGAATATATTACTTCAACAATATACAGTTTAGACTCAACACCAAGAATGAGAGGGCATGGTGTAACATTCAGCCCCTTCCTCAGCAAAATAGCAGACTGGAGGTCAGGAAATTTAAACTGGACAAGAAAGAGGCGATGGTGGCCTATCCCTCCATATGCACACCATCTGCAAGTTAGGAGAGTGAAAAACCTGGGCATCATATCTAATGAGGTGCTTGAAGGGTTCAGGTGGGCAACGTGCCAGTATCCTGTTTTTCAAAGTTGTAGTTGTTCGTGCACAACCTTAAATTTGCCAAAATGTTTTTAAAGTTTTGTGTGCACTATGGGTATGTATTCCGGTCTCATACACTCTAATAATATGTAAATCTTGCGTACCCGTCAATGGGGACGTCCCAGCAGACACTACTCGATCCCAATGGGTTTCTTACTGTTTTTAATTTTTCAACAAAAAGTTCAATCTTCAAATTTATTTTCAAAAATGTCTTCATGTTTATTGTTTCCTTGAAATGATTTCTTATCTTCTTGATTTCATCATGCGTCTACATCCGCATATATCTATATACACTCTGTGTTCCGATCCATTTCGGGTACCAGACCCTTACTCTGGGAACAACCAGCTGGAATATGAAAAACTGTATGTCGCTACATGAGGTGATCTATCATGTGTCTCATAAATAATAGTCATCTATCTTCAAAATCTATCTTTTTAAGCGGAATTCAGTTGTTAGGAAGTTAAAATCCGGGGGTGTTAGGAGACACTTGGAATTGACTACCGCTGATAGCGATGTGAAACTTGGTCCTTGGTAAGCCCCGTGAATAAAAAAAGTAAACGTGCTGAGCATACATTGTGGACAGGTGAACGCCACGTGTTGTGAACTGCAGTGGCTCTCGGCCAGATTCTATATTCTTTGTGCCCGTGTATCACGTTCGCGTAAATCTAATTGGTGACCTCTTAGTGCATTAAAATAAACGGACAAAGTAAAATGAACGGGTAAGAGGTAACGGCTAAGTGGTTTTAGTTATCATTCATGCATCATATAGGTTAAAAAGTAGCGGGTTGCTTACCAGAGTGCTCGCGCCTTCGGAGTGCGCCGTGTTTTAGTCTTTCGCGGTGTATTTGTGTTTGTAATTTTGAAGATAGATGACTATTATTTATGAGACACATGATAGGTTCCCTCATGTAGTGACATGGAAAATGCTAATTACCAGTATGCATCTGTTCTTGGCATGTAGAGCTGCAGATTCTCACATTGAGCATTAGATCGCCACACGGTGTTGGGTTCAGATGATTGCATGTTGTTGTATTCTTGGAAGAAGTCTTTGTAGTCACGAGATAGGTGACTCCTCCCTTGGACGATAGTGCGCATGGGCATCGACTCCATCCTTAGATTGTTTTTCGCCATGATGGGAAATGATTGAGTTAGTAGAAAGAAAAAAGGATGTCCATGCGTGTATATCTAAGTAAGATGGAACTGGAACAGATACAGGTCCCGGGGAGGCGGGTGGGAGTATGAGAATCTGCAGCTCTACATGCCAAGAACAGATGCATACTGGTAAGTAGCATTTTCCGTTCGAGGCATATGAGCTGCAGATCTCACACTGAGCATCGATTACAAAGCAGTGTCTCCCCTAGCGGTGGTCACCTGTATCTGTTGCAGTAGTTTGGAAAAGAGTTTTGAGGACAGCTTGACCTACAGCAGCTTGCGACTTGGCTTGCACATCCACACAATAGTGTTTAGTGAAGGTATGTGTTGTAGACCATGTTACTGCCTTGCAGATGTCTTCTAGGGGAATGTTCCGTAAGAAAGCCATAGAGGCTACTAGTTTGCGTGTGGAGTGCGCTCTAGGAGGAATTGTTAATGTGCGTTTTGCTTTTTGATAGCATATTTGTATACATTTTACAATCCGCCTTGCAATTTCAGCTTCAGAAATGGGGTTGCCTTTATGTGGTGGAGGGAAAGATACAAACAATTGTTTTGTTTTACGAAAGGATTAGGTCCTGTCAATGTAATAGAGAAGGGTTCTTTTCACATCTAGGGTGGGTAGAGCTCTTTCTGCTACAGAGTCTGGGTTTTGAAAAAACACTGGCAGGTCTACGGATTAGTTTAGATGAAATGGAGTAATGACTTTAGGAAGGAATTTGGGATTTGTTCTTAGGACCACTTTGTTACAGTGTAATTGTAAAAATGGTTCTTGTATAGTAAAAGCTTGAATCTCACTCACTCTCCTAAGAGAGGTAATAGCAACAAGGAAAGCTGTTTTCCATGTGAGGGATTGCAATTCACATTTGTGTAAAGGTTCAAAAGGGGGTCCCATGAGCCTGGTAAGAACAATGTTTAGGTTCCATACTGGAGAGGGTGGTAACCTAGAAGGAATGATTATTTTTAATCCTTCCATAAATGCTTTAATTGCAGGCACTCTAAATAATGACAGATGTTGTCTATTTTGTAAGTACGCAGCAATTGCTGCAAGATGTAGACGTATAGATGAATATGCTAGATTACATCTTTGTAAGTGTAGACAATAGCAGATGATATTCTGAATGGAAGCATCCAGGGGATCAATTTGATTGTTGGTGCAGTAAATGGCAAATCCTTTCCATTTTGCAGCTTAGCAAGCTCTAGTAATAGATCTCCTGGCTTCCATCATGATACTCATACAGTCTGGTGGCAGGTTAAGGTAACAAACTCTATGACTTCAGGAGCCAGATCGCCAGATTCAGTTGACTTGGATCTGGATGTCTGATGTCTCCATGGTTCTACGTTAGCATGGATGGGGTCAGACACAGTCTTTAAAGTGGAACTAGAGAGAATTCTAGCAGCGTTGTGAACCAAGGTTGGTGTGCCCATGTGGGAGCTACTAAGATTAGTTTGAGAGACTGTTATCGGAGCTTGCGCACTACTAGTGGTATTAGTGGCAGTGGCGGAAAAGCGTACGCAAATCTGCCTGACCAGTTCATCCATATCGCATTGCCTTTGGACAGTAGGTGTGGAAACCTTACAGCGAAGGTAGGGCATTTTGCGTTTTCGTGTGTGGGGAACAGATCTATGTCTGGATGACCCCACTTGTGAAAGAATGGTAGAAGAACTTGCGGATGTAGTTCCCATTTGTGAATCTGTTGTGTCTGTCGACTTAACAGATCTGCAATCTGATAGTGAACTCCTGGAAGGTGTTCAGCTAATAGATATATTTTCTGTGGAATGGCCCATCTCCAAATGTTCTGTGTAAGCTGGGACAGTTGTAGAGAATGTGTGCTTTCTTGTTTATGTATGTAGTACATGGCTGTCATGTTGTCTGTCCGGATGAGCACAGCTTTGTTTTGTACATGTACTTGGAAGGATTTCAGTGCTAGGAATATTGCTAGCAGCTCTAGGTGATTGATGTGGAGCACTTTTTGTTGAGTGGTCCATCTTCCCTGAGTTGTATGGTCTAGGAGATGGGCTCCCCATCCTGTCAGAGATGCGTCTGTTGTAAGTGCTATTTGTAGAACAGGTTCGAGGAACAGCCGCCCTCTGGTGTTCCACCACTGCATGTGTACGGCTGTCCACCAACACCAGGTCTGTAAGTTGTCCTTGAGCCTGATTCCACTGATGTGCTAGACATTCTTGTAATGGACGCATCTGCAGTCTTGCATATGGTACAATAAAAAATGCAAGATGCCATCATGCCTATGAGTTGCATGAACGCTCTGGCTGGGAGAGAGTATTAGTCTTGAAACCTTGTGACTAAGTCTTGAATGCTCTGTATCCTGGCTGGACTGGGATAAGCTAGAGCTGTAGAAGTGTTTATCGTAGCCCCTAGATATTGATGTATATGAGAGGGCTGGAGATGCGACTTGGTGTAGTTGATTGTAAACCCCAAGTTGTGCAATGTTTGAATTGTCTGACATGTGTTTTGGACACACTGATTGAATGACTTGGCTTTTATCAGCCAGTTGTCTAAATATGGGAAGATGTGGACGTGTTGTCTTCTGAAATGTGCTGCTACTACTGCTATGCACTTTGTAAACACTCTTGGTGCAGTTGTGACCCTGAATAGAAGGACTTTGAACTGATAGTGTTGTCCTTCTAGTACAAACCTTAGATACTTCCTGTGAGAAGGATGTATAGGAATGTGGAAGTAGGCATCCTTGAGATCTAGTGTAGTAAGGAAATCGCCTTGTTGCAACAATGGGAGCACTTGTTGTAAAGTGATCATGTGAAAATTATCTGAGTGTATATACAGATTGAGGGGCCTGAGGTCGAGAATTGGTCTTAGTGTCCCGTCCTTCTTGGGTATTAGAAAATACAGCGAATAAACCCCTATGCCTTGATGTTGTAATGGAACTATCTCTATTGCGTCTCTCTGAAGCAATTAGAGAACCTCTTGTTTGAGCAGCGTAAGATGTTCTGTGGACATTGGACGCTGTCTGGGTGGTATATGTGGAGGGGTAGCTGTAAGTTCTAGGCAGTAACCGTACTGGATAATTTGTCTTACCCACTTGACTGTTGTGATGGAATTCCAGACAGGTAGGAACTGTGTTAGTCTTCCCCCCACAGGAGTGGAATGCTGTTGGGGGAACAGAAGGAAGTCACTGTTTTGTGGTGGGAGACGTTCGATTGTTGTTATTACCTCAACCTCTTCCCTTGTTGTTGTTTCCTCTGTAGCCTCCTCTAAAATATCCTCTATTGGAGGATGTTTGTGTATTGGTTTTAAAGGAAGCTGAATTGTATGTTCCAGCTTGTTGGCTGATTTAAGATAGTAGTTTGAACGTCTTGCTTAAAGCCTGAAATGCGTAGCCATGCATGGCGTCTAAGGAGGACGCTAGTGTTCATTGCTCTAGATGCAGTGTCTGCTGCACCAAGTGCGCATTTGATTGATGCATTGGAGATTAGCTTACCCTCTTTGATAAGGTAATTTGCTTGTGCTTTATATTGGTCAGGTAGATGCTGTAAAAGTGTTTCTAACTGATCATAATGAGCCCTGTCATATCTTGCGAGGAGGGCTTGTGTGTTAGCTATGCGCCATGTATTGCTTGCTTGGGCAGCTATTCTTTTACCTGAAGCGTCTATCATTTTTGATTCTTTATCAGGAGGTGGCGCTTCACCTGAGGTTTGGGAGTTTGCACGTTTTCTAGCATTGGAAACGACTAGGGAATCTAACGGTAGCTGTCCCTTAATGAAGGCAGGATCTCCAGTGGCAGGCCTATATTTCGTTTCTATTCTGAGGTTTATGATCCTAGCACGTACGGGATCTTTAAACACTTTGGGTGAATGCTTAATGACCCCTTTAATCATAGGTAGTATTTGAACTGACTTTTGGGATTGTTCAAAAGTATCCAGTAAAAAAATCTTCTTCTGCCTCATCTGAGTGCATTGTGACACCATCTCCCTGCTCCCAGCCCCTGCGAAGATGCTGGAAACACATCTGAACCAGCATCTTTCAGCCTTTCTGGAAAACTCCGACCTTTTAGATCACTCGCAGCATGGTTTCAGGAGGGAGTACAGTACGGAGTCGGCCCTCACCACTGTGCTCGATAACATCCGCACTAGGGTGGATAGGGGCCAGACTACCCTGCTTGTCCTCCTGGATCTTACAGCTGCGTTTGATACCCTCTCTCCCTTGGTATTAACATCTCGACTGAGGGAGATAGGGGTGGAGGGGTCTGCACTTGGTTTGCTGACTTCCTTCCTTGACCGGAGAGAACAGAGAGTCAAGCTGGGAGAGTTTCTATCTCCATCCCTTCCTGTGCTTTGTGGGGTTCCTCAGGGGTCGGCATTAAGTCCGACCCTTTTCAACATCTATGTAACCCCACTAGCCAGGCTTATTAGATCTTTTGGGATGGAGGTAGTCTCCTACGGTGACGACACCCAGATTCTGGTGTCTCTCGCACAGTCTGCCACCTTGACTGCCTCCTATTTTAGATCTTGTATGGAGGCAGTCGCCCAATGGATGATTAACAACTCATTGAGGCTTAATGGCGAGAAGACGGAGATTCTGGTGTTCGGAGGGAAGGAGGAGATATGGTTGGCGGAATGGTGGCCCTCCCTGTTGGGAGCCTGTCCAGCACCCACGGGCCTAGCTAAGAATTTGGGTGTCATGATTGACCCTCTGCTGAGTATGCAGCAACAGGTAAATAGAACAATTGCTACCTGCTGGGGGGTCATCCACATTCTAAAGAAAATCAAACACTACCTGTCTCCGCAAGCTAGAAAACAAGTAGTGGTAGCTCTCATAGGGTCGAGACTGGATTACTGTAATGCGCTGTATGCAGGGATCAATAAGGGCCTGCTGCAGCGCTTACAAATGGTTCAGAATGCAGCAACGTGGTTTGTTTTAGATCTGCATAGACGCTCCTCAGCTACTGCGCCAGGAAACTCCTTCATTGGCTTCCGATGGAGGACAGGATCCGTTTTAAAATTATTTGCCTCACATATGGAGCCTTGGCGACAAATAGGTCAGGAGGAATTGCTGACCTTTTGGTCCCTTATAGCCCATCCAGAAACCTACGTTCGGCCAAGAAGTGTCTGCTACGTATGCCCCGCATTAGGAGAGCTAAGTGGGGGAGCAGAGCTTTCTCGACCCTAGCACCGAAATGGTGGAACACCCTACCGGACGAAATTAAATCTCTGCCCACTATTCACGCCTTTAGAAAGGCTTTGAAGACTCGTCTTTTTGCCAAAGCCTACCCGTAGTTTTGTCTCCGCCTTTTTTTTTGAGGACTCTGGTCTGTTAGGCGCCTTGATGCCTTCGGGTTTTAGTTGCGCATTATAAGTTTCTTTTTCATTTCATTTCATTTTAATTTCACACCATGATAGATGGCAGCTCTATTGATTAAGTGTCCAAACCCAATATTATCTTCTGGAGATGATTTGGATGGGTATGGATGTGGATCAGGGATATCTGGTACATCCTGTGGGATTGGGTACTCCCATTCAGGTGGACCACTTGAGTAGGTAAAAGGGTCATTTGTGTTGTCCCCTCCCCCCATAATATCATCATCATCATTATGAGGAGGTGTATGTGGTGGTGAAAAATGAGGAGGAGAATTTTGAGGTGAAATAGGTGAAGGAAGAGTAGGTGGGATAGAGGGAGGTATAGGAGAAGAAGGGTGCATAGGTGATGTGGCAGAGTCCTTTATTTTCACAGGCACTGGAGGTGGAGGTGCTGTGTCTAACTTCCTCTTTCTATCTGGTACAGTAGAAACATGTCCTGTCTTTGGATCAATATAGATCTTTTTCTGTCTAGGATCAGGGTGAAAAAGCTCCTCTTCTGAGGGAATCGCTGTTGGCGCCGATTTTATCGGTTTCCGATCGTGGTTGTTGTTTGGCTTTTATCTTTATTTAGCCTTAGGAGTTGTGGCAGAGTCCTTTGGCGTAGGTCTTGGCTTCGAAGAGCTTGGCTTTGGAGCCGAAGCTGGTTTCGTCGGCTTGGAAGACTCAGAAGCTGGCTTTTGTATTTTCTGAGCCGTTTTCTCTTTCGGAGTCAACGGTTTTGGAGTGAGTTTCGGAACCGGACTTCTTTCGGTTTCGGTGCCGAGGGAGCTGGTGGTATCGGCATGTGCGGTTTGCTCGGTCCTGAGCTACCGGAAAGCTTTTGGATTTTCTTCGGAGCTGGACTGGAAGGCGGGGCTTCTGAAGTAGGTTTTCAGTCGTGACTGGGCCCAGGAGACGGAGTGTTGACCTTTGCCTTTGATTTTGGTGTTGGGGTTGGGGAAGGGGCAGTAGTACTCACGCGTTGACCGGAAGGTATGGAGTCATCGGAGTCGTCTGCCTCAGATACAATTTCGAGATCTTCGGAATCTTCCTCTGGGACATCTGGACCCTCGTCGAAGATGTCCACCGGTTCCGGAGCTGATCTCTGCATGATGTGTCGATGGGCCCTCCAATCCCGAATGGTCTTCTTGTATCGAAAGGATGCGCAGGCTGGACAGCTGGACTTGGTGATAAGCACAGGTTACAGATCTTGTGATGGTCACTGTGCAGGAATTTTGCTCCAACATTATTTTTAAAATGTTCTTTTCTGAAATATATTTCTTCTGCAGGGTGCTAACCCCTTGGGGCTGAAAATAGACTACTTCACATAAGAACGGGTTGCACACCATAACTTAGCTCAAGTTTTTTTTCAAATATTTAACCACAATTTTATCATTCGGCGTGCTCACTGCTTGACATGCCAAGCCCACACAGAAAAGAACATTTTAAAAATAACGTTGGATACTTCAAGCCAGGCGGAAGATTTTGGTTCATTGAGCGAGATTATTATAAGAGTCAGAAGTAGAAGACAATGATTGGACATACGATCGATACATTGAGGACAATTTTCTTACCAATGTTTTATTAGTTTGAACGAGCCGTAAAGGTTCGGTTGATTTTGAGTCGCGGTTTAATATTGGAGAGCGTTTTAGGATGTCAGCATAGAGGATTATTGGAGTTGTAGGAGTTAGAGTTGGATTAGGTGGCAATCTGGTAGCGTAATGAAGAGGCGGGTCGAAGAAATGAGGGAGGGAGTCTCTATTTAAAAACACAGGGAGTAACGAGGAAGGTAACACCTTTTGATTCCATGAGAGATGAGGACGATAACGATAACAGTTTAGCAGGTATGCGTGGTGGGAAAAGTTGAAGGAAATGGTAGAGGGATGTTAAAGGGAAGGAGTATTTAGAGAGAGGATGGGAGGTTACGGAGAGGTTTGAGAAATGTTTGTAAAGCAAAATAAGGGGAAGAAAGAGGAAGAAAATTAACGGAATCAACAGTTGAAAGAAAGGCAGTAGACCCGGAGGCATGGAGAAGTGTTTGAGAGCCACTAATTGAATGTACAGTGGGGAGAGGTAGATACGAGAAACTAGAACGGAAAGGGCATTTCAACGCTATAGATCTTTTAGTAAAGAGTGGCAATTTAGAGGGATGAGTAGTATTAAAACGTTAGAATGATGAATTGAGATGCATGTATCACATAAATGATTTTAAAATGTTTGTTAAGATATGTCCTATTGTTTGTTCACAGTTTCCCCTGACGAAGGACCCGTGTAAGGGCCCGAAATGCATTGGATAGCAATAAACTGCTAAAAGAGAACCATGCTTTTGTACGTATTTCTGGGAAGAGAGGTTCGTTTGGCCCACCAAAACATGAGAAACCCGGGAAATTTGCATTCCCTTGCCTGAAGATGTATTAAAGAACGATGATTAAACGAAAGGACAAATGGTTGAGCATTAATAATGGATTTAAATTTGAAGCGAAAAGTATATAGTTGAAGAAATGGATGCAAATGCAATGTTAATTAGAAGGCTGTCGCCACTGGAGTGGGGCTAAAAAGAAGCCTCACAATTTTGATGTTTCATGTTCGTCACATGCGAGTGGGCTTGGCATGTCAAGCAGTGAGCACGCCAAATGATAAAATTGTGGTTAAATATTTGAAAAAAAACTTGAGCTAAGTTATGGTGTGCAACCCGTTCTTATGTGAAGTAAACTAGTAAAATCGCCCATTTCCAATATGGTGAAGGTGCAGGGAAACTCCTATCCTGGAAATCTAGGACCGATCAGGTCCGCAATAATATATCTTCGATTGCCCATGACAACGTGGTTTACACTTAAGATGAAGAAATTAGAACAATCTTCGGATCCTTCTTTCAAAATATCTATAAGGAGGATAAGTGTATCAACCAGGATTCGATTGTCAATTGGCTAAACGAGATACCCTTGCCAACATTGACCCCGACCAATCTGCGTCTTTAGATCAGACGATTACTCAGCACAAGGTCAAGAAAGCTATAATGAATAGCAGGTCTGGGAAGGCGGCGGGTCCAGACTGCCTACCAGATGAGATCTATAGGCTCTTAAAACTGGCGATTGTACAATTTTTGACATCTTTATTCAATCAGTCTCTTCAGGAAGGGATGTCACCCCCAACCTCCTGGGATAAAGCGTCAATAACCTTAATCTTAAAAACCGGCAAATCAGCATCTCTTTTTGGGTCATATCGTCCAATTTCCATCTTAAATGCGGACTATAACATTTTTGCTTCAATTTTGGCCAACAGGCTGGGCATGGTCGCTGGGGACATTTTACATCAAGATCAGAGGGGATTAATTGGGGATCGACAACTCTTTGAGTTGACTTACGACCTAATAGGTGCAATTAATGTTGCATCATTTGCCGGGCTGCCCTTGGCTGTCCTCACGTTGGACGCGACCAAGGCCTTCGACAGGGTGAATTAGTCATACCTGTCGGGTGTCTTGGGCAAGTTCAATGTGGGTGTAGGATTTCATCGAGCAGTTGGCCTACTTTATCAAAACCTCTCCGCCTGCCTCTTGGTTAATGGAACACTGACTGACCCTTTTAACATCACCGGGGGAACACGTCAGGGCTGCCCTCCCCCCTGCTGGATGATTCATACATCGAACCCTTCGCCCAACGGCTACGCGAAGACACTAGCATCAAGCCTTTTAGGTATGGGGGTTGGGAGAATAGGGTGGCCCTGTACGCGGACAATATTTAGATTTTTTCCTCAGATTTAACCGCATGCGCGCTAGCGCAGGTAACGCCCATGACGAGCTGGCTTTGTCACCAGCATCTAAGGGGTTAAGAACAGCACTCTATTCTTTAATTAAACTGGCCTTGGACTTCGAGAAATCTCGGGATACGAGGTTAACGCCTCCAAAACTGAGATTATGACCTGGAATCATGACGTTTTAAATATAAGGGTTCAGCCCAACTTAAAAATGCGTTACTTGGGTATAGAAATCGTCCAGGACATTAATAAAATTGCTGAGACCAACTTCTCTGCTAAAGCGAAAGAATGTCGGCAACGTATGCGTTCCTGGTCATCACTGCCTCTCTCTATCTTGGGAAGGGTTAACCTTGTAAAGATGACCATACTGCCGAAGATCACCTTTTTGTTTAACACAATACCTCTTTATTTTGAACCATCACTCTTAGTTAAATTACAGAGTGACATTAACTCATTCATTTGGGCCCAGTGCAACCCCAGAATTGCCTGGAAAAAATTGAGGCGTCTAAGGCAGAAGGGGGGGTTAGCAGCCCCAGATTTCCAACTGTACGCATGGGGATTTCAACTCACCCATTCCCGTATGTTGTTGAAAACGCCCACCAACTTCAGGATTGGTTGTATGTTTAGTGCCATGTTAAGTGGGGCAGGATTGCCACAGGATGGGTTTCTTTTTAAATTTGGGGACCCCAAATTAAAAAACAAAAATTAAGGTTTTGCAGGGCATGGCTAGAACATGGACTAAGGTCAGTAATACCATGAAACTAGGATATTTCTCAAGCAAGGCTCCGTTGCGGGACTCACCTGGGGGCCCTAGTTGCCTTAATGATAGCCTTGCTTTACCTTTGAGAGAGGGGGGTTTGAATGTGTGGGGTGATTTATTTGTCGATGGGGTTCTCTTACCTTGGGAAGTATTAAGTATTAGAACAGGCTCTAATCTGTCACGGTTCAAGTTGGGCCCATGCGCAATCTATTATTAGGTTTAGACCCCCACTTGGGAGGGGCAACCTCCTAGAGTCTCAACTTTTAGCTAAAACCCCTGCAAAAAAGGAGATATCCTATTGGTATCACTTAATGCTGGAGGAGATGGATGGCGAATTTCAACTGCCCAATCAAATCTGGGGGAATTCTTTTCCAGACCTCGATGTGGAAAATCTTTGGCTTAGTTCTTTCCAGATATTATGGGAAATAGTTAAACCAGCGTGGCTCCGAAGAAACCATCTCTTCTCCTTACACAGGGCCTACTACTCGCCGCAAAGGCTCTCAAAATTCTCTATAGATCTACCGGTTGCCTGTGCAAGGTGTGGGGCAATAGCGGCTTCGGACTTACACATGTTTTACGAATGTCCTCTATTATCTCAATTTTGGGACTCTTTAAGCGCTTCACTTATAACCCTCCTGGATCATCAGATCACCATAAATCCGGCACTGGTAATCTTTGGAGTCATGGAGGGGGTGAAGGGTTCTTCTAAATATCTCCTTTTTTATGCTATGCTTTTGGCCAAAAGAGAAATTTGTAAAAAATGGAAGGACGCTATACCACTATCTCTTTCCGATTGGCAAACATCTATGCTACAGACCTCAAAACTTGATCTATTGAGATCAGGTAACACAAACAAGAGGGCCTTCTGGCATTTTCTGAAGTGGAACCAACTTTGAATCACACAGGGTTTTTTTTTTGGTTTTTTCCCCGTTTGGTCCAATGATTATGCTACCTGCGGAACCCTTCGCTCCTTTCTCTGTTGGCATACCTTGCCCTGTTGACTTCGGTTTAATGGCAGGTTTACCTGTGTAGCAAAACAGTGCCCTTATGGTTGCGAACGGTGGGTCCCTGTGACTGCAATTTCACTGATTAGGTGACTGTGTAATAATACTGGTCTGCCTACCCAGTTATCTGAGGCAGTGTGTCGCTCTCTATTTGACTTTATCAATGCAACCAGGGTAGATAATGAGACCTAAAAAAAAAATTGCTTTAAAGAAATATATTAAGACACAATGTTTCTTAATTCAATTACCCTTTAAAAAATAAAAGGGGCCAATAAGGCACTTTGCAAATGTAACTTCTTTGAAGAAGGCCTATTTTAATGGGTTCTTCTGTCACCATAAGCTTCTAAGCCCATAAGGATCATATGCTTTATGCCCCAGACAGCCATACAAAACAGAAAAAGAATCACCCACCTGGAACGGTGCTGACTTCACTTCCTCACGCACAGGTCAGATAAAATTGATTGATTGATGCTTTATTTCGATATGCACATATCATAAAAGCAGTACAAAAAGATAAAAACAGCATGTCGAAATAAGTCAGACTGTACAAATGGAATGATAATTAAAACACGGTATGTCAGCATAAATTAGATAAAAAGGAATTAAATTGTTATGGACAGTCTTCTAAGTCTTATCAACCAAGCCCATTTTAAAAATTTTGCAACAGCACAAACAATAGGAGGGGCTGTGTTAGTTAAAAGAATCCGGAGGGCAACAGAGTGCTGACGAGTCCCCAGTTCTCTGCAAATGGGGCCAAGCCAACGTGATCTGGGGCGACCATAGTCCGGGCATTCGAAAAGGAAGTGTGGCACCGTCTCTGGTTTGTCCGGACAAGAGGCACAAAAGCGTGAGGTGGGCTGGGCTTTATTCCACCTTGAACAGAGATCCGCCAAGGGCAAGGTTCCTAGCCGAAATTTAATGAACAAGGACCTATCCAAAGCAACTGTTATAATATCCATATATGGCTCATACAGGACAACGTCTTTGAACAACAGGAAAGCTGCGGTGGTTTTGCAATGCTGCTGGCTACTAGAGCGCTTCACGTCAACCCACTCCCAGAAAAGTTTTTTTAGAATCTTCTTTGGTGGAGCGGAGTGACTATGCCAGCAGGAGGCCAAACCCAATTCCCCTAAAAGATGTTTTATGTCCTTCAGCCATTTGATGCTACTCCAACCATCAGCATGCATTACTTCTGCCAGCCCATTGGCATACGATTGTAGCTCCGGGACCCTCCACAAGCGTGCCCAGAGCAGAAGGGGACGAAGCTGAGCCTGGTCCCTTATGGCTTTACAGCCAGTGTCCAAGAGCATTGGGATGGTCGGGCTGCTCGATGGAATAGCAAGAAGGTCCTTGATAAATTTATTTTCGGCCTTACTCAGTGAGTCGACTTTGCCCAAGCCCCACAGTTCCGATCCATAAAGAGAAGCAGGGACTGCACGAGCTTTGTAAATCTCCAGTATGGGTGCAACACAATGTTTTGAGGAGTTATTGTACTCCTTAAGAAGGGCGCCCCCCACCCTTTTGTGGGCCAGAGTCATTTTATCGATGTGGGCAGTCCAGCTCATTGCATCATTAAGACGGATCCCCAGATAATCAAATTCCGCCACTCTTTCTAGAGGTATGGAGTTCAGAATTGGAGGGGGACCAAGTTTGCGGGGTGGGTGCATGACTAGGTACTTGGTCTTGTCTATGTTAATGACGAGGCCTTTAGTGGTACAGAAATCCTGGAAGCGGTTCAGCAAAGACTGTAAACCTTGGGGGGTTTTGGAGATGAGGAGGGTGTCGTCGGCGAACAACAGAGTTGGAATTTTTACTCCACCCAGGCTGGGAGCGTCTGATGGTTCGCCCAGTAGATGATCTACCACCCCGTTAATATAGAGGGAGAATAAGGTAGGGGCCAAAACACAGCCCTGTCTTACTCCCCTCTCGACCCTGATTTTATCGGTCTTTTCCCCATTCAGCCCCCATCTAACCTGGGCATAGGTGTTGGTGTGCAGGTTAATGAGGAGGTTCAATAGGTACGGGGGCATCCCTAAACCATGAAGCACCCTCCAAAGTTCCTCCCTTGGTACCAGGTCAAAGGCAGTCTTAAGGTCAATAAAGGCCAGATAGAGACTGCCTTTGCCCAGCACCACCACCTTCCAGTGTAACAACAGAAGCCTAAAGGCCTGTTCAATAGTTCCTGTACCTGAACGGAACCCAGCCTGCATGTCGGACAGAATGTGATTGTCGTCCACCCATTGAGTAATTCTCCCCAAGATGGTTTTCCCGGCCAATTTCTGGCTGGAGTCTATTAGGCTTATAGGCCTATAGTTCCCGGGTAACTCCCGACTGCCCTTTTTAAAAATGGGGACCACCTCCGCACCTCTCCAGGAGTCAGGCACAAGCCCTCCCCCCATGATTGCATTGAGAAGTGCAGATATTAGAGCCCCCCATTCTTCCGGGTAAGCACGGAGGATGTCCCCCGGTAGGCCATCCGGGCCAGCTGCTTTCAAGGGGACCAAGGTTTTGATCTGCTTTGTTACATCAAGGGGGGAAAACAGATCCAGGTCACGGTCTAAAGTAAAGGCTGGGATTTTAAAGGGATCATTAAGGGGGCCTTCAACAGGAGAGTAAAGATTTTGGAAATGGGAAAACCAAGTCAGGGCATTGATCGCACAAGTCCTCCGGGAATCGTCGGGACGATTCCTTTTGCCCACCATGTCCCAAAAACCTTTAGCATCTTTCCCTCGACTGGCAGCCAGGAGGTCCTGCCAGAAGTTGTCCTCCCATTCCATCCTAGCATTTTTCTGGCAGAGTGTGTAGTGTCTCCTGGCCTCCCTAGTCCTAAGCGGCAATTTGGACTTGACTGCCTCGATAAGAAGTGATTTCGCCTCCCTACACTTTTGGTTGTACCAGCCCTGACCCGGTCGTAGGCTGGGTTTCCTTCCGCTCGGGTGGGCTGGGACTACAAAGAGGTCGCCAATGGCCTGAATTATGACACAAAACCTAGGTGCCACCTCCATCAGCCCTTCCTCTTGGCAGTCAAGATTGGCCAGGGCTGAAACCAGAAGCTGCCTAATCGCAGAGGTTTTCTCCTCCGAAAGAGCCAGCTTTGCCCACTTTAGCCTTCGCCCACAGTTCGTGACCACTGACAGGTCTGGAGCGGGGTTGCAGGGAGAACCACTCACGGTGCTGTTGACGCACCTGTGGGAGAGGGTGAGGGACAGGAGATTGTGGTCACTCTCCACAGAAGGTAAAACTACCATGTCCTCCACCATGCCCCACAGGTGTATGTCAAGGAGGAAATAATCAATCCGTGACGTGTGTCCTGGCCTGTTATAGGTGTGCGCCCCTACTTTGTCGGACCTGGTTCTACCATTGGCAGCTCTAAGCCCAAACTCCATAACTAAGGAGTTGATCTGGAGGGCCACTTCTGTCCACTTTTTAACAGGGCCAAGCTCGAGGTGAGGAATCCCCCACCCATTATCAAGATCCTCTTGATCTGCTAGGATGTCCAGATCCAGAGGCTCGAAAGTGCAGTTCAGATCACCTGCCAACAGTGTGCAAGACCTGTATGGGGATGAGCGGAGTTGCGCTTCCAAGCAAGCTATAACTGGGGATTCTCTTCCCCCCTTAGTGCCACGGGCATAAATGTTAAAAATGTTTAGAATGACTCTGCCCTGGGGATTTCTAAGCACAATATTTAGGAGGTCAGGGCAGTTAGTGTCCTTCTCCTCCACCCTACAGTTAAGTTCGGTGGATACCCAGATTAACAAACCGCCAGAGGGACGGCCCCTACCAGTTGCACTTTCTGCTGCCGGCAAAAAGTGGGTGGAATAACCCGCCTTGTGAAGGGGCACCCGACTCCAGGTTTCCTGGAACAGGCAAATGGAGTATTGCTCCACACGCTCGCTCCAATCCGGCAACGCCAGCTTCCTTTCGAGGCCCGCAACATTCCAGCTGAAAACCCTAATCTGGGGGTCCGTTACAGCTGCAATGCTACAATCCTCAACAGGGGGTGACAAGTCCGCAGAACCCACATCAAGGGGACCAGGCGGAGAATTATGGGAAGCCCCAGTCTCCCCCTTCCCCTCTACAGACCCGGCCGTAGCCAGAGTCTGCAGTGGGGAGGAGGAGCCATTGGATCTGTGGTATGGTGTTGACCCAGCGACAAAGCCTGGGGCCACAACATCCTCCCCCGGAATATAACTGAGTCAACAACTCCCAGGTCCCCAGTTTGGTATCACTGGAGCTGGGCATAGCTGCTGAGAAAGAACTCCCAGGGTCAAAGGGCCGTGGGCAGTATTTTCCATCAGAAATTGGCCCCCTGGGCTGCCCATGAAGGAGGGTTGTCCACGGTGGATGGAGGGGGTGGTCATAATAGACCGTGGGTAAAAAAATGTCAAATCGACTATGTCGATACCCGAACCAGCCGTGGGTTGACCTTGGGAGCATATAAATTGGGCAACCCTAACATCTTGGAAATTTACAACCACACAATCCCCTTCAAGCGATTTTTTCCCGTGTCCAATCCAACCCACCCTGCGTACACCAAGAATAATTCCATCCACTCCCGCAGGCAAGGGCCTGTTGGCTTTCAGCCAGTGGATGACCTTATTCTTTAGTGCCTGATGGTTTTCCCGCTGGGTACTCCCAATAGGGGGGACTTTCGTAAGGATGACAACATACGGGTGGCACTCAGGGGGGAGGTTAACTGGGGGGCACTTACGTCTACTGTTCTGAGGAGGACCCAAAGGGAGCCGATTTGTAGGTGGGACGGGAATAGATGCAACCTTAGGAGTTGATGCAACACCACTAGTTGCTTCAGATATGACAACCCCAGGTTGCGAAGTAGGGCCCGTCCCTCCCTTCTTGTGTTGCCTTGGGGCCTGGGTAGCCACCGGGGATATTGCTGCTGGGGGAAGGGTAGCATGCACGTGGGCAGCACAAGTTGGAGCCTTCGGCTTTATCTGTCTAAGACTGACCTTTGGAGCAGCCAAGATCGTATTCCCAGGTGCAGGGTGCTTGGGCGGCTGCATCAGTTGGTCTCCCAGGGGGGGTATCACTGGGACCTCTATCCTATTGGACTCATCTAACCTATCAGTCCTATCCTTACTGGACTTTGGCTGGTGCTTGAGAAGGGTCTTTAGGGCAAAGAAATTGTCCCTAGTAGCCTGCTCAAAGCAGTCAAGCCTTTCCCCCAACCTCTTGATCTGGTCTATAAGTGGCAACACAAGAGACCTGACCATCTTCTCAAACGCCTCCATAGAGTGACCCACGTTGTCCTGAACAGGCGTTAGTGGGGCCGACAAGAAAGGTGGTACTGTATCAATGACAGCCGGAGCGCAAATGGGTGTCCCTGTGGATACCGGTCCTGCGTTGCTCTGGGGGGGAGGACCCCTCAGGGGCGGGTACCTGGGATGGTTAGTGGTCTTAGATGGGCAACCCTTTCTAGTGTAATTTGCCCTTTTCCCCTTCCTTTTGATAGGCTCCTGGATGGGTTGCTTTTTAGTCGGAGCTTGTGAGACGGGAGCAGGAACCTCAGGGCAGTGTAGGGACTGTATGCCGGGTGAGCCTACTAAAGAGAGCTCATTGCATGGATCCACAGGCACAGTACATGGATTGGTACTGTGGACACCAATCAGTGAGCTATCGAACCCCTCTAAACCACCCATTGGAGGTGCAATAAGGGAATCCCCAGGTAAATCCCCAAGCAAAGGTGCAGGGGAAGTAGAATTTAGAGGGGACAACACTATTGCTGGCGATGGACTTTTAGCAAGAGGGAAGTCAAGTGAAAGGCGCCGTTCGGATATGGCAAGTTCATTGTCTATGACAGCCGCCACCCTTGTCAAGAATTTGTCCATAGAGCCAAACATAGCACCCCCGGGGGCACTCTCCCCGCAACCCCTCAAGGCCTTACCGGAGCGTGTAGACATGCTGAGATGCGGTACCACAGGTTGAAACCGGTACGGTAGATGAAAATGAGGTGGCCCTGCACTGCCTCCTCCTGCCCCGGACGGCCACAGACGGCCCGCCCTCTGCCCGGGCTCCGCCCGGCGCTGCCCGCGCGCGTCCCGCGACGCGGATGGAGAGCCTGGCCTTTGTAGCGCCTCCGGGCGCGAAGACAGCGGGAAACCGGAAGTGCGCGCTGAGCCCGCTGGGAGCTGTAGTCTCCAGCCGCACTGATGGAGTGATGGCGGCGAGACTTACAGCGTTCCCCACCCAGGGACTGGCGCTGTGTGCAGGCGTGTGCTGGCATGCAGGTAAGGGTCTCCTGGCTCCTGGCTTGTCCCCCGCTCCACCGAGGGAGAGCCTGGCCTTTGTAGCGCCTCCGGGCGCGAAGACAGCGGGAAACCGGAAGTGCGCGCTGAGCCCGCTGGGAGCTGTAGTCTCCAGCCGCACTGATGGAGTGATGGCGGCGAGACTTACAGCGTTCCCCACCCAGGGACTGGCGCTGTGTGCAGGCGTGTGCTGGCGTGCAGGTAAGGGTCTCCTGGCTCCTGGCTTGTCCCCCGCTCCACCGAGGGAGAGCCTGGCCTTTGTAGCGCCTCCGGGCGCGAAGACAGCGGGAAACCGGAAGTGCGCGCTGAGCCCGCTGGGAGCTGTAGTCTCCAGCCGCACTGATGGAGTGATGGCGGCGAGACTTACAGCGTTCCCCACCCAGGGACTGGCGCTGTGTGCAGGCGTGTGCTGGCGTGCAGGTAAGGGTCTCCTGGCTCCTTCCACCCACAAACTCTCTTCACACTTCAGAAAGTCCTTCTGTAAATTCCCCTATAAGAATCCTTCTTCAACCACACTAAAATGTACCAACATAATAAAGATAATCACTACAGCTTACCACACCAAAGGTAAAACCTGCATTTCATCTGCACAGGCTACACCAATTTCTCTTGCCACCAACAAAGCTCTGACTATGCAGATCACACAACCAATTAATTAGATGTCAACTATCACCTCTAGCCTCAACCATTTCTTAAAGCCAGCAGCTGACCCCTAAGCCCAATCAAAACACACGTATCAATCTCAAGCAATGGCATACAGCATACAACATCAAAGACAGAAGCGTTGTCACTGATCACAGATGTGGAAGACCTCACATGCTTTAAAAAACGTCTTTGCATTAAGTAGAAAGATCACAACAAAAGTCAGTCGTATCACTACATCCCCACAAACAAAGAATCGTCAAAGAGAAGCATATAACTCTTCAAATCAATCAAGCACAGCACAGTTTCATACCTGTACCTCCCCACAAACATTATAAGTAACAAGCATTTGCAATGCAATAGGTCTCGCATTTACGCAAGTTTAAGCAATTGGCATTGTAAATGACAATGCCTTTTATTTATGTTTTAAAAACCAAAACATAAATAAAAGGCAAATGCTTGTTCTGTATCCCACTCTGCACCTGCATTACTTTGTGTTTCAAATCCTTTCCGGGTGCCAAATATAACTAGCCTGAAGCTCATTGTTTCACTGTTCCTGATCCCTACTTGGATGTAAACAGACGCAGTTCTCTACCTCTCGATTTTGTAAGATGCCAGACACCGAACTAGGCAGAGTTGTGCTATATAGAAAATGTAAATATTTTTTTTTTTTAAAAAGCTCTTGTGGGGGGCGTGTCCAAGATGGCGGCGTGATCGGACGCAGGTCTCCGGAGCTCCCTGCCCTATCTCGCCAAAACGCCGCACACTTCGCCTAATCTCCCCCCAGAAACCGAGGTACAGCATAAGGGGAGGTGCTGCACAGCTGCGGTGACCCCGGAGTAAAACCATAGACCTGCGTGCTGTGTTGGGGGACCCAGACAAGAAAAACGCCACTCAGCGGTCTGTAATGGCGGCCGCGCCCGGGATCTGAGTGGGTCGTGCGCCGCTGCCCCGGAGTCTCTGCGGCGGACTGAGCGAGCCTATAGCACTAAGAGCTAAGCGGCCTGGTCAGCGCTCTCCGCCGCTACCGCTAGTGCTGTGAGATCAAGAAGAGACGCATCGTCATCCTAGCGACCCGGCCGGTAATCGAAGAGGACCCGGCCGGCGGTCGCGAAAATCGAGGCCAGGGCTCCGGGCCTACCTCTCGGACACCTGCACTCCTTGGCACAGGCCGGTCGGAGCGACCCTGTGCAGACAGAGCGGGCCCTACCAGCGGAGTGGCCTGACCAGCGCCCCCCGCCGCTACCGCTAGAGCTGTGGGGCAAGAAGCGACTCATTGCCCTCCTAGCGACACGGCCGGTAATCAGAGAAGACCCGACCGGCGATCGCGAAAATTGAGGCCCCGGCTCCGGGCCTACCTATTAGACACTTGAACTCCTTGGCGCAGGCTGGTCGGAGCGATCCTGCGCAGACAGAGCGGGCCCCACCAACAGCGGACTACACAACGCTACCCCCCCACAGCGACTCAAGCTTTTGGAAGCCCCAAGCGGTCAGAAGCAGCCGCAACACGACCGGCGGGGCTGGCACTGGTGAGGCTTCGAGGCCCACGATCCCAGAACACACAGTGAACGCAAACGTGAGGAGAGCGGAGGTGGGCGCAGGGGAAGGCTCGGGGGGCACAATCGAGCCCCCGGCGTGGGGCTGGCTTAGAAGGCCGAAACTGCATTGCATGTGAGGTTGGTCCGGGCACGTTAAGCAGGGACGGTGGGGCCGCAATTCATAAGCCCCTAATGCACTATACTGCACAGTGAACCGGCGAAGGGACGGATGGTTGCCTGAGAAAAGGCCGGCCTCACTACCCTCCCGGCCGGCTGGAGAGCAACCGGCTGCATCTGCCCTGACCTCAGGTGCTGTGGGGGGTGAACTGGACTGCGCTGGTGAACTCTCCCCCCAAAACGTTATATCGCTGTCCCCCTACATCTAACACGAGTCCCGGGACCCGCCGCCTGCCTGTCTCCGAGGCTCCCCACACTATGGCGGGACAGAGGGGGAAGAAGGGGCCCCAGACGCTTCCTGAACTACTGGCTAAGTCACAGCCCAAACTTAGCAAAGATCCACCGTCTCCAGGGACCCGGAAATCGCTGCCAACAACAACGGATGACCAGGTGCCCATCACCAGATCCTTTCTAGAAACATTGTTTAATTTGCTCAGGGAAGACTTCAAATCCTTACAGCAGGAAGTTGCGGGTGAGGTCCGGGAGCTCTGGCGCGATGTGGAGGGCCTCGGTGAACGTGTGGTCGCTGTTGAGGAGGCTGACCAAACCAGAAGCAATGAAATTGAGGAGCTCCAGCAAGAGGTCTTGCGACTCACAGACAAGCAAGTGGACCTCCAGGCCCACGCAGAGGACCTTGAAAACCGTTCCCGTCGAAACAACATACGGGTCCGGGGGTCCCTAAGAAAGCTGAGGGGACTGATGTCACCACATACCTGCAAGCCCTCTTCAGGAGCGTCTTGGGGGAACCGGCGGACTTCACCATTCGCATCGACAGGCCGCACAGAGTAGGGCTGCCTCGAAGAGCCCCAGCCCCGCCACCAGACATCCTGGCTTTCCTCCCTGACTTTCCGTTAAAGGAGCGGATTCTCCGAGAGGCTCGGCGAGCCCAGCCCCTTCAGTTTCAGGGTCATCCCATCGCCCTATATCAAGATCTCTCCTCCATCACTCTACAAAAAAGAAAGGAATTCAAACGAGCAACAAACTTCCTACGACAACAGGAGATCCCCTACTCGTGGGGACCCCCGTTTCGAATAATATTCAAATGGAATGGACGTCTACATCAGTTACGGTCACTTAAAGACACTTGCACCCTCTTGGGACTTGACCAAGAAGATGATGATCCTATGTCAAGAGACTCACAGGGACCGTCCAAGGGGGGCTGGCGAACAGTGATTTATAAACGCTCCCCGTCACACCGCCTGAAATCAGACGCCTCTGTCATCTCACAGGAACGCGCAACAGCGGTGGCAGAGGTGGCCAAAGAAACTTGAACATCTGAGTGAAAATTCCTTTCCGGGGGTTATTGCCTATAGCACATACTTTGCCCCTGCGGTGGATGGGATTGGGTGGGGGGGCCGGAGAGGCCGCCGTCGGAGATGACCCTTTCAGAACACTCTACCACGGCCCTGTGCGGACTAACAGGACTGGGACTATGCATTTCTTTGGTTTTGGGGTTGGGAGGGGGAGGCGGGAGGAGGGGGGGCCTTTTCTAACTTCAGAACAGACTACTTTTCACACGAGCATACAGTTTGATTGTTGGATTGTTTGGGGGGGTTTGGGGTCGCGGGAGGGTTCGAGGGCGGGAACCAGTGTGCCAGAAGGGTTCTATCGAATGCAGATTTGACATGTCATTCCGATGCCAGTTACGATTCATGACGACTAAATACATTCGGAAGGTCGAGAGGGGTCTGCGAGGTCACAAAAGAGGTTACTGTTTGCGATCTGAGGCGCCGATGCACTACACACATGGGATGATGACATTGAGCTATGCCACATGTCCACTTGGCCATGACTGATACCATCCTTAGAATATTGACCCTCAAAGTAAAAGGGCTGAATAACCCCGTTAAGAGAAGAGCTGTTATTTCCTACCTGGAAAACTCAGGGGGGGATATCTGCTTATTGCAGGAGACCCACCTCTTGCATAAGGACTGGCATAGAATGCGTTCTCGAGCCTTCCCATAAAACTCTTTTCCTCCCCCGCCACGAAAAAGGCCGGAGTGGCGATCCTAATATCTAAACACTTTAGAGGGCGGGTGGGAAACAAGGTGGGGGAAATTAAAGGCCGCCTGTTAGCACACACGTTTCAGCTAGGAGATACACACCTCACAATTGGCTTCCTTTATGCCCCAAATACAGGACAAGAGGCCTTTCTGAAAAACGCTGTCTCAGAGGCGCTCCAATCCTAGCACTCACCCCTACTCATAAGTGGGGATTTCAACATCGTTATGGACACACATACAGATAGGTCAGGGTACCGATATGGAGAGACGGGTGTGGTCTCGTCGGGTGGACTTGAATGGCTCAAAGATAGGGGATTGGTAGACCCCTGGAGGGCCAAACACCCGACGGTATCGCAGTTCACCTTTTACTCGCATGTACATCACACATACTCCAGGCTCGATCATTTCCTAGGCTCATCGGAGCTGCTCAAAACAATTGAGGATGTTAGCATTCTGCCTGCAGCCATTTCCGACCATAACGCGGTGGAACTGTCGCTCAAAGTCCGCACGGCCCATCGCCCTCGGGGCTCATGGAGCCTACGCGAAACCCTATTGCAACGACCAGACATCACTAAAAGAATTGGCGATTGCATTACTGACTCTCTGGCCACTAACGACACGCCGGGAATTTCCATGACGGCTCTGTGGGGAGCCCTGAAGTCGGTCGTTCGCGGCAAATTAATTGCCATATCGCCGGCTGAGGCCAAAGATCGCAAAATCAAAAGAGATGACCTCACAGCGCGTGTTGCGGAATTGGAAAGGGTCCACAGTCGCACCTGCGCCCCGCGTGTTTGGAAGCAATTAAAAGCGGTTAGGGCCCAACTAGCCAGCCTGGATACCGATAGGGCGGAATTCGCAGCTCTCCGCCTTCGACATACCTACTGTGTCGGGGGTAACAGAACTGGTCGTTTATTAGCCAGTGCCTTGAAGGCCAAGACTCAACGCTCTAAAATTACCAGTCTCACAGACGACGCCGGGGCAGTCCTCACGGAAGATGTCCAGGTGGCCGAAGCATTCCGCTCTTACTATGCCTCGTTATAAGGGGCAGAAGATCCCCTGCGATAATAGATGCATACTTGAATACGACAGCCCTTACCGAGTTTTCCAAGGCAAATGCGGACGGCTCTGGATGCCCCCATCCGCCAGGATGAAGTATTGGTAGCCATATCCCGTTTGCGCCCGCTCAAGTCCCGGGGACCCGATGGATTCTCGGCAGGTTTTTGTAAGATCTTCAGCCGGCTGGTAGCTCCAGTGCTCACCCGCCTTTTCAACTCTTTCGAGGGCCCAGGCGCTATCCCCTCGGACATGCTAGCCGCGGAAATAGTGGTATTGCCAAAACCCGGTAAAAAACCGTCACATTGCTCTGCTTTCCGTCCTATTTCACTATTGAACCTTGACCTAAAGCTTTTTACTGGCATTCTTGCCGCACGCCTTGGCCCCTGCCTTCCCGGGATTTTGGAACCAGACCAATCAGGTTTTGTGTCCAACCGGCAGTGCAGTGACAACACTAAGAGGGTACTACATCTAATCGACAAATCGCATTTTCAAGCCTCAGACTCCGCACTGCTCGCCATTGATGCGGAAAAGGCGTTCGACCGCGTGGACTGGACATATTTACAACAGGTCCTGAGGCGTTTCGGGCTGGGTGACCGCTTCTGCTCTTGGATAGCAGGTTGCTACCATCACCCCCAGGCTAGGGTCCGGCTAGGCGGCCTACGCTCAGACCCATTTGAAATTCAGCGCGGCACTAGACAAGGGTGTCCCCTTCCCCCCCTTCTATTTGCTCTGTATATAGAGCCCCTGGCCCAGAAGGTCCGGGACAATCCTGACATTAAAGGTATCACCTTCGGAAACGAACCTCACACGATTAGTTTATATGCAGATGATGTGATAGTTGCCCTTGACCACCCAGACAGCTCCATACCCGCCTTCATGGAGGAACTTGATGCATTCGGCTCCGTCTCGGGGTTCCGCATTAACAGAGGTAAATCTCTGATATTGCCGCTGGGCAAAAACGCACAGACACACGGATTTGCCACTGGACAAAGGAGCGGTCTTCAGCTGGCCGCCCAAGTCCCGTACTTAGGGATTACCCTTACCTCCTCAACAGAATCGACAGTGTCGACCAACTACAAAGCCCTCGCTACCCGGATTCGGACAGATCTGGCGCGCTGGTCAAAACAGCCGCTCTCCTTATTGGGAAGAGTGGCAGCGGTGAAAATGTTGATTCTTCCTAGGATCCTCTATCTCTTCCAGACCATCCCGATCATGCCCCCGGCGGGCACCCTGAAAGAACTACAGGCCGCTCTCCATCATTTCATCTGGGAAGGGAAACGCGCACGTGTACATAAACAATGGGCGTACAGCAGCATGGATGAGGGGGGCCTCGGAGTCCCCAACCTGCTGCAGTACTTCCAAGCGTCTCAACTCCGCTACTTAGTGGAATGGTATAGGCCGGAATCGGAGAAGAGATGGCTCTTCCAAGATAGAGCTATGGCGCAGACTCCGCTTTGGAGGATTCCGTTTTCTCGCCAGGCAAAATCGTCCACGATACCTATTAAAGTCACCTATAACTCGTACGACTTTACAAGTGTGGGATAGGGTTGCTCTCAGGAGAGGTTTGACAACATTTCCTTCCCCATTCACCCCCATACTAGATAACCCAGAATTCCCTCCGGGCAATGACACAGGCGCATTCTCACAATGGCGCGGTACTGCATGTCGCTCTGCCGGCGACCTTTTCGATCTAAGAGGATTTCTTCCTTTCGCAGAAATCAAACAAGGGTACGACATAGAGAATCCCCATCTTTTCCAGTACTTCCAACTTAGACATTGGCTCAATGACCCAGATACCGCCGCCATGGTGGGTCGCCCTATGACGACCTTTGAAAAATGGTTACTCACCAAGGACACAGATAAACACCTCATTTCAGAAATTTACAAAATGCTCACACCGCCACACACTCCAGATAAAACACCAGGTCAGAGGCGCTGGGAGGCTGAACTAGGTAGGAATTTAACAGCTAAAGAATGGCGCTACATATACTATAGGGCCTCGCACACCACACGTAATACAGCGGCAAAGGAAGCAGCAGTGAAACTGGCTATGTACTGGCACCTCACCCCGGTCCGGCTTCACAAAGGGAATCCATCACGCAGCGAGCTTTGTTGGAGGGGCTGCGGGGAGCAGGGCACTCTCACCCATCTCCTTTGGGACTGTCGGGACGTTCGGAGCTACTGGGAGACGGTGCTAAGTGACATTGACTCCACCTTTGAGACTGAAATCCCGAGATTCCCTGCATATGCCATACTGGGTCTCCCCAATTCACTAACCTTCCCTCTGAAATCACTACGGGGTCGTCAAATGAGGATCACCATATAGGCAGCCACGCAACATGTTCTATCATTGTGGGGCTCAACGACTAAACCCACGAACACGGGGTGGCTCCACAAGCTTTGGTTCACACTCGGGATGGAACGCATACAGGCCACACTTACCAACTCCACAGATGCATTTCGGAAAGTGTGGCTTCCACTGTTGTCCCTTCTGTCCAAAAAATTCAATGAAGTCACTTGTCCTAAATATCTTAGAGTTCTACGCTTCACGGACACCACACATGACTCTCGGTGACATCTTGGCAACTCGCACTAATCCTCGCTGGCCAGCTTATAGACTTTTTGATACCACATGGCACACTGGTTGGGGTGGGGGAGGGAGGACCGGGACCGAGTTGGGCGGGGGATTTTGGTTATTGTTATTTCTATTATTTTGCCTTCTTACAATGCCTGACATTTGCATTTACGATATCGTAATATCTTCTTGGCATATATTTCCCGCTTTGTTATTTAATCTCAGGGAAGACATGCTGGTCTGTCCCGCCCGCTGTATATGCCTAATGCCTCTACTACTTATCACAATGTCTTCTTTCATTTTTGCTGGAAAAACCAATAAAACACATTGAAACTAAAAAGCTCTTGTGGAAATATTGAGCTAATCTCACCTCTCGTTAACCCAGCTGTATGGGAGTGGAGGTCCCAGCCCTGCTAGCCTGTGGCCTCCCGTTGCCCCTCAAGCGTTGCATGCTGAACGCATTCCTTCAACCCGCTATCTCTGGTTATAAAAGCACAATTTTCCATCTCCCCACCAGAATAAGAAGTGTAAGAAATAAGTGTTGTGTGTGATGTGATCTGATCTGTTCTGTTCGATGAAGCCCCATCTACCCCAGAAGCACGTCTTTTAGCCATGATAGAACCGGTACTCTAAGCCAAGCATTTTTTAGGTCTCGGACTTTAGGCTGCGCTTGCGCAGTCTTGCTCCGAGATTTAATGTTTTTTAGTATGGGGGCTTGAACCCGCCCCTCTTCTCCATTGGCTGGCTTCCTAAACGGAGGCCAGCCATTGGAGGAGAGGGGCATCACTCCATTCAAGCCCCGTCTTTTTCGGATTCAGGGGCGTGTTTTTTGCAGTTTTCTCGCCGTGACATCATCCGTCACTCAACAGCAAAAACCACGCCCCGAATGCGAAAATGTTGGCGCTTTTCTGACACCATTTCTGTCCGACCGGCACCGGAAGAAGTCGAGAAGCTGCTGAGTCCTCCGGTGAGTGCTTGCTGTCCTGCCCCCTCGTTGCTCGTGCTTGCTGTCCTGCCCCCCTCGTTGCTTGTGCTTGCTGTCCTGCCCCCCCGTTGCTTGTGCTTGTTGTCCTGCCCCCCTCGTTGCTCGTGCTTGCTGTCCTCCCCTCTCGTTGCTTGTGCTTGCTGTCCAGCCCCCTCGTTCCTTGTGCTTGCTGTCCTGTCCCTTTGTTGCTTGTGCTTGCTCCCCTGCCCCCCTCGTTCCTTGTGCTTGCTGTCCTGCCCCCCTTGTTGCTTGTGCTTGCTGTCCTGCCCCCTCGTTGCTCGTGCTTGCTCTTATGCCCCCCCCTCGTTGCTTGTGCTTGCTGTCCTGCCCCCCTCGTTGATTGTGCTTGCTGTCCTGCCCCCTTGTTGCTCGTGCTTGCTGTCCTGCCCCCCTTGTTGCTTGTGCTTTCTGTCCTGCCCCCCCTCGTTGCTTGTGTGTGCTGTCTTGCCCTCCCTCGTTGCTCGTGCTAGCTGGCCTCCCCCGTCGCTTGTGCTTGCTGTCCTGCCCCCTCGTTGCTGGTGCTTGCTCTCCTGCCCCCCTCGTTGCTTGTGCTTGCTGTCTTGTCCCCCCTTCGTTGCTTGTGCTTGCTGTCCTGCCCCCCTCATTGATTGTGCTTGCTGTCCTGCCCCCTCATTGCTCGTGTTTGCTGTCCTGCCCCCCTCGTTGCTTGTGCTTGCTGTCCTGCCCCCTCGTTGCTTGTGCTTGCTCTCCTGCCCCCCGTTTGCTTGTGCTTGCTGTCCTGCCCCCCTCATTGCTCGTGCTTGCTGTCCTGCTCCCCCTCGTTGCTTGTGCTTGCTGTCTTGCCCCCTCGTTGCTCGTGCTTTCTGTCCTGCCCCCCCTTGTTGCTCGTGCTTGCTGTCCTCCCCCCCCTTGTTGCTTGTGCTTGCTGTCCTTCCCCCTCGTTGCTTGTGTTTGCTCCCCTGCCCCCGTTGCTCATGCTTGCTGTACTGACCCCCTTCGTTGCTTGTGCTTGCTGTCCTACCCCCTCGTTGCTTGTGCTTGCTGCCCTGCTCCCCCTCGTTGCTTCGCTTGCTGTCCTGCACCTTCTCGTTGCTTGTGCTTGCTGTCCTGCCCCCTTGTTGCTTGTGCTTGCTGTCCTGCCCCCCTCGTTACTTGTGGTTGCTCTCCTGCCCCCCCTCGTTGCTTGTGCTTGCTGTCCTATCCCCTCGTTGCTTGTGCTTGCTGCCCTACCCCTCCTTGCTTGTGCTTGCTGTCATGCCCCCTCATTCGTTGTGCTTGCTCTCCTGTCCTGCTATTGGCATTGTAAATGACAATGCCATTTATTTATGTTTTTAAAAAAAAACATAAATGAAAATAATGTCATGAGCAATGCCAATAGCTCTAACTTTAATAATGCAGAGACCATTGCATTGTAAATGCTTGGTAATCTTTTAACGGGAGATTTATCTGCAAACTCAGGTTTATGCCAGACACCATCCGCACTTCTTTCCAGGCCATGTGAGCAAAATGCACTGAATATTACAGACAGTGCAAGTAATATTACAAGAGGCTGGAGACCTCGTCTCATCAGCGTTATTTATCTGACTTCTTTAGCTCAGCAATCATGTTTTAAGTATCCGGACAAGATCTCTTGCACTGGGATCTTCAAGGCCATAATGTTTTGCCTTCCCTTTATTCACATAATTATAGTAATATGCCAGTTTCAGCTGCATTTTGCTCCCCTATGTTTATTGCTGTCCCTGAGCAGCTCTTAACCAATTCTCGCAATGAGCATTAAAACACAGGGGGCTCTGCCGTGTATTTCTCGGTTTCATAACTATTAGGTATGCGTGAACTAAATCATTCTCTTTTACAAAAAATCATTGACAACTTTAAAAAATGGAAACTGTCTGTCTTGTCCGCCTGCCGGCTCTGCTCTGGAGTCAGGACAACAACCCAACAGTGAAAGCAAAACCAGTGCGGCGCTCGTGAAACTGGTGCCGCGCTGATAAATAATAATAGTCCATAAATAATGTATGTTCACATTTGTTAAATAAAGCCATCCATCGCACAATGTTTATATTTTGAGAAGTTCAAAATTGATACCCATGAACTAAACAAACAAGCTGTCCACACTGTGAAAAAAATATAGTGCTTACCGTCTACATAAAGGAGACTGTGTAACGCCGCAAGTGAAAGATCCAGTCTTTTTTTTTTTTTTGTCTTCATCTCGCCATAGACTCAGTAGTTTTAACAAGCCACTTAATAATAACTGTGCTCCCTCGGGCTTACTACTTCCGTCTAGCCATTCACGGCCCTCCTCTTTATCCCGAGGACTGGGCGTAATCATTGGACTTACATTACGCTCTCTCCAGACCTTAACCATTTATCATATGCAGGTGTCGTCCCAACGATGTTAGGGGGGACCAGATATATGTTGATGATTCTTCATAATCTAAACTCGTCATACGCAGAGCGGCTTTAATCCAAATTTCTCTGGTTGGGGGGTCAGAATCCTTCCATTTCATGCAGATCTCCCTTCTGGCCAAAACCACCAGATTAAGAAGCAAACCCATCTGGGGCTGTAGAGATGTTATATATTCCTGTTTATTTAAGCCAAAAATGACCAGAGGGAGATCCACCACTATATGCGTTTGAAAAATATCAGTTAAGGATTCTCCCACCTCTTTCCAGTATCTGCCCAGTTCTGCACACTCAAAAAACATGTGCATATCGTCTGCCTTCTTGATATGGCACCTCGGGCATTCTGGTACCGAGGTACAATGGGCTGGGAATTTAGCGATCTTCGCCGGGGTATAATATAACCTGTTAAGAACGTAGAAATGTTTTTTCTTTAGTGTAGCAGGCTTAATGTATTTATACATTAGTTTTACGGAGAGGTCAAACAAGTTTTCAGAATCTTGAAGAAGTGGAGTGGCATTCCAAGCAGCTACCTGCAGGGGAACTTCATGATTTACCGCATCCAAGAGGCTATTATACCAAAATGATACCTCTTTTTTCCTCGACGAAACTCTCTGAAATAGCTGCTATAGCTCCCAATTGCCCTCCACCTCTCCTCTCTCTGCCTCAAACCAAGATCTTAACTGAAAATACTTAAATCGGGAAAATGTGGGCCCAATCTTGTCTAAAAGTACTTCCCAAGAAGGAACCCCATCCGGGTCTACCAGGTCCGACCACCTCTCTAACCCTGCTCTTCTTATCAGAATTGCCAGAGAGTCCCCCAAACAGGACGGGGTACCCAGTGAATACCAGATCGGTGCAGATGGGGAAAAGTAGCCTATACCCCAGATACGTCTTAGTTTATACCATATCTGAAGTGCCACTTTTAGCACCTTAAGGCGTACCTTCTTGAAAAATCTTGGTGCCCCGAACTTATATAAAAACCCCGCCTGCCCACCACCGCCTTCCGCTAGCACTAGTTCTACTAGTAATCTACCCCATGAGGTACATGCCAGTATAGATAAAAGCATCCTAATCCCTTTAAATTGAAAGGCCAATAAGTATAGATTTATGTCTGGTAGTGCCAAGCCCCCTTTCAACAGCTTCCTCCGTAGTTTTATCCAAGATAACCTGGTGCTTTTTTGCCCCCAAATGAAGCTGCCTATCTTCCCTTGAATTTTGTGATGCTATCTTGCGGAAAAGTGAGAGGGAGCGCACTAAAAAGAAAACTCAGTTTAGGCAACACTGACATTTTTACTAAGTTGAACCTCCCGTAGATTGACAGAGGGAGATTTTTCCACTTAGCGAATAGAAAGTCTATATCCTTTTCAATCTTTTTTAGATTAATCGAGGTAATTTTGATTAGATCTTTTACTATTTTTACACCTAAGTATCTAAACTCCTTGGTTTCGGGGCCGTAGCTATTCTTCAGATTCCAACACATGATCTCGGTCTTATCTGCGTTTGCCATGTATCCAGAAATCTTGCCGAACTCGAGCAGTAGATTTTCTAAATGAGGGAGAGAACTATCAGGATCTATGGTGTAAATTATGATGTCATCTGCGTATAAAGCAATTTTACATTCATAATTTCCTGATTTAAAGGGCCTTATTGTATGGTTCTGCCTAATGGCCTGCGCCAAGGGCTCAATGAAGATATTAAATAACATAGGGGACAGAGGACACCCCTGTCTAGTCCCTCTCTGTATTTTAAAGCTCGGGGTCAAAAAACCATTTATTAAGATTTTCGCCGAAGCTCCATTATAACAGATTTTTAAGGTCTGGATGAAAATTTGACTCATGCCTATGCTTTCTAACACCTCCCATAAATATTTCCAGCAGACCCGGTCAAATGCATTAGCAGCATCTAATGCAACCGCCACCAAGGGATCCCCTCTTTTCTCTGCTAGGTCAATATTACCTATTAGCAGCTGGATTTGCTCCTGAATAATTCTCCCGGGCATAAAGCCCTTTTGATCACAATTGATCAGGCTAGGTGTTAATTTGCCCAATCTCCTTGCCAATATGCTCATAAAGATCTTATAATCCGCATTTAGCAGGGAGATTGGGCGGTAGGAGTCTGGCAATAGGGGATCCTTTCCCGGCTTTAGTAGTAACACTAGTGTGGCCTCTTTCCAGGAGGTGGGAACCTTCCCTGTTAAACTGTATACTTTGGTGAATAACTTTTGAAGTATAGGTAAAAGTTCTTCCACCAATTCCTTATAAATTTCGCTGGGCATGGTATCTAGGCCCGCTGCTTTCTTAGTTTTTGCCCTCTTTATATGCTCCTTAATCTCCTCCATAGAGATAGGTGAATCTAAAAAAGCCCTAACTGTTTCCGTAAGAGTTGGCAGATTTTTACCCTCCAACCATGATCTTATTGCCACATTTGAGGGATTGATATCTTCCTTATACAGATTCGCAAAGCGAGACAGGAGACAATTTTGAATACTTACGGGCTCACTAGATTTGGTTCCTATGCTGTCAATCTGCAATTCATTGACGGGCGTGGCTAGCAGCATGGAGGAGTAAGACGTGCCTCGGCTCGGCTCCCGGCGTGCTGCATTGATGCGACGATTATCTCCTTCCAAAACTTCCTAAAACAGCCTAAATCTGTTCCCTAGGCTAGCCCTGATACCTCTGCTGCGGCAAAACCGAGTAGTTTGCCGGACTACGACCGGCAATCGGCCGGGGTGAGGAGAACTCCGAAGCGGTGCGGCCGCACCAAGATGGCGACCGGGCGATACCTGACGGCCTGGCTCTGACTACGCCCGAGCACCAGAGACTCTTGCTGAGGGCCTCCCCAGACATCGGAGCCAGAGGGGAAACAACACTGGGGGAGGGGGACGCGGGTGCCCACACCCCACAGCTGCATCCCGCGAGTGACCATCTGGAGTCTGGTGGGGACCGGCGAAGAAGCTGGCCTGGGGAGACACCCGAGGGCCCTCGCCCCGGGAGAGGAGCCCGAGCCGATTGAGCGAGACTGGCGGGAGGCGCTGCAGAGAAGAAGGGCGCGACACTCCCCGTCCCTGGAGACGACAAGCGGTGACCTGGCCCGAGAGGCTCTTGAGGAATTTCCACCACGGGGCTGGGAGACCGGCCCGACCGCGTGGCCGCCCTCCGCCTCCAGGACTCGACACACGACCTGAGAGTGTGACCGCCCTCGGGGATCCACTTTGGTTCCACAGTACCGGACCCCTGGACCCACCCTGCTGAATCTTCCGGAGATACACCGTCGCCATTCCCTGGTGGGAACACGCCATACCCCACGGGGAACGCACGGCCCAACACGAATCGGGTGCTCTACTTATCCACAGGAACACCTCGCCATCCAAGAGGAGCAGCATGGGGAAGAGAGATCCGCCTGCAAGGCCGGCCAGGCAGGAAACCATCAAAACCTACGCCACGGCGAGGGCACAAAAGGAGATGCCCCAGAGCCTCCCGGAAAAACAAACGGACTCGGCCATGCTTTTGGAAGCGATCCAGGCCTCCGGGACAGATATCAAGGACTCTAGAGCAGCACTTGAGACCAAAATAGGCGAGGTGGGCTCTGAGGTTCTGTTACTACGCCAGGACTTCCGGAATCTCACCGAAAGGGTGACTACGGCGGAATCCAGAATTAGTGAAACAGAAGACTCTAGCACAACGCTCCGTAAAGAAATGATGGAGCTGCAGGCGTCCCACAGGCAACTGCTATGGAGGGTGGACGCCGCCGAAAACAGGGCAAGGCGAAACAACCTTCGATTCGTAGGCTTTAGAGAAGGCATTGAGAAGACAGATGTTGCGGCCTTCCTACAGGACTGGCTACGTGCCACCTTCCCGCAGGCCCAGTTCTCTAACTGCTTCATCATTGAAAGGGCGCATAGGGCGCTCCTAGCGAAACCGCCCGAGGGTGCAAGGCCGCGGCCGATAATTGCGCGCTTTTTGAACTATGCCGATAGAGACCTTATCCTCCGAGAAGCCAGAAGGAAAGGAGAACTCAAGATCGAGAACGCGAACATCATGATTTTCCCTGTTTACAGTCAGGATGTCCAAAAACAGAGACGATCATATGACTCGGTCAAGGCGAAACTTCGAGAACTCCATATCTCGTATATGCTGCTCTTCCCGGCGAAACTGAAAGTAATGTTCAAAGGAAAGTCGCATTTCTTTAACCGCCCGGAGGAAGCCTGGCACTGGCTGGAGGAGAGACCCATGCTTCGAGAAGCTGAGGAGGAGGGCCGCAGAATCCGAAAAAAATTAGCGGCTGCAAACTTTAGGAGCAACTCGCCTAAGGCTCAAAGATCCCAAATTCCGAAAATGCGGCGGGGCTCGCACCCATCGCCTTATCCGGACCCGCATGCGGCAGGACGAGGGAGAGGGAGCCGAGACGCACTTCCCACCGACCCCAGGGATCTGAGGAATAGACTCGGAGGCCTAGCTCATCCGTGGGATGCAGACACCGGATCCCTGGACAACAAACTCTTGTCGGAGGTGGAGGACTCAACGGACCACTCAACACACACACTGGTCGAGGTAATCCGCGAGATGGAGCTGGGTGCGACTGGCGGAACAGATGAACAGGACATTGAAACGCAAGATTCGCAATCGTGAGGAAGCTTGGACCTTACATCCGTAGCAGCAGCACGCCGCTGCTGGTGCCGCGCAAGTTATAAGCCCCTTTATATTTCTTTTTCTTTTCAATTGACTTAGAGCACTGTTTACGGGGTAATGCTGGTGGCCTTGTGGTCTTGCCTATCTCCGACGAGGCAGGACACGCCCCGCAGGACGCCCGCAAAGACAAAAGCCCTGGTGGAACTCAAGTTTGAATCCTGAATATAGTTTAATGTGGGATCCTGTGGGTGGGCGACAGACCTTTACCGCCTGAAAGTCCTGTTGGTTACCGGATGGGCTGGACGGGGGAAAGGTAGGGAGGGGGAAGAAGGGGGGGGAACAGTTGAAACAGTTCTGTTGGGGGGATCTTTGTTGGGAGGGGGGGGGGGGGAAGTTGGTTAACTGCAGTCGAATCTACTGGTGCCCAATGCCGCGCCTCCGCACTGAACATCATTCACACATGCTCAGAGGTGCCCCTGGGTACGCCACAACACAATGCACGAATACCCGGGCTGCTTACCGTACGGGGGCTGCCCGCCTGACCACATCAAGCCCAAATCATGTTAGGTGACCACGATACACACTGGGAGAGCCGGGGAGGGATTAGCATCTTGTCCTGGAATGGGAATGGCTTGGGCAGTAAGATTAAGAGGGGCCTGGTCAACTCATATCTGAAACGTATAGGCCCGGACATCACGCTCCTACAAGAAACCCATCTCAAAGGTACTAAATGCGGCTTCCTAACCAGAGGTCGTTTTAAGCTGCTAGCACATGCAGGATACACATCAGACTCTAGAGGAGTTGCCATTATTCTGAAAAAGACCACTCCATTTATCATTACACAAACATGGAAAGACCCCCAGGGAACATACGTGGCTATCAAGGGGATATGGAATAGATGCGCTTATACTATAGTTTCAGTCTATGCACCGCTGAAACTCCAGGCTCCCACACTTAAGAAAGTAGCGGATATACTGCTGGAAACAGCCAACACTATACAGATTGTAGGGGGAGACTTCAATGACGTATTGGATGTCTCTAAGGATAGATCAAGCACGACACAGAGGGTGGGGACACAGACACCTTTGTCCCAATGGTCGACCAACCTAGGTCTCACGGACGCATGGAGGTGGCTACACCCTGAGGCGCGGGTTTACTCGTTCTTCTCGGGCGCCCACCAGGTCTTCTCGAGACTGGACTACGTCTTTATGGCCCGACAACACTTGACAAAACAAGATATAGCAGAATATAAAGCTAGAGGAGTATCAGATCACTCACCGCTGCTGATCAGACAGGGGGCAAAACGCCAGGGAAATGGGCGGAAATTGCACTTGACGGCATGGGATTTGCAAAACCTAAATGTCATATGGGGACTCAGAGCGGATATAAAAGTCTATATTGCCGAAAACGAGGGCTCGGTGACCTCGAAAGTGGTTTTATGGGAGGCTTTCAAGACAGTCATGAGAGATAGGGCAAAGAATAGGTTGGCGGAGGAACGAAGAAAGCTCCACTCTGAGGCCGAAATCATCGAGCCGGACATATTAGATTTGGAAAGGGAATGCCAGAATTCGAGAGACCCAGTGGCAATCAGGAGGCTCACAGATAGACAGTCACAGTATAAAGAACTGGTGACAGGAGAGGCAAAAACACAGGCACTAGCTACCTTGCATCGCCTATACGATGTAGGGGACAAGTCTGGTAAGCTCCTGGCGTGGCTCAGCAAAAAAGAACGGGCGGAGAGATGGGTGGAGAGGATTAAAGACCCTCAGGGAACGACACTCCAATCAGACACACATATAGCTGAGGCATTCGCAGACCACTATGAACACTTCTATGAGTCTAGAGATTTGAGGAGGCACTGCAATATATGGACAAAACTGACCTCCCGACTCTGTCCATTGAGGACGCAAAAACCATGGACTCCGATATTACTCTCGACGACATCTCTGAGGCACTGGCCAAACTGCGACTGGGGAAAACACCAGGCCCCAATGGCTTCCCAGCCGAATTCTTTAAACGAACGGCTGACCTTGTAATGAAACATCTGAAGGGCCTATATGAGGATGCCCTCCGGGACGGAAGGCTCCCTCCTGACCTGACCATAGCTACCATTGTCCCTATACACAAAGACAGCAAACCAAAAGAGTTTTGCGAGTCCTACCGTCCCATTTCATTATTAAACTCGGAAACGAAGCTACTGGCCACTATCCTGGCGATGAGATTGCGAATGGTGATATCGCAGCTGATCCACCTTGATCAGACTGGATTTATACCAGACAGGGCTACCAGACTGAACCTTAGGCGCACTCACAATTGGCTGCAAGAGGTCCGGGACAGAGAAGACCCGCACTGGTTCCTGTCCCTGGATGCGGAAAATGCCTTCGATGCCGTACATTGGCAGTTCCTGGAGGGCGTCCTACAGAAATTCGGCTTTGGACCGAAATTCCAGAAATGGGTACAACTGCTGTACACAGAACCGAGGGCCAGGGTGAGAGTAAACGGAGTCCTCTCGTGGAAATTCCAAATACGAAGAGGGACCAGACAGGGGTGCCCCCTCTCCCCACTCTTGTTTGCCCTAACGATAGAGGTCCTGGCTGCTAAAATTCGCCAGAACCCGGACATCAGGGGATTTCAACGGACCGAAGGAGATGTGAGCGAGGAGAAGATCTCGCTATATGCGGATGACGTACTTCTATATATAACTTCACCGGAGAGGTCGATCCCGCAGCTCTTTCACAAACTAGAAAGGTACGGCGACCATGCCGGATACCGAATAAATTGGCATAAGTTGGTCTTATACGACCCCGCAGGGAGAGATACATGGTCGGACCTTCCAGGAAGGCTGCTCACTGCAACGGAGGGCTTTCAGTATTTGGGGGTCTACCTCACCCTGGATAGACACATTTCATACATTGAGTGTATCATGGTGAACTCCATTGCAGATATGGACCGCTGGAGACTACTCCCACACACTCTCCTAGGCCGAGCGGCTATGTACAAGATGATTATTCTCCCCACGTACTTGTACGCCCTTCAAAATGAGTACTATCCCCTCCCCCCAAAAGTCTTCCCCAAGATACATGCGGACCTACATGCCTTTATATGGCTGGGTAAACAACCTAGGGTGGCCCTAACCACCCTACAGAGGCACCAATATAGGGGGGGGATTTCGCACCCGAATCTGGAAGCATATTACTGGGCGGAACATCTGGCCCCGATCAACGAATGGATACACGCACAGGCAGACCATCCCTCTTATGCACTAGAGCGCCACAAACTAGCACCCAGACACATCCTTTCCTATCTATATGGGGGAAATGGCCGGAAACGTCTTCTACCGGCAACCGAAATTACCCTTCTAGCCTGGAGGGCATCCACGAAACGCATGGGATGGGACAAAAAGCCGACGAAACAAACACCAATCTGGCACTGCACGTGGCTGACGGAGCTCCACAAATTAACGGGTTACAGGAGGTGGGACGACATAGGGATATCTACGTTGGGAGATGTACTTGCCAAAGGGCAACTGAAAACATTTGCTGCTCTGACCACGGAATTCGGCCTACACCCCACACAGAGGTACAAATACACTAGATTAAAACATGCATGGGGGCCCAGAATATTGACACCGTAGACCTGGCAGAATTCACCCCATTTGAAGGCAGGCTCCTACAGGAACACATCCAGCAGAAGGCAGTATCTCTCACTTATAAGACCCTCACGAATAACATGTTGGGGGACTTGGCCAAGCTTCGACAACAATGGGAGGCAGACGTGGGAGGCATGGAGGACATTGATTGGGAACTGGTCTTAACACACCCAGAGAGGTAGCAGTAAAATCTCGACTCCGCCTTATCCAATTTAACATCTTACATAGAAGCTACTTTGATAGAGTGAGGCTCCAGAAGGTGGGGAAGACAGACAATGCTAAATGCCTGAGATGCCAGGACCCCAGGGGGCATTTCTTTCATGTCCTGTGGTCATGCTCTAAAATACAGGGGTACTGGTCAGATGTTTTACGGAACTGTCAGCAGTACTGGAGAGTCAATTACAGGCTGACCCCAAGCTGGCTCTATTGAGCATGACAATCGATGTGGATCTTCCACGCCCTCTGCTGACCTTCCTGGTTCTGGCCTTAGTGGTGGCCAAGAGGGACATTGCGAAATATTGGGGGGCACCGGAGATACCACTTCTGGAAGAATGGAGGGGAGGTCTAGATATGTATATGGAGGCTGAGAGAGTTACATACAAAGCAAGGGGGTGTCCTAGGAAGTTCCGAAAAGTGTGGGGGAAATGGAGAAGCTATCACGGACTGGATGCCAGACTATAATGGTTCGTTACGAGAGGTGCATATTGGAGGACAAAGAGATTTTATGATAATTGTAATGTTGATGATACTGTGGAGAGCCCACCTTGTGATCACTTTTGTATGTGAAGTGTATGTTTCAATATGGGTAATGAACGGGGGGTCGGCGGGAGCAGGGGGGGAATACAAAGTGCACTTTATTGTAGAGATGACTGCAATGTTCAGTTTATGGAGAAAAATGCTAATAAAAACGGCAACAAAAAAAAAATCTGCAATTCATTTATATTATTCTTGGCACTATCGATCCTTGCCTTCCGTGCCAATAGGGCACCTGCTCTCTCCCCATATTCAAAAATTTTCATATTTCGAGCCCTCCCCTGTGTCTTACACCTAGATAGGACCGCAGGTCTCTCCTTGCTTCCTCAAATCCCCCTCATGGTTCTGCATGCCCCTTGCATTATCTTGGGAAATATGCCCTCTTTTCTCTTCCAGAGAAGAAATTCTTCCCTCCAAATCCTGCAATTCCAGAGAGTCGTGCTTATTTTTTGCACTTATCAGACTACGTAGAGACCCCCTCAAATTAGCTGTATAAGTGTCCCTAACAACCTCTTACTAGGCAGACCCTAGATTATAAAAAAAAACCTCTAAAGTAGTATCTTTAGTTGTCTGGATTAATCCAGGGTCCATAAGTGCTGACCTATTTAACGAACATCTGTTCTGTTGCAAACTCGTCTTAGTGGAAAATAAAAATATGGTCCGATAAAATGGCTTGGATAAACAGACATATTGACTATGTTCTCTACATTTTCCTTATTAACTAAGACATAGTCAATTCTGGAAGCATGATGGTTCTTCTTACAAAAAAAAGTAAATCCATCCCTGTCCCCCATCTTAGCTCTCCATAGGTCGACTAAATTAATATTTATCAATAAAATTTTCATGACTCTTCGGGCTCTCGGTGTACCTATAGACCGACTAAAATGAGATCTATCTTTTACAGGGTTGAGCAGGATGTTAAAATCTCCCCCTATAATGAATGGTGGATCTTCCATGATTAACTTATCTTGCAAATTTACTAGACCGGAAGGATTATCTGTATTAGGACCATAATATGAAACACGTCAACTTTTCCCCCTCAAAATCTAACAGTGCAATAACCCATCTGCCTGTTTGGTCAGTCTGAATTGACCTTATTATGCAAGTACAACCCTTTTTTACCAGGATGGCAACTCCACGGGTACTCGATGTCTGTTGGGATTGACAAAAACATTGGAGCCATGGTATTTTTGAAAAGACAGATTCAAACTTTGCCTTATTCAAATGTGTCTCCTGCAGCAAGATTACTTGCGCAGGTGAAAGTTCTAGATACTTTAGTATTAATCTTAGCCTTCTCGGACATCTCAGGCCATTCAAATTCCATGACATAAATTGAATATTTCGGCCCCCCTTTATTTTGATCTAAACTTTTTATGATTTATGCAAGGCTTATCTATAAGATTAGGGTGCTCTTTAAGATCATTGCATGAGGACAATTTGTTATCTTTTTTACTGCCACCAAGTGCCCCCTTCCCTAAACTCACCCTCCAACATCCCACCCCCCTGTGACCCCCCTGCATCCCAACACCATGAGGAACCCTCCCTTCCAATAGGTTGATACCTATTTGGACCTCGCCTCGCAGTTGGCTCCAATTTATAACAAGAGAAAAAAAAAGAATAATAATAATAATTAATTTCTTACTGGATCAATAAGAATTTTCATGCTAATTGATCTCCCTTACATCCCCCCTTGTTTTTCATTCTGAATCTGAGCTATAAGTGTATCTTCCTCCTTCGTTGTTCGAATCATGTGCATATGATTATTCCACATGACGCGCAGTGTGGCTGGGAACCTTAATTGGGCCTTTGCCCCTAAGCTGTTTAATTCTGTAAGTCTCTTCTGCAGCTCCCATTGCCGTTCTACCGTTATGTGCGAGATGTCGGACCTGATAGATGATAGAAAAGGAGAATGCCGGTAACTCGGAGAAAGGGGATGGTATAATGCCTGCTTTTAACGCTGCTGTTAGGATCTGCTCTTTCACTGAATAGGAGAGAAAGTTCACCAAGATTTTCCGTGGCTTCTGTCTCCCAGGGTTCCTTTTAAACTGATCTCTATGTATTATAGGAGAGTAGGGTCTGCTATCCTATGGTCACCTCAATTTTTGCTTTTTGCTTCACTGGTTTTCGACTTACTGAGGCTGTGGGCCTGCTAATCAGACCCCCAGCCTGCTGTTCTCTTTCTAAATTCACATCCATGTACTATAGGTACATAACCCAATTGGAACATGGACTTCTTGTCAGCCCCTGTACCATGCACTATAGGTGCTCAGGGCATAGGTGCCACCAAGACCTACCAGGGGCTGAAGCATAGCTTTTGCCACCCCTGGCAGGTTCTTAAATTGACACAACTGGCTGATCCCTCAGCTGGGGCAAGTGGGTGTAATCACCCCTTGCTTAGATATAGTATACCTATATCTAAACCTATATCTGGACACATATAAACCTGTGAGCCACTCCTATGGAAGGCCTTATCAATCCTGGAGGCAGAGTGCGTGGTTTAATGTGAGATGGAGCTCTAGCATGAGCTGAGCCTGTCTGCAGCTGTCGGGAACAACTCCCTAAGCTGTTCCGGGATAATGCCATACCATATACTATTAAGTGCATTATAATCCTCGCGGTTATATAGCACCTTTGGTTTGACTTTATCAAAACATGTTGTGTAAGGTGTCATACGATTTGGAATACTATCCCCTCGACAGTCCTGTCGACGGGGACAGCATTCCACCCCTCTAGAGGGAGAAGACATGTTACTTTACTGAAACGCGGTTGATTTTTAAAGAGCCTCAGATCCACAAAATGGATGCTTCTGCCACAGACACAAGTCTGACCTCCTGCTGCTGACCGAAACTCAGCAGAGGAGGCCTGGACAAAGGCTTTCCTGTCGCAGGGAGGTGTGACACCACCCCAGACAGGAGATAGTGGATTGTAGCAGGGAGGTTTGAAAGAAACCAGACACTGCCTGGGGAGCACCAGGCTTCCCCTTGCATAATCCAGCCAAACCGGTTCTGGGGCACACCAGCCCCAGTCCCAGCGCAGCCTGGATCAAAGGGAAAGGGGTGTATCCACCCCCTTCCTGGGTCCCACTCATAGGAGGGGACCTAGCAGGTAATCCAGCCCCCTAGATTGGTATAAGAATGGGAGCAGTGCCAACGCACTCAGATTATCCTGATGAAAAATTTGAAACGAAACTCTGGACCCTTCGACATCCTACTCGACGTAGAAGACTGAAGAATCTCCCTTGTGGTCAAGGAGTGACCACCCTGTGCAAACAGGCACCATCCAGCACCTCGACGTCTGCTTTGTTGCAGTTCCCGCCGGAACTCGAGCGACAGAGATCGACGTGATCAAGCTTGCCTGCCTTCTTACAGCCCGATCCATAGTCCCTGCAGAGCTGAGACCCTTGGAGGCGACCGGAAGCGTGGGGCACGCCATCTTGAAAAGACCACGAGACGCAGACCGTGCAGCCCCCGATTGACCCTCGAAGCTGTACACCGGGGTTTGAGAAGCCCCAGCCCTGAGCCACTTTTGCACCGAAGCTCACCCCTCTACACTCGACGAGTGCTGCGTGGGGCCCTTCTGCTTTCTTTGGCTCAACGCGTTGGCCCGGTCACTTGCCAGCTGGCTTGTGGCCCCTGTGCCGACTAAACTTGAAATACGACTTGTGATTCTGGTTGCTCCAGACTTGCACCCGCTCCTCTGAAAAGGAGCACCCGCTCTGACCCTCCTGGTCCGAGTGAGAAGCAGTCTTCCAGTCCTGCGTGGATTGCTCTTGCCAAGTGTTGTTTGCTCTGATCTTGAAGCCGACAGCGCCGACGGTGAGAGCCTTCGTGGGACAGCTTGTGACCCGCTCCTGGACGTCGCAGATGCCCCAGAGCCCATGTGGCAGCGGAGAGAAGCTCCTCGACAACCACCTGATTGTGCCCGACATTGCCAGGTTCCGTCCTGGTTCCACCCTGGTCACTGCTGAGTGACCCAGACTCTGTCCCCTCTGCTTTCAGGTACTTTTCGACTCTGATCCACCCTTGGATCACACCGGATACTTCTCCTTCACATCGCCTGCAGCATCTTCAGCTTCAAGCACCAACAACCTGCGTGACGAAACCAGACGCCACTTCGACCCTATGCACTCGCTTCCTGTGGGTGAGGTAACTCAGCAACGCCGGTGTTCCCACACTGGTACACACCTCTAGGGTCTGTGTCTAAAGTTTTATCCTTCTAGGTTCAGCGGAAGTATCCTTAAACTCTATCTGTGTAACTTTTACGCACCATTGACTTTGCATTGGTGCATGCGTGTGCTTTAAGCGCTGCACCCGAATCCCGCTGGCTTTTCCCGACTTCAGCATTGCTTGTCCCGACTGCTCCCAGCGATTCCCTAGGCCCTAGGCCTAACCACTGTTCGATTGGTATCTCTTATACCACTTTCTTAATATATGGTTTGAGTGGCCACCCGCCCTCATCCATAATTGTGCAACTTTTATGTGTTATACTGTGCTTTTGATTTAACGCTTGTGCCCCTTTGCTCATAAAGAGTACTGGGGATTATTTTAGTAATAAACACATATATTTTTATAATATATACTTGTGTGGTGTCCTTTCATTTGGTATTACAGGATTGTGATTGGTAAAACAGCTCGCTTAACACGACCTTGAGTTTAGCCTTTCAGGCTGCTTAGTCCATACTACTCCTAGGATAGCTTTTCTATAAGGTTGACTTACAACCAGACACCATAAGGGATTGTTTGGACTGATACAAGGTGGTTCCAGAATTGGAAACATCATATATCAGGCCAACTTCTCACATGTATCCTCTGAATTTAGCTTTTCAGGTCCAAATTGATGATATCTTTGGATTATGTTTTTTCCAAAAGCGAAATTACTAAGCCCTTTATATCTTCTCCCTCAATCGCCTCGGGTATGTTCAGAAATTTAAGGTTATTCTTATGTGAATGGTTTTTGAGCCTTTCCAGGTCATCTTTAAGTTCTTTATTCTGTATAGCTAACTTCTCCAGCTGGAAAGAAGTAGACTCCATTGCGCTCTTCATTTTGGGAATCTCTGCCTCGATTACTTCAGTTCTCGCTGTGATCTCCTCTAGTTTCTCAGCTAAAATTTCACATGAAGATTTAATAGCAGCCTGATTCGCCTCAGAAACTAAAAATCTCTTTGCCAATTCAGCCTGGTTTACCTCTGAGACTGTGAATCTGTTTGCTATATCACTTTTCAGGGCCAGAAGGATATCTACCAGAGAATGGGACCGTTGATCTTCACCACTTTCACCTTCGCAGATCTGTGTGTTTCCCAGCTTGTCCCCGCTTCTTTTAGTTTCAAAGGCGTTATCTGCAACCTAGGTTGATGCTTGGTCGGTGCCGGAGTCTGCTATGTCTGTTTCTGCCGATTTTTCTACTTCTAATACTGAATATCTGTTAGTTAAAACAACAGTTGGATGGACCCCTAATGTGCTGTCACGAGTCCCCCCAAGACCAGTGCGTTCTGCCTTTTCTGCTAAATTTGGCCCAATACCCCCCTGAGAATTTGATTGCATATCTTGTTTGGTTTTTGGACTCTTAACTCCCACGGTTTTGGGTGTGGTCTTAGGCTTTAAAGGGGCTCCCTGCAGCGTCGTTTGTGCAGATTTAGGCATAGGTTTATTTTCCAAAGCTTCTTCTGTCACTAAGGGCAAATGTGGAGGCGGCAGGGACGCTACTTTAGCAGTTGACAGCTACATCACTTGATAGAAAGTTTTCAGGGAAGGAGTAATTTTGGGTTTAGAGTGAGTGGAGTTTTTTAAACACTCTTTTCCCTTCCCTCTTCGAGTCTTGAATTTTAGTGGAGTGGTTTCTAACCCGTCCCTTCCCTGTTTACGTTGCTTCGCAGTCAGTTTTACTTCCTCGACTGGTGGTGATTTACGTTGTGATAGGGAAGATTGAATAATCAATTTATTGGCTGAAAAATATGCTGCCCTTGCTCTCAATGAATACCTGTTTAATTGGGGGGGAGGACTTTTCCTCTAGCACTCTAATGTCCTCCTCCATACAGTCTTCAAAGATCTTTGAGCGGATACCACCTTCAACTGCCTCCTTCTTTAATATTGTCTTTGATACCACATTTGATACAGCCTTCAAAAAGATCCCTCGCACTGAACATGTAAATATAGGGAGGTTTTCATTTATTTGACCATTCTCCCTGATTGCCTCTGCCTCTCTCCTCTCCCCCCATCTCCTTACTTCCTGTGAGAAGTTGGCCTGATGTATGATGTCCACAATTCTGTGGGCACCTGGTATCAGTCCAAACAATCCCTTATGGTGGTGGTTGTAAGTCAACCTTTTAGACAAGCTATCCTAGGGGTAGCATGGACTAAGCAGCCTTCAGGCTAAACTCAAGAGGGCATGTGAAGCCAGCTGCTTTACCATATGCAATCCTGTAATATCAAATGAAAGGACACCACACAAGTTATATATTATAAAAATATATGTATTTATTCTCAGAATAATCCTCTGTACTCTTTATGAGTATAGAAGCACAAGCGTTTAAACAAAAGCACAGTATAACATGAAAGTTGCACAATTATGGATGAGGCCGGTGGCCACTCAAACCATATATTAAACAAAATGGTATGAGTATCACTAATCGAACAGTGGTAAGGCCTAGGGCCTTGGGAATCGCTGGGGCTATTCGGGACTAGCAGTGATGAAGTCAGGAAAGGCCCGCGGGACTCGGTGCAGCTCTAAAAGCACACGTGTGCACCAATGCAAAGTCAATAGTGCGTAAAAGTTATCGAGTTACAGTATTAGGAGTCTTCCGACTGGACTAGATTTACCAAACTTTAGACTTAGACACTAGGGGCCCGATGTAGGTAAAAGTAATTTACCGAATTTTAAATACCGATTTTTACCGAATCAGTATTTTGAATTCGGTAAATGAAATGTAGTAAAAAAATAAATTAAAAAAAAAAAAATCGGTAAAATACCGATTCTGAAGCAATCGGTATCGTGTTTCGATACTTACCGAATCGGTAGATACCGAATCGGTAAATACAGAATCGATAAATACCGAGTCGGTAATGGCAATACAACCCTATGGGCCAAAAGGCCCATAGGAATGCATTGTAAATACCGAATTGGTATTTACCGATTCGGCAATTACCGAATCGGTAAATACCGAATCGGTAAATACCGAATCGGTAAAATACCGAATCGGTAAATACGGAATCAGCGAGCAAGTAAAAGTGAAACTAATGACAACAGCCAATGAGGTGGAACCACCCTCCCCCACCCTAGCAGGGAGTTGCTACCCAGGCAGGTGCAACTCATTAGAACTTTCTGCAGAGGCAGCCAGAGCTGAAAATTCAGAGTGAGCAGCAGAGAGATTGGTAGCACAATCCTGATCACAGTGGAAATGGCAAGCAGTTCTGAGAGCCAGAAGGCTGAGCGAAAGCGCAAGGTCAAGTTCAGCAGCATGGAGCTGCAAGTATTGGTGGAGGAGGTGGTGAGGGTCCACAGGCAGCTGTTTGGGAGGCTGTCCCTCACAGTCCCTGAGTCCACCAAGAGGAAACTGTGGAGTGGCATCAGTGAGAGGGTCAATGCAGTTGGTGTGACACCCAGGAGCCTGGACGACCTCAAGAAGAGGTTTTATGATATACGCAGCCTCACCAAGAGGAAATTGGCGGAGCTGCACAAGCAGGCAGGTCTGACCGGTGGAGGCAGGAACCCCGCGCCACCCCTCACTGAACTGGAGGAACTGGTGTCCACAACGATTGAGACAGAGAGTGTGGTGGGAGTTGGGGACCTGGACAGCTCAGCCAGAGCTACATCAAAAGGTAAGAAGCATGCGCAGCATGACACACCCTACCAGACACCTCCCCTTTAGCCTCAATGTACAGCCAAACCCCAGCCCAGTACTGTTAGCAACATACATGAGCAATGCATCATGGTAAATGTGGTCAGCTAATATAGGAACAAATGTCAGTGCACATTAAACTGCAATGCACTTAAAAATAGATTCTGAGTAATGAAAATGACATGTGCAATGCTTTTATTGTAGTGACTGTAAGACATTTGCACTCAGTTCACAAATGCTTCTTTATACCTAGGGGCGCTATCAGGCAGTGGAGCAGCAGCTCCACAAGCGACAGCTCCAGCAACATCGGACAGTGCGGTGGCAGGGCCAAGCAGCATGGTTCCTTCACAGGAGGAGGAGGACGACAGCAGTGCCATGGCCAATGAGGATGACCCAGGACATGCCCTCTCATTTCCCCACTCCCCCCTACTGTCACTATCTCCCCCATTGCAGTTCTCACCAGAGAACTCACCCACACGTACCCAGCCAGCACCTGCCACATCTCCTGCCAGGAGGATCATTGTGGCCCCATTGACCATCATGGAGGGAGCTGCGGGTCAGGCCCAAGGACCCACACCTGCGACACCTGTGGCACAGCAGGCCACCCAGCAGGGCAGCACAAATCGCCACCGCCCACGCACTTCCAGCACTGCTTTACCAGCACGGGAGGGCACCGTCTTCCAAGGGCTTGAGGGGAGCATGGTGCGGATCCAGCAGATGCAGGCCAAGTCCATCCTGGCTTGCCAGCGCCAATTGCGGGAACACAACCTGCAGATGGGGGAGATGTCAAAGGGATTTGTTAATTTCGTGGCAAGTAACAGGGAAATAGCAACAGGACTGGGTCGCATGACAACTGCAATAACACAGCTGTGTGCCAAGATGGAGGAGCATGAGCACACTAGGCGCAGGGATGCCCGTGTACAAAACCGGGCAATCAACCGGCTTGCCGCAGCAACCGCCCTGCTATGCCGCCGAGGGGCAAATATGGAAGACTGCCTCACTCAGAACACTGCAGAGGTGACCAGGGGCATGGCCCGCATCACCACTGCCATGGAGGCCCTCATCATCTCCAACACGGTAGTGAATCCTGCCCTGGACGTGGCCGAGGCTGGGGACAGCAGCAGCCGTAGCAGCCCGGCCAGCACTGTGTCTGAGCCGCGCCAGAGCACCAGGCGCTCCGCTGAGGCAGCCGGACATGCAGAAGGGGGGGAGCCACATCCCAGTGGTTCAGCAAAGCGCAGCAGGAAGTGAGACTGCCAGGGTGGGTGAGGCAACCCGGCCCATTTCCATTCCCCACCTTTTTTGTAGTTATTTCATTTGTTGCACATCAGTGCTGTAATGTTGTGCCAACATTATAAAAAAAAAAAATGTTCACATTCATAACCTGTCTGTGCATCTGTACTCACTCAGAAATAGTTTTCTGTTATCTCCTCACGTCTGTATCTGCCATCACTTGGTGTAGACACCCCAGCAGGTAGTGTTTGTGCCACAGCAACGTCGTCGTCATGGTCCTCGTAGTCTGACAACTCCACCTCAGTGCCCTTCTTCACCGCAAGGTTGTGCAACATTGCACAGACAGCTATGATCTTGCAGCAGGTGATGGGGGTATACTGCCTTGCACCTCCACTCTTGTGCAAGCATCTGAACCTGCTTTTCCAGATGCCAAAGGTCCGTTCTACTACATTCCTTGTGCTTTTGTGGGCCAGGTTATACCTCCTTTGGCTGGGTGTAGAGGGGTTGAGGTAGGGGGTGAGAATGAATGAGCGGAGGGCATATGCACTGTCGCCTAGAAGGAAAAGGGGTAACATTACTCACATGCATACATGTACTTCACAGTGCTACATTTTGTTATGGGGGTCTGATGATGTGTCTCACCTAGGAGGTATCCTTCACCAAATTCCCCAGCCGTCAGCCGTGCAGAGATGCCACTGTTTTGGAAAATGTAGGAGTCGTGGGTACTCCCTGGAAATTTGGCTACCAGGTCTGTGATGGTGCACTTAGCATTGCAGATCACCTGCACATTGATGGTGAGCGTAGACTTCCTATTGCGGTATATGTATTCGGTGTCAGCAGGGGGGCAAATCGGAATGTGCGTGCCATCAATGCAGCCGATGATGTGGGGGAATCGTGCCATCTGGTAAAAGTCTGCTTTTGTTTGTACCAGTTCCGCATGGGTTGCAGGGAAAGAAAAGTATTGCTCCATCCTCTGTATCTTGGCGTCAAGGAATTTGTTGAAAAACCTTGACAGGCTGCTCTGGGTCACCCCTCCTACCGCAGCAACTGCACTTTGATAGCTGCCAGACGCAAGCAGGTGTAGGCTGCATAGCACCTGCACGTGCGTTGGGATGGCGTGTGCCCTTGGGGTGGGGTGGTCCAACAGTGGTTTTAGGTCCCTGATTAGCTCCAGAATGGTGTCTGAGTCCAGCCTGTACCTCTGTAGGATCTCTGCCTCTGTGAGCATGAACAGGGTGATCCTCTGTCTGTAGACCTGTTCCTCTCTTTGCCATTCCCTCTCTCCTTCCTGCTGTAGCCGTAGCCGCCTTGCAATGACATAAAATGCCGCCATCCTGCAAGTTGCATTGCATTTTGGGTCTCATTTTATAGGTTGCAGTTGGTTACCACCTGATTCAAATCCATGGTAAATACCGATTTTGAAATACCGATTTTGAGGCAAAATCGGTATTTCTGTGCTTCCCTACATCTCTATCAGAGTTTTGGCCTGTCCGATTCGGTAATTTAACGATTCGGTATATCTACCGATTCGGTACATGGTCCAATTCGGTATATTTACCGAATCGGTATGTTAGCGATTCGTTCTTTTACCGAATCGGTGTATTTCCGATTCGGTTTATTACCGATTCGGTATCTATACCGATTCGGTATACATACCGATTCGGACGCATTTCAGGCTCCTACATCCTGATGGCTGGATACCGATCGGTAACGGCCAAAAATCTGTATTTTCGGCCGTTACCGATCGGTATTGGGCCACCTACATCGGGCCCTAGAGGTGTAAACCAATACAGGAGCACCGGCGTTCATGAGTTACCTCACCCACAGGAAGCGAGTTCATAGGTGCAAAGTCGTGTCGGGTTTCGTCGTGCAGTTCGATGGTGCCTGGAGATGAAGATGCTGCAGGCGGCCAGAAGAGAAGAGTCCGGTTGGATCCAAGGGTGGATCGAAGATGTAGAGTACCTGAAAGCAGAGGGGACAGAGTCTGGGTCACTCAGAAGTGACCAGGGTGGAACCAGGAAGGAACCAGGCAATGTCGGGCGCAATCAGGTGGTTGTCGAGAAGCTTGTCTCCGCTGCCATGTGGACTCTGGGGCACCGAGGATGTCCAGGAGTGGATCACGAGCTGTCCCGCTGTCGGCGGTGTCGGCTTCCGGATTGGAGCTAACAAGCCTTGGCAAAGACATCCCACGCAGGATTCGAAGATCGCTTCTTACTTGGACCAGCAAGGTCAGAGTGGGTGCTCCTTTTCAGGGGAGAGAGCAGCCAGACTAGCAGTGTAAATTCAAAGGTTCGTCGGTACTGGGGCCGCTAGCCAACGTACAAGCCACTGGACCAACAAGTCGAGCAGGAAAATGCAAAAGGGCCCCACGCAGCACTCGGTGAGTGTGGAGGGGAGAGCTTTGGTGCAAAAGCTGCTCGGGGCTGGGGCTTCTCAAACCCCAATGCACAGCGTCGAGGAAGCCTCGGGAGCAAAACGGTCAGCAGTTCGTGGTTTTTCCAAGATGGCCGGCCCCACGCTTCAGGTCGCCTCCACGGGTCTCAGATTCGCTGGGACTGTGGATCTGGCTGTTGGAAGGCAGGAAAGCTGGGTCTTGTCGATCTCTGTCGCTCGAGTTCCGGCGGGAACTGCAAAAAAGTAAACGGTGAGGCGCTGGATTATGCCTGTTTGCACAGGGTGGTCACTCCTTGACCACAAGGGAGATTCTTCAGTCTTCCACGTCGAGTGGGATGTCGAAGGGTCCAGAGTTTCATTTCATAAGTTTCAGTCAGGATAATCTGATGTGCGTTGGCACTGCTCCCACCATTATTCCAAATCTGTGGGCTGGATTACCTGCTAGGTCCCTCCTATGGGTGGGACCCAGGAAGGGGGTGGTTACATCCCTTTCCGTTTGTCCAGTTTCGCACCAGGACTGGGTCTGGAGTGCCCCAGAACCGGTTTGACTGGATTTTGCATGGGACACCTTGTGTGCCCCAGGCAGTGTCTAGTTTCTTTCAGCCCTCCCTGCTCCAATCCACTATCTCCTGTCCGGGGTGGTGTAGCACCTCCCTGTGACAGAAAACCCTTTGTCCAGGCCTCCCCTGCCAAGTTTCGGTCAGCAGCAGGAGGTCAGACTTGTGTGGGGGCAGCAGCATCCATTTTGTGATGCTGAGGCTCTGGTTAGGATTAACCGCGTTTTAGCAAAGTAACATGTCTCCTCCCTTTAGAAGGGTGGAATGCTACCCCCGTCGCCAGGACTGGCGAGGGGGTAGTATTCCAAAGCGTATGACACCTTACACGACATGTTTTGAAAAAGCCAAACCAAAGTTAGCAAGTTACCGCGAGGATTATAATGCACTTAAGAGTATATGGTATGGCAATATCCCGGAACAGCTAAGGGAGTTGGTCCCGACAGCTGCAGACAGGCTCAGCTTATGCTAGAGCACCATCTCACATAAAACCAAGCACTCTGCCTCCAGGGTTGTTAAGGCCTGCCATAGGAGTGACTGATAGGCAATGTTCCCTCTAATTTTTTTCCTCCGTGTGCGGTGATGGAGGGTCTCTGTGCGCTGGAACCATGGCTACGTGCGCCAGGAACCAGACCACGCACGTTTGCAGTGCCAAATGTTACTCCAAACGTTCACTTAAAAAAGTGAGATGGTGCATTTTCACACATACAGCGCCATGTTAAGGGTCTTAAGCTTAGTTTCTTTCTTTTTTGAAACCATGACTGGTTTTAAGGTTTATATATGGTCATGTGCATTGTAATGTTTTCTCATCAACTGTTTTTTGTCAATTGTGTTAATGTACATTCACTGTTTGAATTGTGATGTCTCCCCTGTTCTGAACATATGTGAGTAGATAAATACTCCAAACCATATGATTGTTTCTTGGTTTGCCATGTGATAATTGCATAACATGAATGTGATGACTAGATGCTCTTTGTTTTTCTAATAGTAGGCCCTTTCTAGTTGTTGTTTAGGGCCATACCCCCTTTGATGCGAAAACTTTCTAAAACTGGCATTTTCAGAGTTGTGACCTAAAATATGAATTTACCATTGAAGAGGATTTCAAATTACAATTATGCAGACACCAAACAAGGCATTCCTACCTGCTTCAAAACAAAATAAATCACTCATTAAATATAATTAGGTAATCCAATGTTATCCTAAGGGAGAGGTTGGCCTTGAAATAGTGCACATTGGATTTGGAAGTTTTTCACTACCTGGGCATGTAAAACATAAAAGTATATATCAACCTTTTTAAATACAATACCTCCTGCCTTCTGGAATGTTTAGGATCTACCTTAGAGTGACATATGCATTAAAAAAGAGGGTGGTTTTGGCCTGGCACAATGTTTATATTGGCAGTTTGAAACTGCACATACAGGCAGCTATGGCGGAGCTGAGCCATATTTTAAAGGGCAACATAACTGGGTGGCTCAATAAGTGCTGCAGGCCCACTCTTTGCATATAATTGACCAGCCATGGGTATATGGTAACTTTACTAGGGATTTACAATTAAATTAAAAATGCCATTATTTGTGCAAGACAGTTTTACCATCCTTACAAGCACTTTAGCAGTGGAAAGTTTACAGAGTTCTAGAGCCAACAAAAACTAATTCAGCGAAACAGGAGGAATGAAGGTAAAACATTTGGGGAAAGCCACACCAAGGGTGCCAGATGTAACAGGAAGGATATGGTTTGACTAGCATTAAATAAATCGGTGAACCAGGCGTAATACCACCACAGTGCATGACTTCTTGTTTCTAGATTCATAATGTTTTCACAACCCCACGTTGTAGTGAGTGGTCTATGTGACTCAGTGTTCTCTATCCATGGGTAAAATCTAATTATTGTTGGGTTATGGTCTTGTTTTCTTATCAAATAATTACTACCAATGTTTAGTGTAATTTAGTTTTCATATCTCTGTAAAAGAAATGGGTAGAAAAATATGTTGAGAAAGTGATTACCTAAGAGCGCAAAATTTGTCACAAGGGTAGGCTGCGATTAATTAACAATAACATGCCATTTGTTTTCATAGTTCCCATTTTGCTCATTAGACAACGGAGGTGAGTGGTTCCATGGTGAGATACAGGACTACTCTCACCAAGCAAATGCCACAGTGCTGTGGAACCTTCCCAGACTTTAAATAGAGTTCACACTCAGCATATTGTGGAAAATTGGTAAAGCCAGAATTAAACGTCAAATCTCCTAGCACTATGGCTAATGGCATTGTCCCAAATTTCGTGGAGGAGGTTGGGTGTTTGTGTCAGCCAACCTCAGTGAATTGAACACCTTGTTTGGGGGTCTTTGCACTCACTACCTTAATTGAGCCTGTTTCTACCACTCCTATGGCTTACAGGTAAGTGGCTAAAGGCATAAGGAGATTGTGAGGCCTATGATTCTATTTCATTTCAGTTCACTAATCAGGTTACTTCCTTTGTACACTTGACTCGCCAAAAGGCGCAAAATCAAGCAGAGAAGGCTTACCCCAGGGTGCAGGAGAGGGATCACGCTTCAGATAGAGCATAATACAGTACTATCAAATTTGTGACTCCTCTAGAAACTAGGAGCTTGGATTAGAGGGCAGCATAGATTGAAACTCTCAAAATAACTCCATAACTCACTGCCCATACCATGTACATGCCTATTTCCTGGATGCCCACCTTACACTCACCCCTCCTATCACCACCCTGCTGGCCTCAATGCTGCCCTCGGACACACCAGACCATTCATTTTGGCCCCTAGTAAAGCATTTGCGACTACACATAGTGTACACTTAATAAGCTCTTGTTGTGCCATGGGTAAGTTTACACTATAAAAGTTCAAAACATACATTGCACTGGGGCCTGACGAAGACTGAACTAATAGTATTTTCACTCATAAAGAGTGCAGCCACATTACCACTAGGGGATGTGAAATCAAGCCGAACATCACATCATGATCTGGCAAAGTTGTGCATTGTATCCCTTGGGAAAGATGACGATGAAGGTCTAGCAATCATAGCATTTTGTCATTGACCAGAACGAAGATGATTGTCTACATTATGGTGGTCTGCAGTGGTTGTAATTCAAATCCTTAGGAGAACAAAGATACAACACAATCTCAGGTAACATTAAAAGATCATAGCTATGTCTCCATTCATGCACAAGCAAGTCTTGTGCATGGAAACACTATTGGGCTTGGGTCTCGATATTAGGCAAAAATAGCTGACTGTATGCACTTATGGTTATAATTTACACATAGTGTACTATTTGTGTGTGTGAATTCCATGGTATGCAAACCTCACACAGCCGCATGATAAGCAGATGCATGCTTTAATTCAATTCTGCACATGCGATTTTAGGCACTGCGATCAGATGTGTAGTAATGGAGAGCATTCTTGCACTGTGCAGATTAGCATGGCTATATTCGTTCCAGACAGGAAGTTGTTTTGGGACTCCAAGCCCACTGTGCTGCATGTCATGATTTATGCATACAACACTTTATCCAAAAAACTGTACATGTTTATGATAATGTAGGGATGCAAATAGCATCTCATCTTTTCTGCCAAGGGCAGTATCATTCATGCCCATGGAAAGGCTTCCCAGCTCGACACGCTGACGTGGATCATCATGGCGTCATGGCTCAAGCCCTCCGAGTGCCTACATTATCCACCACCAGCCATGTGCAACCAACCTAGCAGGCAACTGGCCCAGCAGTGCTGGCTCACATTTCACAGTCAGTGCACAAGCCTCTGCCTTGTTCCAGTCACTCCCTCTGTGACCACTATCCCCATATTTTCTTTTATTTTTTTTTATTTGAAAGGTTTTATGTAGCGCTAGCTAGACCCGGAGGTATCAGAGCGCTTTACAGGGTTATCAGGCCATAGTTGCAGGTTACATTGTTACAAAGGCTATACATTTAAAGGACAGAATTGCTCTTTTTCACCTCGTTTTCAAAGAAGTCCATTATAGCCTTCTAACAGCAGGTAGTGATGTCACCTCACATACCACAAAGGTTTCGCTTCAGTGCACTCCAATCCACACAATCCCTAGGGTATTCCCCTGGCGCCAGAATTGCTGTCAGGGAAACACCTGGAGTAAACCAAGTTTTTAACAGAGCCAGGAGAGGGCATGCAGGAATTATTTTATTTATTTATAAAGTTTTATATAGCACAAAATTGATCCCGAAGGATATCAGAGCGCTTTACAGTTTGAGGGGAATGAAGGTAACAGATCAGTACATTAGTCAAATAGGGAATATGCATAGGCATTGAATCAAATAGCGCACATATAAGGTGAACATTCTACTGGGCATACCAGAGAACACTCTAGTTTCTGCTGAGAATAGGGACCACGACTGCAGCTCCGGGAGAACCAAAAACCAGACCATGGGTATCGTTTGCTTAGACTGGCATTGGTCCTGGATTCGTTACCCGTGTTAACCATGTATTCTTAAAGAAACTGTGCATTCTAATTTCTGTTCTCTGTGTACTCCCTCTCCTCCATATTCCGCAGGTTAAGGGTTATTGGATTTAATAATTTGAATGGTCAAAACTTGAGGGAGTGAAATTAGTCAACAGATGTAGGAACTGCGGTGTGCATGTTAATGTCATTTGTTCAATTGATGGCAACTTGTTATTACCCAACCTTGTGGCGGGGTATGCAAGTATCCCACCTATTTCTGTGCATGTGTGACAGTGAGCCAGGTGTTTTCAATAATACCCTGCAGTGTAGTGCAAGCCTCTTTTATGGCACCAGCTACTCGTCTCTGACTGCAGTCCCTCCGTCATCAATGCCACTCACTGTAACCCCTGCCCCTCACTGCTGCCTTTAAACTTTTGCTCCTTAAGGCAGCCTCTTATGCCCTGCTGTCCCTTTAGCCCCGCTGAAGTCTCTCACATCTGACTCTCGTGCATGCTTCCGAAATACTAATTCCAGGATTTTGAAAGAGCAGAATACTGGTCACATTTTGCACTCTGGGTACAGTTGGAGACTTTGGGGTGCGTGCTAAAACAAAAGTAAACTCGTACACATTAGGGAATCAGTCGCCAGAGCAGACCGTCACATGTGCTGCGAATTAAAACCTGACATAAATACGAACATATTCTTAGCAAGGGCACCTACATGGCAAGCAGTGAACTAGAACAGCAGCAACCAAATATATTTAAAAGAGGAAAGACGGGAAAGCGTACCTTCCAGTCGGCGGAGCTGTTGCTGTCCCCTTTATCTTTGAAGAAGGGCACAGATTTATTTCACCAACCACTCGCGGACTTGCTGTATTGGTTTGGTAGTAAAGTGAGGCTGCGGGGAGATTATGTGCTTGTTTTTAAATATCCATGTTAATCGGAGCCCCTTCACGAGCTGCGCTTAACATGGATTCTTAAATAAAAGCACTCAATCTGCACGCAGCCTCACTTTACTACCAAACCAATAGAGCAAGTTTGCGACCAAGGCAGATTAGCCTACAAAACACACACTGTGTTTTGAAACTTGCTGCATTGTTCTGATAGTAAAGCGAGGCTGCGGGGGAAATTGAGTGCTTTTGTTTAAATATCCATGTTAATCGCAGCTCGTGAAGGGGCTGCAATTAACATGGATACCTAAATAAAGACAGACAATCTCCCCCGCAGCCTTGCAGTACTAATAAAACATTACATCAAACGGTGTGTGCGCTTCAGGGCAATAGAAAAAGCACACGCAAATGGGCACATCAAAACACTTACCGCCGCAATTTGGAAATGACCGTTTTTCGCGCCGTGCGCCTTTTAAAAGCGGCGGCGGCGTGAATACTCTCGTGGGATGTGCCCTCTGTGCGCGCTCCACACATGGCACTGCGCGCTCGGGGTAGTGAAGTGCGCGGCTGCGCAGCTTATTGGGAACAGTGCTGATAGGTATATATGTGTCCAGATATAGGTTTAGATATAGGTATACTATATCTAAGCAAGGGGTGATTACACCACCTTGCCCCAGCTGAGTGATCAGCCAGTTGTGTCAATTTAAGTACCAGCCAGGGGTGGCAAAAGATATGCTGCAGCCCCTGGTAGGCCTTGGATGCACCTATGCCCTGGGCACCTTTAGTACACTGTGCAGGGGCTGATAAGGTGTCCAGTACCAAATTGGTTATGCACCTAGGGTGCATGGAGTCAATTTTACAGAGAGAGCAGATAGCCTGGGACTCTGATTAGCAGGGTCCCAGGCCAACTAAGTCGAAAACCAGCTAAACACAAGGCAAAAAATCTGGGGTAACCATAGTCAGGTATCCACCTTTCTACATAACCCCCCCCCCCCAAACGAAAGGAGATAAGGCTATCCTTGACCAGGTAGGCCTATATTGCCTAAGTGACAATATAAGGAAGTACCTGCACTAGCATGGTTACCCCCTGTCTCATGGTCAACTAAGCAATCCCTCACCCTAGGGGTATCGGAGGGTCTCCACCATAGGGAATAACTACCTGTGGTGTGTTTTGGCAAAGTAAAAGGCTGGTGTTGAGATGGAGTACTGAAGTGAGGCTCCACTAATGTAAGGCTCAGCTTCCTCCAATCATCTTCCACCATGTGTGCCTTTCTTTCCTTGACTGAGTTACACTGTGCTCTCAGTGTCAACCTCTGGCTGCCTAAAGCTGGAGGCTGGGTCCCTTTGGATGGCTTACTGGAGGGACAGGTCAGGTTTGGGGCCTTGGGGTCCCAGGTTTGACTGTGCCCAACAGTGTCCATTTGGGGGAGGTACCTAACTAGTTGTAAGGGTGATCCCTCGTGAGTTTTTAAAGTTTTCACCTTGCTAGTGCTGCTAGCTTCAGTGCCCCTAATCTGCTGATGGGGGTGCTTTATTTGACAGGGGGCCCCTTGGGGCTCACTGACCTTCTTGACCTCTACAGCCCTGGGCTGACTAAGGCAAGGTAGAGAGGGGCAGGTTACCTGCTCCAGACTGGGTCCCACCTTGGAAGGGTCCACTGACATCAGGGGTTCTGACAGGCAAGGCCTGACTACCTCTGGGGCTGTTTCTTCACAAGGGTTAAGATCAGTCCCCTGAGGAGGCTGATCCTTTGAAATGGTGCTGAGACTAGCACAGCCCTACCAACCTTTTCAGGAAAAACATCTTGGACTGGGGCTGTGGCCATCACAGCCCCACTAACCTTTCCATGGAGATGTACCATTCTAGAATGGGTTTCTTGTTTAACCTCAGCCCAGTCTGAGATTTCTAAATCATTCCCAAGTAGACAATCTACAGGCATGTTTGGGGACATTGCCACTCTCTTTGGGCCAGTGACACCTCCCCAGCTGAGATTTACCATGGGATGATTTTTCTGCATTCCATCAATGTTTGTCACCTGGTATGTGGGAACAGGTAAAAGTTGCCTTGAGGGGACTAGATTCTCAGTCACCATAGTGATACTAGCCCCAGTGTCTCTATAGGCCTCAACGTTCTGACCATTGATGTGGGGCTCCTGTCTGTACTTGCTCAAAGTGTTTGTAGCCAGGTTCTGAGCTGGGATGGTGCAGTGAGCTAAAAAATGGTGATGGATCAAGCCCTGATCTTTGGACTGGGTGAGAGTGGTCTGCAAGACACTCTGTTCATCACCACCCCCTTTTCTGAATCAAAGTGTTTGGGCAAGCAGTGAAGTTGGCAAACACCATGCCATCTTCACAGACAAGAGTAGTTGTAGTTGGGGACCTGGTTAGGCCAGAGTCCACCTGCGTTCCAAAAGTAAACCCACCCAAATTCTTGGGGGTGCTCCCACCACCTGGGGGATTACTGCTAACAGTAACAGGAGGTATTGGAGCTCTACTTGGAGGTATATTTTCTTTATTGCTATCCTTTGGACAACAGATGTCTGTTTTCCAGTGGCCAGTCTGTTTGCAGGCATGGCAGTAAGGTTTCTTCTGGGTAGAGGAGTTGTTTTGGGACCCACCCCACTCCTTGGAGTTTTGGGGCACTGTGGGAGACTTGTCTTTAGATTTATCCCCACCCTTCTCTTGAGCCTTCGAAGTATCCTTCATTTGGTCATTACTCTGATTCTTAGGTCTAATCCTGGTTCTGACTCATTTGTCTGCCCTCTTACCCAATTCTTGTGGAGAGGCCAGATCTGAGTCCACCAGGTGCTGGTGCAAAAACTCGTTTTGACAATTACTTAGGATCTGCTCCCTCGTAATCAAATTATACAATCCTGTATAGTCATGTACTTTGCTGCCAAGTAGCCAACCTTCCAGAGCCTTAGTAGCACAATCTACAAAATCAGTCCAGTCCTGAGTCTGAGCTTTTTGGGTATCTTAACAACAACCTGTAGTGCTCAGTGGTTAGGCCAACCCAATCAATAAGAGCACTGTTCAGGACAGTGTAATTTTTAGCATCCTCAGGTCTAACTGCGAGGAGCTTATCTCTCCCTTTGTCAGAAAAGGAGTACCATAAAATTGCTGCCCACTGTTCTTGAGGAACCTGATGAACCATGCAGGATCTCTCCAGAGCAGTCATCCATTTGTGGATGTCATCCCCTTCCTTGTAGGGGGGCACAATCTTTGTCAGGTTTCTATCATCATAGGACCTGTCTTTCTCTCTAGGAATAATGCTGCCACCAGTGGGTATCTCCCCACACACTTTTTGTTCCCTTGCTAAAGCAAGTTTAGCTTGGGCCAATGCTACCTCCTCCCTCTCTATCTGGAGTTTGACAGCCCTCATGCTGGCCCTATGCTCTTTTCTATGGGGGGAAGTCATTCCCCTTTGAGATTCCCTTGAGGCACTAGAAAGGTGAGATCCCCTGGAAGGAGATCTCTCCCTTCTATTGCCTGGAAATATTCTGCTATGGAACCTGGGGAGGTGCTGGCCCTCTCCCTTTCAATGTAGGTCCAAGTTGACTTGGCTAAGCCTCACAACTGGTACCTGGGTATCCCCTTGATCCTGATCTGACTCTTCACCTTCTGATTCAGGGTCCACCTCCTCATTTCCTACCTCTGGGGTGGTGTTCTCAGTATCTGGGGGGTTCACTCCTTCTCCTGACCATGAGGGAACTGCACTAGCTTTCTCAAGATCATCCTTTTCTAGGATGGCTATCAGGATGGGAATGGTAGGGTTGTGACCCTTTTTCAGCCTCCTTGAAGTGCACAAGGCACTCAAGTCCCTATGGCTGAGTTTGTCATAGCTGGAGGGTGCCTTGGTAAGGTCACATTCCACAGGCAGAGCAATGGGTTGCTCACCTGTGCCAGACATGACTTCTAGTGAGGTGTAAGTGGTGCACTTACCTACACTAAGTGTTTTCCTACTGTACCATGCTAGTGAGTTGTAGGCAGGGTGTGCTAAGCCCTTTTATCTACAACTACTAAGTTCAGTAGAACTTAAATATGTAAGCTTTGTTTATATGTACCTATGGTACTTAATGTGATCTTTCACTTTGATAAAAAGATTGTAATGGTAAAACAACAGCAAGCTCAAATCCCAACCGCTGCACACCAATGTGAGACGTTGGCCTGATGTATGATGTCCACAATTCTGTGGGCACCTTGTATCAGTCCAAACAATCCCTTATGGGGGTGGTTGTAAGTCAACCTTATAGACAAGCTATCCTAGGGGTAGCATGGACTAAGCAGCCTTCAGGCTAAACTCAAGAGGGCATGTGAAGCCAGCTGTTTTACCATATGCAATCCTGTAATATCAAATGAAAGGACACCACACAAGTTATATATTAAAAAATATATGTATTTATTCTCAGAATAATCCTCTGTGCTCTTTATGAGTATAGAAGCACAAGCGTTTAAACAAAAGCACAGTATAACATATGAAAGTTGCACAATTATGGATGAGGCCGGTGGCCACTCAAACCATATATTAAAAAAAGTGGTATAAGTATCACTAATCGAACAATGGTAAGGCCTAGGACCTTGGGAATCGCTGGGGCTATTCGGGACTAGCAGTGATGAAGTCGGGACTCGGGTGCAGCGCTAAAAGCACACGCATGCACCAATGCAAAGTCAATGGTGCGTAAAAGTTATCGAGTTACAGTTTTAGGAGTCTTCCGACTGGACTAGAAATTACCAAACTTTAGACTTAGACACTAGAGATGTAAACCAATACAAGAGCACTGGCGTTCATGAGTTACCTCACCCACAGGAAGCGGGTGCCTAGGTGCAAAGTCGTGTCGGGTTTCGTTGTGCAGTTCGATGGTGCCTGGAGATGAAGATGCTACAGGCGGCCAGAAGAGAAGAGTCCGGTTGTATCCAAGGGTGGATCGAAGATGTAGAGTACCTGAAAGCAGAGGGGACAGAGTCTGGGTCACTCAGCAGTGACCAGGGTGGAACCAGGAAGGAACCAGGCAATGTCGGGCGCAATCAGGTGGTTGTCGAGAAGCTTGTCTCCGCTGCCACATGGACTCTGGGGCACAGAGGATGTCCAGGAGTGGCTCACGAGCTGTCCCACGAAGGCTCTCGCTGTCGGAAGTGTCAGCTTTCGGATTGGAGCTAACAAGCCTAGGCAGAGGCAACCCACGCAGGATTCGAAGATCGCTTCTTACTCGGACCAGCAAGGTCAGAGTGGGTGCTCCTTTTCAGGGGAGCGAGCTGGAGCAACCAGACTAGGAGTATAAATTCAAAGGTTCGTCGGTACTGGGACCGCTAGCCAACGGGCAAGCGACCGGACCAACGCGTCGAGCAGGAAAATGCAAAAGGGCCACACGCAGCACTCGGTTAGTGTGGAGGGGAGAGCTTTGGTGCAAAAGCTGCTCGGGGCTGGGGCTTCTCAAACCCCAATGCACAGCGTCGAGGGAGCCTCGGGAGCTGCACGGTCAGCACTTCGTGGTTTTTCCAAGATGGCCGGCCCCACGCTTCAGATCGCCTCCACGGGTCTCAGATTCGCTGGGACTGTGGATCGGGCTGTTGGAAGGCAGGAAAGCTGGGTCTTATCGACCTCTGTCGCTCGAGTTCCGGCGGGAACTGCAACAAAGCAAACAGTGAGGCGCTGAATGGTGCCTGTTTGCACAGGGTGGTCATTCCTTGACCACAAGGGAATTTCTTTAGTCTTCCACGTCGAGTGGAATGTCGAAGGGTCCAGAGTGTCCAGAGTCTCGTTTCATAAGTTTCAGTCAGGATAATCTGATGTGTGTTGGCACTGCTCCCACCTTTATTCCAAATCTGTGGGCTGGATTACCTGCTAGGTCCCTCCTATGGGTGGGACCCAGGAAGGGGGTGGTTACACCCCTTTCCCTTTGTCCAGTTTCACGCCAGGACTGGGGCTGGAGTGCCCCAGAACCGGTTTGACTGGATTTTGCATGGGACACCTTGTGTGCCACAGGCATTGTCTAGTTTCTTTCAGCCCTCCTTGCTCCAATCCACTATCTCCTGTCTGGGGTGTTGTAGCACCTCCCTGTGACAGGAAACCCTTTGTCCAGGCCTCCCCAGCCAAGTTTCGGTCAGCAGCAGGAGGTCAGACTTGTGTCGGGGCAGCAGCATCCATTTTGTGATGCTGAGGCTCTGGTTAGGATTAACCGCGTTTTAGCAAAGTAACATGTCTTCTCCCTGTAGAAGGGTGGAATGCGTATTCCAAAGCGTATGACACCTTACACGACGTGTTTTGATAAAGCCGAACCAAAGTTAGCAAGTAACCGCGAGGATTATAATGCACTTAAGAGTATATGGTATGGATATCCCGGAACAGCTAAGGGAGTTGGTCCTGACAGCTGCAGACAGGCTCAGCTCATGCTAGAGCACCATCTCAAATAAAAACAAGCACTCTCCCTCCAGGATTGTTAAGGCCTGCCATAGGAGTGACTTATTGGTTTATATGTGTCCAGATATAGGTTTAGATATAGGTATACTATATCTAAGCAAGGGGTGATTACACCACCTTGCCCCAGCTGAGTGATCAGCCAGTTGTGTCGATTTAAGTACCTGCCAGGGGTGGCAAAAGATATGCTGCAGCCCCTGGTAGGCCTTGGATGCACCTATGCCCTGGGCACCTATAGTGCACTGTACAGGGGGTGATAAGGTGTCCAGTACCAAATTGGTTATGCACCTAGGGTGTATGGAGTCAATTTTACAGAGACAGCAGATAGCCTGGGACTCTGATTAGCAGGGTCCCAGGCCAACTAAGTCAGGTATCCACCTTCCTACACTTCCCCTCCTACCTTTTCCCAAGGCAAAGTTCTCTCGGTTCTGAGCGTACTTCTGCTGCTCAACAGCAAAGAAAGGGGTCCACTCCATCTCCAAATGCTAGCAGCAACCTTCCAGCGCTAGCCCGACTGCAGGATGCCAGGAGGACCCCCGGGGGAGACCCCGGACAAAAAGACCAAAGAGTTGACCCCCAGACCCACCTCTGATCCCGAATCTGCAACCGCAACAGCCCTCTCCCGCATACCAGGCAGCCACCGCCGACCGCGCTGAACGCGGAATAAAGAGGCAGGGGCGGGGAGGAGCGGAGCAGGGAACACAGAATCGTACAAAACCCAGGAGGGGACGGCGGAAACAACAGGCAAGCGCTAAAAGGTAACGCGCCTTAACTTTAACAAATTGTTAAGCAAATTATTAAACTTGCTCTGATACAGTCTCTGATACAGTCGCTACATTGAGGGATACGGAACGTATTTCGAGTCCCATTGACCCAGCATAAAAGGAGCCTCCTGCGCGAGCGTCCACGGCCGTTTACTCGGCGGCCGTCATGTTCCTCCTGATGGGCCGTCACAATAGGAGACAGGGCGGTAACAAGGATGGACTAAGAAAGCCTCATTTGCAATCGGAAGCCAGTGTTTACCATGGACGATGACACCAGCCAATGAAAAATAGGGGCGGGGCTTCCACCCCACTTTTAAATGACACCCTACTACAATATGCCTCGCAGAGCGGAGCAGTGTGTTGCACTGCAACACAACGCAGGACCTAAAAATGCATGACTATCAAAAAAAAGATTGACAAAATCAGACTGCAGACATACAACATAAAAATCCAAGCCATCTCTCTGACAGTACTGCCTTGTGAGAGAGTAAAATTAACATATTTCAAAACCCTTGTCATTGAGGACCTTTCAAACTGCCTCAATTCACTGCTACATCTTATGTAGTCAAGATCATAGGAGCTTCAGAAGTGAATCTCCTACGATGTTATCAAAATCCCTCTTCAAAATCAAAATATTTCGTACTGAAGGTACCGACGCACTGTGGAAGTAGGGATAACCTTCTTTATTGCGAGCTTCACATACAGAAATGTCCTATCCACTGGGCACCCAAGCAACAACTGACTCTTGAACACTTAGAAACAGAGCCTCAAGGACCAACATTCTAGAGTACATAAGAGTTCTGCATGTCAGGCAATTACCACACACCTTGCCCCCGAACCTGAAACGAGAACATATCAACAACCTTAAAACTTGCGAGACATAAAAGTATAATCAATTTAAAACAAAATCAGGTAGAGCTTCAGGAGCCTTACATATGCGAGCGCTCGTGCGTAAAAAGAGGCAACCTTAGGGGTAACAGCAAGGATGTCTTGTTTAGAGGAGGTATTAGAATGCATGAGGGCAATCCTACTCAAATTCCATATGCGCCCATCATCAAGTTTCACAGCATTACAAAATAGTTTGGTCACCTTAAAAGGCGGAGAGAATTTCGTACCAGCAGACTTCTGGGGATAACGTACTTTCAGACGGTCACCCACGCATACTTTTGTGTGAGAAACAGTGTGTCTGGTGTCAAAGTTTGCTTTTCTCTTGGCTGACTTGAGGTCCTGAACTGCCTGCCACTGGACACCCTTGTGATCTTTTTTTTTTTTTAAATCTTTATTTGATCAGCCAGTTCATATAAATCATTACAAAATACACATAAATTGAAAACCGTACAAGCTGTACAAGCATAAACAAAATATATCCATTATTTTTCTCCTTCACCACCCCCCCCCCACCCACCCACCCTCTTCCCGGAACCGTAGGAGACCAGACTTTTGAATTAATTGCGACTAAATCTATCCTGTGGCTGATTTGTTTTCTGCAGAACCGTTTATTTCTAATACAAAGGACAGCTCTCCCCGACTGCAAACTTAAAACATAGATTCATTAATCCACGTGCTAATTGGGGACCAAATGTCGCCCCCTTTTTTCTTGGCTCTTAAGCCTCTGCGTTTATATATCTCTTTCTCCCAGCAATACGTAGCTAACAGTTTTCCCAGCCAACAATTAACTTAGGGAGGTTCTTTATCTAGCCGGACCGTGGCTAGGGAGAGCCTAAACACAGCCATCATAATAAAAAGCAAGGTCTTCTTTGGCGCTGTCAGAGCCTGATTGCTTACCCCCAACAAAATAACTTGTGGTGACAGCTCCATATTGCAATCCAGAATTTGTTTGACATAATACCCCATTATTCTAATTAGTCCAGTTAAACGTGGGCATGTTGCAAACATATGTACACTATCGTATCGGCGGCGAGATAGCCACAGCGAGAGCAATAAATACCTGCAGAGCCTTTCCACTTGAAAATCCGAGCCGGAGTGATATACAAATTTAGCCATGTCTTATAACATTGAACCTGTATGTTAGCGGAGATGGCTGCTGTTGAGCTCAACAATAAAGAGTCCCCACAAACCCCCGGATCCGCTTGGACCTTGTCCTGCCACCGGTCCGTGTGTTTAGCGAGATCATCCTCCATTGTGTCGCTGAGCAGTGTGTAAAACTTGGAGATTGATGCCCCTTGGATTCCCAAGGCCGCCTCCATTAGGGGGATTTTGTGGCCCTGAATCGCCTTCTTGGAGAGAAATTCCCTGATTTGTAAGAATTTGAAGAAGTAGTTGTTTCCCACCCCAAATTTTTCCTTAATTGAGTCAAACGTCAGTATTGTGTTATCCCTTATTAGATCCCCAATATATCTGATCCCTTTCTCCCTTCAAGATTCCATATAGCCATCGTGAAAGATTTCTGGTAAGAGTTGGTTGTTTTGCAGAGGCGTATACCTGTGTATCCTATTCAATTTAAGTTTTTTCCTGATCGAAGTCCATATTTTAAAAGCACCCAGCAGACCCTTGAACTTTACTCTCTTAAAGTAGGCAAAATCAATATGCTGCATCAAGCAACCGTGGTCCTCATCCCCAAGTAGTAGCCTATAGATGGAGGGGTAAGATCCATCTAGGGCGTTGGGAAGTACTTTCCCCAACAGGCCAGTCATCTGTTGAAAATTTGCTGCCCAATAAAAGATCTGAATATCTGGGACAGACCACCCACCCCGGTCCTTAGGAAGGGGTGGGTGGACTGTTTCATCGGCCAGAAACCTCGGAGTTATCTTCGATTCCGATCTCTCTTTCGATACCCATGTCGCAGCCGTAGCAGGTAAATGCTTCGGCATTATAAAGTCCATGCGAAAGTTCTTTGATTTCCTCCCGCTTGACTCCAGAAAGACCATTGCGGTAGCCCTCATACTCTCTCGTGTGGACTATTGTAATGGCCTCCTGGCAGGGACCAAAAAATCCACCCGTCTGAAACTTCAAAGTGTCCTGCACACTGCTGCGCGGCTTGTCCTTAAACTCCCACGCAAATCCTCTATCTCCACTGCCCTCAAATCCCTACATTGGCTCCCCTTGCACAAGAGAATACTCTTTAAAATTCTCATTGTACTCTTCCGAGCCTTCAATAAATCCGGCCCATCCTACCTGTCGAGGCGCTTCCCTCACTACACCCCGGGTCGCACTCTCAGATCTTCGCAAGAAAACCTCATGACCCCCTATAAATTCAACCTGAAGTCGAAAGGTGGAAAAACACTCAGTACCCTGGCGATTAGAGCCTGGAATGGCATGCCAAGGCACCTCAGACTTCAGACGCATGAGAAGCCGTTTAGGAAACACCTCAAAACGTGGATTTTTAATCTCTCTGATGACTGGACCAAAGCAGCCATCTAGCCCTCAACCACCTTCCCGGCGATCTGGTACCAGGTTTTACAGCGCCAAGATGCTCCCTTCGGAGCGAACGTTAGCGCTCTATAAATACCTATCCAATATCCAATATCCAAAAGGGTCATGTACTTCCGAGCTCTACGCGGGTGCTCCCCAGCCCATAAACATTTAGAAATAGCTTGGTTAAAGGCAGAAAGCCAGGTTTTATTAACTTCCAGTGTGATGGATCTAAAAAAGTATAACATTCTAGGCAAAAACAACATCTCAGCTGTTTCCTGTTGCCTGCTACTGCGGAAAGGTCAGAGCAACTCCTTCTTCGTGATCCCTGGCTGCCGCCTCCCCCGAGGACTCGCTGGTGTGAGCGAGACCTGCATTCGGCAGGGCCAGCCCAGCGCTCCCAGCTGGAGTCCTCAGGGTAAGAGGCGTGGGCGAAATACCATTAGCAACCCGGGGGACTGCGAGGACCAGCAACCCCCACGCTGACCAGCTGGTTCCTCTTCCCCCAGGCGCCACGCCCACGGACACGCCCTCTGCCGATACGTTCATAAGCATCATCATCCTTACCGCGAGAGCACGGGGCGAAGGCCGCGCCAAGGGCGGGCCCGTTGTTGCCCGTTAGTGATCGGTAGAGACCGGACCGGGCCACCCCCTTTTAGCTCCGGATATTACATCCACTAGACTACAACCATGCCGCCCAAAACCAGGAGCAATACAAAGACCAAATCCAAGAACGCCCAGGAGGTAGCACAAATAACCGGGCCAATTGATTTATTCATTTCACGAACACACGAGGTAATCAATCAGAGTATCTCCCTTCTCGAAAAGAGAGTGTCACTGGACCTTATGAACGCGAAACGTTCGTCCTTGGGCACCTTAGCAACCGTTACTTCCCCCATTCATTTCGCTTCCCAAAACTGTTCCCTTCCCGTGACTGTGTCTGCTGCTGACATTAATACAGTCCCATCTATAGTAGATCTATCTGTAACCCAGCTCGAGTCCGACCTATCTTCAACGTCAGACAACTTAGAGGCAACCCCCGATCTGGCAGCCTGTCAAACTCAGGAAGGCTCCCAGACCAACATAGATATGTACCCTCGAGGAGAAAGGGAAGGAGCCATTCCAAAACTAGGCAGCACAAAACCCACCGAGAATGTAGTAGTCATGGCTCTTAGTTCAGGTCATGTTATAGAGCAGTTAAACCTTAAAACACAATCCCTGCAACAAAGTACACCATTCCCTCCAGAAACTAACCCCCCACATTCTGCAATTCCCAACGAGGCTACTGATAACCTCTGTAGAACATGCAAAGTTACCTCACAAGTCTTAACCACAACAAAAGAACTTTTGTTCCAGTACTTAAAACCCATCCAACTAAGCATCAGAAACTTGGAAGCGCAACTGGCCATTCTTTCCGCAACACTACTTGATACCAATACACACATAGAGAAAAGGGGGCAGCGTAACGTTACCCAGTCTTCCAAAACTCATCCTCAATCACAACCACCCAAAGTAACAAAACGACCAACTCCAACCACTCTACCCCCAAAAAACCAAAAACAAAATATTTTGAACCAAAACTTACAAAATACAACGCCCCGATCACAGCAGGGAAAAACCACTGCGGTGCCGAACCAACTAACACCTAACACAGGCCCGGTAACCCAAGTTACTGCAGGACTTGCGACAGATAATCCAAGCAAACCTCACCCCATAAAAAAGCCAACACCTCTTCCATCAAAACCAACGGTTCCCCAGCCCTCCCCTAAAAATGTCCCCAAAAAAGCACCAGGACTCAGACGCCCAGCTCACCTGCCCCCAGAAGCCACCCCATATACAATAGTACTTACCGGTGTACCAGAAATAACTGACGACACACCTGAAACTGCATGGTCACTTAAAAACAAGGTCATGCAATGGCTAAGCATTAACAGGCCACTAGAATCCCATCACTCGGGAGGGATCTCTACAGTCCGCAGGGTAGTATGGGTAGGTAAAACAACAAAAACGACCCGCGGAGACTGCATCATAGTAACATGCAGAGACCCCTCCACAGTGGATTATATCTGCGCTTGGCCCTCGCTGGAGAAAAAGGGGGGAATTGATGCTCGGCACCTCTCTTTCTTTTATCCTCCAACAAGACAACACCACTATACCCCTTCCTGGAACTGGCACCAGCCCCAAAACGAACCATGGAAGCAGATCGAGTATACCTACGACCACAGAAGCAGAAATGCCCCAAGAGATTGGCCAAGGCAATACTGGCAAGATAGACCGTTCCAGCCATACGAAAACTGGCAGGGCTTTCCAACACAAAATCGTTTTGACTGCCTCGAGATGGTCGATTGACCATTCAGGGTTGAACCTAAAAGTATAAACTCAACTACCACATACCAACAAATAAATCCAACCAAGCAGCGAGTACCATCGGAGCCTATTCCACGTAACTCAAAAAACTCAATCCCGGAAACTACAATTGTCTCCCCTAATACTCTTACTAATGTCATCCATACAATCTCCACAGACCCTGTTGGAACCACCCTTGGCTCATACCATCAGCAAACCAAAATTCTTAAAGATCCTACTAACCTTTCACAGGCCCAGATAAACCACCCGACAGAAACCCAGACCGTGAATATCCCGTTAGAAACACCAATCCTCCACGCCTCCCCTGACCCCACAAATTTGAGCTTCTCCACTGCATACTGGAACATTGCAGGCTTGTCCTCAAAAATAACACTAGAGTTATGGCTTGACACAGCCAGGGAACATCAGATACTGTGCCTTCAAGAAACATGGTGCACAACCCCATTACACCTTGCGGGATATAAAACTCTTTTCACCCCAGCAGTGCAGGGAAATATGGGCAGACCAAAGGGGGGGCTCACGACCTATGTTGCTAACACTCTCCCCTTCAGAGTGAAACTATTAAAGGAGTCTCCAACATTCCAAATCATGCAGATAACTTCCAAAGACAATAACTATACGTTCATAAACTACTACAACAACTCTGGTACCTCGGACTGCTGGTCAAATTTAGAAGAGATCGCTACATTCCTATCTTCGATAAAAAGCGACAACAATACAACTACAACTCATATAATCTGGGGTGGCGATTTCAACTTCCCTTTGTGCCCTAACCACAAAAACGGAAACTGTGGTCTGCAAAACGAACTTGGTAATCCCATACCTCACTTCTTGCATTCGATATGTGGAAACAAACTAAATGACATCTTATTTTCCTTAGACCTGGAATACGCGAATGAATTGGTTAGCCCGCAGCAGGATTTCTTACCAACTTTCCATGGGCGAGGCTACCTAACAACCATAGACTACATAATAGCCTCTCACTCACTAAAAGGGCAACTAGGAAATTTTGAAACTGGGACAAACCCTACAAGTGACCACTACCCGCTTAGTATAAAAATCACCATCAAACTGGCAAAAGTTCACCCTGTAAAGTCGAGCTCTCTCAACCAACAAACACTGTCCATGAACAAACTGAATGGTTACACAGTTAAATGGGCCAAGATCGACCCTGAAGAGGTGACACAGAGGGTCCTTGAAAAAACCGAACATTGGCTATCTGAATGTATGTCTCTGGAGACACCACCTCAAATAATCGCCAGTAGCTTCCAAAGTATTCAGGAAACAATAAGGGATGAGCTATTTGTCAACTTAAAAAAGAAGAACAAGTCCCCTACCATGAGCTGGTTCGACACCGCCTGTCGAAAGGCACTTTCATCTCTTAAAGAAGCCTTACACAAACCCACGAGAGACCCCCAGGAAATCTCTAACTTAAGAAAAATATATAACTCAGCCAGGCAAGACCGCAAAAAACAAATCAAACAAGACCTTTGGTTACAATTACACGACAGTGCCCGAAGAAAAGACAGCACCTCATTTTGGCAAGTCATAAGATCTCCTTTCTTGGCCAATAGTACAGAAATCCAACATCTTGACGTGGCAATAACCGAGGAAGACTGGGTTTCCCACTTCGCAAAAATCTTTGGTTCTCCTCCGGACCTCACAGTAGACAATGTAACAAATGACGCCCAGCCAGTGAGAAATAACACCTATCCGATAAAGATATACTTCCATCTCAGCGAAATCATAAAAGCAATCAGGGCTTCCAAAGCTGGCAAGGCTCCTGGCCCTGATGGTGTTCCAATGGACCTGTTTCTCCATGACGTAGACTTTTGGTCGCAGATAATCACCCGGGTCATGTCAGCAGTAGCTTCGGTCGGACTTTTTCAGTCATGTTAGGTTAGGTTAGGTTAGGTTATTTAATATTTATTAAGCGCGCATACGCCCAGAGGCTTCTTGGCCCTGGAAAGAGATAAAAAAAAAACATAACAAGGGTGGATCAAACGAAAGTCTCTATTTCAGATATGCCTGTGTGAATAAGTGAGTCTTGAATGCCTTTCTAAAGGCAAGAAGATCCTTGCACTGTCTAAGAGCTAGCGGCAAAGAATTCCATAGGGTTGCTGCTAAAAAATGAATGGTCAACATCAATTCTCTTACCCATCTTTAAAAAAGGCGACCGCAACGATCCCGCATGCTACAGACCAATCTCCCTTCTGGACTCCTTGGGCAAGATCGCAGGTCGAGTACTCCTGGACCGATTACAAACTTGGGCCCGGGAGAATAACATCTTAACCGACCTGCAATATGGTTTCCAGAAGGGGCTTGGGACCGTGGAACAGGCCCTCAACCTTGTTCTCCTGGCCGGGAAATACGTTCATGCTAAAGGAGGTAACATCTTCCTAGTCTATGTCGACTTAAGCGCGGCATTTGACTGCGTCCAGCATGCGAAACTCTGGCAAACACTAAGCGACCTTGGTGTGGATCCCCCGATAATAACCTTCCTACGAGAACTCTACTCTAACGCCGTCGGCCGAGTAAGATTCGGTACCAGTGGTGAACTGTCCCGATCATTTCAAATAACGAAGGGAGTAAGACAGGGATGTGTACTGGCTCCCTTCCTGTTCAACCTTTATACAAACGGGCTTGAACAGGCTATGCTGGAAGGGAGCCAGGACTTACCCCAGATAAACCATCGTCCGATACCCACACTGTTGTATGCTGACGATTCAGTCATTCTTGCACGGACCTTGAACCAACTTCAGATACAAATCAATAAATATGCAACATTCATGGACTCACTTGGTCTTAAAATAAACATAAAGAAAACTTTTACAATGCACATCGGTCCCAGGATCAAAAACCCCAAATCAATAATGGTTGACAACATCAAACTGGAAAAAACCCCAGTCTACCCATACCTGGGAATCCTAGTGGATGATGCAATGAATTGGCGAAAGGCAATCGACGCCAGAAATCTCCACTTTCGTTGTGCAACATCGGCACTTACCTCTTTTTCGAGGGAATTGGGGAAACCAGCGCCACCCGAACTCCTGACTATATACTATGCAAAATGCCATAGCGTGGCCACCTATGGAGCTGGAATCTGGGGTCATGAACGCATAGATCAGCTACAGGTAACTGAAAACGCTTTTATAAAATACATTTTAGCTCTCCCTCAAAGCTCCCCGATACTAGCTTCACACCGGGAGCTTGGCATGGAATACATCATTGATACCATCCGCTGCCAGCCAATTCTACTGTGGCATCGTATATGGTCTAACCCTGAATGTCACCTAACTCGCTCCCTCATCACTGACTGTTTAGCCCTGACAAAATGGCGAAAAATCCCTTGGCTAACCTATGTATGTAACTTCTTTAAAGACCTGGACCGCGAGTCCTATTTTGAAGAACCTGCTTCAGTAGAAGACATTTCCAGGAAACAGTTAAAATTAATGTGTATGGAACACTTGAGAGATCTACGGAACCAGGCAGAGATCTCAAAACCACTAAACGAAAAAATCTGTGCCCAACAGTCTGGGAAAGGCATACAGGCCTATCTGACGTATTTTTTATCTAATCATGAAAAGTTTTTACTAACAAGACAACGCTTTAACATCTTTTTCCGTTTGGTTTCATTTCCGGAAACTCATAATTGGTCCCGCAACCTGATGAACTGTCCCTGTGACGGAACCTCCCCACAATCTACGATCTATGTTGTCCTATTTTGTAAATATTATAAACTTCCAAGGAAAACATGGATTATCCCAATCCTCCGATCCAGTGGCTACAGACAATGCTACCCTGCATTTCTTTATTTGCAATCTTTGCACACGCTACATGAAGCCAAACTCATAGTGACTTTTCTTAAAGCAGTACTAACAATACGTCGTAATGTTCCAAGCTAAATTAGAACCATACAGAACTGTAAACCTGATTTTTTTACCAAAATTTCTTTATAACTCGACTTATTTTATTTTATTCATGTGTTCATAATCTTTTGTATGTACTTTTTATGATTATACAAATTGATAATCGAATAAAAGTTGATGAAACTGAAACATCTTAATAACAACCAGCAGTGTCAGGTGTAAGCTATTCATTCTATTGAAATCGGATTTGGTCTTAAGTAACAAGGGCTCCAGGTTACACTGCACTATATCATCCACGTTAGCAGAAATTACCACCCCTAGATATCTAGCCATCCCTATGACCCTACTATCAACCAAATCTGCCCGAGGGTTTTTAACGATCATTGTTTTTTCCCTGTTCAAAAAGTAGCCTGAAACTTCACCAAATCTTTCGGGCCTCTTTTTCCACCTCCCTCACTGGATCCGCAGGGTTAGTTGTTGTTATAGTGAGGTCATCTGCGTATGCTAAGATCTTTGACTCACCCGGGGTTTACACTGCCCGAACGTTGTAGTTCTCCACAATTATCCTGATAAAAGGGTCTATATATAACGCAAATAATAGTGGAGAGCAGGGACACCCTTGCCGAGACCCACGTGTAATTTTTACTGAATCCGACGAGGCGCCCATCACAGTGTTCCTAGCCTCGGGATTTTGATACATGCAGCCTATTGCATTAATATAATTGGCTTTCCATGGTAGCCCTATGAAAGGGCCAGGAGACCCTATCAAAGGTCTTCTCTGCGTCAAGGAAAATGGCCCCCATAGGGTCTCCTGACACTCTAGCAAGGTCAAACAGCGTGATTATCCTTCTAATGTCATCTGTAGTCCCCCTGCCTGGTACAAATCCATGCTGGAACGGAGAGACTAACTTTCCTATGACTGTAGATAGCCTGTTTGCCAGAATTTTTGAATATATCTTTAAATCGCTATTCAGCAAGGGTTTTAGCCGGTAAGATCCCAGTTCTGCAATAGGTTTACCTTTTTGGGGGAATACAATAATATTAGCCCCTTTCCAAGAATTTGGCGTAGCCTGATCCCGTTGTGCTCTTCGGAAAACTTCCAACATCAAACCCAGAATCTCTTTTTTACATTTTTTATAAAACTCCCCTGGAATTAAGTCTGGGCCTGTAGCTTTGCCTGAAGGGGAAAGATCTATTGCCATTGATAGTTCTTCCCAAGTGATCGGCTCATCCAGTTTTTCTCTTTCTTCTACTGAGAGCTGACCCAGGGCCACCCCTGATAAGTAATCCTGAATTTCCCGGCTCCCACCCTGAATGTCCTCTGTATAACGATATTGGTAACATTTCTGAAAATCTGTTATAATAGCCTTTGTCTCGGTCACCAGACCCACACCCGGATCCCTAATTTCTCTTATCCTGGCGTGCACTGTTTTCTCCCTGGTGCTTGTTGCTAAGACGCCCTATTCTGTCGCTGCTCTCATAAGCTCGGGTTTTCCACGCCACATATTTACCAGCTGCCTTATTAGCTGAGATTTGAATGATTGCAGATCTGGCCACAGTAACTTTTAGCTGAGTTGCCTCTGAATCTGCTCCAACAGAAAGTACCCCATCAATTGAACCTCTGCCGCACCTGGATCCTCATATAATGCTTGCAATAGGCTTTTCTCTTCTCTCTGTGATTCCCAGCCAAACCTGTTTGATTCTCCTCTCACCCCTGCTTTCAGTGTGTCCCACATATTACTTAGGTTGGTGCTTCCGTAACTATCTACAATAAACCTGGGAATCCACTCGCTAATGGCCGGATGTACTCTGTGTCGCTTAAAAAGGCCCTATTAAGAGACAACCATGACTGCAAGAGAGGGAGCTGGATATCTAGCTCAATCACCAGGGGATTATGATCTGACATGAACTTAGGGAATAAGTCAATAGTACTTTTTGAGTCTAGCTCCTGTGAAACTAGAAAATAATCCAGCCAGGCGTATACCCTGTGGGGAGCGGAAAAATATGTGTATCCTAAATCTGCCCCCCTTTTCAAGGCCCATACATCCTCTAACCCATGCAGTGCCTGCAGTTGAGACAGTGAATTACACAGTTTGGGTGTCCTGCCCTGATAGGGGGTTTTCCTAGTAGCAACTTGGCTATTCAAATTAATATTTAGATCTCGACAGAAAATCAGAGGTAAAGTCCAGCCTACTAATTCAGTTCTAAGCCAGTCAAACAAAGCTGGATCATCCAGCACAGATCCATATACTGAGCAGAGGGTAAACATTTTATTTTCTATACACCCTTGAACAATCACCCATCTGCCCAAGCTGTCAGCCAGGCATCGAGGAAAGCTAAGAAAGCTACCCGTCCCATTCTGAGCCAAAATAGCCACCCCCTTTGTGCGAGTATCTTGTGTTGTGTTAGCTACAATATGGTACCCAGACATCTCCAGAAGCCTTTTCCTGCTTCCCTCAATATGAGTTTCCTGGAGGCATAAAACGTCAGCTCTTAAAAATTGCAAATTCACACTAACCCGCCTCCTCCTTTGGGGATCATTTAAGCCACAAATATTAACTGAGGCTATTCTAATTTTCTTCATTACAAAATAAGGTCAAATGCATACCACCCATCCAAATGTAAAGTTGTACAAACCAAAAAACTGTGAACATGCTGCTTCTCCCAGGGTCCCGGACCCCCACCCTTCCCCCTAACCCATCCCTCCCCCTCCCATCAAAATGGCAAAATAAGTCCAAGGACCCTTGTGATGCTTCCTGCGTGTGGTTGGGCCCCTAGCCGCTTCCGGCCATGACCCCACACCAAACCCCAAAAGAAAGACCAACATTAGGTGATGCTGCCTATCTCCATCTTAACCCTCATTTCCTAACTTCTCTATTCATAAGCTCATTCAAGTACTCCTGGGCTTGAATTTCCGAGGTGAACACTCTGGTCATGCCTTTACAAATAACTTTTAGCCTAGCCGGGTTCAACAAAAATACTTCACACCCCTGTTGCTGGAAGGGAGAGATAAGAGAGCGGAGTCTCCATCTCCTCTCTACCGTGGAATGACAAAAGTCAGGGCGCATGAAAAAGGAATGTCCTGCAGTAGATCTTCTTGCGTCTGGCCTGGCTTTCTCAAAAATAGCTTGGTGTAAGAGAAAGTTACCGAAAAAGATTAATATGGCTCTGGGTTTTTCTTCCTGGCCCGGTCTTTTCTTAAGCATTAAGGGGAATCTATGCACCCTTTGCACTTCTGCATCCCAGTTCGAGTGAGCCAACTCCGGGAAGATTGCTGTTCCAACCATGGACGAACGCTGAGGCCGCCAAGTGCGATATCTATGTACCCTGGGTGCTCGTGACAGAACAGGACAGTGCATAGCCAGCATTGAGGAACTGCGGACAAAACATTATTTTTTTATCCATAATGTGTTTCCTGTCTTACGCGATCAGGAGACAATTTCATTTACGTTATCAGACGGCTCCCCCTACTGCCTACACTTATCAGACGGTTGGACCTGATTTTCTTTATCCACATCTTCATTCATGACAGATTCTAGAAACAGAATACTGGGACTTTCTCAGTTCATCACATCCATTGTTCTGATCAGGAGAACACTAGGACAGTACTGGAATCTACTTATGATATTCCGCATAGCTTATAGCCACTTTGTTGACAGCCTGCCATCATCTGTACATACTCTCCGGAACAATTTCTTCACCATTAGTGACTCCCAAATCTTGGTCAGTTTCAATGGACCCAGAGATATGCTCTATCAGCCCAACATTTAAATTGTGAACTGATTTTCACATTTACGGTGTGCTATTAAATTTGGATTGCTCCAGACCACACAGATTTATGGATTAAATATATGCGCCCTGATGAAGGATTCTCTTGAACAACTTTTAGTTTCCGAAACGTGCGTCGGCGCTTTTTCTCCCACTGTATGCTGTCTTTGATGCTTTGTTGAATGAGAATACTTGGTTTGTTTGATAGAGAGAGTGTGCATGATTGATTGAATGAATGAACGGTTTGTCATGTTTTTATTGTCATATTTGCACTTGGGCTGATGTTTCCTCATGATTCCGTAATCCAATGTTATTTTACATCAGAAACTGACTTTTTTCAATGCTGAACTAAATGATTTTATCAAATATGATCAACTGAAAATAAATTTTCTAAAATAACTTAGCTGTTCTGTGGGTGTTTTTGGTAGATTTCCATTCATTTGATTCTCTATTCCTTGGGGAAGGTCCCTTTCATGTTCATTTAAGTATTTCTTTCCTTGTGGGTTGCTCCCCGTGCCTATGGTCTTAGGTTTTCAGGGTCCCTCTGCTGTATTTTTGCGCCAACTCCGGGAAGGCCTCTCGAAAGAGCTCCAATACAAAACCACAGATGTCCTCGCCTTCCTCTTTCTCTGCAATTCCTAGTAGCCGTAGGCTGTTTCCTCGTTGTCTATTTTCAAGGTCCTCCAGCTTCCAGAGGACGTCGGTCATTCTGCTCTCATTAGAAGTAGACTGTTTGTCAGAGTTCTCCACACTTGCCTCCAGTTGAACTATGCGCTCCTCCAGTGCAGTAGTGCGATCGTTAATCTCAGAGCAGGCTTTATAAACTTTCCTGACAGCGCCCTGAGGTTTACTAGTTGCCGCACGGGCCCTCTTGTGGTCCTGCCGGGCTTCCGTCTGTATTTGTTTTAAAGTAGCATAGATCAATTCCATAGAAGGTTGGCACCCTTGAGCCTCTGTAGCGCTATCAGTACCAATTGTGATACCCTGCCCAGGTATGGGCTCTGTCTCTTGTGCTACTTCCAGATGTGAGGCGGAGTAGTCCCATTTCAGCTGGCTTGACTGGCTGCAATCAGAAGAAAAGCCTTGATCTTTTCCCAAGTCTCTTATGCTTTTCTTTTTACTGCGTAAGGGGATGCGCCTCTGTGTGTCAGGTTTCAGAACCGGGCTTCCGCTGTCAGTACTATGCCCATCGAGGCTGTTTTTCCAGCTGTCCTTTGAGATACCAGATTCATCGGTCATTGAGTAAAAGTTATCCGCCTCTGGGGTTGCTGCAACAGTTCCTTCAGCTTGCGCCTTAAGAGGCAAGTCAGATAATACTTTTACCGGGGTATGTAGAGACCTGTTACCATCAGCCCCTGAGAGTGCCCCAGATTACTCCCCATCCTCCACGGGAGGCTCTTCAGTGAAATGCCTTTTTGACACATTGTTTGTATTAGGAGGAGCGCTAGTAAAAATGTTAGCCAGTTCAATAGCAAGGCCATTAATCTCCTCAGCCCTTGACACCGCACTGTCAGGCCTCACAGGGCTTTTAAAACCACTGTTTTGCGCCCCCTTACCCTCATTTAGCTTTTTTTCCTAGTGTCTATAAGTTTTTTAATCTTTAAGTTGGCTGCGCTTTTACCTTTACTCAGGGACAGTCTTGAATCCACTGGTGCTGACACAGTAGAAACAGTATTGGAACCTTTGCCAGCAAACATCACCGGCACCGTTTGACCCTTGCCATGGGCTCATTTCTCAACCTTCTGCTCGCTGGAATCCGCGCGCCGCTGTTTTGGCTCCTTGTGAGTCTTCTCTGCCCACACCAGACTGTTGAGCATCAATGTTGAATTCCAGAGATTTGCTTTCTGCGGCGCGACGAGTCAAGAATGTCGGCTTGGTTCCTCCGGTCCCGTCTGTGTCTTTCCCCACCGGATTCTCTTTTGGAGGCATTCTTGGAGATATACAAGTTATCTCTGTGATCGTGGGCTGTGTGCGGACCGGAATAACAGGCGTGGAGGCCGTATATAGTGGGCTATTTCTGAGCCAGTTTTTATTCTTAGTGTACAGAGGTTTCAACAGTTCGTGAGAGAAAAGGGACAGGGGTAGCTCCGGGACGATGCTGGGTCTTAAGTCGTCACAGTGGTTCCTCGGAAGGGCTGGTTCTTGGGCGGATGTCGGTCGAGTTTCGCCCAGCAGGTCCACTTGGCCGGTCACCGGGATGATGGTTCCTCGGAGGTATGGGAAGGAGAGAAAGATAAAGGGCTGTTAGTTCGACTGCTGTAAGTTGTCTTGGTACCGTATACCGTCACCAGGTGTGAGGGATATGAACGGACCGTGAGGAGGGTAGGGAACGGGTCAAGAGGGAAAGGAAGAAGAGTATCAGGGCAAAAGAGGGGTTGATGCAGGCGTGAACAAGTGCGGGGAGTCTGTACAGTGGCATCCGTGACGGAACGGGTACTTTACAATATGTACAGTGATAAGTGCAAAACGTACGATCGTGACTGTTTAAGCTACGGCTATTTACACTCTTGCCACGAGTCCAACTCCTTGAACGAACTGCCGTCCTCGCTTCCGGCGTTTCCGTGTTCAGGCTCCGAGTAGGGGGAGGGATTCCCGGGGTCACTCGGGAGTCCTTCCGGATTACTGCTCGTTGTGATTGGGTCCTGCAAAGAGGGAGAGAAGGGTGGAGTCCGGGTTGTTTGGGAGGCCGGAGGATCGGTCGGCGATGTTCGGGACCTTGAGGGAAATGGCGGGCTAGGCGAGGTAGGGGGCGTGTCCCGTTCACATCCTCGTAGCACCTCGCTGAGTCCTCCGTCCCGGATTCCGATGCCAGGTATCGCCAAACTCCCCGACGCTCCACGCGTCTGTCCGCGGCTGCTGCTGCCAAAGAAAGGGCTCTCCACGCTCTCAGCACTCGAGTTGCAAGGGTCAACGCCTCTGGGGAGAACCGCAACCGCATTAGCCTGGAACAGCGTGCCTCAAGCCAGCGTGAGTGAAGTTATCCAGATACAGGTAATTTTTTAACTTCCGAAAGCAGTTTAAGCAGCAGTCATCTTTGTCATCTTAGTGGCAATGGTCGGGAGACAGTTACCCGCAAGACTCACGCAGCCGCCATCTTGCCCTAGGCAGGACACCCTTGTGATCTTCAATGTCAACACTTTTTCCCCTCATCCAAGATTGATACATGTAAGTGTTGGGAGTGCTGCCCCTAAACAACTCAAAAGGGATTTTCCCTGTGGTAGAATGGGGGGTCAAGCGGTAGACCATCACTCTTTCAAATATTCCAGACCTCCAGTCTCTGCCTTGTTTTTTAGCCAGTTGGATCGACTCTTTTAGAACGCGGTTAAACCTCTCTACCATTCCATTAAAATCTGGGTGATGGAGGAAACAATGTTTGTGCTTGATCCCCTTTTTGGTCAAAAACTCCTCCATTTCTTTTGACACAATCTGTCAGTCAACAGGGATTCTGGGAGGCCTTCTCTGCAAAAGATGTCCTCCAAGAACTTGGTAATGTCCCTAGTTTCAATACTCTGTGTCACTTTAACTTCAGGCCATCTTGAGCACATGGGGACGCGCATCGGATCAACTCTTCCATTTTATAAACTGCTTTACACTTTACCCTTCTCGTCTTTGCCTGCCAGCACCCTGCACATTTCACTTTTTACCGGCTCCCTGGACTTGGCTTGCGAGGGAGATGCTCCTGATTGCAGCACCTGGGAGTGAGTGCCGGAGCTCTACTAAAGACGCTAACACCTCCCGCAGCGCGGGGTATGCCCGTGCTCGGCCCAGGTGAAGACCGGGCCAAGACAGGCCGGTCTTAGCCGTAGTCCGAATGAGGCCGGGCTAGGCCACTTCATTAACATCTACCTAAAGGATTATAGACCTGAGGGTGAGTCTTGTCTACCACTCGTTGCGAGTCCTCATGGGTTCCTACCTTGAATAAAATTCATAAAGCTGCGAGTGTGTGGGAAAAAACTGTGCAGCTATTGTGCTATCAGCTTTGGATTTTTACTGAACTTGCATGACCATCAAGATTTTATAATCTAACTCTCAATTTCCTAGTGCCTGAAGTGGAGTCAATTTAACCTGTGGTGTGTTTCATAAACCGTTGTTAGTTTTGTTTTTGCTACTAAAGAATCAAGGTTACAGGCCACACCAAAGCGTGTATAAGTAGGGGGTGGGACAACTAAAAATTACCTCCAGGGCGTGTGGGGGTTCACAGAATTTGCTCATGAAATATATTTCTGGGGCAATTGGAACTATAGAGAAACAAATACAACCCGTGGAAGTAACGCTAAATCGAGGCATTAGGGCGGGAGAGGAACCTATGAGGCCTTATAATTCCAACAACGTGGATTTATGTCTTTCTCAACTAGGACATACCTCCACTAGAAATCTTACTATTCAGGTAAATGGGTGTGTGCAGGATGCGTCTGATCACATGAATACAACTGATCAGGAACGCAAGATCTAACCTCCATCGAAGCGCCCAAGAAACCCAGACACAATAGTAGTGACCCTGGATCTTGATACATCCCAAATATCCCCAAGACAGCAGGAAAATAAGAAAGAAAAGTAACAATAAGCTTAAACCTGTTAAAGGGGGAACAGGGACCCTAGGCTTGACCTCTTGTAGAAATAATTACAAGGACGACTATGGAAATATTCATCGTAGACTGGAAGCTTTTAAAAAAATCAGTCATAGAATCCCTAGAGAAACTGCTGACAAGGGTCTCAGTTATCGATGATCTACTGAGAAATAGTCATGGTACATGTCCCAATAATCCTTTGAATAATACTCCAAATCCTACTGTAGGTTTGGCAAAGTTTGCCCCACCTGCCCAGATTAAGACCACTCATGGTACAGCTAAAACACTAGTAGGCAATAAATGCGACAATAGCCAAAACTATATAGGTGTAACATCTTGCATTGAGGCTAGATCAAATCAGTATATGACTCCCCCCAGGGCAGTGCGCACAGATAAGGAAGGTCCTAGATTGAATCTATTGCCGGAGGCTACCCCTTATACTATCATTCTAGTAAATGTCACACAGCCATCCTCCCAGGTAGATGAAACATGGGAAGCATTGCGAAACATGGGAAGCATTGCGAAACAAAGCTCTCTGCTGGCTCAGCACTAAAACTGGGCTAACAGAGGCCCTGTTTGGAGAATTTAAGATGGCGAGAATAGTAGGATGGGTGGGGAAAAGGGATAAAACTTTTCCTGGTGATTGCATAGTCCTTACTTTCAGAATGCCCAAACTGACCCGTGAGGTTCTCTCTAGACTTGGTAGTGACTTTGTGACAAATAGGGAAATAAACGTATTGCCTCTTGGCTATTTGTATACCCCTACAAGCCAAATGCAGCACCATTTACAGTGGAAAGCCTCCAATCATACCTCATCATACCATTTTAGCATACCGACCCAGAATAGATTTGACATACTTCCATCATTAGAAAATGTTGATTGACTTACCTCTGCGGACACCCCTGTAGATTTAAATCTGACGAGCACAAAGCACCATCTCGACTATGAACCGACACCTACTGATTACGAGGAACCGTACTATATCAAGACCAAAATTACAATTGATATACACATGACTCCCATCAGCCACAATTTAGTGCCACAACTAGATGACCAGTTCTATATTCTAGTTGACAGTTACATTATAGAGCACAGCAACAATGAGAAGGGAATAGAAAAGATAATACAAGCACTTCCCCCCTAAATTTCTCAAATTGTGTTGTTCATCACGCCAGTGAACTTAATGTTGAATCAAATTATAATAATATTAACACCCAGGGAAAGAGCAGGACCTGCTCTAGGAAAATACTATTCTCGAACGTGGCAGGCCTAATTATCAAACTTACTAACCCTGCCTGGATAGAATTTATAGACACTTATGATATACAGTGTGTCTAAGAGACCTGGGTGGACACTGCACAGCACGTTAATGGATATAAAACATTTTTTACCCCAGCTGTCCCTTCTAGCAATGGGAGAAAAAAGGGAGGATTATCCACCCATATTTCCTATATGGTAAAGGTAAAAAGAATAGTTTTCACAGCTTCAAATACTTACTGTCTGGTCTTAACACTGCACATTGATAATACCCATTGTACTGTGCTAGTGAATTTTTATAATAATTTTCCAGTAGTTCAAACAGAGGTAGTTCTGAGGCATCTACAGAAGGATATAAACAAAATGCATGAGGAAACAAACAAGGATATCTGTGTAATCTGGGGAGGGGATTTTAATATTGGCTTGTGCCATTATGATGACGGAGGTATTTCTGGTTTGACAACTGATGACGACAATGACATTAGCCATTCTTCGCATACCCTACTCAGGGATCAACTAATTCACACAAAATATTCTGTGGATATGGGTTTTGCTACTGAACTTCTCCCACCCTCTATACCTTTGAGCAGTACTTTCAATGGCTGAGGGATTTGTTCCACCATAGACTATGTGTTGGTCTCTAACAGATATGTCAGTAGAATATCCAATTTTATAACCCACACTGTTGCCTTCAGCGACCATTTCCCTTATAGTGTCACTCTCAACATACAGACCAAGTCATCAGGTCATACATCCCATATATCGCAGTTAATAGGCCTAACGGTTACACAATCAAATGGAAAGGAGTGGATCCATTAAAGTTAACTAAGTCGCTCCTAAACAGTTGTAAGCCTGAAGTTGCAGTATGCTTGGATGAGTCAGTCGCAGACCGTAGGGTCTGCTTTCCTATGGTCACCCCACTTTTTGCTTTTTGCTTCACTGGTTTTCGACTTAATGTGGCTATGTGCCTGCTAATCAGACCCACATCCCAGCTGTTCTCTCTCTAAATTCATGCCATATACTTTAGGTACATTACCAATTGGGAATTGGGTCACCTTTTGAGCCCCTGTACAGTGTACTATAGGTACCCAGGGCATAGGTGCATCCAAGGCCTACCAGGGGCTGCAGCATATCTTTTGCCACCCCTGGCTGGCCATCCAAACTGACACAACTGGCTGATCACTCAGCTGGGGCAAGGTCGTGTAATCACCCCTTGATTACGTATAGTATTCCTATATCTAACCTTATATCTAGACACATATACACCTATAAGTCACTCCTATGGCAAGCCTTAACAATCCTGGAGGCAGAGTGCTTGGTTTTATGTGAGATGAGGCTCTAGTATGAGCTGAGCCTGTCTGCAGCTTTCGGAACTATGTCCTTATAGCTGTTCTAGGAAATAGCCATACCATATACTCTTAAGTGCATTATGAACCTCGCAGTTAAATGCTAACTATGGTTTGGCTTTATCAAAACATGTTGTGTAAGGTGTCATACGCTTTGGAATACTACCCCCTTGCCAGTTCTGGTGACGGGTGTAGCATTCCACCCTTCTAGAGGGAGAAGACATGTTGTTCCTACTAATTCCGGTTAAAGTTAACCAGAGCCTCAGCATCACAAAATGGATGCTGCTGCCACAGACACAAGTCTGACCTCCTGCTGCTGGGAGTCCTTCTAGCGAGGGAGGCTTGGACAATAGGTTTTCAGTCTTGGGAGGTGCTAGCACCACCCCAGACAGGCTATAGTGTATTGGGGCAGGGAGGGCTGAATGAAACGAGACACTGCCTGGGGCACACAAGGTGTCCAATGCATAGTCCAGTTCAAACCGGTACTGGGGCACTCCAGCCCCAGCTCTGGCACGAAACTGGACAAAGGGAAAGTGGTGTAACCACCCCCTTCCCTGGTCCCACCCATAGGAGGGACCTAGCAGGTAATCCAGCCCCTAGATTTGGTATATAGGTAGGAGCTGAGTCCCAAGACTTTAGAATAATCCTGACTGAAACTTGAAATGAAACTCTGGACCTTTCGACGTTCTACTTGAAGATAGAAGACTGAAGAATCTCCCTTGTGGTCAAGGAGCGACCACCCTGCACAAGCAGGCACCATCAAGCGATCAACGGTTTGAATTGTCGTCGCTCCCGACGGAGCCCGAACACAGAGCCTGACAAGACCCGGACTTCCAGACTTCGTTCAGCTCGATCCACAGCCACAGCAAAGCTGAGACCCGTGGAGGCGACGCGAGACGTGGGACCGGTCATCTTGGAAAGCCAGCGAATTGCTTTCCGTACAACTTCTGAGGCACCCTCGAAGTTGTGCATTGGGGATTGAGAAGCCCCAGTGCCGAGCATCATCTGCACCAAAGATCATCCCTCGACACTCCACGAGTGCTGCGTGGGGCCCTTTTGCATTTTCCTGCTCGACATGTCTGTCCGATTACTCGCCCGTTGGCTAGTGGCCTCTGTGACGACAAAACCTTGAATCTACACCACTGGTCTGGTTGCTCCAGGCTGGCCCTTGCTTCCCTGAAAAGGAGAAGCCCATCAGACCTTGCTGGTCTGATTAAGAAGCCATCTTCGATTCCTGCGTGGGTTGCCTTAGCCAAGGCTTGTTTACTCCAATCTGGAAGCCGACACCGCCGACAGCGAGAGCCTTCGTGGAACAGTCCGTGCCTGACTCCTGGTCGTCGTCGACGCCTCCTGGTCCACGTGGCTGCAGAGACAAGCTTCACAACATCACCTGATTGCTTTGCGACATCACCTGGTTCCTTCCTGGTCACTGGCTAGTGACCCAGACTCTGTCCCCTCTGCTTTCAGGTACTCTTCATCCTCGATCCGCCCTTGGATCCAACCGGACACTTCTCTCCTGGTCGCCTGCAGCATCTTTCTCCAAGGCTCCATAGGACACAGCGACGAAACCCGACACACTTTGACACCTATGCACGTACTTTCTGTGGGTGAGGTAATGCGAGTACTCCGGTGCTTCTGTGGGTATTAACTATCCTAGTGTCTAACTTTCAAGTAGCTTTCTCCTAGTCCATCCGGGAGTGACCTAAAAGAACAAGTTTTCAATTCTTTCGTTCCCATTCTAACTCTATGGTAACTTGCGTGTGTGTAAAGACTCTGCACACGCCTCCCGTGGGCCTCCTACTTCCTATCCTTTGGTAGTACAGTGTAGCCCCAGCGATACCCTAGGCCCTAGGCCTATCCTTTGTTCGTGACGTGGTTCTTATACCACTATTTAAGTATATGGTTTGACGTGCCCCATGGGTGCTACTGTATATATTGTGCAACTTATTGTATGATAATTGAGTATCTTGTTATGTGCTTGTGCCTCTGACCTCATAAAGAGTTCAGAGGGGTTGTGTTAGAAATAAATACATATATATTTTATATATAGCCTGTGTGGTGTCCTTTCAATTGGTATTAAGGGGGTTACATATGGTAAAACAGCTGGCTTCACATGCCCTCTTGAGTTTAGCCTAAGACTGCTTTGTCCATGCTACCACTAGGATAGCTGGTCTATAAGGTTGACTTTACAACCATCACCATAAGGGTTGTTTGGACTGATACAGGGTGCCCACTAGAATAGTGGACATCACATATCAGGCCAATTTCTCACATTGGTGGCAGCAGTGGGATAAGAGCTTGCTGTTGTTTTACCAATTGTAATCTTAAGATATCATTTGAAAGACCACATAGGTACCTATAGGTACATATAACAAGACTTATAATACTTAAGTTCTACTGAACTTAGTTTTTGTAGACCAAAGGGCCTAGCACACCCTGACTACAACTCCTAGAGAGGCTTAGCAGGAAAACACTTAGTGTATGCAGGTGCACACACCTCCACTTCACTAGATCATGTCTGGCACAGGTGAACCAAGTGGATCTCTACCTGTGGTGAGTGACCCCCCCTGCCCCCCCCCCCCCAGGGCACCTTCCGAATTTGATATACTCAGCTTCAGAGAACTGAGGCACTTGTGTATCACAAGAAAGCTGAAACAAGGGTCTAACCCTACCCTTCAGCAACTGATAGAACTCCTAGAGGAATCTGAAGTTCTAAAGGCCTCTGGTTCAGGCCCTACAGGGAATGCAGATGAGGTCCTACCCTCTACAGATGATACCACTGATCCTGCAGTCATAGAAGATAATGATGATGAGGATGAAGTTGGGGAAGACTCTGAAGAAGAGGTAGACAGCCAGGTACCAGTCAGAAGACTTATAGCCAGGCTAACCAAAGCCAGTTTGGGGCTGAGAATGGGACAGCCCCATTCATAAGTCCAAGTGGACTTAATCAGAGGTATAGGAGGAATAGATCTCACTCAGGTGAATCTCTTCACTCCAATGCTTCAAAGGGTTCTCAGAGGGGAATGACTTCCCCTCAGAGAAGAGAACACCAGGCTAGGATGAGGGAGGTCAATCTCAGAATAGAGAGAGAGGAACTTGCCCTAGCTAAAGATAACATGCTTTTGCTAGAGAAAATAAGTTGAGTGGGTCAGAACCCACTGGTGGCAGCAATATCCCTAAGGATAAAGATAGGTCCTATGACAATAGAAACCTGAGTAAGATTGTGCCCCCTACAAAGTTGGGGATGACATCCACAAATGGATAACTGCTTTGGAGAGGGTCTGCAAAGTAAAGCAGGTACCCAGAAGTCAGTGGGCAGCAATCATGTGGCTCTCCTTTTCAGAAAAAGGTAGAGATAAGCTCCTCACAGTTAGTGATGATGATGCTAACAATTACACTGTCCTGAAGAGTGCTCTGGTTGATGGGTTTGGCCTAACCACTGAACAGTACAGGTTGATGTTCAGAGATACCCAGAAGCCACAGACTCAGGACTGGACTGATTTTGTTGATTGTGCCACTAAGGCTCTGGGAGGCTGGTTATTGGGAAGTAAAGTTAAGGACTATACAGGATTGTATAATTTGATCATGAGAGAGCAAATACTTAACAATTGTCAGAACCAGTAGTTGCACCGACATCTGATTGACTCAGATCTGACCTCCCCCCAAGAATTGGGTAAGAAGGCAGACAAATGGGTCAGAACCAGGGTTAAGCAAAAAAACCAGGTCCAAGGTGGTGATCAGAAAAAGGCAGATCGAAAAGGTGGGGATCAGAAACCAAAAGACCAGAAATCTTTAACAGGCCCCCAAAAAGCTAATGCAGGGGGGTCCTAAAACTCTAAGAAGAAGAAAGAAGGTCCAAAGAAACCTTGGTGTAATAATTGTATATCTGCCTCTCACTGGTTTAGTGAGTGCACCAAGAAAGGTACAGGCCCTACCACTGTAGCCCCTAAGGTATCTGCACCCCCTAGTACAGTTAACAGTGGTAGTGCCCAACCCAAGGCTATAGTAGGGTTAACCATTGGTACCGAGATGGATTCTGGCCTAGTCAGGATGTAGTGTAGTTCCTATTTTCCCTATAGGCCCTGCGCATTGGAAAAAAATAAACAGCAGTGTAGACGTAGAAGTGCAGTCTTCCAGGTCTCTACTGACTATGCTAAACTTAATTGGGTTTGTACCAACTAGCTCAGAGGTCACTGGAAACTTTCTTGACTGAATAGGAAGTGATCAGCTCCCCTGGCTCAGATAAGAAGGGATTCAGTTTTCCAACAACCGCATAAACATGACAACTTTGTTCCTTAGAATAAGAGTCAATCTCTAGAGTCGTGTGAAACAATAGACAGCTATTTCACTCAGTCAGTTGTGCAGATTACTTTCACCAGGATGCTGAGAATAGAGAGACAGGCGTTTTCAATAAAAGGTATTATTTATTGAACAGTCTTTCATCTCATGCAAGAGAAATGAATTGCCACAATTGCAAGACTTGTTATTATAAAAAGTGCGTACAGTAAAAGGAGGATTGCAAAATAATACTGTAAAAGCATTGATATGGTTTCTTAGCCATACAATGGTTAAAATGAATAAAATATATACATTCATATATACATTTAGCTAACGTACTCAACTGGTGCTTCTAACTACGCCTACCCCAGTGTACCTGACCTAAGCCTAATACGTGGAAGGGAGTAAGTAAGTAGCAGTTTAAGTTAAGTTGATTTTGCCAAAGATTTGCTTCAAGAATTCTCTCGAAGGGTTTAGTCAACACCATACCTCTAGAATAGAATGTTGGAGGTCTTGTATCTCCTTTCAGGACTCGATATTCCAGTCACCCGCAAGGGTAGGCTGGAAACGCCGGAGCTGGATTTTCTCGGCAGGAGAAAAGACAGCGTCTTTCTCAGCGCGTCAAGGAGGAGGAGGGGCAGCGTCCGTGGTCTGCTTGCATCTGCTGGGCTCTGCAAGGGACAGCTGTTCTGCTCCTGTATTCACCACACCATCGCTCTTGCTTAAGGCAACGTTGGTAATATTTATACCTGAAAGGTGCCTTGTTTGACGTAAGTTTTTGGACATAAGACGTCAATAAAGATGTCACAAGAACCGGTCGTTCTTACAGTGCTCATTAGAGTTCTATTACTAATCAAAACATAGCAAGCGGGGTTTTCCCAGGTTGATGGGGGTTTTATCTTGTTGAAGAACTCGGAGTGTAATCTAGGAATCTAAGATAGTGGCTTCTGCTGGGTCATGTACTGTAATGAGCTGCAGAGGCGAGTTTCTGAAATATGGCTCTGATCGTTTATGACAGAGACGAGTTTCTGAAATATGGCTCTAATCGTTTATGCCATTATCGGGGTATGGATGGATTATAGCCGTATTGGGGCATAAGGTCACAATATTGATCAGGGTCCTAGATTAGAACACGACACCCACTCCACGAATTTATGTCCATCAAATTACTAAAAACTAAAGCAATAAGATGCGCGTGTATTCTTATCCACCCCAAAATACATATTTGCATTTGAAATGGCGTATTTGAAATACATGAAAATATAGGTACTGTACGTCTTTAAGCATAGAAATCATTCAAAACTATTGCATATATAATCAGTTGAACGATTTTGCGAACAAATTACACATGAAGTATCTCTGTATACAGAAAAGAAGGGCGAGATTATTTCATCACATATAAATGAATTATCTATAACATGTGCTAGAGGCTGAGGTAAAGTTATTATGTCTCTAGCTCTATCTAAAAATAGAAGTTCTGTTCTTTATGAATAGTTCTACTTTAAGCAAAGGTTTTCGTGCCAGAAAAAAGGTAAATATTTTGAAAAAACGTTCAATTAAAAAAAAAAAAAATTCTCATGGTGAACGGGGGAATAGAGTTCCAACGCTTTTCAGCAGTTTTTGTTGCTCAAAACTGAAGGCCGAATTCAGAGTTCATGGGAACGCTGTGTGTCTGAATGCTTATTAAAAATTATTGTTTCTGTTCAGGGGAGAACATCATATCAGACAGGCTCTCAAAGAATTGGTCCACAAAATCAGGTGACAGTTCGACCAAGTTCGATAATGCTGTAACTTGGCAGGTGTGAGAATGATTGCTATCATCGATGTCTGGATCAGCAATGCTCACAGTAGGTCGTACCTGGGTGATGTTGCTTTTATTTCTTGCTCCACTATCACCACCTAGTCGTAGTACAGGAGTCTCAACGAATGCCGTCATCAGGATTGGTAGCCGCTGGGGACAACACAATGCGTGAGCCGTTACAGGACTTAGCAAAGTATCGATATCCATTTGTACTGCTGATGGAAGTGCAAGACAGGTGTCCAACACGCATTCATCTCCGCATAGCATACATCGAAGCACAGGTAAGATGCAGGTCTGCCATATAGGTCTGAATGAAAGAAACCAGGTCATGTTCAGATCTCTCAGTCTGGACAATCCAAGGACTCTAGTTATGCGGTCCCGGTAGCGTACTGCTAGGATCGTTTCTTCCATCCTTGCCGGAGTCATGTCTGTGTTTTGGCTTGCCATATCGGAGCAGGAGGGTCAAAAATAAAATGCCTGCTACAAGTCCCAAAATCAGGGGTATGCCGCCAAAGACTGAATGGACAAAATTAGGAATAATTCCTAGGATTGCTTTGAATGGTGTTAACAGTCCCGAAAAAATCGTCTTAAATACGCCTGGGATACCTACGGCATTAGACATATTTAGAATTTGGCTAAGCATTTCTGTGAAATGCACGGGGCAATTTGTTGATAAAAGGTCATGTATCTCCGAAGCCGTCCTTGCAACTTGGAGATCATACGTCTCTTTTGATGACGTGATGGGCACTGTTGTCTGTAAAAGCACAGACTTCATTCTGCTTAAAGTATCAATTCGTATAGAAGAGACATTCAAACGAGGCCAAATGGGAGTCTCGGAGTCTCCAGGGCCGTTTGGAAACAATGCTTGCATACAGCATTTGACCATGGAAGTTACGCTTACGAGATATGCTTTCCCTGGCAAAAGGCCACAACAGCTGTGATCCGTTATTAGAATGTAACTCCCGTTAGAGAGCTGCTTAAAGAAAGGCTCTATCTGCGTTGCAGGTGTGACATGTTGGTGGCATGAAAGGTTGTTTGAAGTTCCTTCACAGGCCCTGTGTAAATTAATACCCTGGCACAAAAGTATACCGCTTAGTGAATGTTTGCAGTTTTCACCACTAAGAAATACATTTTTGTTGCTGTCACTATAGCATGTGTGTGTATATGGTAATTTCCATGCTGACTTAATGTACCCTTTACCCAATCGTTCATACTGGCCAGTCGGTATATACTCAAGGCAATTTTTAAATCGGAAAGTTGTTATCGGAATTGTGATAATCCCATGTATTATCCATTCAATGACAGGACTTTCTGACATTGTCAATGGTAATCTCTCAAGTTTTTCGATGCTCAGGATTGTATAGTCTGCTCCTTTCTGTGCCAAGCTGATTTGTTTATCAGTAAGGTTAAAGATGGAAAACAATGAGGTTATGTTGATTACACGCCATGGCACATAGCCTGAACGAAGATTTTGAGGCGTCCAGCCTAGCTGTACAATAGAACGCACATGCAACTGGCCATGCTGTAACATTCAATCAATCAATCAATCAATCAATCAGTGACACTTATAAAGCGCGCTACATACCCGTAGGGTCTCAAGGCGCTGGGGGGGGGGGGGGGGGGGGGCGCTACTGCTCGAACAGCCAGGTCTTCAGCTTCTTCCTGAAGGAGAGGTGGTCTTGGGTCAGGCGCAGGTCGGTTGGGAGGGAGTTCCAGGTCTTGGCGGCCAGGTAGGAGAAGGACCTTCCTCCTGTGGTCGCTCTTCGGATGCGGGAGACGGCGGCGAGGGCGTGGTTGGCTGATCGGAGGTGGCGTTTGGGAGCGTAGAAGTTGACTCGGCTGTTGAGGTAGCTCGGGCCTTGGTCGTGTAGGGCTTTGTGTGCGTGGGTGAGGAGGCGGAAGGTGATTCTTTTGTTGACGGGGAGCCAGTGAAGGTCTCTCAGATGTCCGGAGATGTGGCTGGTTCGTGGGATGTCGAGGATGAGTCTGGCTGAGGCGTTCTGGATCCGCTGGAGTCTCTTCTGGAGCTTGGCGGTGGTACCGGCGTAGAGGGCGTTGCCGTAGTCCAGTCGGCTGGTGACGAGGGCCTGGGTGACGGTCTTCCTGGTCTCGGTGGGGATCCACCAGAAGATCTTCCGTAGCATGCGTAGGATGTTGAAGCACGCCGAGGAGACGTTGTTGACTTGCCTGGTCATGGAGAGGGAGGAGTCCAGGATGACGCCCAGGTTTCGTGCATGGTCTGTCGGTTTGGGTGCGGTGCCCAGGGCGGGAGGCCACCAGGAGTCGTCCCAGGCGGAGGGTGAGGAGCCCAGGATGAGGACCTCCGTCTTGTCTGAGTTCAGTTTCAGGCGGCTGGTCGTCATCCACTCGGCTACCTCTTTCATCCCTTCGTGCAGGTTGGCTCTGGCGGCGGCGGGGTCGTTGGTCAGGGAGAGGATCAGCTGGGTGTCGTTGAAGAGGGTGGGGCTCAGAGATGATCCTTGGGGGACGCCGCAGATGACTTCGGAGGCCTCTGACTTGTATGGTGGTAGGCGGACTCTCTGTCTTGTTAGCAAGTCTTTATCTATTATATCGATGGCAGATGATACAATACTGTCCAGTGAATATATTCTGGAAGACAGAGTCATTAACCCATTGTCCACAACAGAAAGTGATTTGTCCAAATTAATACGATCAATTTCTCGTATTTTTTCAGCTGTTTCAATTTGTGTTACTTTCCAAGCCTCGTTGTAAGCCGCATATATACTGGTCGCTATGAAACGTTTTTAACGCTGTTTGCGAGGTCCCAGAATTAAATCGCGCAAATCAGCACCATCTTTAAGTAAAGATAAGTGTTGCTTAATTTCTGCCAGTGTGGATGATTCTAGCCATTCAAGACACAGTTTCCCTACACTGTATGTTGTTACTATCCCTGGATGTTGTCTCTGGGAATATCTAGGGTCTTGTCTGGTCATTGTTAACCCCTGTGTTTTGTTCAGGAATCTATCTTGACAGTTATTCGTGTCAGTAGGCCAGATTAACCACTTTTTCCAATCAGGATGTGTTCTGTTTAGATGTAAAATTTTAGATACGTCTATTTCAACTTCTGTTGTTGCATTATCAGGTATTGGCTTTGGAATAGACGGTTTGTTAAGGTCTTTGATCTTAGCTAGGCCAAGACAGGTTGTTTGGTGAATTGTGTCATTTAAGAACATTATTTGTTCTGGGATCATGCAGGCTCGAAATAAAGCTTCTAGGCCTTGTACCTGCCAATCTTTTGTACCCCAGATGGTTTTTGTTTCAATATTATTTTTCCAAAAATCAAAACCAAATGTCATCATTTTTTCATAAAATGCTTCTGAATATATCAATTTAGTATTTGTCAGCATTGTTTTCAACCCTGTTTTATCCAACAGTTTATAATGAAACGTCTCTGCATTACTTGTGTTAAACCCTGAGAAGTACTGGAATTTCTCATAGAATGTTTTTGAACTGCTTTTAGGTGGAGTAGCACAATGTTCCCATTGGTTATATTTTAAAAACCTTTCTAGGCTGTGCAGATTTATGTAATTAATGGTCACCATAATGTGAGAAGCAGTACATCTGTTCATAATTAGGCGAACCTTGTAAATAATCATGTTCTGTAAATCTCGCTGACAACACTAAATCAGACCTCATATTATTAATACTTACAAAATCCCAATCATCAGAAAATGTGCTTGGTTTTACAAAGTCACTTAAGGAAACCTTGAACTGGTGAGGATATTTCAGGATTTCGACCGGGCCATATACTTCATAGTCAGTCTTGTCCCATACTACCCCACCGGGTATTGGAATGGCTGTGACATTCACTGTTGATAGTTCTCTTTTCTTCACGTGGGATGATCTGTGTGGTTTTAGGACTAAGTTGATGTTCTGACTTGCTGTGTCCATTGAACTGTAATAAACTTTCCTAACATTAAAACCAATATTAGGCCTAGTAGGAGTATAAGTACCCCTGATATAATCCAATGCTCAATCAATGGTGCATCCAGATATACTTCTTTGATTTGATGAAAGAGTTCTGTTGCTTTTTCTTTAAAAGTCTTTGTTTCTGGTGTCACTTCAGGGTCGCTTAGATCTTCAGAAAAGTTGTAGAAATTAATGGAGTAACCAGAGGCAGTTCTGTCAATTGTTGGAATTGTTTTCTCCATTTGTCTTTCGGTAGCACATTCTGATGCCACATCATTGTAGACTGGTGTTTCATGACGAACTGTTTCAACCTGTGTTTCAAGAGGCACGAGTTCCATGGCATTGTTGCGTAGTCCCTCTCTGTGCACTGCAGGCTTATCAAATGTGATTAGTCTTTCAGTTTGAACCTCTTGGATTGTTGCAAATTTGGGTATTCTGTTGTATCTTGGGAGTCCACTTGGCCTACTGTTGATTATAGGCCACATGCTTGTGGTTTTACCAGGTCGATTGATACAACTCTGTTCTCCTTTTTACCAGCAAGGGGCGGTAGTACTACTAATCTTGTTCCGTTGATTGCCAAGACAGGTACTGCTTTTCTGTAAGAAGGCCCAAATTCCTTCTTCACCACAATTTTCTCTCTGACTAGATCCCCAATCTTTCGAATCTAGACGGGTCTTGCTGGGGCTGGTGGTGCCTCTTCAGTGGTAGTTGGCTGTTGCTTTAATTTTATGTTGCTTAAGGATTTTCTTGTTTCATTCAAGTCCTGTAAAACAGCCAAACGATCTTTGATGTCAAAGTCTTTATTCTTATCTTTTACCACTGATGTCTGACTATCTAGGTCATGAACATGCATTCTAGTTCCGAACAATAGTTCGTACGGGCTGAAACCTTTTAGAGAATTTCTTGGCAAATTATTTAGACTAAGTTGAACACTTATTAAATGTTTGACCCACCCATCACTCGAACCTAATACCTTCGCCGTTATAGATTGCTTTATGTCTCGGTTTATTCTTTCCACTACACTGTTCCCTTCGGGGTGGAATGGTCAAGAGTATCGTAACCCAACGCCCATACTGGCCATGGCCTCCTTATAAGCTTGAGAGCTGAAAGCAGGACCCTGGTCAGAATGGAACATGGCAATTGCGTATGTGCCGATAAAGACTCGCAGATCTTTTATAACAGTTTTGGCGTCAACCGAGCGCTGGGGCCACATTTTCGAAGTGAATTTTAGTCTTAATAATTAATAAGACGCTGGTTTGCATATAGACAGCATTCTGCTACCTACATACAAGGCCATGGCATTACTGCGCTTGACTCGCTGCTGCGGTCTCTGTCGCAGTCTGGACAGTTCTTTACATATCTATAGTGGTGCAGACTCATCTCCGGCCACCAGTACTCTGATTGTAATTCAGTCAGAGATTCTTTTATCTTTTTGTGCCTCAGACCTTCACCCATGTGTGTGTCTGCTATTAATAACTTTCTCCGGTTCATGTTTGGAATTACTCTATCCCCCACTCCAGGGATTAGAGCAAAAGGAACATTATTTGTATCTGTTAAATATAAGTACTTTTCTGGAAAGCCTTTTGGGAGTCTTTTTCTGTCATCTTTTACTGACGCACTGACAGCTTGTAGTATATCGCGGTCTATTTTTGTTTTTGACCGGGTGATAGCAGCTACGGAAGCCGTTTGCACAGCTGCCTTTGCGGCTTCATCAGCCAATGAATTCCCTGCAACGTGAACGCCATCACGTTGATGACTCAGAGTGTGCATCACGTGAGTCTTTTGTAGTTCCTTCTGTAAGAGAACTACTTGTTCCCAAAGCATTTTATGCTTGATTGTGCCATCTTTTGCATCTTTGAAACCATTTTCCACCCAATTCTGCAAGTATTCATTATAAGATTGTACGCAATAATATGAATCGCACACTATAAGTGTGGGGAATTTGCGATCGGTATTTTCTAGCGCCATCTTAAATGCTAGTAGTTCAGCTCGTTGAGCTGTACAATCTCCTAGAGATTGCGTCTTAATGAACAGTGGTCTAAATTTTCCTTTGTGCCAACGACCTTTAACAATCGCACATGCAGCACTATAAGCCTGTTTACCCCCAACTGCGGGTTATGCTGATCCATCTGTATATATGACACATTCATATTGTTCTAGAGGCAGGATTTCAATTGGCAGAGGACATTCGTATTCATATTGTAACATTTCCTGTGTCTTTAGGTTAGGATCAAATTTGTACACTACGTCTGTTGCAGCAAGAGAATTAACCCATTGGATCCATCTCGGATGCAAAACTTTAGCATTAGGAATGCTTGCTTTAGTTACCGCTTCTAAAGCCAGTATGGGTGTAACGATTATTATTTGTTTACCTTTTGCTTGGGCCCTTTCTTTTGCCACAGCAGTCTGAACCACAGTTAGAATTTTTTCCGTTGAACTGAATTTTATTTCAGCTTTTGTGTACAAATGCGATTTGTAAGCGATTGGTACCGTTTCTCCCTCAGAGGTCAGGTACGTGAATCCGCATCTTCCTGGGATGACTCGGATTACAAGGTTGCGTGTATTATCACGTGTATCTAATTTTGTTTTTGCTAACATGTCTGTTTGCAATGATCTCAAAATTTCTGTGTGTTTTTGAGTCCAGTTGATTGGTTTAAAATCAGGTTTTATTAGTTAGTAGAGAGGTTTAACCATCTCCGCGTAGTTTAATATGTATGTTCTTCCGAAATTCGGGAAGCCTAGAATCGATTGTAAGTTCTTCAGCGTTATAGGTGCTTGGAGTACAGCGCACTTCTCTAAGAAGTTGTCCGCTAGGCTTTTTCCTTCACTTGATAATTCGTATCCTAGAAATAATACTGTCAGATGGGCAATTCGAGACTTTTTAAAGTTGAATTTGTAACCCTCTGCAGCGAACCCAAGTATTATGGTGTTCACTCTTTTCAAGTGCGTCTCCAAGTCGTCATCTGTTAGCTAGATGTAATCGACGTAAGATAATGCCTCGTCATCATATATTTGTAGTAACTCTTTTACTCTGGCTGAGAATAGTCCTGGGCTGTTCTTGAATCCCTGTGGGAGCCTACAGAAATTTTTCTGTGACCCCATTACTGAGAAAGCGGTCAAGTATCTACTTTCTGGTGCAATATTTTGACAAAAGAAACCATTAGATATGTCTAATGTCGTTTTATATTTTTTGCGAATTATGTTATTCATTAGTGCAGCACTATGCGAATTTTGTACTGCAAATGTTTTGCAACATGAATTTAGGTGTCTGTAGTCCAAGACTAGACGATATGAATCGTCCTGTTTGGAGACAGGAAACAAAGGATTGTTCATTTGAGAGGTGCATGTTTCAATCAACCCCTGGTATTCAAGTTGATCTAAAATCTCCCTGACCTGTTTTTTAGCTTCTTGCTTAATTGGATACTGCCTTTGTGCAGTCGGTTGACTTTTTAACTGGATTTTGTGAGGAGGAGAGTCCTCATCCCATCCTACATGATTCTTGTATAATGCTGGTGCCTGGGCTACTGCCCATTTCCCTGCATATATATATTTAGTGTGAATCGGAATGTGATTTGAGAAGGCAGGCATAATCATTTCTTCGCCACGAGGGCACTCCCTGACAAACTCCGGGGGCCAATCTTTTTCAGCTAACAGGATATCATAGCCTTTTGAGAGGTTATCCCAAAATAGACTCCTTATTTTCCTAGTCTTATCACCTCTATACGCAGTGTTATTTCGTATATCTTATGAGGTTCGCTAACTCTGGTGTCGGCAGTTTCTACTTGAATGTATTCATTCGTGTCCACTGTCTCCAGATGACTCATCAGGATCTTGCGAGCTATGGTGATTTCTGCTGCACTGTCTAACATTGTCTGTGCCCACTCCCCGTTTTTCAACTGTGTCCTCAGTATTCTGGACATGTTCGATTACTCTAATACTGGCTACCTTCTTTCTTGGAAATTGTGATTTTTTATTTTGAGCAGGTTCCTTGTCTTTGGACTTGGTGTGCTCTCCTGGGTCTGACCGTCCTCTTCTTTCCGATTTCTGCGAAAAAGATCGAGAGGGACGTGTATCAATACTTTGATATCTATCAGGCTTCTTCAAGTTATCCCTATTTCTAAGGTTATATCTTTTCTCAGAGGGCTCCCTCTGGGGAGACTGGTGTTCTCTAGTCGGAGTCCTTTCCCTCCGTCGAGGAGACCTTCCTCTGGACTGGAAAACTTTTTCCTTGGGAGTGGATTGTTTATTTCCATCCCAGCTCTTTTTAGGAGTGTTTAAATTATTTTTAATAAATAATTTTTCAGGATTTTCGAGTAGTTGGGGTTTCACTGGTTTCCCACCCAAGCTGTCTCTACCTAATTCTTAATAACATTTTTCTATAATTCAGGCAAGCTCAATTGGTTGATCTGTTATATCTGTTTCCTTCAACTTCTGGCGGATCGCCACAGATGCTGCTTCTCCTTTTATATTGGCTAGTAATATAGCCGAGACCTGCTTGAAGTCTTTCAGTAATTTCATACCAAGAGTTAAAGCAGGTTCTGGACCGTATTCATTCTGAATCTGTTTTAGCACATCCGGTATTACCGCCATGGACGGAACACCATGTGTTTTTGTGTAAATGGAAGCAAAGACTGTACCCCAAGTGTCACAGTCCTCCACGTGTGGTGCGACCCCCATTGGAAGGCAGATGGTCAGAATTCTGTGTTTCTCAATAGGGGTAGTATTCGGAAATACTGCCTCTATTTGAGTAATTTTCTGCGCTAACCAGAAAGGAATTTGTTCCCATTTTATGGGTGTTTTACCAAGACATGATTGTATGTTCTGTGGTGTGATTTTATTTGTGTTCCCCTGATGAGGGGTCAGCTGTGGAACATAAACAGCTGTTTGGACTGTTGCAGTCCGCATTACATATTGGACTAACTGTCTATGTATTTTAATAAGTGTTTTTAGCTGTACTAACAGCTCCTCTTTTGACATTTTTACAATGTCCGGATGCGGTGTGTAGCTGGCTAGAACCGGCCACGTTGCTCCTGGTCTACCTAGTGGACCGAGCCTGGTAATATGATCATTATGTTTTAGGGCGCCTTTAAACCAGAGCAAATGCTCTTGGTATTTTAATGGGATTTCAATCTCCTCAAAAGGAGCGTACTCTTCCGGAGGTTCCTCTATTTTGTAATAGAGGAACTCGTGTGTTGCAGCGTTTGCCGCTGGAAATTTCATCCATGAATAGAATACCTCTGTCTGCCGATATTCGTGTGCCTCTATCACGAAGACGACTGTGTCACCTTGTGTGGTCAGTCCATTGTCTATAAGTTTTAACGTTATAGATCTTCTAAAATGTACCGGAATGATTATCGCACCCGGTTCATTAACACCGGCGTCCCGTTGATTCGCATCTACTTCGGCTTCAGCGGTCCCGTTGTCTAGTAATGACATTGTATAAATGAAAGTTTTTTGCAGAGCAGGTCTCCAAGGAGACAAAGATTAGGTGCACAATATTTTGGAACACTGTATCCTTCAACGTTGAATAAACCAGAGCTTTACATAGGAATCTCTTCCTACTAAGTTCGGGCGGATTTTAACCTTTCATCCACTCCAGACGTCTATTGGAGTATTTACGGGAGAAAGGGTCTGTGTGAAAAAGCACGACTGAGTTACTCTAACGTCTTGCTTTAGTTTTATCGCCTTACCAAACGTTGGGCGCCATGTAGTGCAGTTCCTATTTTCCCTATAGGCCCTGCGCATTGGAATAACATAAACAGCAGTGTAGACGTAGAAGTGCGGTCTTCCAGGTCTCTACTGACTATGCTAAACTTAATTGGGTTTGTACCAACTAGCTCAGAGGTCACTGGAAACTTTCTTGACTGAATAGGAAGTAATCAGCTCCCCTGGCTCAGACAAGAAGGGATTCAGTTTTCCAACAACCGCATAAACATGACAACTTTGCTCCTTAGAATAAGAGTCAATTTCTAGAGTTGTGTGAAACAATAGACAGCTATTTCACTCAGTCAGTTGTGCAGATTACTTTCACCAGGATGCAGAGAATAGAGAGACGGGCGTTTTCAATAAAAGGTATTATTTATTGAACAGTCTTTCTTCTCATGCAAGAGAAATGAATTGCCACAATTGCAAGACTTGTTATTATAAAAAGAGCGTACAGTAAAAGGAGGATTGCGAAATAATACTGTAAAAGCCAATTTTTTAGCAAATGGAGAGAAAGTGGAAACTTCCTGATTACAGCACCTAACTCAAACTCCTCCAAAGTATTTTGATGAAAATAACAGGCCCTATAGAGTTTTGTGTGGGCCAGATGTGTGCACACTGGTTAACACCCACTGTCACAGTTTAGGTTCAGTTAAGAACTTGATGAATTAGTACAAAAGAGCAAAGGTGCACCACATAAATCTAAAGATCTAATATCAACAGTCACAGACGTAAGTTTCTTATAGTTGTGATTTTTTTTTATTCCAAAAAACAGGACAGGTGTACAATCAAAACACGATTGCTTGCAGCCGACGCGTTTCGTCCTTGCAGGACTTCTTCAGGGCTGCCATAAAAACATATAAACATACAATTAAAATCTACATTAAAAAGATTAAACAAACAAACAGGAGTGCCAGATTCTTATTTGATTGGTGCTTGGTGACATAGGAGTTATAGAGTCATAAGTGACCAAAAAGGACAAAATTGTTGAGGTCTAGTTTGAACCAAATCATTTCTTATTTGGAAAAAGCATTTTTAACTTGGGTATAAAGCAGTACATTTAGGAATTGACAAGTCATTAAAGGACAGTTGAGGAAAGAGAACTGTAGGAAAGGAGCTGAGGGGTACTCTTTGTCATATCCAAGAAAGATTCTCAATATAAAATACTAAGGTTCTTAGAGAGTATGCATGTACGAAGGATTTTCTTAGAGCCGATGCGTATCCAGACGGTCTTTAGATGATATATTAGTAAGCCTAATAGGAACAGATAATAATAATAACATCTGTCAGAAAAGGGAACACTGAATTCACAGTGTTCCCAAAAGAGTCTAATATGATCATGGAGTGAACACAATAGGTTTATTAGAAAAGAGACACTGTGATAACTCTATCCCAACAGGATGTGAACAGCGTTCCAATAAGCAACATCTATTGTTAAAGGACTGGAAGTGTTTGTAACTCTATTTGCATACTAAGTAAGTTCCAGCTAGGATATATATGAATCGAAATCCAACTTTTACGTGCATATATTGAGAATGCACATGGTTGTTTCACCTGTAATCAATTAATGTGCAAACCTAAAGATTATTGGCATGTCTAATATATTACCATAATGTACACTGAGGATATCAACAATAGGACCGTCTGTCTCGGGAAAGATCCAGGAAAGATAAAATGACCATCCTGTCAGGGAGATTCTATCTATCTTAATCTCAAGTCCTTATTAAATACCATGAAATTACGACTGTAACTCACCAATGGGTCATCTATGTCTGCAGTATTGGAATCACTATATATGTTCAATGTATTTCAAATTCTGCAGGTATTCCTGAAAAAATAAGATTAAGATTTTTAAGTATCTATGATGATCTGTTTGTCTTTGTATACCCAAAGACAACAGCAAAATATCTTACCTACTAAGTCAGGTGTGATTCTGGAAGTATTGGAGGAGGGTGAGCTGAAGGCGAGAATATCCCATCAGGGTAGACTCTAAAAAATATATATATAGGAGCCATGTCACTCATAAAAACAATAAATATATTGTAATCTTTATAGTAAAGAGGGTCAGTCCATGGATCAAATAGTTGAGATCCCATGTATGGGACAAACCATATATGATGTCCCATATTCCTTGTAATTTAGGACCACCTTCTTTATAAAACATATGATATAGGATGACCAAGGTCTAAGAGATGTCCATATAGGTTGGTTGTGTGTCCTAGTGCTTCTGGACCCATAATGGAATCCAAGATGTCTGGGACATAGGTACATATTGGGAAACATACTGTACCTTCAAGCTATTTTGTAATCCTTAGCTAAACTATAGTAGAATTACACCAAAAAAAGGATTAACATAGGCATTTGTGCCTCAGATAGAATTAAGAAGCTAATGATCATTCTAAGAGTAATTTCCACTGAGCGGCATTCCCAAACTGCTTACCTTAATAAAGTCTATCAGGTCTAGCATCCTCCTCCCTGATACTGCATCGCGTAGTGGTTCGACTTCCTTCCTGGACCCGGGGCGTGTAAAAGTGAGACATTCTCACAGGCTATTTATAGCGCTACAAATTGAAAAAGTGAAAGCAACTGTGTTATAAAAATCCCTCCTTCGTGTCTAAATGGTGAACCTATTGGACCCGTCATGACGTTTTGTTATGGTCGCAGCCATGTTTGTAGTACCATATAATTAAATATAGCCGAAGAAATACGTAAATGTTTCATATAAACATACCGTGTGGATTATTATTTATAAGACATTCTCAAAGGTTTAGAGAATTCTACATTAATGTCCTTATCTCCTAACAGAGTATAGCCATTATTGTTCGGCGAGGTTATATTCCCATTACGTGTCCGCCATGTTGTGTAAGACATGAAGCTATACGCCATCGGCGGCGTCCATGTTGTGTGTACCCGTGGAACTCGAGCATGTAAGAATCCACCGAGCAATGTCTGTTCCATCGAGAAACAAGCTTGAAATGGAAGCAAAGTCAAATTCAAAAGCAATAATTTTTGAATATCGCATCTGCATATTAGATTGAGTAACGGGCTTTGTATAATCGTATTCCCAATTAAAGGTCTGAATACAATGCTGTTTCTATCATATGGTATAGAATATCCTATTCATATATAAATCTAAAAGAAAGACGTAATAGTGACTGGTATATCTAAATTTATAGATTACCTATAAGTTTACAGTGTGTTTGAAGATCACTGTAAGCCGTTGGAAAGACGTAACACATGGCGGCCATGTTGAAAAGTCCAAAGCAGAACGGGCCATATAGATAACAATACCGATCTGAGCATAAGGGTGACAAGAACATCCAAAAAGTCCCCAATAATGATTGAGAAATAAGACACATGATATTCGGAATTTATCTTAGGGATATGTATATATACACAATGAAGATACCCTATCAGCTTGATTATGAGATCTGATTTTAGACGTCTACAAGTAAAGACACAGGTAGGGATAGGGATAGACAAGGGGAAGCTGAGAAAAAGAAAATAATATTTCACGACAAAATATAAATATTGATGTTGTCAACATATCGGCATTCTGCCAACTTACATGTGGCTACAATGAGTATATTACTAAAGATCACAACCAGGACACAGTAAATTCACAGGAGTGCACTGTTGAAAAAATCTTAACGCATTTTAGTGGATTTTAGCATTTGCGTTAATGTAACCTGTTACAAATAGTCATGTACAGAGCATTTCCGAACTTTGTTCTATTGATCATTTCAACTACTCTCTAAATAACAGTCTATAGTACATCATTATATAGTAGTATTGGCGGTATTTTTCTTAATAACACAGTCACTCTGTGAAGATATAAAAATTAACAATACTGCAAACAAAATTATTCACAGTTGCATTTATATTTTATGACCTTACATTTTGTGTTCAACTGTTTTGTGATAGATTGTCATTATTCCTGTTAACATTTTTTCTACTTTCATTAAAGTCAAATAAGGCTCAACTATCATTCACTTTACCCCAATCGTGAGAAGTAATTAAATTATTCTGTGAGGCAGGAAGCATAACCTCCCTATCATCAGTAGCAAGTTCCATCTCAACAGATGTTCCTGTCACATCAGAAACCGGGGAAAATAGATCTGCCCCGAGCAATTTTTTATTGGAGATGGAGAGACTAAGACTAGGGACGAGACCAAAAGATCAAAAACAAGAAGGTGGGGTGGAGATGGCAGGAACGTAAGCAGAAGCAGAAACTCAAATGTGGAAACGGTGGCGAAACGAACAAGATCGAACAAGAATTAACTGTTTGTAATGACATAAACCTAATGGAAGAAAATAAGTCAATCATTGTTAATCTTTCGGAAAAAATGTCTGTCGGTTGATGAGAAATCTGTACTTGAGTTGGGTTTGGGATTCTTTCCTAACCAGTCAGGGGATGATATTGAGATATTTGCTGACTTATTTAAATTTACTCGTACCTTAAAATTGAAGGACCATTTTGCTAGAAATCCAATGTCTAAGGAGAAATGTGTTGAAGCCAATGTTGTAAACAGTCATACTGTAAGCGAAATAAATTTATTGCAAACAATGATGTCGGTGGAACTGGAGACTTCTATTGATTTGGACTTAATTTGTCAAGAATTAGAAATTGTCGAAAATGTATCAACTAACAGTGGCCTAAAACCCAGGTCAAAATTCACACCGATAGGAACACATCCAAATAGACACATTTTTAAAAACAGAGTAACATCAGGATTTTGCCATTTGATTGACCATCCCACCCGCTCTAAACTTAGTGCCCAGAATCTGACCCCTAAAGAAAAACTAGCCTTGAAAAATTTAAAATCAGACCAGTCTATTGTAATCCGCGAAGCGGATAAGGGGGGCAATGTTGTCCTTATGAGAAAAATGGACTATATAAATGAAATCAATCGCCAACTCTCAGATACCACCTGTTATAGAAAACTTTCAGAGAACCCTGTAGCTGGACTCACTGCACATATAAACATGAGATTGACAGATTGGCGAGAAACCGGATTGATAAGTGAGGAAGAACATAGATATCTTACTGTCTTACTGTCTACCTGGCCGCCCTATCATCTCTGGGGTCAACTCACCAACCGAAAGGTTGTCAGAGTATGTTGATGTGTATATCCAACCCTTTGTTCAGAACTTGCCCGCATATATTCGGGATACAAAGGATATACTCTCAAACTTTGAGGGTCAAACATGGGGGGACAACATTTTGTTTGTTACCCTAGATGTTACAAGCTTATACACTTGTATAAAGAAGGAGTTTGGTATGAATGCATTAGCCTTTTTTCTGGGTCAGCGAACAGCGGATCACCTTCTTCACAATGAAGTATTAATGGAAATGACAGATATAATCCTGTCTAAAAACTATTTCCTCCATGACTCAATCTGGTTCCAGCAGACACAGGGTACGGCAATGGGTTCCAGGTTTGCTCCCGCTTACGCCGGCCTCTTTATGGGCTGGTTCGAGCGGGAGCATGCCTGGGGCCGACATGCGGCGGAATGGTCAGATCATGTGATTTTCTGGGGCAGGTACATTGATGATGTTATTATACTCTGGAATGGACCTGCCCCGGACTTGTTGTCATACTATGACTTTCTTAACGACAACCCATATAATGTCCACTTCACAATGGAATTTAGTGACAAGCAAATCAATTTCTTAGATGTCACTTTTTTCATTGAGGACAACAAGATTAACAGCAGAACCCACAGAAAAAGTACAGCATGTAACAGCACCTTGCATTTTAAAAGTTCTCATCCCCGACATGTGATTGAAAACATACCCTATGGAGAGATGCTCCGTATGCGGCGTAATTGCAGCACAGAGAATTCATTTACCTCAAACATAGGTGAAACAGAAAAACGTTTCTTAAAGCGAAGGTATCCACCAAAGATATTGTGCAAAGCCAAAGAAAAAGTCTATAAGGTAAATAGGGAAATGACGCTTAAGACCTTGCCCGGTAAGAAACAACAGAATGCCCCTATAGCTTTTGCAACTAAATATACTGATGAAAATAGTAGAATCTATAACACCTTAAGAAAACATTGGCACCTGTTAACAGAAATACCAACTCTGACCAATGTTATATCTACTAAACCGAAAATAACCTACAGACGGGGACAAAACTTGAGAAATTTGTTATGTCCAAGCTACGTGACAATGAAAAAGTCATGCTGGTTCCCGCCCAAGACCGTAGGTTTCTATACCTGCAGAGGATGCAACATTTGCAAACTGGGCAGAGATAAAACAAAAGAGTTTCGTTACAATACCCCAAAAACACATCAGATCAAACATCTCATCAACTGCAATACACCCTTTGTAATATATATTGTGGGCTGTCCCTGTGAAAAAATCTATGTGGGCAGCACAAAACGACCCCTCAAATTAAGAATCCAGGAACATGTTTGTGCCCACCGTAACGGTGATCACAAATATGCGATGACCTTTCATATGCAGGAAAAACACAAACCTGAAGATGATCTCTGGTTTATGGGAATTGATCATGTACCTGCACATCCAAGAGGTGGTGACAGGACTTTAACCCTTCGAAAAAAAGAGGCGGAATGGATCTGTAAATTAAGGAGTGTAGAACTGGGTCACAATTATGATGAAGAAATGCATCATCTACTAATGTGAACCATTTCCTCCCTTCCGTCCTATGCAGAAATCTCCTTAAGATAACTGTCATCCTCCGTGACTCACAGAATAATTTAATTACTTCTCACGATTGGGGTAAAGTGAATGATAGATGAGCCTTATTTGACTTTAATGAAAGTAGAAAAAATATTAACAGGAATAATGACAATCTATCACAAAACAGTTGAACACAAAATGTAAGGTCATAAAATATAAATGCAACTGTGAATAATTTTGTTTGCAGTATTGTTAATTTTTATATCTTCACAGAGTGACTATGTTATTAAGAAAAATACCGCCAATACTACTATATAATGATGTACTATAGACTGTTATTTAGAGAGTAGTTGAAATGATCAATAGAACAAAGTTCGGAAATGCTCTGTACATGACTATTTGAAACAGGTTACATTAACGCAAATGCTAAAATCCACTAAAATGCGTTAAGATTTTTTCAACAGTGCACTCATGTGAATTTACTGTGTCCTGGTTGTGATCTTTAGTAATATACTCATTGTAGCCACATGTAAGTTGGCAGAATGCCGATATGTTGACAACTTCAATATTTATATTTTGTCGTGAATTATTCTTTTCTTTTTCTCAGCTTCCCCTTGTCTATCCCTCTCCCTACCTGTGTCTTTACTTGTAGACGTCTAAAATCAGATCTCATAATCAAGCTGATAGGGTATCTTCATTGTGTATATATACATATCCCTAAGATAAATTCCGAATATGTGCACATTGAGATTGCCGCACAGCCTGGTAATATCATGTGTCTTATTTCTCAATCATTATTGGGGACTTTTTGGATGTTCTTGTCACCCTTATGCTCAGATCAGTATTGTTATCTATATGGCCAGTTCTGTTTTGGACTTTTCAATATGGCCGCCATGTGTTACATCTTTCCAACGGCTTACAGTGATCTTCAAACACACTGTAAACTTATAGGTAATCTATAAATTTAGATTTACCAGTCACTATTACGTCTTTCTTTTAGATTTATATATGAATAGGATATTCTATACCATATGATAGAAACAGCATTGTATTCAGAACTTCAATTGGGAATACGATTATACAAAGCCCGTTAATCTAATATGCAGATGCGATATTCAAAAGTTATTACTTTTGAATTTGACTTTGCTTCCATTTCAAGCTTGTTTCTCGATGGAACAGACATTGCTCGGTGGATTCTTACATGCTCGAGTTCCACGGGTACACACAACATGGACGACGCCAATGGCGTATAGCTTCATGTCTTACACAACATGGCGGACACGTAATGGGAATATAACCTCGCCGAACAATAATGGCTATACTCTGTTAGGAGATAAGGACATTAATGTAGAATTCTCTAAACTTTTGAGAATGTCTTATAAATAATAATCCACACGGTATGTTTATAGGAAACATTTACGTATTTCTTCGGCTATATTTAATTATATGGTACTAGAAACATGGCTGCGACCATAACAAAACGTCATGGCAGGTCCAATAGGTTCACCATTTAGACACGAAGGAGGGATTTTTATAACACAGGTGCTTTCACTTTTTCAATTTGTAGCGCTATAAATAGCCTGTGAGAATGTCTCACTTTTACACGCCCCGGGTCCAGGAAGGAAGTCGAACCACTACGCGATGCAGTATCAGGGAGGAGGATGCTAGACCTGATAGACTTTATTAAGGTAAGCAGTTTGGGAATGCCGCTCAGTGGAAATTACTCTTAGAATGATCATTAGCTTCTTAATTCTATCTGAGGCACAAATGCCTATGTTAATCCTTTTTTTTGGTGTCGAAGGTACAGTATGTTTCCCAATATGTACCTATGTCCCAGACATCTTGGATTCCATTATGGTTCCAGAAGCACTAGGACACACAACCAACCTATATGGACATCTCTTAGACCTTGGTCATCCTATATAATATGTTTTATAAAGAAGGTGGTCCTAAATTACAAGGAATATGGGACATCATATATGGTTTGTCCCATACATGGGATCTCGACTATTTGATCCATGGGCTGACCCTCTTTACTATAAAGATTACAATATATTTATTGTTTTTATGAGTGACATGGCTCCTATATATATTTTTTTTAGAGTCTACCCTGATGGGATTTTCTCGCCTTCAGCTCACCCTCCTCCAATACTTCCTGAATCACACCTGACTTAGTAGGTAAGATATTTTGCTGTTGTCTTTGGGTATACAAAGACAAACAGATCATCATAGATACTTAAAAATCTTAATCTTATTTTTTCAGGAATACCTGCAGAATTTGAAATACATTGAACATATATAGTGATTCCAATACTGCAGACATAGATGACCCATTGGTGAGTTACACTCGTAATTTCATGGTATAAGGACTTGAGATTAAGATAGATAGAATCTCCCTGACCGGATGGTCATTTTCTCTTTCCTGGATCTTTCCCGAGACAGACGGTCCTATTGTTGATATCCTCAGTGTACATTATGGTAATATATTAGACATGCCAATAATCTTTAGGTTTGCACATTAATTGATTACAAGTGAAACAACCATGTGCATTCTCAATATATGCACATAAAAGTTGGATTTCCATTTATATATATCCTAGCTGGAACTTACTTAGTATGCAAATAGAGTTACAAACACTTCCAGTCCTTTAACAATAGATGTTGCTTATTGGAACGCTGTTCATATCCTGTTGGGATAGAGTTATCACAGTGTCTCTTTTCTAATAAACCTATTGTGTTCACTCCATGATCATATTAGACTCTCTTGGGAACACTGTGATTTCAGTGTTCCCTTTTCTGACAGATGTTATTATTATTATCTGTTCCTATTAGGCTTACTAATATATCATCTAAAGACCGTCTGGATACGCATCGGCTCTAAGAAAATCCTTCGTCGTACATGCATACTCTCTAAGAACCTTGGTATGTTATATTGAGAATCTTTCTTGGATATGACAAAAAGTACCCCTCAGCTCCTTTCCTACAGTTCTCTTTCCTCAACTGTCCTTTAATGACTTGTCAATTCCTAAATGTACTGCTTTATACCCAAGTTAAAAATGTTTTTTCCAAATAAGAAATTATTTGGTTCAAACTAGACCTCAACAATTTTGTCCTTTTTGGTCACTTATGACTCTATAACTCCTATGTCACCAAGCACCAATCAAATAAGAATCTGGCACCCCTGTTTGTTTGTTTAATCTTTTTAATGTAGATTTTAATTGTATGTTTATATGTCTTTATGGCAGCCCTGAAGAAGTCCTGTAAGGACGAAATTCGTCGGCTGCAAGCAATCGTGTTTTGATTGTACACCTGTCCTGTTATTTGGAATAAAGAAAATCACAACTATAAGAAACTTACGTCTGTGACTGTTGATATTAGATCTTTAGATTCATGTGGTGCACCTTTGCTCTTTTGTACTAATACTGTAAAAGCATTGATATAGTTTTTTAGCCATACAATGGTTAAAATGAATAAAATATATACATTCATATATACATTAAGCTAACGTACTCAACTGGTGCTTCTAACTACGCCTACCCCAGTGTACCTGACCTAAGCCTAATACGTGGAAGGGAGCAAGTAAGAAGCAGTTTAAGTTAAGTTGGTTTTGCCAAAGATTTGCTTCAAGAATTCTCTCTAACGGTTTAGTCAACACCATACCTCTAGAATAGAATGTTGGAGGTCTTGTATCTTCTTTCAGGACTCGATATTCCAGTCACCCGCAAGGGTAGGCTAGAAACGCCGGAGCTGGATTTTCTCGGCAGGAGAAAAGACAGCGTCTTTCTCAGCGTGTCAAGGAGGAGGAGGGGCAGCGTCCGTGGGCTGCTTGCATCTGCTGGGCTCTGCAAGGGACAGCTGTTCTGCTCCTGTATTCACCACACCATTGCTCTTGCTTAAGGCAACGTTGGTAATAGGTAAAAGGTGCCTTGTTTGACGTAAGTTTTTGGACATAAGACGTCAATAAAGATGTCACAAGAACTGGTCGTTCTTACAGTGCTCATTTGAGTTCTATTACTAATCAAAACATAGCAAGCGGGGTTTTCCCAGGTTGCTGGGGGTTTTATCTTGTTGAAGAACTCGGAGTGTAATCTAGGAATCTAAGATAGTGGCTTCTGCTGGGTCATGTACTGTAATGAGCTGCAGAGGCGAGTTTCTGAAATATGGCTCTGATCGTTTATGACAGAGACGAGTTTCTGAAATATGGCTCTAATCGTTTATGCCATTATAGGGGATTATGATGGATTATAGCCGTATTGGGGCATAAGGTCACAATATTGATCAGGGTCCTAGATTAGAACACGACAAGGATTCCAACTCAGGCTGTTCTTGTCTGTAATAGGGACATGGTTATGTCCTCTACTGAGAGTCCCAGTACCCATGGCAGATACAGACAAACACCTTTGATCAATGACAAAGTGGCTCAAGCATACAGGGACACGTGTGCCAGTGTCACGATGGTGACACCTGACTTTGTGGACCCTGGACAGATTTTTCTGGGTGATAATTACCTGGTGACCAATGCTAGCAATGTCACTACTACACATAGTGTGGCAGTTGTTAATTTCTCCTGGGGAGGGGTAACTGGCCTCAAAAGAGTTGTGGTAAGTGCAGACCTCCCAGTTGAATGTCTGTTGGGCAGTGATCTTGAATCCTCAGTATGAGCAGAAGTGGAGTATAGGACTCATGCAGAGATGTTAGGTATATCAGCACATGTCCTTGCTGTGACCAAGTCACAGGCCAAAAAGTGCCAAACTGAACAGGCCTTTGATCCTGAAACTATGGACCAAGTGCCACCCAAGAGAAAGAGCAGTAGGGTTAAGGCAGTGCCTCCCCCCCCTCCTACAAGTGAAGATCAGCCTTCTCAGGAAGCTGATTTTGAGACCCCTGAAGGAAATGTCCTATAAGAACTTGAACCTGGCCAGGTTGAGTTTCTTGGGACAGGGGGACCTTCAAGGGCAGACTTGAGGCAGGGACAGTTAGACTGTTCCTCTCTTGAACCCCTCAGACAGCAAGCTGCTTCTGAGGCTACTGGGAATGCTGCAGGTACCCACTGAGTTTACTGGGATGAAGGACTCCTTTATTCTGAGGCTAAAGACCCCAAGCCTGTTGCTTCCAGGAGGTTGGTCATACCTCAGGCATTTAGAGGTTTGCTTCTTACCTTAGCCCATGATATTTCCTTAGCAGGACACCTGGGCCAGAATAAGACTTGGGACAGGCTTGTCCCCCACTTTCACTGGCCCCATATGTCAGAAGATACCAAGGAGTTTTGTCGCTCCTGTGTGACCTGCCAAGCCAGTGGCAAATCAGGTGGCACAACAAAGGCTCCCCTCATACCACTACCTGTAGTGGGCGTACCCTTTGAAAGAGTAGGGATTGAAATTGTTGGACCAATGGATCCCCAAACAGCCTCTGGGCACAGATTTATACTGGTGCGAGTGGATCATGCCACCAGGTATCCAGAAGCTATTCCCCTAAGGACCCCAACAGCACCTGTTGCGGCAAGAGCCCTCCTGGGAATTTTCTCAAGAGTGGGCTTTCCGAAGGAGGTTGTCTCCGATAGAGGTACAAACTTCATGTCTGGGTACTTGATTGCAATGTGGAAGGAGTGTGGTGTAAATTGCAAATTCACTACACCCTACCATCCACAGTGCAATGGACTTGTTGAAAGACTCAGAAAAGGGGGTGGTGATGAACAGAGTGTCTGAATTAAGCAGACCACTCTTACCCAGTCCAAAGATCAGGGCTTGATCCATCACCGTTTTTTAGCTCACTGCACCATCCCAGCTCAGAATTTGGCTATATGCAAATTAGTCTGACCCTGGCCCAGTGCATCATGGGAACAGGGCAGACCAAACTACCAAGCCAATTCTTATACTGGGAAGGAAACAAGCTACCGGGGACCGGTTTCTGGCATTTCAGCCGTCTTCGGCCCGGCTTGCTTGAATCCTGATGGTGCAATGAGCTAGGGACTCACATCTGAGTATACCCTTCCACGCTTATGGTGGACAAAAATGATTCAGAAAAGGGGGTGGTGATGAACAGAGTGTCTGAATTAAGCAGACCACTCTTACCCAGTCCAAAGATCAGGGCTTGATCCATCACCGTTTTTTAGCTCACTGCACCATCCCAGCTCAGAACTTGGCTATATGCAAATTAGTCTGACCCTGGCCCAGTGCATCATGGGAACAGGGCAGACCAAACTACCAAGCCAATTCTTATACTGGGAAGGAAACAAGCTACCGGGGACCGGTTTCTGGCATTTCAGCCGTCTTCGGCCCGGCTTGCTTGAATCCTGATGGTGCAATGAGCTAGGGACTCACATCTGAGTATACCCTTCCACGCTTATGGTGGACAAAAATTATTCAGAAAAGGGGGTGGTGATGAACAGAGTGTCTGAATTAAGCAGACCACTCTTACCCAGTCCAAAGATCAGGGCTTGATCCATCACCGTTTTTTAGCTCACTGCACCATCCCAGCTCAGAACTTGGCTATATGCAAATTAGTCTGACCCTGGCCCAGTGCATCATGGGAACAGGGCAGACCAAACTACCAAGCCAATTCTTATACTGGGAAGGAAACAAGCTACCGGGGACCGGTTTCTGGCATTTCAGCCGTCTTCGGCCCGGCTTGCTTGAATCCTGATGGTGCAATGAGCTAGGGACTCACATCTGAGTATACCCTTCCACGCTTATGGTGGACAAAGACGGCTGTAATGCCAGAAGCCGGTCCCCGGGAGCTTGTTTCCTTCCCAGTGTAAGAATTGGCTTTTGTAGTTTGGTTTGCCCTGTTCCCATCATGCACTGGGACAGGAACAGACTAATTTGCATACAGCCGGGTTCTGAAACTGGGATGGTGCAGTGAGCTAAAAAACGGTGTTGGATCTAGCCCTGATCTCTTGACTGGGTGAGAGTTTTCTGCTTAATTCAGAGACTCTGTCCCTCACCACCCCTTGTTGTAAATATTTTTGAAAGACTCAACAAGACCTTAAAGGGTATGATTAAGGGTTTACCTGAAAAGCTTAGGGGAAGATGGGACATCCATCTACCCTGCCTTCTGTTTGCTTACAGAGAGGTCCCACAAAAGGGGGTTGGCTACAGCCCTTTTGAACTTTTGTTTGGGCATCCTCTAAGGGGACCCCTATGTCTGGTGAAGGAAGGATGTGAGTTACCTCTCAAAAAGCCTAAACAAGACATAGTGGACTATGTACTTGGTCTCCGCTCCAGGATGGCTAAGTATATGAAGTAGGCTTCTAAAAACCTTGAGGCTAGCCAAGAACTTCAAAAAGCTTGGCATGACCAAAAGGCTGTGCTGACTGAGTACCAGACAGGACAGAAGGTGTGGGTGCTGGAGCCAGTGGCCCCAGCAGCATTCCAAGACAAATGGTCTGGACCCCACACAATTGTTGAGAAAAGGGGAGAGGTCACCTACCTGGTGGACCTTGGAACTCCCAGGACCCCCCACAGGGTGCTCCATGTCAACAGACTCAAAGCATATGTAGACAGGGCAGACATGGGCTTGCTCATGGCTACGGATGAGGGGCAGGAGGAAGAGAGTGACCCTCTCCCAGACCTGCTGACTCAGAACCCTGATGATGGTTCAGTTGATGGTGTGGCCTTAGCTGGCAGCCTCACTGGCCAGCAGCAACAGGACTGCAGACAAGTTCTACAGTCCTTCAGACATATGTCTTCCTTGACACCTAGTCAGACTAACTGGTGCACCCATGAGGTGGACACTGGCGACAGTCTGCCTGTGAAGAGTAAGATCTACAGGCAACCTGACCATGTCAGCGACTGTAAAAAGACTGAGGTGCAGAAAATGCTGGAGCTGGGAGTAATTGAGCCATCAGAGAGCCCATGGGCCAGCCCAGTAGTCCTTGTACCAAAACCTCACACCCAAGATGGTAAGAGAGAGATGAGGTTCTGTGTGGACTAAAGAGGTCTCCATGCTGTCACTAGGACAGATGCTCACCCAATTCCAAGAGCAGATGAGCTCATTGACAGATTGGCTTCTGCCAAGTTTTTGAGCACATTTGATTTGACAGCTGGCTATTGGCAAATCAGGTTAGCTGAGGATGCCAAGGCCAAAACTGCTTTCTCAACCCCAGGAGGTCATTACCCATTTGTGGTGATTCCCTTTGGCTTGAAGAATGCACCTGCCACTTTCCAAAGGTTGGTGAACCAAGTCCTCACTGGGTTGGATGACTTTTGTGCAGCTTATCTAGATGATATTGCTGTCTTCAGCTCCACCTGGGAGGATCACCTGATCCACCTGAAGAAGGTTTTAGAGGCCCTGCAGAAGGCAGGCCTAACTATCAAGGCCACAAAGTGCCAGATAAGGCAGAGTAAGGTTGTGTACCTGGGCCACCTTGTAGGTGGGGGTCAGGTTCAACCACTGGAGAGTAAGATCCAGACCATCAAGGACTGGGCTCCTCCAACCACCCAGACACAGGTCAGAGCTTTTAAGTTTGTTAAAAATTATGGGTCCATTGTGACACCACTTAATGACTTGATTTCAAAGAAGATGCCAAAAAAGGTTCAGTGGACAGTAAGCGGTCAAAAGGCATTTGATGACCTGAAGAAGGCCATGTGCTCTGCACCTATCTTGAAGAGTCCTGACTACTCCAAAGAGTTCATTGTCCTAACAGATGCTTCTGAGTTGGGGGTGGGAGCTGTGCTTTCACAACTTAATGTAGATGGTCAAGACCAGCCCATTGCTTTTATTAGCAGAAGGCTGACCCCTAGAGAGAAACGTTGGTCAGTCATTGAGAGGGAGGCCTTTGCTGTGGTTTGGGCCCTGAAGAAGTTGAGACCATACTTGTTTGGCACTCACTTCAAGATTCAGACCGACCATCAGGCCCTCTTGTGGCTAAATCAGATGAAGGGTGAAAATCCCAAACTGCTCAGGTGGTCCGTTTCCCTACAGGGGATGGACTTTACAGTGGAGCACACACAAGGACTGACCATGGCAATGCAGATGGTCTCTCCAGATACTTCCACTTAGAACATGAAGACACAACTGGTCATGATTAGTCTAATGTCCCTGCGTTTGGGGGGGGGGGGAGGAAAGTAGGGTCTGCTTTCCTATGGTCACCCCACTTTTTGCTTTTTGCTTCACTGGTTTTCGACTAAATGTGGCTGTGGGCCTGCTAATCAGACCCACAGCCCAGCTGTTCTCTCTTTAAATTCATGCCATGTACTTTAGGTACATTACCAATTGGGAATTGGGTCACCTTATGAGCCCCTGCACAGTGTACTATAGGTACCCAAGGCATAGGTGCATCCAAGGCCTACCAGGGGCTGCAGCATAACTTTTGCCACCCCTGGCTGGCCATCCAAACTGACACAACTGGCTGATCACTCAGCTGGGGCAAGGTTGTGTAATCACCCCTTGCTTAGGTATAATATTCCTATATCTAACCTTATATCTAGACACATATACACCTATAAGTCACTCCTATGGCAGGCCTTAACAATCCGGGAGGCAGAGTGCTTGGTTTTATGTGAGATGAGGCTCTAGCATGAGCTGAGCCTGTCTGCAGCTTTCGGAACCATGTCCTTATAGCTGTTCTAGGATATAGCCATACCATTGAGGATTCCTCGCTCAGTTATCAGACCCACACTAAGCAAGTGGCTGCCACGTGTATGGGCTTTTTAAGAGGCCTTAACCCTCTTTTGAAGTTCTTTGAACCACCAGTGCGACAGCTTATTGTTCAATCCACTATTCTGTCTCGATTGGACTACGCTAGTGTGCTACTCCTAGGGGCCAACAAAGCTGTGACTCAACGGCTCCAACGAGTTTAAAACCTGGCAGCTAGGATGTTGGTGGGGCTTCCCCGCCGATGTTCGGTCAGATCTACCATCAAGGGATTACATTGGCTCCCTATCTCTGCCCGGATTCAGTTTAAAGCTTTGTGTCTGGTGTTTAAGATTGTTAAACTTGGTAGCCCAGAACTTTTATGTTCCCTTCTGACCCCATATGTTCCTCACCGTAACCTACGTTCACTAGGACAACACCTGGTGACGGTACCACGGATTAAGCTCAGCCGCATTGGTGGCCGTTCCTTTAGATACATGGCGGCCAAGCTATGGAACTCCCTGCCACCCCTTATCCGGGGGATGGAGGATGTGTTGGTTTTCAGGAAAGCAATTAAAACCCTCCTCTTTCCTTCAACATAGCCTTTGAATGTTGCTGGGTGAGCTCTCTGGAATTTTTTTTGCCAGTTAGATTTGTCAGCGCCGGGACGCCTCTTTGCTGGGGCAGCTGCGCGCTTCAAAAAACCTGTAACATAACATGTAACATGTACTCTTAAGTGCATTATGAACCTCGCGGTTAAATGCTAACTCTGGTTTGGCTTTATCAAAACATGTTGTGTAAGGTGTCATACGCTTTGGAATAATACTCCCTCGCCAGTTCTGGTGACGGGGGTAGCTCTCTCCCTCCTTGGCAATAGATTATTTAGGCATAAGATGTAAAAAATGTCTGCACTATATCACTTGCGGCCTTGCCGTTGATTATTCCTGGGCCATGCGAGTCTTCTTCAGGACAGGTGGGACGGGACAATACAGGGATCTCGTTAATGACCCTATGAGAAATATAAAAACCCAATTAGGGTTGGGGCTGTTGCCTAGTTGCTTAAAACAAGGGCAGAATTCTAAGAATGCTTACCCTTCTAGGGATATAGTGGTTGTGGTTCCCACTCCAAATTGACTCAGTCCTTATGTTTCCAGGAAAGTTATCCAAGTATTCTGGAAAATCAACCTCATTGATTTTCCAGAATACTTGGATAACTTTCCTGGAAACATAAGGACTGAGTCAATTTGGAGTGGGAACCACGACCACTATATCCCTAGAAGGGTAAGCATTCTTAGAATTCTGCCCTTGTTTTAAGCAACTAGGCAACAGCCCCAACCCTAATTGGGTTTTTATATTTCTCATAGGGTCATTAACGAGATCCCTGTATTGTCCCGTCCCACCTGTCCTGAAGAAGACTCGCATGGCCCAGGAATAATCAACCGCAAGGCCGCAAGACGAGTCGAAACGTCGACATTTATTAAAAACCTGGACCACTAACTATATCGCCCTCTATGATATAGTGCAGACATTTTTTACATCTTATGCCTTGGAATAAAATTAGGGAAATTGTACTGACTAATTGAAGTGGCCAGGATATATATTGGTCCGGCCTTCATTGGCTGGTTTTCTTTTGAATTATTTAGAATATTTTTTTCAAATCTGTGTAATTTCCTTTCCTTTCACCTTATCACGTTCATGCTCTTTTGACACCTCTTTTGCTTTACTGCACGTTCTAAATACGGGGCAATGTATATAAAGAAAAGTACATAATACTGTGAATTGTGCTTTCGTTACTACAATTTGACAATAGATTAAAATATTGCATATATACTTTGAGTCTGTTGCTGTTGCCTATTTTCTACATGTTTATCATTGATTGAGCAGGGTTGTCTAAATAACATACGCCTTCTAATTGATTAAATTTTGATTTATTGCATATTTGGAAATATATAGGTCTCGGACCGCTGTTTATTTATATTAATACATTACCCAGGTCCAGTACCTTTTGGGTCACCCCATTTCTTTAATGGTTTTCCTTGGCAATAGAGGCTGTCAACCAATAGGCATTAATATAATGTCCTGATGATGGTCCCCATGACTCTAGTGGGACCGAAACGCCGTCGACCCCTTTTGTACACCTTATGCAAAAACGAGATTTATATGCAATATATTTGTGAAGGTGTCAGCGCAAAATTTCTATGCATTTGTAATACTTCAGAAAACTGCAGCTTTTGCCTTAAAAGCCCTGTTTTGTCTTGTGTTTCCCTCATTGTATTGATCTGTATGTGTCTGGGTACAGCCTTGTGCCCCACTACGTTGATCTGTTGAAGGAATCCTTTTCCGTGCATCTTTTAATTAAAGTAAAGATTGAGACCTCTGTCCGGCTGGACAAATCATTTTGAATATAGAATGCATTGTGTCTATATTTATTGCTCTTAAGATATCACTTCATGCATGGGAACGCTGTTGTTTTGAAATAGTATGCTCCCCGAGGTCCTATGCTGATCTACTTGGGGTCCCCTTGTTGACTTTAATATATATAGTAAATGCAGTAAAAAGGAGATCGTAATGACCCAGCCTGCTATTTCACTTTTGGACTCCTTTGTGAAAGTGGCTGGGCGAGTTATTCTGAACAGACTGCAGACGTGGGCAGAAGACACAGGAGTAATCTCTGTACTACAGTATAGTTTCCGTTGAGGACTAGGTACAGTGGAGCAAGGCCAAACCTAAGTCTGATATGGGGAAAATATATACAAGCTAAACGCAGGTATCTCTTCCTATGTTTTGTCTACCTGAGCGAGGCTTTTGATTGCGTAAGTCACCGGAAACTTTGGAGTATCCTGGAGTCCATGGGAGTGGAGATCCCACTTATCAATTTCCTTCGCCAGTTATATCAAGATCCACAGGCAAGCATCCGCTATGGAAGTCAGGTGAGCGTATTCCAAATTTCTCTGTCAAGAAGGGGGTAAGGTAGGGGGTGTGTGCTAGCCTCCTTCTATTCACCTTCCACATAAATGACCTAGGTGCAACACTATCCAGGGAATGTCAGAACTTACCCTGCATTGGTAAATGGCCAATTGGAGCATTATTATACGCGGATGATGCTGTCCTTTTATCCTGCACGCAAATTGGCCTGCAAAAAAGTGTCACGAGTTTTGTAACTTTCATGTCCACTCTAGATCTTAATATAAATATTACAAAAACGTTTGTTGTGAAATGTAGTAAGCCTAGTGTAAAGTGTCGGGATATTCTCATTGATAACAAGAAACTAAAATTTGTCAATTATTTTGCATATCTAGGAATTGTTATTGATAAAGGGGTTTCATGGGCAAATGCTATTAGATAGAGAAAACTGCTATTTGCTAAAGCCACAGGAGCTCTGGTAAATTTTGCTAGGAAGTTAGGAAAGCATCCCATTACCGAATTGCTAACAATTTGTAAAGCCAAATGCATTTCAACCGCCATTTACGGAAACGGAATTTGGGGACATGCAAACAAATTAATACAATTGTCACGGAAATAGATGTGTTTGTCACCTTAACAACAATTATACTTCTTAATAAGTGGTGTGCTTGTCACCGAAGAGACGATGAATAATTGCAAAGACATCAGAGAAACTGGTGAGCTTGTCACTGAAAAAGTGATCTGACAAGCAGGTGTGTTTGTCACCGAAGTAATAATGATGAGGCGTAAATCGACAAGCAGGTGTGCTTGTCACCGTTGTAATAAGTGCATTGCCAGGCAAACTGGGAGAACTCCAGGACGAGATCTGGTTGCCGGGATCGGGTTTCCTAGCAATGGAGACAAAGCTCCGGGTCAAGACCTTGGTGAGCGGCGTAGCGCAACAAGACGTTGGTGAGCGGTGTAGCGCGTCATGTAACTCGTGAGGATCCTAACTTGAGCAGCTCCAAGGATATGACGTTGTAGAGGAAATGGAGGCGCTTGAGAAAACGGAGACAGCAGACGGCGCGAGCAGGTAACGATGAATGTTTGAATGATGCTCGCCCTTTCTTTAACTCCTTCCATGCTGATGACCGCCCCCAGCCGTCATGCACTATGGTGCTCGTGTGCTGATGACGGCTGGGGGCCGTCATAAACCCGCCCACTCGTGATTCTGCCGCACAGGCGCAGAATCCCGGCAGCATGGAAGGGGTTAAGTCTCAGAGTGGGTGGAAACCACAAGAGGCAGTGGTTTAGATGAGCTATTAGAAATAAAAGGGTTGAGTGCGCAGAAAATGCAGGGTGCCTGGGTGTCTTGCGTGATGCAAGGGAAAAGCAACTAAAGCGTTTTGGGAGCGCAGTCAAACACTCAGGAGCAAGGTAAGGAGCTGCTCAGAACAGAGACAGTTCCAGGCTTGTTTACGACACAGCATGCACAGTACCTTATGTTTCAGAAAGAAACTCAGCTGTGTTAGGACGTTTGCTGTTGAAGTAGAACTTGTCTTGAGGAAGAGAAGTCTTTATCTACTTTGGGTCCATTGTTCTTTGCTCGTCGCCATTGTGAAGAAGTACAGACGCACAGTGGAAGTAGGGATAATCTTTGTTATTACGAGCTTCACATACAGCAATGTCCTATCCACTGGGCACCCAAGCAACAACTGACTCTTGAACACTTAGCAACGGAGCCTCAAGGACCAACATTCTAAGGTACATAAGAGTTCTGCATGTCAGGCCATTACCACAGGTACCTTCCTCAACCTATTCAAGGTGGGAAACATTCTGCCTTTACCCAGGAAACATAACCCAGATTCAGCGACCTTCCAAACAACTAAACTGTAACCAATGTAATGTTCCTGAGCCAAACCATCAATAGGTGTTTTCCTCCTAGACGACAGTACCAATTTAGACCAATTCCGCAAAAGGATAGCCACCATTCTTATGAACACAGATTCACTCTAGATCACTAACAACAGTGAGCCATGTGTCCACTTTAGGCTGGATCTCTCTGATCCTAACAACACCAGCTATTGTCAAATCCTACTCAACAACCTGTCTCGGAGAATATGCTTTGGTGGCTTTATCCTTTAGTGATTCAGATCTAAAGCTCTTGAGATTGTCTACCCAAGGAAAAAAATCCCAGCATACTTGGCCTGATAATAGGATTCCTACCAGAGATCAGCTGCAGCACTCCGTTTCCATCAATTGACTGTACTCCGCTCAGGGTGAGTGTAGAGATTGCTGGATGAGCTGCGAGAGCTTGTAAGGAATCCTCTGAAATGCAGGTGTTGTCAATGTGGAGAGTATGTAGAGATTTAAGATTCCGAAGAGCAGACAAATCAATGACCTAAAAGATAGAAAGAGATTAGAACTCAATGCAGACCAACAAAATGAAACTTGGAACATGGTTATCGCAGAAAACGTAACAAGCAACACAAGCAAGAAACTAAGTGTGGCACAAGAGGGAAAGGGGAGAGAAGAGGAGAGGAGTTTGCCTAACGGCTAGGGCGTCGACCTCGAATATGGTGAACCTGGTTCGAGTCTTGGCAATGACGCTGAACATCCTGTGATTATGGACAAATCACTTAATATCCCAGTGCCTAACAAAAATGAATGTGTCCTCCTGTAACGCAACTGGCGCTATGTAAAGCGCTCTGATACCGGATCAGGTTTGCGCTGTATAGAATAAAAAAAAAAAAATTCTACAGAAAGTGGAAACTGAAAAAAAGACAGGCATGTGCAAAACACTGAACAATAACAGCTAATAAGAAAGTGCGAGGGCCACTGTGGTCATAAATCCACCCAAAAAATGAATAGTAAAAAAGCCTAGCATAATAACATACTTCTCAATTCACCTGCTGCCTATTGTAGAAATACAAGACATACTTTAAATCGTGCAGGAGTTTGGATATTCAAAAGTGTTAAAATAAGAGTTGAAACCAGTAAATTACTCCAATCTGAACACTGAAACCACGAAAAATGAACTTTCTGATCCCAGTTTCAACATGGTTAATGTGCACAACTTGGTAGGTCCTAACCACAAGTCACCGTGACCTAACAAAATTAAGCCATGAATGGGGCATATGGATTTGTATCTTCCAAAAAAGTACTTCAAACTACTGGAAATATTCGTTTAGAGTCGTGAAAGTAGAGAAAACAAACACAATGCACAAACCTGAGTCGCCTTGAATAAATGCCACAGCTTGATAGATAGCGAACAGACATAACAGAGTGTATCATGCCCAGTTTCAGTTTCAAATGAAGCACTTGGCACCATTTTGATATTCGGTAATCCTGCATTAAGAGACGCACCAAATAGATGCAACCTATACCTAACCAACAATACCAATGAATGCCCCCACATGCAGAATTTAAATCTGCAGATGATGATTTTGCACCGTTCTACGTGCTTGCAACACTGAATGGAAAAGACACACACATTCGACATAATAAACTCCACCATCAATACAAATAATAATAATCCACATTTGTAAAGCGCGAACAATCAACCGTAAGGGTCTCCAGGCGCTGGGGGCCGTCAGGAAGATTAAGCAAGCTATTGCCCAGAGTCACATGGTGCTGGGCTAATCTGCCGTCGGCGCCGGAGATCGAACCGGGATACCCAGATTCCAGCGTCAGTCACCCTGGCCGCAGCGCCACACCTCTCCCTCAACCTCCCCTCCCTCACACATACACCAATTTAACTTAGCACCACTGAAACAACTGATGAAGAATGCATAGTGGAAAACGAAAAACAAAGTGATACATATGCAGATTATATTTTCAACTAAGTACTTGGCACCGCATCACAAAACTAAAAAACACACAATCAAAAAAACACATGCACACAGAATAAGAACACACGACCATCAATACAAATCCCCTCACCTGCACAACACCACAGTAAACCAATGGAATTGTATTTGCTGACAACGGAACTTAGACATAACTAAACACACAAAATAGACAATACACAACCCCATTGTCAATAAAAATCCTACAGTCAAACATGACATTTAGATTTGCACAAAACGGCTTCATTGTTTGTATTTGTTACATGCCTCATTTGCAAACTAATGACAAATAACTTATACAATGCGGACACCAACATAAAAAGTATGCATGGTCAAATGCCACACCATGGGAAAATATAGACACAGTTGAACATATGCTGATATGGGCCGACACCAACACCAATTCCCCATGGGAGGAGACAGACACAGGTTTGAACTTTTGGAAGGCAGGGGGGCCTTACCCCCCGGCCGTATTTATTAAAATATGAAACAAAATTTAAAACTTTAAATTAAAACGTTTCATAAATCATGTACAATTTTAACTTCCATTACATTTTGATGAAGACAAGTTTTTTGGCTAACCTTAACAAATCTCTAATACAAAGGTTTCCTAGCCGAGTCTAGCATCCTGCAAATGCATAACATTCTAAGATAAAATTGTACAACCTAGCATTAAGGGCCAACGGCAAGGTCTTAACCGGTGTCAGATCCCTACTACCAAATTCCCGCCCTCACGGTGTGAGTGGCGCATGCGCAGAGGACTTTACCCTCGCAGCCAACTGTAACTTCCCTTGTCGTGGGGGCCCCCTTTCACTCGACGCCATCTTAAGGTCGTCCGAGTCCTCGTGCGAGGTATCCGTAAGAAGGACAGCGTGGACTCCCCCCCTTCCCCACACTCTCTTCCGCCGGAGCGGATATCCGGCCCCCGGGAAATTCGTAGGAGGGGCATATAGCCGTCTCCCCCTGGGAGGGGCCTATGGCCGTCTCCCCCTGGGCGACCCATGCGTAGTGGGTGCCGCCCCCCCCGTGGGAGGGGCCAATGGCCGCCTCCCCCCGGGCGCTCCCATCCATACTGGGTGGCGCCCCCCCCTAGGGACCTTGAAATCACTGCTCACCGATCATGACCTTACCGCCCGACCAAAATAAATACGACAGTTGTTTTTACCTACTAAGGGAAGAAAATACGCCTAATCTGTAACAGCTTGACAATTCACCAACTTTGGCATTGCTACAAAGGAAAAAGTCCTAAAGCACAAGACAATCTTTATTCATTTAATCCATTCCTCTACGTTTCTACAAAGGAGAAAAAGGCCTACAAGCATCTATTCAATCAAAGGCATACATCTATGATGCAAAATTGATTGTATCTTTTTATTACATTCGAATTTTAACCAACAATTACTCTATTCCTCAAACATTGCAAAACCGGGGCTGGTGGGTGGGTCAAAAATTGCAGCTTGTTCCCTAGAGGGCTCACGAGCGACGAGTGGTGCAGCCTTCAGAGCACTGGAACAAGAGGAAGCTTCGTTGAATTCCCACTCTATTTATCCAGCTGCGGGAGGGCGGGGGCCCGCCTCAGGTACGCCCATACGTGCACGGACTTCCGGGCGGGTGTCTGGGCCAACCTCTTCTGGACGGGAGGGGCGTGCTCCGGCTACGCCCCTTCGGGCATACCAGCCGGGACATGCCCCCCCCGCCCACAATGGTTTCCCGGGGGATCGGGGCACCCATCCATACATTCGGGGGGACAGAGTGGTCTTCCCTTTCCGTATGGGCCGGGATGCCCGCCACCCCTCCCAACACCAATTCCCCATGGGAGGAGACAGACACAGGTTTGAACTTTTGGAAGGCGGGGGGGCCTTACCCCCCCGGCCGTATTTATTAAAATATGAAACAAAATTTAAAACTTTAAATTAAAACGTTTCATAAATCAGGTACAATTTTAACTTCCATTACATTTTGATGAAGACAAGTTTTTTGGCTAACCTTAACAAATCTCTAATACAAAGGTTTCCTAGCCGAGTCTAGCATCCTGCAAATGCATAACATTCTAAGATAAAATTGTACAACCTAGCATTAAGGGCCAACGGCAAGGTCTTAACCGGTGTTAGATCCCTACTACCAAATTCCCGCCCTCACGGTGTGAGTGGCGCATGCGCAGAGGACTTTACCCTCGCAGCCAACTGTAACTTCCCTTGTCGTGGGGGCCCCCTTTCACTCGACGCCATCTTAAGGTCATCCGAGTCCTCGTGCGAGGTATCCGTAAGAAGGACAGCATGGACTCCCCCCCTTCCCCACACTCTCTTCCGCCGGAGCGGATATCCGGCCCCCAGGAAATTAGTAGGAGGGGCAAATAGCCGTCTCCCCCTGGGAGGGGCCTATTGCCGTCTCCCCCTGGGCAACCCATCCGTAGTGGGTGCCGCCCCCCCATGGGAGGGGCCAATGGCTGCCTCCCCCCGGGTGCTCCCATCCATACTGGGTGGCGCCCCCCCTAGGGACCTTGAAATCACTGCTCACCGATCATGACCTTACCGCCACAGGCCGGATAGTTGACCGACTATCCGGCCCCCCCACACCTCCTAAAGGTCATGTCTCCTCAATCCCACTAGCCATGCTATGAAGGCTCCTATGAGTAAGTCATTCCCAGCCCTGGACAGGTGCACCCTATCATTCAAATAATAGTGATTACCACGAATACACCCATGGGGAATGCTTTGTAGATGAGTGGAGCGGAACAGTTTCTCAATCTTGTTGTTGACCCTCTTTACCGAGTGGTTCAACGCCAACACAGACAAACCCCCCCGCCAAATTCTCCTGGGAATCATGTGGGACCAGGCTATCACACACCCAGGGAGCCTCTTGGCCAACCAACTGACTGCTGACAATATGTGCTCTACTAACACCCGTATTCCCAGTCTTACCAAGTCATTGCCTCCCAGATGCACTATGATTACAGATGGCGGTGACCCGTGCCGCCCAAAGAGTTCCTCCACAAAGCTCTGAAATTGGTCAAAACAGAGGCCTCCTTTCCCATGGAAGGTCACTCTGAACCCATATTCCTCAGATGCGTGAGTCGCGTCACCTGCCTTGAATATGTCCCCAGCACGCCTCACGTATGAGTGACCCACGACCCATACCACTTGATCCCCAGTCGGTGATCCTTTCCCGCTGGTTCTCTGGTGTTGGGCCGATCCCAATTTTCGCCCCGCGTTACAGGCTTGCGAAACTGTAATCCAAACAAAAGACAACAAGCGTGAGTGCATTTCATCAGTCTTTTACAACATGTGCAGTTGCACATACCTCTTGAAACAGTTAGAGGACCAACGGCCTAACTGTTTCACCTCTTCTGTACACAGACCCCGAGCCGTAGCCTCCGTAGCGGCCCCTATTCTGAATGAGTGGGTTCCAAAATCACACAGGTTCAAGCCCGCCGCTGCAATCGTAATTGCTAGCACCCTCCGAAATTGAAATCTTGTCAACGGGGTGCCGTCCTTGTGTCTAAGCAGGGCCCCCCCCCCATGTTGTCAACCTCTGTGCCATGTAGGCCTCCAAATACCTTACCGGGCAACCGGGGTTCCCCCGGGCGCGCTGCAGCACCACACTACTCCCCAAAGCCTCCTGGTCAGTCTTTGACCTGGCTATCGAGATCAGCAGAGAATCGCCCCTTATTTGGACGTGATCCCTGCATAGACCTCCTCCCACATCCTTCTTATTCCTCGCCACGAGTTCACTTACCCGCATGGCCCCATGGAATGCCAATGCGAAAGCCGCTCGGAACAGTATTACCTCACTGGGTGAAGAGCAGGTCTCATCCAGTTTTGCTAGTAGCAAGGACAATCTGTCTAACCCAATCGGGTGCCTTTTATCCTGTCTGCGACCCTCCAGGCGCTGCCAGTCGCGGAGCGCCTTCCTGACTAAGAAGGAACCCGTCGGGTCCCGTATCCCGTGGAGCTGTGCCATGAATGATATGGCAGCCCTGTACCTGTTGGCGGTTGCCGCCGATCGGCCTTCCTTATGAAGTGCCACCAGAAACTGGAGCAAGGACTCTTCCCGCCCCCAGCTATGCCCCCCTACCGGCCCTAAGAAGGCGCAGTATGAACGGAACGCCCCTTCATAAGCTTTCCTCGTCCTGGGCGCTAAACTGGCTGCCACGAGGTCTTGTAGTCCGGGGCACCGATCTGCCATAGTGCTTCGGGGAAAGGTGCCGCCACTAGTTCCGCTGTGGGTAGATAACCCCTGAAAGCCTGCATGTGTGAACGAGAGGGTGCATCAGCTGCATTATTCAGTACACCCGGAACATGCCTTGCCCTGAATTGTACATTCAATCTCATGCACCGCAATACAATTTCATTCAACAGTCGTAAGATCCACTTGCAGCGTGCAGCCAGGTGATTAATGCACTCGACCACTGTCATGTTGTCTGACCAAAACACCACTGAGCGGTCCCTAAAGTCTTCCGGCCATGCCATTAGAGCCACCCAAATGGGGAATAGCTGCAAGAATCCAATGTTACCTGTTAGGCCGCTTGAACGCCACCACGCCGGCCATGTTTGTGCCGACCACCGGTTTCCAAAGATTGCGCCAAATCCCGCGCTTCCCGCCGAGTCGGTCCACAATCCCAGTTCGTCCGACGAGGCTGGGGGTTGGTTCCACACCACTCGACCGTTGAAATCCGCCAGGAATGCCAACCAAATGCGCATGTCCTGGCGAACCTCTGCCGACAGTCTAGTGCGGTGGTGTCCTCCTTTAAGGCCCACCATAGCCTGTGCTATGGAACGTGAGAAGGGGCGAGCCATCGGCATCACTCTTAAGGCAAAATTAAGCTGACCCACTGTCTGTTGCAACTGGTGTAGGGTCACCTTTTCCTTCTGGAGACATCGTACCAAGGAAGCCCTGAACTTGGCCACCTTCTCAACTGGCAGACGGAAACACCCTTCCACCGAGTCTAGCTCAATCCCCAGAAACTCCAGTGAGGTAGATGGCCCCACCGTCTTACCTGGCGCCAATGGGACCCCAAAATCCCGCATGAGCGCGCAGAAGTCCTGCAGCGCTCGTGCACAGTCCCGAATGTCCGCCGGGACCAGGAAAAGGAAATCATCCAAATAGTGCATCACCTGTCTATGCCCTGTGGCCTCGGTGAACGCCCATTCCAAAAAGGAGCTAAACATTTCAAAATAAGCACATGAAATTGAACAACCCATGGGCATACATTTATCCATGTAATACTTCCCTTGAAACGTGAATCCCAGCAGGCGCTGGTCCTGAGGGTGTACCGGGAGTAACCTGAATGCCGATTCAATGTCTGATTTCGCTAACAATGCACCGGGACCCAGGCGATTCAACAGCACGACTGCGTCATCGAACAATGCATATCTCACTGTGCATACCTCGGGGTCAATAGCCTCATTTACCGAGGCCCCCCTAGGGGCCGATAGATTGTGGATGAGTCTATACTCCCCCGGGTCCTTCTTGGGAACCACTCCTAACGGAGAACACACAAATTCCGCAACTGGCGGGCAGACAAATGGACCTGCTACTCGCCCCAAGCTAACTTATTTCGCTATCTTTCTGGCGGCCACCGCCGGGTTGTGCTGAATAGACAGCTGATTCTTACAGGAGGGGCTCCCCCGAAAATTTCCCGCCGGGATCCTGAAGCCATATAGAAAGCCATTCCTCAAAGTCCCGGCGGACGCATGATCTGGGTATTGGTTCAGCCAGGGGGTCAAAGCCAAGATATCAACTGGCGAAGATGTTTGCTTCCAAGGCACCACATCAATCCTGCTTGGATCCCCCCTTTCCTCCCGCACCATTGGCCTTGGATCGGCAACTGGTTTCCGGGTGTGAGGAATTCCCACAGCCCGAACAAGCATGCCGGAACCTACACTTTCCCTGAGGCCTGTTACAGGTTCCTTTGTTGTATCCCCAACAAACCCCCCGCTTGGCTCCATTCCCGCCAGACCTGGGATGGGGATCCCCCCCCGGCGTTCGCCCGAAAGGGCTGCGACGGCTTCTGATGGAATGCCCCAGAGCCACTCGTGCTTGGTACCGACGTACCCGCTGGTCCCGGCAAGAGCTGAGCATGCCATGACACTGTATCCAAACAATCCCATGTCAAGGCCTCGTTAAACTCCTTCGCTTTTATAAAGGCGACATCGTAACCCTTCCATTCATTTCCCCCGTACATTGCATGGAAATTCATGATCCTGTTCTGATAACATGCTAAGTCAGTCAACACTTCTGGTTTACGCTCCCCCATAATTGCTGAAAAAATAGAAAAGGCCCTGACCCAGTTCACCATGGTCTCATCGACCCTGAATTCCGCCATCTTGGCCCGCCATACGCTGGGGTGCCACAAATCTTTCTGGGTCTTTGCATATTCTAACTCACGATGGTCAGTCAAAAGTGAAAACATGTTGATGTACTTATCTCCCCACACCATCTATTTTGTAGCCATGGGAATGTGTTGCAATAAACTTTCCCGCCTTGAACGTACTGGACCCTCCCCCACCAATGGCAACACTCTCTTACCGGCTTCAGCCGTCTTCCCAGCCGTGTGCGTTGTCTTCGCCCGACCGTCAGTCGTGACCCCCGTCGCCACCTGCGGGGGAATAGAAGGTACATTCGCCGTCCCGGCATCCCTTGACTGCCGCAACTGCTCAATAATTAATCTGGCTTCTTCAGCCGGGTATCCCGCAGCCACTGATCCCCCTGCTCCCTTCTTTAGCCATGGTAATACTGCCGCTAACTGAAGTGCTAGTTCAGGGGGCATTTGGTCATCCTCAATTGGCGTGATCACCACGGGAATTGGCAAACCCCCCTCCGGTCCTGGTACCGGGCTATCTACCGGCGCAACGGGGATGTCCGCGCCTGGGCTCGATGGAGTTACCCCTGGGACTGGCACCTCCCCTGAACATGCCCTCCCCTTCTTCTTACCCTTATCCCCCGGGGCGACGTTCGGCAAGGCCGGTCCTATGACTCTCTTAGGCCGCCCGAGGGGGCATTCTGGGCCGCCACCTGTTTCCTGATGGCCGCTAAGCCACGAACGAGCTGATCCACTTTACCCAACTTTCGGTCCATCACCGCCACTTGGCTCACCAATGTGCGTAGCATCCTCTCCATCTCGGAGCTCTTTCCCGCTTTCTTGCCAGGCATGACTTCGATTACTCCGTCCAACTTGACCCGCAAGGGTGACTCGATCTCCCACACGCCTGATACTGAAAGAGAAAAACAAATATTACAAGTTCTCAAAAATTGCAGCTTGTTCCCTAGAGGGCTCACGAGCGACAAGTGGTGCAGCCTTCAGAGCACTGGAACAAGAGGAAGCTTCGTTGAATTCCCGCTCTATTTATCCAGCTGCGGGAGGGCGGGGGCCCGCCTCAGGTACGCCCATCCATGCACGGACTTCCGGGTGGGTGTCTGGGCCAACCTCTTCTGGGCGGGAGGGGCGTGGTCCGGCTACGCCGCTTCGGGCATACCAGCCGGGACCCGCCCCCCCGCCCACAATGGTTTCCCGGGGATCGGGGCACCCATACATACATTCGGGGGGACCGAGTGGTCTTCCCTTTCCATTATATTCTCAACAAAACGCTAAGCATCATTTTCGTAGTAGGCAAACACTTCATTGAATAGAAATATACACACAACACAGTAGAGCATAGGCAGATTTAATTTTCAAAGAACATAGCATCATTGTTGTCTTTCACAAACACTTCACAAAACAGGCACATATACAAAGACACACAAAGTACACAAAAGACACAATATACACACCATCCCCGAGACACCACATATTTTCACATGCTTGTGAACAATGAACACCAAATAAACAAAACAGACATAACAAAAAACTGAAGTATATTAACTCTAGAGAAACGACGTAGACGAAATCAGTTTGGAGGTCCAAAAGAACCACCGAGTGCTATCGGATCAGACAGAAGCTGTATTGCAAAGAGGGGTTACGAAAACGTCTCCTTCACTCACTAGTGCCACAACTCATGAGACATAAGAAACAATGGTTGAAAATAATATTTTCCCGCACGTCGCCATCTTTAGTATTAGAGCAGAGCCTAGCTGGACAGATGTTAAAGACACACGGACACAGCTGGTGTTTGTCAAAGCAGAACACTTTCCTCCCTATGCACTTACAACAGAAGAACAAGGTACTTACCTTTGATAACGCTCTTTTTCGTGGCTTCTCTAAATAAGCACAGATTCCTTACCTTTTGAATTCTCCCAGGTACCAGAACACATCCAGACAAACTTTCTATTATACCTTCCGAGTGCTGATAGGTAGCACCACCTGGCTCCAAGGCTGCCACATCCCGCATTCAGAAGTGACAAAACTGTGTCTCACGTACACACTTCCCCTGAAACATGACGTCAGTTTATTAATCCATTACTTCCACGTCCTCAGACAAGGTGCAATTAACCCATTGTTTTGTAGACAGTGTGTAATTTCTAGTCTGGGACTTTATGATGTACTTGAAGTCCACTCCGTAGAATTGGGAGGCTGACAAGTGGTGAGAAATCAGCGATGAGACAGTATCCACCAGAAAGAGTCTTGTATTACTGATGGTAAGTAACTGGACCCTCCTAACCCTAGTTCCTCATCTTTTGAATCAATACCAAAGAAATACTCTTTAGAAGGTGGTGGGCCTGGGGAGTTCACTTTACACCCAGAGTCCTGCAGGACCAAGTCGGTGAAAGCATCCTCCCTGTGGATCTGACAGTCAATCAAAATAGTGCCTGGTGATGGGATGGAGGGATGCCCATGTAGGAGCTTAATGATGTGTAACACCGGAACACCTCTAGACAGGGCGGCAATCGCAGCTCTAGCCCTGGTGGAATGAGCTTTAAGGCCCCCAAATGGGACGTTTTTTGACCCGAAGACAGCACTGCTTAATAAAAAGGACAATTAAACTCAATAAGTTCAGTTTCTGGACTGCCTTTTCTTACTTTGTACAAGCGAAGCAGAAAGAGTGTATCTCAACCAGGTGCTCTTTAGACCGGTTTATGAAGACACTAAGAATCACCTAGGACCCAACAGTGTAGTCTCTCCTCCTCAGAGGCATGTGGCAGAAAAAAGAAAGCAGGAGCGTGATGGACTGCCCATATGAAATAACATCTACAACTTCAGTTATAAGGTTTTGTAGGGAAACAATTTGGCATACTGCAGCTAAACAAACACAATATGTAATTCGCTGATGTGACGCGCAGAGGCGTTGGCAATGAGAAAAACATTTTTGAGGGTCAAAATGCCTCAAGGTGCAACTGTCAAAGAATCAAAAGAGGGCCTTGACTCAATACTCAGTAAGGCTGAGTCCAACTAGTACTAATAACCAACACAAAAGCCAAAACTGGGGTTGTAATAATAAACAGAAATGATTTCACAAAAGGTTGTTTTGATTGAATCACACAACAACCGGTTAACTTGTTGAACCGAGCAATTTAATTTTTTGCAAACGGTCTTGTTTTCTTAATTTAACACATTATTCCTTGTGCATGGAAAATACAAAATATACAATGCAAAACATTTTAAATACAATATCTACAAACATATAAATGCAACAGTTCAGACACACTTGGCCATCCATTCATACATAGACAAAACAAGCAATAATACAACAAAAACACTATGTCCAGGCGACTGACACAAAAATCAATAGAGAATGATTATTTTGATATTTCACAATGTCGTTATAATTGTCATGAGGTCCCTCATGAAACCAGATAGATGAAAACTCTATTCCAATTTGATTTAGTAGCCAGAAGCGGGACAGAAAAGCTGGTCGACGCGTTTCAAACCCCTAAGAGTGAATGGGGTTCTCCTCAGGACCGGGGATGGTTCTGAAATGTTAAGAATAACTAGTTTTAGCAAGATGGTATGGAGAGATTCTCAATAGAATAAGATGAGGGCTCAACTACCAGAAACCAGCTGGCGCTCCCTACCTCAATCCATGGGTTCGGCCAATAGCTTCACAATCTTTGATCACTATCGTATTTCCCAATAGGTACATAAAACAGCAGCTGTGAGAGGAAGTGAAATACACGGAAAAGCAATTCAGTGAGGTATAGCACTTTCAAACAACATTCATACAGCTGGCAGGGCGCATCATCTTACCTGCGAGCTGGCGGTATCAATCACGCTGCTCAGTAACTTGGGTGCCGGCTGCTCCTAATCTGAAGGGCAAAAGCGGAATCTTTTGTTAGGGGCGAGGCGGTAAAGCGTCGGCGTTGTGGATCGTTAGCATTCGGATGGGCTTACCAAGGCGGGAGCGGGGCAGTAGTCGTTCTCCCTCCACGGCGTGAGCAAAACAACCGTCTGGAGTCCTCGAGTGGGGGTGTGTCCTCAGTACTTCCTAGTAGGTGTATCCATCAATTTTTTGGATGTAAAAGTGACACCTAATGAGGGAGGTCTAAGCACAACACTTTTCCGGAAACCCTCGGACAGGAACAAAGCGCTGCATTTTGCTAGCAACCACCCCCGCAGCTTGAAACAGAATCTGCCCTATGGACAATTTTTGCGAATACACCGTAACTGTTCTAGTAAGGAAGAGTACTTCATCCATGCTGAACGTTTGATGGATCGCCTGATCCAGCGAGGCTACCCTAAGAAATTACTAAAAAATTCACTTAAACGAGCGTGGTGGACACCACGAGAGACATTGCTAGAGAAAAAATCAAGATCCGAAGTCAAGAGGATAGTGTGCGTTACCACTTTTTGTTCGGCAGCTAATGCACATAAAAAACTCATTTTATCCAATTGGCATCTGTTGAAAAATTTGCATGAGGACTTCGCAGCTCCACCTCTTTTTGCGTATAAAAAGGACAAAAGTGTGGCAAATTACGTAGTCAGGGCAGCACTACCCATGATAAAGGCTCCCACAGTACAAAGTATTTTTGGATTACCTGCACCTAAAGGGCACCATAAGTGCGGAACTTGCACTTGCTGTAGTGAGACCATCGAAGACAATATTTTCACATTTGAGAATACACACTGGAAACACGAGACCTTTACAAATTGTAAATCTAAAAACGTGGTTTACGCAATCATTTGTCCCTGCCCTTCAGTTTACATTGGTAAAACAACACAGGAAATAAGAGCAAGGATTACGCAACATAAATCGCGCATCCGTAGAGGGGTTGAGAATGCCCCCTTAGTTAACCACTGGACTCGGTGCAAACACACGATTACGGAGCTACGTTGGACTGTCCTATCTAAGATCGAAAATGACCCCAGAGGAGGGGATATTGACGCAAGATTATCCCAACGTGAAGCAATGCTTATTATGAAGTTTAACACTGCCACACGAGGACTCAATGAAATCTCTGAAATTTATAAGCCGAATGCTTAAACCGACTGTCTTTTGCCACCCTCGGTTGACAGCCCTCTGCCTTCACACTACAAGTCCCAGAATTCCCGGGCCCCTTGCTTCCTATACACCAACTAGGAAGTACTGAGGACACACCCCCACTCGAGGACTCCAGACGGTTGTTTTGCTCACGCCGTGGAGGGAGAACGACTACTGCCCCGCTCCCGCCTTGGTAAGCCCATCCGAATGCTAACGATCCACAACGCCGACGCTTTACCGCCTCGCCCCTAACAAAAGATTCCGCTTTTGCCCTTCAGATTAGGAGCAGCCGGCACCCAAGTTACTGAGCAGCGTGATTGATACCGCCAGCTCGCAGGTAAGATGATGCGCCCTGCCAGCTGTATGAATGTTGTTTGAAAGTGCTATACCTCACTGAATTGCTTTTCCGTGTATTTCACTTCCTCTCACAGCTGCTGTTTTATGTACCTATTGGGAAATACGATAGTGATCAAAGATTGTGAAGCTATTGGCCGAACCCATGGATTGAGGTAGGGAGCGCCAGCTGGTTTCTGGTAGTTGAGCCCTCATCTTATTCTATTGAGAATCTCTCCATACCATCTTGCTAAAACTAGTTATTCTTAACATTTCAGAACCATCCCCGGTCCTGAGGAGAACCCCATTCACTCTTAGGGGTTTGAAACGCGTCGACCAGCTTTTCTGTCCCGCTTCTGGCTACTAAATCAAATTGGAATAGAGTTTTCATCTATCTGGTTTCATGAGGGACCTCATGACAATTATAACGACATTGTGAAATATCAAAATAATCATTCTCTATTGATTTTTGTGTCAGTCGCCTGGACATAGTGTTTTTGTTGTATTATTGCTTGTTTTGTCTATGTATGAATGGATGGCCAAGTGTGTCTGAACTGTTGCATTTATATGTTTGTAGATATTGTATTTAAAATGTTTTGCATTGTATATTTTGTATTTTCCATGCACAAGGAATAATGTGTTAAATTAAGAAAACAAGACCGTTTGCAAAAAATTAAATTGCTCGGTTCAACAAGTTAACCGGTTGTTGTGTGATTCAATCAAAACAACCTTTTGTGAAATCATTTCTGTTTATTATTACAACCCCAGTTTTGGCTTTTGTGTTGGTTATTAGTTCAAGGTGCAACTGAGCATAGGGTCAAAGAAGGAACACTTAAACAAAGTAAGGACTAATTTAAAGTCACACTGTCCCTTAACTGTGCTCACAGCAGAACCATGCCAAAACAAAAGAACAGTCTATTCTTGCACCCAGTGATGATTTTAGACCAGCAGCCAGAGTAGATGGATGGGAAGCCACACAATCACATCTACTACTTCTGGAGAGAGATTGAACCACTCACTTGGTTCCAAAGTGGAGGGCAGATGCTCAGATCTAGAAGGTCAGGGTGCCAAACTCTGAGCATAATCCAGGGCTACCAAGAGGAGTTGGGCCCTTCTGTGCCTGTTCAGGCTCCGTGCGATCAGCAGCTAAGGGGAAACGCATAAAGGAGGCTGGAATCCTAGAAGGGAACAGTCAGAATAAAAACATATCCTAAATGGTAGTGAGCTTGGAAGTTATTTTACAGATTATCTCTGAGGAATTCCATGACTCCATCCTTTTTTCTTTTGTCATCCTTCGTTCTCTGCATCCATACTTCCCTCCCCTACCGCCTTGCCTCCGTCCTTTCTTTTGGGGTGCTCTTTTGTTCTCCGACCCTTCAGTTGCATTAACTAAACTCTTACACAAGTATTTATGAGCTATTTGTGGGCTATTGTCTCTGATCTGAGTAAATGGAGGTGTGAGCAACAAAAGATTAATGTTACACAACACTACCCAGTGCCACTCACTCCTGCTCAAGCTGCAAAAGTAGGGGTTGTGACACCTCTGAATTCCACCGAAGGCAGAATATGTAACATAGAGGGGACCAAGAAGTAACAGGAGTAGCATCCTGTGCTCCTACCTGGGGCATCCATTCGATCGCATGCTTGGCAAGCAGTATCAAAACTTCTCTAGTTTGGATGTCAGCCTGCCAGGCCGACGTTCGACCTCAAACTGGGACAACATGTGGATGGATGGATAAAAAGGGAAGGGCATAACTAAACTGAACAATTTGAAGGATACTCTGGTCTGATGTCACTGGAAACCTGCCAGGCAGGCAAAATCGGGTTCTGTCCCATACCAGTGTCATATGATCAGTGTAGGGTGAGCTAATGCAGCTTGACAGCAGGAATTTAAAAAAGCCCTACATATGAACCCCAGAGACAGGTCAGAAGTTAAGGGGGTTAGATTAATATATAGCCAAGCCTTAAAACGGAGAAATAAAGATGTACAAGAGCAGGCTTGGTCAAAATTGAACCAGGCAGCTGATACAAGGGTCTCCATATTATTTTGGCAGGTGGTAAATTCACCTCCATGGAAAGATAAACAAGACCCTGGGGTCGAAACAGTTGTTGCCCCTGGTGACTGGGTAACACATTTTCATGGAATATTTAATACTCTTAGTAATAACACAGGTAAGTCAGCTTTTAAAGATCCTATTCATTTACCGCAGATCAGTCTAGATTAGGTTATTTTGGTAATTATTAAAATATAATGTGGCAAGGATCCGGTGCCCAATGTGGTCCCGGCATATGCATATAAAGAGCACACAATGCTATGGGCACCCATTTTAACACAGGTCTGCAACTCAGCCGCCAAGGCTGTGCCCCCACATATATAGACAGATAGTATTATCGTCCCAATTTTTATAAAAGGCGATAGGAGGATGCAAGATGCTACTGTCCCATATCCCTGCTGGACTCCTCCTTTAAGATAGTCGGGAGAATAGTATTTTATAGACTGGAGATACGGGCTACTGATGATAACATCTTGACAGATTCCCAATATGGCATCAGGGGGGATTTGGGGACGGTGGAACAAAGCCTTAATTTGAATCTACTTATCGGCAAGTAGACATTATTCAGGGAAGAATATATTCATATCTGTTTTGCCTACTTATGCTGTGCCTTCGATTGTGTCAAACATGTTAAACTATGGGAAACAATTACTGAAATGGGTGCCCCAGATGGCACTGATCACTCTTGTCGCAATTATACACAACATGACTGCAAGAGTGAGATATGGGAGGGATGGTGAGTGTACCCCAAGTTTTAAGGTCTCTAGGGGCATTAGACAAGGATGTGTCCTTGCACCCCTCCTCTTCTCTTAGTATATTAATGGGATAGACACAACCCTCCAAGAGTTGAACACTGATGCCCTGAAAACAGGCCCCAGCCCAACCCCTTTGCTCCTGTAAGCAGATGATGGAGTTTTAATATCTAGAACTGCAAACAGCTTACAACAGCCGATCAATGCATTTGTCTCATACATGGACAAAAGGGATTTAAAATGTAATCTGACTAAGACGTTCGTGATGGTCTGTCGACGTGAGGGGCAAGAACAAGGATCACTTTTTGAGGGTTTTTAAATTGGCTAAAGTCCAAAGATTCTCCTATCGGGGTATATTGTTTTCCCATAACAGCAACTGGGGCCCGCATATAGAGTAGACAAGACTTAAATTAATCCGGACAGAGGTGGCTGGTTTTAGATTTTTTAATAAAATCGGTTGTAGACCCATTTGTGATATGCTCAAACTATACAGCAGTAAGTGTATTCTCAAGACATGAAAAATTGAAGAAAACAGCTCATGGGTGTCCATGCAATGGGAAAACTACCCAGTCTACGATGCACTTTATGCTTTTTTGTAGGTTTTATCAGGATATTAGCTGGACATTTTTAAGACCAATCTTTGTAACTAAGAAACTTTTCTTTTATATGGATGCAATGATCGCCTTACGTACCCTAGAAAAAGATATAGCGTACCGTGCAGTTGCAGGATACATCACACATGCTACAAAAAGAAGGAAATCCCTTGTACATTTGGATAAACTGGTTTATGGAGATGTTTGAAAGATGGTTGTTAGAACAATAAGCTTTTGTTAACATCAAGGGGCACATGCATCAACCTATTTAGGAAGTGCAAACGGTGCGAATCGGTAAATTCGGCCGTTTGCACTTCCTAAATATGTGTTTGGGATGCATCAAGCATTTTTGAGTAATTCGGTATTTTTACCGAATTCCAAAAATGCGATTGCTTTTAAGGAATTGCAAATTTGCGATTCCTTAAAAGCTATGCATCATTTAAAAAAAAAATGCGATTATTCAAATTGGAAGTGCAAATTACCACGAGGTTCAACCTCGTGGTAATTTGCGAGATTGTTTAAAAATGCTTGAAAATGCATTTTTTAAACTGTCCAGTTACAGACACACATGTCCTTAGGACATGTGTGTGTGAAACATGCACTTTCAAATGCATTTCAGGGGTGCAGGGGGGGGTCCTTTGGACCCCCCCCTGCACCCATGAAATTTTCTAAGTGCCACTCGCAATTTGCTACTGCCTTCCAATTGACTACATTGATTCCTATGGGCCTCTAGGCCCATAGGAATCAATGTAATGCCATTCCTTAATTGCACTTCGCAATTAAGGAATCGCAATTTCCGAAAATTAAGAAATCCTAAAAACTTTTAGGATTTCTTGATGCATAGCATTTTGCATTTCCTAAATAGCGATTCCTTAATTTTCGCTATTTAAGAAATGCAAAATCATAGATTGATGCATGTGGGGGCAAGATACTAGGAGGTTTCTTTTATTAATTTTTTTACTGAATGAGTTGTTTATGTACTTTTATGGATCTATATAAAAGATTCTGAATAAAGTTATTTTGAGACAGCAGCTGTTTCAATTGAGGAAGCAGTAGAGGAGTGCTGTATCTGCGTATCTGCAGGTGGCCCTGGATTCTGTCACCACCTTTTCTCCTGGAGCCTGAAAAGGATAGATAGGTTGCTGGGCAGGCTGTTAAGGCTGCCTTGTCATTAGGCAAGGACACTAGAGTACTCCTGGAAACTCCAATACTGTTGGTGGAACTGGCGAGCTGGTGAAAGTCATCCCAAGGAGCATGCTATATCTTGGCTAGCCTTAAAGTCCTCCAGCACCAGATCAGCCTTTGCTACCAAGAGCTAGTCTGTGTCAAAATGATGCCTGGCTAACTCTGGTTACCTGCCTGCACGGATCCAAGCATGTTGTCTAACAAGATCGATCTAGTGCCCAACGCACACGTTGACACAGCCCATAACCCTCAGATCCACTTTAAGGATGTATTTAGACACATTTTGGCCATCATGTACAGATTGAGTAAAAGAAGCCTGACCTTTGTCTGGAAAGAGGTGGGTAAGATCTTGCTTGCCAGGTTTCAAAGTGGGTGTGCATAATGGTCCAAGAAGCACACAGCCTTCAACAAATGTGCAGCCAAACTGGAAGAAAATAACTTTTTGGATGAGAGTCGGTCTTCTTGGAATCTATGTCAGGAGCAGCAGTAGAGAAAGCATTAGGGTTCATCTTGCTCGCCGAAGTTTGAATGACCAGCGGGATATTGCCTCAAGAAGGATGGTTTTCCGGGAGAAGGCCTATGATGTCAAGCAATTCTAGTGTTCACAGGTGGTGCTGAACACAGTTTGAACCAGGTAGCCTGTGTCCAAGTTGTAAAGTTTCAGCCAGTAAGTTGGCTTCGGTTTCTTGTCTTCTGGAGGATGGGAAAGAGGCCAGCGTCTGCATAATGAGGAGGGGGAGTAAATTGCCAATTTCCGCATTGTCATCTTCATTGTGGAAAACCTTTTTGAGTATCTGACCTGCCTCAGAGAAAGCTTTCAAAACAGCCAACAGCTACAGGAAGAACCTTGGTTATTTCATAGTGTGACATAGGTTGAGATCTGACTAAGTTGGCTCTTGGCCCAACAATAGATGATTGGGTGGAGTGCAGAACCAGTGATTGAACTGGGCACTATCAGTCGGAACTTGTAGCAAAAGTGTGGAGGTGCTGCTTGATATTAGAAAAGGGCAAGGCTTAGCCTAAACAGTGTCAGTCCCAATGGAGGCCTAGATGGGTCCAAGAGGCCCAAATGTGCGCCAAAGTGTCTCAGAGCCATTCAAACTAACTGTAGTATCATCTATTTAAAGGTCTCAATGTGCATCGGCTCCAAACTTGGAATCAGGTCCCAATCAGACACTGGTTCCAGAGTAGGAGCTTTCAAGAGTTGACTGCACTGTTTCTCCCTAGACTAGAAAGGTGGGTCAGGGTCAAGCCCGCTTAGCCTTCAAATGCTAGCATTGAGGCTTGTCCTTCAACTTCATCTTCGACTTACCCGAGGATGGCAACTGGGACCGGGAACTGGCTCAAGCCCTCAAATGGGACTCAACTGCACTGATTATTAATTTTGCAGGACTGCATAGGTAGTTTGTTAATGCGGCTGTTAATTGTTAAGAATTGTGCTGGTGAGGTTATTGCGTCTTAGTTTCTGATACGAATTTTAAGAGAACAGTATTTTTTAAAGCTTAATGTTTTGCCCCTGTTAGAGCCTACGATTGGGAGGCGATGTATTTTAGCTGTAAGCTAGCTAATCAATGCTTATTTAATGGACTCCTTATATAAGGGCCCCCAGGTCCAAAAATCGACCTTTTCAGAAGGCCTGGGAGATTTGGTGAAACCATATTTACAGTATTCAAATTTTACGATTTTGAGGGATTTTAATTTCCATCTAGAAGATATTAATAATAAAGAGACAACCAACGAGTAACCATTCCACTCATAAAGCAGGTCATATTCTGGATGGTGTTTCCTGTTGCAGGCAAGACATCTAGGCTGATGACATCTATCCTGCCATATGGTCAGACCATAAAGCTATTCATTTTAGTATGGATCTGATCTCACACATAACGAATATAAAAAAGTGTATGCAAGTTAAAAAGTCCAAGCTTGGAGTAAAGTCTGTAATATGGATTTGATAGCAGAACTTGACAGCTCCCATTCTCGGTATTTGAAAAACCACCCCAGCTGTTGCATCTTACTCTAAGTGACTAAAAGACGCAGTAACCAAGCTTGCTCCTCTCAGAAGTATTAAAAACTACAGAAGTTGACCTTCTGCTCCTTGGTATTCTCCCCAGCTCAAGGAGTTAAAACAGAAATGCAGAAGGCAAGTACAATTGTGGAGGACACAATATAAGAGGGAATAAAAAGTTAAATACATTTATTTCTTTATTTTTACAGAGTTTTCTACAGTGCGAACTTGACCCGAATCGGGTATCAGAGCAATTTACATGAGCACCAGTTGCATTACATGAGGACACATTCATTTTTGTTAGGCACGGGGAGATTAAGTGATTTGCCCAGAATCACAGGATGTTCAGCGTCATTGCCGAAACTCGAACTCAGTTCCCCAGATTAAAGGTCGACCGCTCTAGCCGTTAGGCCAACTCCTCTCCCCATACAATAAATGTATTAGGAAATATATAAAAGTGATTATGATTGAAAAATCTAAATACTTCTCTGCAAAAATACTTTCAGCTAAGAACTCTTCGGGAGAGCTCTTTAAAACTGTGGAGCTTCTTGCTTACCTATCCTATACCCGCATCTTGGCTCCATATAAACTGTTTTGTGGCCGATTAAAAAAAAAATAAGATGGAGGAAATCCATGGGATATTAAAAATCAAGGTTAAATCTCTACCACCGCCTAGGTATCAAGAAGCCGGATTTCAGCCAAACCAATTTTGAACAAGTTTCCCTTGCATACGAAGGTTAGAGTAGCTGAGCTCATAGGTCAAAATAAATCTGGGTCTCCTTCTTAACTTGTCCCTCAAAAATACTCCCTGAGATATCTAGGGTAGTCACGCCCTCCCTACTTTGTTACTCAATTCAATTCTGAAGTCTGGTTCTCTTCACAGAGGTGAAAGAAGCCTCCATTCTCCCACTAAAAAGAAATCTTCATTGGATCCTAAAGAGGCAAAAAATTGTCCCCCTATTTCCAGATTATCATTCTAAACTAAAGTTCTTGAAAAACACATGAGCCTGGCATTGTCCACATTTGTAGAGGAGAACGGGATACTAGACCCAGCGCAATTCAGCTTCAGGCCAAATCATAGTACAGAGTCAGTGCTACTTGTGGCTCTGGAGGAGCTGAGAAGTTTCTAAGACAGTGGAGGGAAGGCTGCAGTGATAACGCTTGCTCTATCGGCAGCCTTCAACACTGTTAATCATGAGGTTCTGATAGATCGCCTGGCAGAAATAGGAACTGAAGGGTCAGCCTTGGAGCTACTTCAATCATTTCTTATGCACAGAGTCAGTAGCGGTTGCTACCAAACAGGGGTGACTGGATAAAAAAAATAAAAAGGACTTACTTTGAACAGCCAGCTGCCGCATCGCCTCCGTCTTCTTCCTTCTTCCTGTCTCCAGTTCCAGCTGGTAGCAGGTAGCACCCAGGCACACAGGCTCCCATGAGCAAATCACTACGCTGCAATGCAGTGTTGTGACTGGTCTGAGCACCGTGGTTCGGCACTCAGACGGGGACAGGGAGCCTGTGCATGTTGCTCACCGGGTTGCACAATGCAGCCTGGTGGGGAACATGGAACCTGCGAATGACTGTTTTTCTGGCTCAAGAGGGCTGAGCAAACAATCATGCACACTTAGGGAGTGCAAATTACTCCTCCCCCTTCTCTGGACAGCCCCACCCCACCACTGACTGCAATAGAAAAAATAAAATGCCACTACACAGAGTGCACTCAGTCGCTTTGGGGGACCTGGTTTCTAAGTCTTTCTCACTGACATGTGGGGTTCCCCAGGGGTATTATTTAAGCCCCACATTGATTTATATGTAGTCCCTCTAACAAAACGAATCCAATCTTTTGGCTTTGCTCCAGTCACCTATGCAGACGACACACAAATTGTGGTGGCTAGTACAAACGATATTTATGAGATGGTACACTGCTTCAAGCTGTCATCCATTGAGCAATGAATGGACGACAACAACCTTATGCTCAATTGAGTCAAAACCGAGGTCCTTTTTGGTACGAATCCGGTCTCTTAGGGACAATCCTGGTGGCTGCAGACTCTCAGTCCTTCCCCCACTCCTGCTTCCACTGTCAATATTCTTGGCATATTTTTTACTCTGATCTGTCCTTCAAGGTTCAGATTAAAAAACTCACTTCTTGCTGTTTCTTTCTTTTATGCAAGATAAAGAAGATTCTTCCATTTATTCCTTTTGAATTTCAAATACTACTGGCCACAGCCTTAGTATTATTGAGGCTGGATTCTTGTAATGTCCTATACTTGGGCATTCAACAGTGTTCACTGAAAAAGCTACAAGTCTTACAAAACGCTGCTGCAAGGCTTTTGAAAAAAACCCTGAAATTTGAGTCAGTGGCTGAGTATCTTCGAGAACTCTCTGGTACAGACCCAATAGGACATTATGATCAACGAATTCCGGGACAATAGTTACACATAAATCAAAAGTGAGTTCCCTCCATATCACAGTTCAACTGTGGAACACTCGCCCTGAACATCTGAGAAGCCAGCCTAATCTGCTTAGATTTAGGAAAGAGCTTAAAACATGGTCATTCTCTGGCCCATCGTGATAGGTTTACTGAGCAGACCTCTGTCCAGAACTACTCATTAGACAGTGCTTTGATTGTAGAGCCAAGACGCCATGGGCATTCAAGCCCTTTAAAAGTTTAATCAATATCAATATCTGCTTCCTATGTATGGCAATGTAGAACTCAGACTCAAGCTTCATGGTGGCCTTTGCTGCATTTTGGAGCAGTAGCCAACGGCCTTCGAGTCGGATACCCTTTAGTTTTAGGGGAAGACATCCCTGCACACGATCAAAAGCAATTCAGGTGATATCAGCAAGAACACCAAAAAGGTTGGGAGTAGTTCAAAATATGGGATAAAATGGATAAGAAAAAGAGGAACTTAAGTAGGCAGACAGTCATCATTTCCAGAGTTGAAAAGGAGCCACCATGGAGTTCCAAGTCACCACCTGTCAACATGTGTAAACTACTGCAGAAAAAATGGCCTGTACTAGTCTGGCACCTGGAAAGCTTCAAACGATGAATAATCTGTAGTTAGAAGAAGCCCTCAGAAGTGGCAGGTCTAGCACCACCCATAGCTACACATTATGGTGTGGCTGATGGCGATCAATCGGACCACCTTTACGACTATGAACATTTCTGACACTAGTGCACAATGTTATCTCACAGTAACTAGCATACACTCCCATGTGTCGTAGCATACTTGTGCATATATAATATTAAGGCATGTTACTACACTTATCATAACACCACATACGTTGCGAGCAATGTACTTTGCCAGATGACTTTCAGAATTTGAGCACAGCCTGAAATACAGCCATATCTAGTAATGGTAGGGGCTGCTTCTTTCAAAACCAACACAAACACCAAGAACACCTACTGATGGTCCACCACCTCTGTACAGCCAGAGAAGCAATGAGGCAAAGCTTATCACTTCAGAAGGTACTTGTACTAAGACACCATCACCATGCAAGACACACAAACTAATAAAGAGCCTGCGCTATCCACTCAGTGATATGGCAAACTAGTATTAGTTTCTACAACTAAAGTTTAGAATTTTCATTACACTATGTGACATGGAAAAGCATTTTGAAATGTCAATGATATTACATTATTAAAGATTCCACAACGCAAAGAGTTCATAGCAGCTTCTGTAACTCCACTACAAATAGAACACCGAAGCAAACAATGTATTTTTCTAGAAGCTGCAAATGATGAGAAGAGAACTTGAACATTCTCATTCGTTTTAGTAAAGTTAATATTGGAGGGAAAAACATTTAAAATATTCATTGAAACATGCTTATGAATCATTTGTGACATAAATGTAAAATGTACATAAAAAGAGAAGCAATAAGGGGGATTGGGGTGGAGGCCATGGAAACTTGAGAGTTGAAATGTGGCTGCCTTCATCATTGATGAACAGCAGGCCAGCAAACTGCTGAGCCGGACTGATGTTTGAGTGATTTGTACTGCTTCGAGATATCGGCTAGTGGAACAGCCTCTCCAAAGCTCTTTAGTCCCAAAATGGCTTTGCACTAGCCTTGGTATGAATAGAGGAGCCCTGGTGGAGTTGAGGGATCACCAGCGTGCCACTTTGTCAAGCAAGGTGAAGTCTGAAAGGAAGGTGATCCAGTGCCTGATCCTACACTGCAGCTATTGAAGATGGGTTTTTACAGGGGTTATTTCCTGTTCTAGCTTGGTGTTGACCTTCCACTTGTACTTCAGCAACACAAGAGTAACCAAGGAGACAATGGATTCATGGCTGTTCGTAGACCCTGGGGAAATCAATAGCAGAGCAATGCGATTCCACAGAGCAGAACTATCGTGTAGAGGCAGTACCACAAAAGTGGCCCTTCAGGAGATGTAGAGATCTGCAAAGAAACGGAAGGCTTCAGTGAAGTGAGAGGATTTTTTCTGCTCTCAGCATAATCAGAATGATGAGATTTTAAACTGGGAAAAAGAACAGGGAGCGATGCAGGGGTTCTCTCTGCGGGAGAGAGAATGCTGATGGCCTTCATTAAAAAAGTGGATATAATACAAACTATAGAAACAGCGAAGGAGAGTAGATTGAAGGCTATGTCATAAAAGGGAGGCAGAAGTTGAGTGGGCACTGTAGTCACTTACCGGGAGAACCTGTCACACAGGAAGTATCTAATAACTCACAAGCTAATTCTAAGCAGGGAAATGTTGCCTTCACATTGAATATCAAGGCTAGGATCTAAGGCACGATTCTCGACTAAATTTGCAGTTTTTACTAGGTTTAATTGGTATACATACACCAAAATTGAAAAATGTGTATTTGGGACAAACGTGTGTATTTTTAGACCTCACAAACTGATGTTTCTAGAAAAAATATTTACAACAAGGGGTGGTGAGGGACAGAGTCTCTGAATTAAGCAGAAAGCTCTCACCGAGTCAAGAGATCAGGGCTAGATCCAACACCGTTTTTTAGCTCACTGCACCATCCCAGTTTCAGAACCTGGCTGTATGCAAATTAGTCTGTTCCTGTCCCAGTGCATGATGGGAACAGGGCAAACCAAACTACAAAAGCCAATTCTTACACTGGGAAGGAAACAAGCTCCCGGGGACCGGTTTCTGGCATTACAGCCGTCTTCGGCCCGGTTTGCTTGAATCCTGATGGTGCAATGAGCAAGGGTCTCACATCTGAGAATACCCTTCCACGCTTAGGGTGGACAAAAATATTTACAACAAGGGGTGGTGAGGGACAGAGTCTCTGAATTAAGCAGAAAGCTCTCACCCAGTCAAGAGATTAGGGCTAGATCCAACACCGTTTTTTAGCTCACTGCACCATCCCAGTTTCAGAACCTGGCTGTATGCAAATTAGTCTGTTCCTGTCCCAGTGCATGATGGGAACAGGGCAAACCAAACTACAAAAGCCAATTCTTACACTGGGAAGGAAACAAGCTCCCGGGGACCGGTTTCTGGCATTACAGCCGTCTTCGGCCCGGTTTGCTTGAATCCTGATGGTGCAATGAGCAAGGGTCTCACATCTGAGAATACCCTTCCACGCTTAGGGTGGACAAAAATATTTACAACAAGGGGTGGTGAGGGACAGAGTCTCTGAATTAGGCAGAAAGCTCTCACCCAGTCAAGAGATCAGGGCTAGATCCAACACCGTTTTTTAGCTCACTGCACCATCCCAGTTTCAGAACCTGGCTGTATGCAAATTAGTCTGTTCCTGTCCCAGTGCATGATGGGAACAGGGCAAACCAAACTACAAAAGCCAATTCTTACACTGGGAAGGAAACAAGCTCCCAGGGACAGGTTTCTGGCATTACAGCCGTCTTCGGCCCGGTTTGCTTGAATCCTGATGGTGCAATGAGCAAGGGTCTCACATCTGAGAATACCCTTCCACGCTTAGGGTGGACAAAAATATTTACAACAAGGGGTGGTGAGGGACAGAGTCTCTGAATTAAGCAGAAAGCTCTCACCCAGTCAAGAGATCAGGGCTAGATCCAACACCGTTTTTTAGCTCACTGCACCATCCCAGTTTCAGAACCTGGCTGTATGCAAATTAGTCTGTTCCTGTCCCAGTGCATGATGGGAACAGGGCAAACCAAACTACAAAAGCCAATTCTTACACTGGGAAGGAAACAAGCTCCCGGGGACCAGTTTCTGGCATTACAGCCGTCTTCGGCCCGGTTTGCTTGAATCCTGATGGTGCAATGAGCAAGGGTCTCACATCTGAGAATACCCTTCCACGCTTAGGGTGGACAAAAATATTTACAACAAGGGGTGGTGAGGGACAGAGTCTCTGAATTAAGCAGAAAGCTCTCACCCAGTCAAGAGATCAGGGCTAGATCCAACACCGTTTTTTAGCTCACTGCACCATCCCAGTTTCAGAACCTGGCTGTATGCAAATTAGTCTGTTCCTGTCCCAGTGCATGATGGGAACAGGGCAAACCAAACTACAAAAGCCAATTCTTACACTGGGAAGGAAACAAGCTCCCGAGGACCGGTTTCTGGCATTACAGCCGTCTTCGGCCCGGTTTGCTTGAATCCTGATGGTGCAATGAGCAAGGGTCTCACATCTGAGAATACCCTTCCACGCTTAGGGTGGACAAAAATATTTACAACAAGGGGTGGTGAGGGACAGAGTCTCTGAATTAAGCAGAAAGCTCTCACCCAGTCAAGAGATCAGGGCTAGATCCAACACCGTTTTTTAGCTCACTGCACCATCCCAGTTTCAGAACCTGGCTGTATGCAAATTAGTCTGTTCCTGTCCCAGTGCATGATGGGAACAGGGCAAACCAAACTACAAAAGCCAATTCTTACACTGGGAAGGAAACAAGCTCCCGGGGACCGGTTTCTGGCATTACAGCCGTCTTCGGCCCGGTTTGCTTGAATCCTGATGGTGCAATGAGCAAGGGTCTCACATCTGAGAATACCCTTCCACGCTTAGGGTGGACAAAAATATTTACAACAAGGGGTGGTGAGGGACAGAGTCTCTGAATTAAGCAGAAAGCTCTCACCCAGTCAAGAGATCAGGGCTAGATCCAACACCGTTTTTTAGCTCACTGCACCATCCCAGTTTCAGAACCTGGCTGTATGCAAATTAGTCTGTTCCTGTCCCAGTGCATGATGGGAACAGGGCAAACCAAACTACAAAAGCCAATTCTTACACTGGGAAGGAAACAAGCTCCCGGGGACCGGTTTCTGGCATTACAGCCGTCTTCGGCCCGGTTTGCTTGAATCCTGATGGTGCAATGAGCAAGGGTCTCACATCTGAGAATACCCTTCCACGCTTAGGGTGGACAAAAATATTTACAACAAGGGGTGGTGAGGGACAGAGTCTCTGAATTAAGCAGAAAGCTCTCACCCAGTCAAGAGATCAGGGCTAGATCCAACACCGTTTTTTAGCTCACTGCACCATCCCAGTTTCAGAACCTGGCTGTATGCAAATTAGTCTGTTCCTGTCCCAGTGCATGATGGGAACAGGGCAAACCAAACTACAAAAGCCAATTCTTACACTGGGAAGGAAACAAGCTCCCGGGGACCGGTTTCTGGCATTACAGCCGTCTTCGGCCCGGTTTGCTTGAATCCTGATGGTGCAATGAGCAAGGGTCTCACATCTGAGAATACCCTTCCACGCTTAGGGTGGACAAAAATATTTACAACAAGGGGTGGTGAGGGACAGAGTCTCTGAATTAAGCAGAAAGCTCTCACCCAGTCAAGAGATCAGGGCTAGATCCAACACCGTTTTTTAGCTCACTGCACCATCCCAGTTTCAGAACCTGGCTGTATGCAAATTAGTCTGTTCCTGTCCCAGTGCATGATGGGAACAGGGCAAACCAAACTACAAAAGCCAATTCTTACACTGGGAAGGAAACAAGCTCCCGGGGACCGGTTTCTGGCATTACAGCCGTCTTCGGCCCGGTTTGCTTGAATCCTGATGGTGCAATGAGCAAGGGTCTCACATCTGAGAATACCCTTCCACGCTTAGGGTGGACAAAAATATTTACAACAAGGGGTGGTGAGGGACAGAGTCTCTGAATTAAGCAGAAAGCTCTCACCCAGTCAAGAGATCAGGGCTAGATCCAACACCGTTTTTTAGCTCACTGCACCATCCCAGTTTCAGAACCTGGCTGTATGCAAATTAGTCTGTTCCTGTCCCAGTGCATGATGGAAACAGGGCAAACCAAACTACAAAAGCCAATTCTTACACTGGGAAGGAAACAAGCTCCCGGGGACCGGTTTCTGGCATTACAGCCGTCTTCGGCCCGGTTTGCTTGAATCCTGATGGTGCAATGAGCAAGGGTCTCACATCTGAGAATACCCTTCCACGCTTAGGGTGGACAAAAATATTTACAACAAGGGGTGGTGAGGGACAGAGTCTCTGAATTAAGCAGAAAGCTCTCACCCAGTCAAGAGATCAGGGCTAGATCCAACACCGTTTTTTAGCTCACTGCACCATCCCAGTTTCAGAACCTGGCTGTATGCAAATTAGTCTGTTCCTGTCCCAGTGCATGATGGGAACAGGGCAAACCAAACTACAAAAGCCAATTCTTACACTGGGAAGGAAACAAGCTCCCGGGGACCGGTTTCTGGCATTACAGCCGTCTTCGGCCCGGTTTGCTTGAATCCTGATGGTGCAATGAGCAAGGGTCTCACATCTGAGAATACCCTTCCACGCTTAGGGTGGACAAAAATATTTACAACAAGGGGTGGTGAGGGACAGAGTCTCTGAATTAAGCAGAAAGCTCTCACCCAGTCAAGAGATCAGGGCTAGATCCAACACCGTTTTTTAGCTCACTGCACCATCCCAGTTTCAGAACCTGGCTGTATGCAAATTAGTCTGTTCCTGTCCCAGTGCATGATGGGAACAGGGCAAACCAAACTACAAAAGCCAATTCTTACACTGGGAAGGAAACAAGCTCCCGGGGACCGGTTTCTGGCATTACAGCCGTCTTCGGCCCGGTTTGCTTGAATCCTGATGGTGCAATGAGCAAGGGTCTCACATCTGAGAATACCCTTCCACGCTTAGGGTGGACAAAAATATTTACAACAAGGGGTGGTGAGGGTCGTTTCTAGAAAAAAGGCTGAATTTCCAAACTAAATGTAACTAATATTTGAGAAATAAATGAGGCATTGAGGGACTTACTACTAATATTACTACATTGGTGCAAAGAGCATTGAAGCTGCAGCTGAGTCATATTACCAATGCAGAGGCATTTCACATTGGATGTTACGGATATTTCCAAAATGTGCCAGTCTGTGTTTTCACAGCGACCGGAGGCAGCTGCAAAGAGAGGCGACGAGACGAGACGCGGAAGATGCCTGCTGCTCCCGGCTCCGGCCCCCTCACCCGCTAGCGGCATCGCCCCCATACCTGCCTGCGGCTGCCATCTCGGCTATCTGCCCGCTACTATTAGCGGCCAACGGAGGGTGCAGATGGTGGGCTGACGGTGAATGCGGTTAGAGCTGCAGTGTGAGGAGCGGCCCCCGCACCCGCTAGCGGCATCTCCCTCTGCATCTACTTGGGTCTTTGTGCTCCCTTGTGCCCCCGCTTGAACCCCTGCCATCACACCCGTCCCTACACACCAGCTGGAAGTGCCTCTTACAGCAGACTGCAGACAATGGGTTCTTTAGCTTGAGATTCGCCCACTTGGCCCTCTGAGAGCTCCGGTGTCCTCTGAGAAGCCAACCTTGGGCTCGGGCTCCGGGCGTGCTTGCTTGCTTCATTGGTACAGTGCTCATAGTCACATCAGGGCCATAAGCACCCCCCGCCCCACAATGCTCAAACCCGCAAATAACACACAGACACAAGTGTTAAGTTTGGGAAAAGTTGCTGCAGGTTTTATTACATACAACATATGTAATGATGGTGGGTTAACTTACGGGCGATCCTAGGGCAGGCCGCATTCTCGCCACCTGCCCGCCTGTTGAGCCAATCAGCACAGTGGCGAACCAGCCAACTGCTGCGCAATTACCATAATTATACTACACACGCCCTTTGTGGGGTGTGACTTGGCAAACCCCCGGTTGCACAGGCCCACAACCGCCCGAAGGACTACTGGGGCGCCGACACGAGTTCCTGCACCTCCCATGAGGTTACAGGTTAGGCTCTGGCACCCCTATGTGCCCGCTGAAGTACAGTGTTTGCACCTCTCTTCTTCCGGATCGCCCAGTAACTCCGCCACAGCCCGTGCGGTGGTACCCGCTGCCGCACGGACCCCCACAACTGCTACTCCTTTTACCTGCAACCTTTGTTCATGAGTGCTTCTTTCACATCCAGGAGAAAGAGGTCTAAGCCAACCGGTGTGAGGTTGTCGTAATTTGACGATGGCCGAGTTAGCGCTTAGCTGTAGCTACACGTTTTCCGTTTAAATTGGCCATACTCGGAAACGCCATTTTGTGTGTTACGGCGGCCATCTTAGATCATAAGCGGCCTCGTGGCCAGCATGGCCTTTAGTCCGTTGTCCGTACCATTGACCACTTGAGTTTGCCCAGCAACAGGCTATTTTTAGTACTGGTCAAGCCTGTACATGCGCAGTCCCCATCAACCAGTCACCCCTCTGGAATGTGCCACCTAAACTGACCAACAGAGTTGTAACCCCTCCAATGAGCTGGCGGTGTTCCAAAGATGACCTTATATGTACATAACGCTTGTAACTTTGTGCCGCCCATTGTTTTATTACCTGTAAAACTGTATAAAAGAGTAAGTCACACCAATGTTCGGTGTGATACTTCTTGCATTACCGAAGGGTGCTGTAGGAATGTACCACCACCCCATGGGGTTGTAATAAACTTGTTCTTTGCATTTGTCAGTTTCCGTGCCAACAGTTCTTTCGGTGTAAGTGGGTTATCTTCGGAGCATGTAGGCCTTGGGAACCCAATACCAAAAATTGGCGACTCTGGTGGGACTCATCGGCGACTCGGATGCCCGAAGGAGAGGTCGTGACGAAGGTCTGGATACTCGCCATGGACGCGCGCTGCCACTGAGTGACCCGAGTCTTGGCACCCACGGTGTTTTTTCCTTTCCTTCCGATCTGACCTTCCAGGTGGCGCCGGTCTCCGACTGAGTCCTCGATTGTCCGTGTTGCTGGATAAAGCGCCGTTTGGCTGATTCGATTACAAGACCTTGGCAGTTGGAAACTGGACCTTTGAGGCTTTGGGTAAGGTTTGTGATCGGTAAGGTAGTCTGCGGACGCTTACTGAAGTTCTATGATTTGTGATCGGTAAGGTAGTCCTCGGACGCTTGCCGAAGTCCTATGATCTATGATTTTGATTTGAGTTAGCTAACATTTGTGAATTTGTGAATTTGTGATCTTTGAAAAAATATATGTATAGTGCACTTCACATAGGCAGGCATGTAGAGATGTTTCTCTAATTTTGTTTTTTTCCTTCGAGCGGCACGTTTGTGTGAAGTACTGTAAGTGCCATTTTTCTACGGTATCGCGCTTTCGTGGTACCCTTTTGAACATGCCTGTTTTAAGCACACTCCGAGGGATGTGCTGTCTTGGAAATGGTACCACAATTAGGTTAGCGGAAGCACAGCCGGCTCCCCCAGAGGGAACACCAAATAGGGACATGTATATAAAGCATGGCCTTCCACCTATAATGTACAGTAAATTATGGAATAAGTACACCAAGTCCGATCCTGAATTGCAATGGCCTCTACATGGGTCGTTCGATTTGCGAAAAGTACAGTTTGTGGAGCAATGTTTGTTTCAGCGAAGGTCTAGACAGAACATGTTTGATTGTGTGCGAATGTGGGAGAAAGCGGTGCGTGAGCGAATGAAGCGTGAAGTTGCCTTGGCGGACAAAGAGCAGCGCAAGGCTGCTCGGGATAAGGCTTTACAGCTTGAGGAAAAAGAGGAGCAGGAAAAGAAAGAGAGGGAGGAACGTAAATTGCAAACGACTGGTCAATTCCCTATTCGTCGACCGCTTTATCCTGTCCTTAATAATGAAATTGATGATTTTTCATTACTAGATCGATCACCGCCTCCGTACTTTTCGCCTACGGCTCCACTTGCAGAATCGGATGACGACGGGCAGGATAAGTCGGGAAAGAAGGGTGTATCTGGTCTCAGGTTTTCGGCGGAGAGATCCGCGCATTTACGTAGTTGGGCTCGTAGAGTGAATACGAAGTTTGCTTCTCAGTCTGAAATTATTTCTGAAAGGGGTACTTGGACAGACCAAGAGTTATTGTATTTTATGGCCACTTTGGCAGATGAAGTCGTTACCGCATTTCGTAAAATTTCAGATACGCTAGAACCTAAGGATGTGTCAGTTCATCGTGAGAATCTAGAAACAGGTGTATTTGTTCTTGCAGATGTCGATGCCTTTTACAAACAACTGATCCAGCTGCGAGATGAGACTAGCAGATTGCGGGACGAGCGGAAAAGGATTAAGGAGTCCGGGCCGGAATCCGACGGGCAGTCTAAGGAGTGTTCTCTCCGGGGTTCAGATAAGAGTTCTGCAATGCATGTTATGCCTATGCGTGAAGCTGCACCTTTGTATGTTCCACCGAAGGGGGAAGGTACAGATGATGATAAAAGGTCAAAGGATGCGAAGGGGTATTTTGTATATAATTGGGTGTATACGCCTTGGAATAGAGCGGATGTTATGGCGTTGAAAAATTCTTTACCTGACTTTCGTAAAAATCCGGCAGCATTCTATGAAGGGGTGGAAGGGGCTATTTCGTCTTGTGTGATGACTCTGGTTGACATAGATTTGTTTTTTGGGTTAATACTTCCGCCTGACATGTGGAGACAAATTCGTAAAAATAATGATGAGACAATACTTGGGGGTACATGGAAAGAGATAAATGAAGCTGACTTAGAGAGGAAACCGGCATGCAAGCCTTGCCAGTTGATTTTAGACCTTCCAACGGCTATTTTGGTTAAATTAAAAACGCTCGTCCCTTCTAAAAAGATAGATTGGACCATGTTAGCTTCGTGTAAACAAAAGCCAGATGAAACGGTTTCAGACTTCTTTACACGCTTCGAAGAGGCGTTTCACGATTACAGTGGTCAATCTTTAACAGACGATACAGGTCGGCACTTGTTTGTAGATAAGTATGTGGCTAATCTCCTGCCAGAGATTGCAAAACGATTGAAATCGAGTGAAAGTTCCTGGGCCACGGCGACCCCTGCGTCTTTGTTGACTATGGCTCAGTATTATGAGCGGCAGGAGCTGGAGGCTAAAGAAAGTGTTGATAAAAAAGCGAAAGAATTGAAAACGAAGGTGATGTTGGCACAGGTTCGTGGAACACAGGGTAGAGGGAATGACAGGGGTAGACGAGGTGGAGGAAATACGTTGTATGGTCGTACGGATATTGCGGAGGATCAATGTGCTTATTGTAAAGAGTTTGGTCATTGGGCTGAGGATTGTCCGGTACTTCGGGAACAACGTAGCCAGCGTGGTCGAGGAGGTGGTAGGTCGCGGGGCGGTTATGCGGGGGCGAGAGGTGGCGGAGGTGATCGTGGAAGGGCTGAGCAAGGGGGCCGTGGCCAGGATGAACGAAATACTTTTGATAGACGGAACCAATATCAGATTTCAGAGGGTGAGAATGTGGAGCACCAGGATTACGTGCATGCATAGGACTGCGTAGGATGGGGTGCGGAACCAATTTAAGTGCCGGTAGATCAGGAAGGTCCATATGTAACAGCGGGCATTTTGGGTTCTACTGATCAATTCCTAGTCGACACCAGAGCTACCCGTAGCGCTTTGTCAAAGAAATTGGTTCCGAGGGCTCCCCTGTCTGGCGAAATGATAACATGTGTAGGGTTCGATGGCACACCCTCCCCTAGCCCTTTGTCCAAACCCCTTGCACTCTGTCTTGACAAATTTTTTAGTTTAGATCAATTCTTGTTATCTCCCTATACACCAGATAATATCTTGGGCCTTGATTTGCTTAAATATTTTCGAGCAACGATACGGTGCGCTCCTGAAGGAGTGCGGGTTTTCCTGAATGACAATTACCCTGATCCGAATAGGTTCTATACCATATCAGACATTCCCGCTTTGGCCTCTCTCCCGCACACTTTATGGGCGACCTCAGACACGGATGTGGGGGAGATGCGTATTCCACCTATTCATATTACTGTTAAGGAGGGGGCCTCTTTGCCACGGGTGCCACAGTATAAGATTTCGAAGGAAGGTGAAATTGCCCTGACTCACATTGTCCAGGACTTGATAGCTGCTGGGGTGGTGGAAGAGGTTCCTTATAACGTTTGTAACAGCCCTATTCTCCCGATTCTTAAGAGAGATACTGACGACAAAGTCTATCGCTTTATTATTGACTTGAGAGAGATCAACAAAATTGTCATTCCCCAATATCCGGTGGTGTCCGATATTACGACCTTGCTCACATTGGTACCACCAACGGCCACAACCTTTAGTGTAATTGACTTAAAAAATGCGTTCTTTTCCATCCCTGTCCATCCTGATAGTAGATATCTGTTTGGCTTCACGTTAAATAATAAATCGTATAGATTTTGTCGTGTTCCTCAAGGCTACACTGAGAGCCCGAGTATCTATAGCCAGGCTTTGAAAAGGCAGCTTGATTCTTTTGAGTTGCAATCGGGGGTTGTTTTGATCCAATATGTGGATGACCTTCTGCTTGCTGCAGATTCTTACACGCAATGTGAGGAGAGTACGATTGCGTTGCTTTCCTTTTTGGCACAGAATAATCACAAGGTTTCTAAGAAAAAGCTACAATACTGTAGACCCAAGGTGACCTACCTCGGTCATCTTTTGTCTAAGGAGGGGCGTGCATTGACATCAGATCGTATTCAGGCAATATTAGATACACCAGTCCCCCGCACACAGAGAGATGTACGCGCCTTCATAGGGTTGACGTCCTTTTGTAGGCAGTGGATCATGGGGTTTTCGCATATTATCAAGCCTTTGTTAGCGTTACTGTCCAAAACTACACCAATGCCCCTTGAATGGACAGATGAATGTCAAAATGCTTTTGATCAACTGAGACAAGCCCTTTGCTCTGCACCCGTATTAGGTACACCAGATTATACGAAAATGTTTACATTGTACGTGCATGAGAAAGATGGGTGCGCGTTATCAGTGTTAGTGCAGACACACGGGGACAAGCAGAGGCCATGTGCATACTTTTCTGCCATTCTTGATCCTGTAGCGCGAGGGTTACCTGGGTGTTTCCGAGCAGTTACAGCAACAGCAGTAGCGATACGGCAGAGTGAGGGAATAGTGCTATCGCACAAATTGTTGGTGTTAGTTCCTCATGCAGTAGATGCCCAGCGTCCCGGAGGCGGCGAGGCGGCAGCGGACTCTGACTAGGAGCTGGGAGGATGATACACTATACCTCTGCTATGCTCCGGTCCTTGCGTATTACATCTTGCCTGTGTCGCTCGGTGTTCCCCAGCCGACACAAGGGTAAACGTCGTTGCCCAGCGTGTGGCTGGTCGCCCACTGGGTCACGTTGCTGCACCCCTAGAACATCCAAAGTGCATGCGAAACATCTATGTCTGCTGCTGAACACTAGATCGGTAGGAGGACATGCTCAGCACATTTACGATCTTCTTGTGAGGGATAATCCTCTCTGCCTACTCCTGACCGAAACTTGGTTGGGAGAGGCGTCCAATCCGGACGTCTTCTCTGCGATCCCTCCATCCTATAATATCTTCCGCCAAGACAGGGCGAAGGGCAGAGGGGGCGGAGTTGCGGTGGTGGTGAGGAAGAACATTTCCTGTTCTGTTCTTCCTGTTAACCCCATTGAGGGCTCTGAATCCCTGGGCTTTACGCTCAGACTGTCTCCAGTTCAAGCACTTAAGGGTCTGTTAGTCTACAGACCCCCTGGCCCGGTGGGCTCCTTTTGGGAGGATCTACAGACAGCCATCTCGGAGCTGGCGCTCTCTGCACAGCACTGCTTGCTGGCAGGCGATTTCAACCTCCATCTCGATGTCACGGACGATCCGAATGGGGCCAAACTGCTGGATATTACATCTCCGCTCGGCCTGACACAGTTTGTGTCAGGGCCCACACACGAGAGAGGGCATACTCTAGATCAAGTGTTCTCTTCTGTCCCAAGTGTTGACATCGAAACTCGGCCGGTGCTCTGGTCGGATCACAGTCTGATTGGGTTTTCCGTGTTAGAAAATGGGCGGTCTGACATCTGCGCCCCCACGGTGCCCAGAACGGCCTCGAGAGCGCTGCACAGAGTGACGCCAGATATGTTGGAGCAGGCGCTCACGGAACATCCCTGCCCCCTCTCGGGGGATCTAGAAAGAGATACTGAGGCCCTGCAGTTATGGCTGACTGAGAGGTTAGATGATCTTGCACCAAGGGTGACCCCTCGGTCCTCGGTGATACGGCAGTCGGCACCGTGGTTTACGGAGGCGCTACGTCTGGCTCGCAGTCAATGCAAGGTTGCTGAACGGGCCTGGCGCCTCAAATATGATGGGGAGGCCAAACTCGTCTATAGATCGGCGGTGAAGGCCTATCATCGTGATATTTTGGGTGCCAAGCGGGAATATCTTGCCAGGAGGATTGAGACGGCGGCGAACTATCTTCACGATTGTGAAGGAGTTCACGGCCCCTTCCTCCTATTCTCCCCCGCCTGTTTCTTCGGATGCGTGGGCATGTGATCTTGCCACTTTTTTCACCGACAAGATTAAGGCTATTCAGGCCTCCTTCTCGGAGAGCGTTGTGGAGGGTTGCTGTGGTCCCGGGGCAGGACTTGGAACATCGTCCCTGCCTACGGCAGTACTGGCTGACTTCCCACCTGTCTCCAGTGATATGTCCCGGGCCCTGCTGGCCAGTCTTAAATCTGGCTCCCCGCTTGACCCCTGCCCTGCCAAATTCTTGGCCGGGATGGCGGCAGTGGTGAATCCCCTGGTCAACCCTATCCTCAATGCCTCCTTGCGTGAGGGGAGCGTTCCTCGCTCCTGGAAAAGGGCGATGGTGATCCCCCTCCTGAAAAAGCCTGGTCTTGATGCCGAGGTTTTGGCCAATTATAGGCCAATTTCACTGCTCCCGGCCCTGGCTAAGATCACCGAGAAACATGTTCATGGTGTCTTGTCGAGCTTTTTAGAATCTAACAACTTGCTCCATCCGTCCCAATCCGGGTTCCGTCCGAATTTTAGTACGGAAACGGCGTTGGTGGAGGTCTCTGAGATCATCAGGGAGACCTTGGATGTGGGTGGCAAGGCCATGCTAGTCATGTTGGACCTGTCGGCGGCCTTCGACACCGTCCCTCATGAGGCGCTTCTCGCTAGGCTTCATGACATCGGCCTAAGGGGGACGGTGTTCAGATGGTTTTCATCTTTTCTGGAGGGCCGCCGCCAGACGGTCTGGGTTTCCCAGAGCTCCGCCGAGATGCCGCCATTGGGAGTTGGGGTTCCACAGGGATCTGTGTTGAGCCCGACATTGTTCAACATCTTTATGTCCCCCTTGGCGGCAGCGGTGGAGGCCTACGGAGCCCAGATCGTGTCCTATGCCGATGACACGCAACTCCTTTTCACATGTGCTAAAGACCAGCCATTTGATGGGGAGAGAATTCGGGACTGTCTGGATATGGTCTTTGGCTGGTTCCAGCAGAACAGTCTAAAGGCCAACTCCAGTAAGTCGGAGGTATTATTCTTCGGCTGTGTCACCGATCCCGAGTGGCGGCAGTGGTGGCCGGCCGCCATGTGTCCTCCGGCACAATCATCCCTGGTGGCCAAAAATCTAGGCGTTAAGCTTGACAACAAGCTTTCTCTCAGACCTCATGTTCTTGGCCTGGTTGGCGCCTGTTTCGGCATTCTGAAAATGCTCCGCAAGTTTCTTCCACTTCTTTCTGCGGAGCATAGAAGGATCACGGTGCAGGCGCTTATCGGATCCAGGCTAGACTATGCCAATGCTCTTTTCCTGGGTCTTCCAGAGTACTTGGTTCAGCGTCTGCAGGTGACACAGAACTCGGCAGCGCGCGCAATCTTTGGTCTGCATAGACGCGCACGGGCATCTGGCCTTCTGCGGACGCTGCATTGGCTCCCGATCCGTAAACGGATTATGTTCAAATCTTTGACGCTGGTGCATAAAGCTCTGTTTGGCTCAGGCGCAGGATATCTTCAGAAGAGATTGGCTTTCTATCGCCCTGCTCGCTCACTGCGCTCGGAATCCCTTTTCACGGCTGTGGTTCCTCGCGTGAGGAAGGCCCGGATTGGGGGGCGCTCCTTTAGCCTCAAGGCCTCCCAGCTGTGGAACTCGCTTCCACTGGAACTTCGCAGCACTCCCACCCTGCTTCAATTCAGAAGGAATTTGAAGACTTGGCTTTTTAACCTTTCTGTTTAGGTGGATTTTCTTCTTTGTTCTCCCCTGGGCTTTTGTTTTTTTCTTGTTATGTTGTCATACACTGTAGCATCATGTGGAAAGCGCCGGGACACTCTTTTAGAGTAGCCGAGCGCTATATAAACATATTTTAACATAACATAACATAACAAACCAAACAAAGACCCAATATCTCACGAGTGCACGGTTAACAGGATACGAGCTTACACTGTTGGCGCCACATATCACACTAAAAAGATGTGCTACTCTGAATCCTGCCACTTTATTGCCCTATCCGGTCGAGGAGGGTCAGGAAGAAAAACATCATGACTGTGTTTTCCTGACCGAGGAACAGACAAAAGGTCGTGTTGACCTACAGGATATGCCACTTCCAGATGTGGATGGGGAACTGTGGGTTGATGGATCATGTTTGAGGCTGCCAGATGGCACAACTTCCGCAGCCTATGCAATAACGACACTTAAGACAGTGGTGGAAACAGCTAGAATACCACAGAAATCGGCTCAAGCAGCGGAGCTGATAGCCCTGACAAGAGCCTGTGAATTGAGTGCTGGCTTATGTGTGAATATATACACAGACAGCCGGTACGCTTTCGGAGTGGCACATGACTTCGGTCTACTCTGGAGAGAGCGTGGGTTTTTAACTTCTCATGGAGTACACATTATGCACGGAGAGTTGGTGCGTGATCTCATAAACGCGTTGCTTTGTCCAAAGAAAGTAGCGATAATCAAATGTAGCGCCCATAAAAAGATCACTGATGAAGTGGGAAAGGGAAATGCCTTTGCGGACAGCATAGCGAGACAAACGGCTATGTCCCGAGCTGACTCCCCCATGTACGTGACAAAATCCCAAGCAGAGCGATGAAATGATGCTAGAGCGGAAATATTAGACATTCAGAATTCAGCTACTGAATCAGAACTTGCGGCATGGGCAACTGATGGGGTGCTAGACGATGAAGGGTGTTGGAGAAGCAAGGACATGGAGAAATGGAAATTGCCTGCAGCTTACTTGCAAGCGATGGTCCAAATGACACATGGGTTAGCGCACGTGGGGGCTCTTGCAATTACTCGATTGTTAACGCGAGTTTGGGAGCATCCCGAGATTGCTAATACAGCTAAGAGAGTAGTGCAGACCTGTCTGATATGTTGCAGCACAATCCTGCTAAGGGGACCCATACTCCGAAAGGAGGGTTCGTTCCACCTTCTGCACCATTCGAGGTACTCCAAATGGATTACATCCAGCTTGAGCGCTGCAATAACCTTAAGTATGTCTTAGTGGTGGTGTGCGCTTTTAGCAAATGGGTTGAAGCCTTCCCCACGAAAGATAATACAGCTTTAACAACAGCTAAGGTGTTGCTCAAGGAGTATTTTCCTCGCTTTGGAGTTTGCAAATTTTTATGGAGCGATAATGGGCCTCATTTTGTCGGGAAAATTGTGGAATACGTGCTGAAGGGGTTAGGGATCCAACAGAAGTTTCATGCTGTGTTCCACCCTCAGTCGGCAGGTCTTGTCGAGCGGTATAATGCCACGTTGAAACTAAAATTGGCTAAGATCGTGGCGTCCACGTCATTGAAATGGCCGGATGCCTTACCGCTAGCATTACTCTCTCTTAGATCAGTGCCCCACTCTCGAACAGGCCTCACACCATATGAAGTGGTGTTTGGAAGGCCCATGAATATCTGGGGGGTGCCTAAGCCGCGATTGATACATGACGTGCCTTGTATAATGATGAACGATTATTTGGTACGATTAACAAATGATTTGCTTTCTATTCATCAACAGGTTCGAGAAGCGCTCCCTGATAATTCTGCTGGAGAAGGCCATGATCTACGCCCTGGCGACCATGTCATGATCCGGTCGTTTGAGAGGGTGAACAGCTTGGAACCGAGGTGGAAAGGCCCCGAGCAGGTCCTCCTTGTTACTCGAACAGCTGTACGAGTGACCAATAGGAAGCGGTGGATTCACTCAACACATTGCCGTCGTGTCTCTCCTGATCTGGTGAATCCTGCTGTGTTGACCGACTTCCAGGACATTTTGTAGAAAGAAAAGAGCCCAGCTGTGACATCGGCCGAAGCTGAGGGAGCCTTCCCGGACCACACTGTTTCTGGACGAGAGCACTACAATCTCCGGCCACGATAGGAAGATTTTTTTTGGTTTTTTTCAAGACTGGTTGGTTACCGCTCTGGGGTTTGTGAAACGGAAACCGGGAATCTCAAGGGGGGGGGGATCAGTTCTGCCAAGAGTAGCGACACCCGTCTTGACCCCGGAGAAGAAAACAACGGCTACCTCGGAGCTCAGCACCGTATTTTTCCTTTTTAGGTGTAATACACACATATGTACATTTGAGAACTTGTGAACTTTCTGAACTTTTTGAACATTTAAGACTTTGAACTATAATTGAACTATGGCGTCGTCTGCATCACGGGATAAACGAATACTTGATGCCATCCTTTTTGTCCTAACGATTGTGGTGATAGCAGTAATAGCTTGGGTAGTTGAACTTGTGGTGCCCGCACGTAAACATTTGCTGCCGACTACCCCGGCTCCATCTGAACATTTTCACTTCACCTTGCCTTACCAAGAAGAACGGCACCGACAGACTTATCTGAACAATAGCTTTATTCAGATCTTGCATCATACACATAATATGACAAATACCTCAAATTGTTGGGTGTGTGGGATGCTGCCTGGGCACCAGAAGAAAGGGGGCACTCCACTCATTCCACTCCCGTTCTCACATAATGGATCCTGCAATGCCTGGTACACTCTGCTCTTCACTTTGAGATGGCCAACAAAAGGGGGGGTGCTTTTCCGTTTGAATAAAGTATGTTACCACGACCGAGATGGGTATCCGCGAGCTGAGGGTACTCGATTTGAATGGGAGGAGTACCGCCCGACAATATATCTGCCCCACGTGTTTACAGCAATCAACGTAACATTAATGTTTCCAGCTTACATGTTATAAATGTCATTGCCACGAAAGCTGATTTGTGTATACGTAATAAAGGCACGATTTCGGTTGGGAAAAGCGAATATAATACCACAATAACGTTTGACAGCCCGAATGGTATATCGTTTGTAGCATCACGAAATACGTATTTTATTTGCGGAACGAAGGGGTATCATCAGCTCCCTTTGGGATGGTTAGGTACTTGCTATGTATCTTTTGTACTACCTCCTGTATTCATTTCATACCAATGTACCATAATGATTATATTTTGTACCATGATTTCATACTGAACCGTGTTAAACGTGCCGTTGTTTTAGATGACATTGACCAGACAGACACTGCTTTGCAACAGTACGTGGATTTCAATTTTGGACTGTTTTCCTTTGTTGGGGCTGCTCTGAATAGTCGGAAGATACGAAGACTGACTCGTGTAGTTGAGGCTGTAGCGAACGATACTGCTATTGCATTGGGGAACATTACTGAGGAACTTCAGATTTCTAGGATTGTTACGTTACAGAACAGAATGGTTTTAGACGTGGTTCTAGCTGATCGTGGGGGGGCATGTAGAATCATCGGAAGCAGCTGTTGTGTTTATGTACCTGACAACTCACCATCCGTTTATGATGCAATTTCAAAACTGCATAAGATAGCTGCGGAAATACATCCGGATAATGGAATTTGGACTCTTTCAGGGTGGTTCTGGTCAATGCTTACCACTTGGGGTTGGAAATTGCTAACGATTCTATGTATTATTGTGGGGCTACTGTTTGGCGTATGCCTATGTATTCAATGTGGTCCAGCTTTGTGTTCTATGTGCCTATCGTCTTGTATACCATCAAGGCGAGCTCTTGCTCATGACAAAATGATGCTTCATAAAGAAGTAACCCAAATAATGTTGATCGATATTGAAGATGAACACCCAGATTATGTTCACTATGAGGTAGCTTCAGCTGAACGCTAAAAGGGTCGTCTGTCGTAATTTGACGATGGCTGAGTTAGCGCTTAGCTGTAGCTACACGTTTTCCGTTTAAATTGGCCATACTCGGAAACGCCATTTTGTGTGTTACGGCGGCCATCTTAGATCATAAGCGGCCTCGTGGCCAGCATGGCCTTTAGTCCGTTGTCCCTACCATTGACCACTTGAGTTTGCCCAGCAACAGGCTATTTTTAGTACTGGTCAAGCCTGTACATGCGCAGTCCCCATCAACCAGTCACCCCTCTGGAATGTGCCACCTAAACTGACCAACAGAGTTGTAACCCCTCCAATGAGCTGGCGGTGTTCCAAAGATGACCTTATATGTACATAACGCTTGTAACTTTGTGCCGCCCATTGTTTTATTACCTGTAAAACTGTATAAAAGAGTAAGTCACACCAATGTTCGGTGTGATACTTCTTGCATTACCGAAGGGTGCTGTAGGAATGTACCACCACCCCATGGGGTTTTAATAAACTTGTTCTTTGCATTTTTCAGTTTCCGTGCCAACAGTTCTTTCGGTGTAAGTGGGTTATCTTCGGAGCATGTAGGCCTTGGGAACCCAATACCACAAGGTGAACCCCATCCGCCTCGAAATAACCTCTGACTTTATCCTGAATCATGTCATGTTTGATGAAGCCTAGACCTCTACGTTGGGTGAACCTTTTCATGGCACCATTGATTCGCCTCCTAGATTTCTCAATTGCCTCGCAAGATTTGGCGCCCCGCCAACATCTCCTAGGCACTATTTCGGACCATCAGATCTCGCATTCGCGCATGAGCCCACAGATGACCCCCAAGTCCGTCATCATTTTTTGCAGCAAGGTAGATCTCCCCAGATTAGTAATGTCATTGCCACCCAGGTGAATTATCAAGTGCTGCGGAGGAGGTCCTGCTGTAGCGAGGGCTTCCCGCAACCGGTGGAACAAGCTATTCCAGCGCATGCCAGGGAAACCCAGCCAAACACAGTTAATGCTCTCAAAGCCACAAGTCCAGTGCCTGATCGCTGCCCACCGGCCCAACCTGTCGACCATGGAGTCCACCACGACCCAAACTCTTGTCCCTGCCAAAGAAAAGACGCCATATAAACACGACTGTTTTATTGAATCATATTTTACACCACAGCAAAAGGGCATAACTGCCTTGAATCACCACACAGCAAACAATTTATACAAAATTGTACATGTCGGTACAACTATGTTAGGGACGAATGTAACGTTTATAACAAGACGACTCCCAACGGCCTACCAGCTGTACTTTATCTGGCTGCAAGCCCGCTCTGAAAGCAGAGGTAGCCGCCCCTATGCCGAAGGAATGGCTGGAGAACTTTTTCCCTTGCTTCAACAAACCAGCCCGATCCAGGCATGCCAGCATAATTTTATCCATCTGATATTTGGTCAGGGGGCTGTGGTCAGAGTGGATAAAGAGGTAACCCATTCCCGCAGGACGAAGTGCCAGGTAAGCTTGTAAGGCTGCCACCGGGCAGAAACGGGGGATCTCCGAGGGGGGCCAATCGGATGACTGACCCTTTGCCAGCCTGGTCAGTCTTAGAACGTCTGAGCATGATGGACAGCCCCTCCTTAAAAGAAATGTCAGGCACCCCAAGGGCGTCCCCAGAGAGATCTATTTTGGAGCTCGCGACTAGCTCACTGCTCCGGAAAGCCCCAAAGAATGCCAAAATGAAGGCAGCAGAGAAGAGGGCAGACTCGTACTGGGAGCGTACCACCGACTGCAAGACCGCTAACATGGCCTGCAGCGAAGGGAAGTCAATGGGGGACCTGTCATCAGGGGTCTTGGGTTCTTCCCCAGCCCAACCTTTCAAAGCAGCCCTGATTGCAAAAGACTTGGCTGGGTCTCCCACCCCGCTCAACTTTGCCTTGTGACTAATGGCCGCCAGGTGGCCGCAGACCCAAGAGTGTGATTTGTTCTGTTTCTTGGCCCACACTACAAAAGCCTGAACCCTGTCCTCCAGAGCAAGGGCTTGCAAACCTAAGTCAGAAATGGCTGTGTGGAAAGTGGCACGATGACTGGCGTAGCGCTTCCTTGTACCTGGAGCCAATGATTTTTCCCCTAACTCTCTCAGTTCCTGCTCCACTCCAAGATGCGCCAAAGTCCTAGTGCAAAGGGGGTCATCTCCTCTCTCGCCTGTGGGCAGGCCGCCCGGAAACGGTCTCACTGAAAACGAGAAAGAGCGTCAGCCGCGACATTTGTGACCCCCGCAATGTGCCTAGCCCTTAATTACACATTGCAGCGCAGGCTCCTGCTGGCCAGTTCTCGGAGTAAGCACAGAACTAAAGGGCAACTGGCTGTTTGACCGTTGATAGCCTGCACCACCGCCATATTGTCTGACCAAAACAGGACCTTCCTGTTGGACAGTGGGCCCGGCCATAAATGCAATGATACCACAATAGGGAAGAGTTCCAGGACAGTTATGTTGGAAGTGATCCCCCCGCTTGCGCCAAACATTAGGCCACTCCTGCCCGCACCACAGTTCACCAAGAATTGCCCCGAAGCCCTCCCGCACAGAGGTGTCAGTGAACATACGATTTGGGGCTATCCACCCAAGGGGACCTCCAAATGACAGTCCCATTAAAGTCTGTGAGGAATTCAGCCCACATCAACAAATCTTTCTTAACACCTTAAGTGCTGCGCCTATTCCAACGGCCGACGGCACCACTAGCTCGGGAGTGCTGCCGTCGGCCGTTGGACGTTCCAGCTGCACCTGCGCAATGGAACGTTCAGCACTGGAGCTGGACGTTCCATAGCTGCTAAGGTGTTAAGGCCTGAAGACAGTTTCACAAAATGATGACGTTTGAAGACCTTGGCAGTGGCCCTGGCTAAACGTCTCGCAAACACACGCCCCACAGGGATTACTCTGGCCGCGAAGTTCAATTTGCCCAGGAGACTCTGGATGACCCCTAGCGGTGCCTTGTCTCTACCCAGCAAGTCTTGAATGTCCCGCTTGAGCCCTAGTACCTTCTCGGCCGGGAGGCGAGACACACCCGTGAGCGTGTCAAGCACTTTGCCCAGGAAAGTCAGGACCTGTGCCGGACCTTCAGTCTTGCCAGGCGCCAAGGGCACCCCCAGGTGACTAGCCAAGTCGATGAAACAATTAAGACCCTCCTGACATTCCTGCGTGCCCTCCCTCCCAATGAAAAGGAAGTCATCAAGGTAATGTGAAACAGCCGAAATGCCATACTTAGCGGAGAGAGACCATTGCATGAAAGTGCTAAATGCTTCAAAGAAAGCGCAAGACACTGCGCAACCCATCGACATGCATTTGTCAAAATAGTACCCCTCTTTCCACTTAAAGCCCAGCAGGTGCTGGCTGTCCGGGTGCACTGGCAATAAACGGAATGCTGCCTCAATGTCAGCCTTAGCAAGCCAGGCCTCCTCCCCTTCTCTCCTCACTAGGTCAATAGCCATATCCAGGGAACAGTAAGAGACAGAACAGGCCCCCTATGGTAACCAAGAGTTGACGGAGTTGCCCTCTGGGAAGGAAAGGTTGTGGATTAACCTGTAAGCCCCTTGTTCTTTCTTGGGGACCACACCCAATGGGGACACCACAAAGTCTGGAAGAGGGGGCGACAAGAAAGGGCCCGCCACCCTCCCCAAAGACACCTCTTTACTGATTTTCTTATCTACAACCTCAGGTAGGTCCCGGACAGACTTCTGATTCTCTGCGTCCCTACTGACCCTGGGACCTTGGTAAGGGATCTTGAAACCATCCAGAAAACCTAAAGTCAAGACCTCCCTGTCTTTCTCATTGGGGTAGGACCGCAGCAAGGCCAGCAAGTTCGGGATAATGACTGGGGAAGGGCCCTTAGAATGCAAGAGGAGGGGGTCTCTGCTGGGAGCAGCACTAGAACAGGAATCCACATGAACAGGCAAGGAAGGGAGCAGTGGGGGGGGGGGGGGGGGGGTGACAGGGCAAGCGCTGGGCGGAACTGCCTTGGGAAAGGTCTTACTCGTCTTTGCTGGACGCGCTGGTGGTGGCATTACGTTTGTCACATGCTGACTCAGGATGGGACCCACCACATTTGCTGCAGGAGTGAGCAAACCTGCACGCCTTTCCCCAGGTGCAATTGCCTGCATTAAACAACCTGCATGTTGCTGAGAAGCCCTTCCTGTTAACCTGTCTGTTGAAGCCACCCCCGCCTCGCCCCCCACGAAAGGACTGCCTGAAGTTACCTTTCCTCTGAGTCAACCCTTTATCAGTTTCAGGCTTCTTTACATGTATACTGGTTTTCCCCACAGCATCTGCTTTGCCCTTACCCATGTGCTGCATCCAGAGTCTAACCTCCACCTGGTCCCAATCCAACTCAGGGCAGACAGACATTTTCTTGCGAAATTCACAGTTGTACATGTACCACCCCATACCAGCTGAGGATTCTGCTTCATTGGTAATAACACTTGCATATTGAAATAAACCCTGCGCCTGGTCTGGGAAGCGCTCAGTGATCACTGCCGCCAATATAGAAAAAGCCTGTCGCCTGTTCTTGATCGTTTTCTCAGGCCAAGACTGAAAACGGGCTTTCTTTTCCTCATCTTTAGAGCCCATTTTTCTAACATCAACACCATCAGCACCCAACATCAAGAGGGAAAAAATGTCGATAAATTCCCTTCGCCATATGCCTTCCTTCGCCGCCTGCGGCACCTGCCAAGCGAGGGAGCATTTACCCGACAACAGGGGGGCCATGGTCATCAGAACAGTTGGTGCAGAGGGGGCCGCCATAGAGGACGGTGCAGCAGCCAATGGGGGGGCCGGAATCGCTATGGGCGCAGGGGACGAGGGGACCGCCGCTGGGACCATCGCAGCAGCAACTGTAATCGCAGGCGCAGCCACGTGCACCGGGGAGGCATGAAGAGACACAGGGGCAGGAGTAGGCGGAGCAGAAGGAAGAACGCTTACCTGCTGTTAGACCACCTCAACAGGGAGGCTAGCAGGCACTGCGCAGCTGTCACCCCCTACTGAAAACCCTCCCCACACACGAGCAACAGCTGCCTCCCCTGACAAGGGAAGAGGAACCACAGTAGCAGGCTCCACCAACCGGGGAACCACCGGAATTGAAGACTGCGAAGGAGCGGCAAGCAAACCCGCTCTGACCTCGGAAATGAAAACAGCCAGAGTGTCCGTGAGCTTACCCAGGTCCTCCCGAGTGGCAAATTCCGCAGTGACACCCACCGGGCGAGGGGGGGCTAGCCCGAATCACCGCCGGTGGTGAGGCTGGGGCATGCACAATGACATTCCTGACGGGGTCCGCCGCTCTGGTCTTGTGGGGGGGTTCCGCCGGGAAGTCTTTCACTGTCAGCTTCCTTGCACGCTTGGGCCTCACAGTAGCAGGATCCTCCACAATGTCTATTTCTGTAATCTGGGGGGCGGGGCAGCCACGGGGGCTTTGGGGGGGTTGGCCGACAAAAGTTCACTGGCCCATGCCACCCCATTAGCCTTGATCATGTCCAATAGAGCTTTCATATGGGCATCCTGGGAGGGTCCTATCCCCGAGTCATCGTCCTGAGACGTCTGCGTGAACAGCGGAGGGGACCCATGACTTTCCATGATATCTTTAGCTCTTCGTCTTAAAGAAAGATCACCGTGAGCCAACGAGACCAAATACTGACAGATGACAAACAGCACCAACAAACCTCCCCTGAATAAAGGGCGACCCTAAAACTGACACGATGGTATCTGTTAGCAAATGAATTCTCCTAGCAAACCAAACAGATCGGCATATCCAGAGAAGCCCTTACAGGACGCAACGGAAATGACAAACTAAAGAGAAGCACAGGGATGGTATCTGAATGGCAAATGCATTCTCCTAGCCACAAAACTCGGACTAACCAAAGAAGCCCTTGCTGCACGTGCACGCGACTGAAATGACGTAAACTAAGGTGAAGAACAGGGAAATGTATAATGGAAAGGAAAGGACTGGAATCTGTCCAACGCCCGACATGCCCATGCTCCTAATCCCAGCACCCCATCCCAGCACCCCACCATACATACCTCGCAGAACTTGTCCTGGTGCCGGAAGGCAACGTAGGAGGGGGGGGGGGAGGGGGGGGGGGAGGGGGGGTGGTCAGGCTCTGGGCTCGGGATCCGGCAGGAGGCGGCGGCAAAGCAGATGTCGAGTTTCTGGATGGTGCCTGTGCTCACAGGGTCGATTCAGAAAAGGGGGTGGTGATGAAAAGAGTGTCTGAATTAAGCAGACCACTCTTACCCAGTCCAAAGATCAGGGCTTGATCCATCACCGTTATTTATCTCACTGCACCATCCCAGCTCAGAACCTGGCTATATGCAAATCAGTCTGTCCCTGGCCCAGTGCATCATGGGAACAGGGCAGACTAAACTACCAAGCCAATTCTTCACCAGAAAGGAGACAAGCTACCGGGGACCGGTTTCTGGCATTTCAGCCGTCTTCGGCCCGCTTGCTTGAATCCTGATGGTGCAGTGAGAAAGGGACTCATGTCTGAGTATACCCTGCCACACCTATAGTGGCCAAAAACGATTCAGAAAAGGGGGTTGTGATGAACAGAGTGTCTGACAGGGTGGCCACTCCTAGGCCACAAGGGAGATGCTCTTCAGTCTTCTGTGAAGCAGAATGTCGAAGTAAGGTGTCTTCTTAGTTTTAAGTTGATTTCAGGATGATCTGAGGTGCTATGGCACTGCTCCCACTCTTATTCCCAATCTGAGGGGTGGATCACCTGCTAGGTCCCTCCTCTGGGTGGGACCAGGAAGGGGGGCGGTTACACCCCCTTTTCTTTGTCCAGCTCCTCGCCAGGCCTGGGTCTGGAAAGTCCCAGGACCGGTTTGGACTGGCTTATGCACGAGGACACCTTGTGTGCCCCGGGCATGTCTGATTCTATTCAGCCCTGTCCTACCCAATACACAAAATCCTGTCTGGGGTGGTGCTCGCACCTCCCAAGGCAGGAAACCCTTTGTCCAAGCCTCCCTTGCTGGAAGGACTCCCAGCAGCAGGAGGTCAGACTTGTGTCTGTGGTGGCAGCATCCATTTTGTGATGCTGAGGCTCTGGTTAACTTTAACCGGGGTTAAGGCTATGTACATGTCGTGTCCCTCTAGAAGGGTGGAATGCTATCCCTGTCGACAGAACTATCGAGGGGATAGTATTCCAAATCGTATGACACCTTACTCAACATGTTTTGATAAAGCCAAACCAAAGTTAGCTTATAACCACGAGGATTATAATGCACTTAAGAGTATATGGTATGGCAATATCCCATAACAGCTAAGGGAGTTGTTCCCGACAGCTGCAGACAGGCTCAGCTCATGCTAGAGCACCATCTCACATGAAACCACGCACTCTGCCTCCAGGATTACAGGGGCCTTCCATAGGAATGGCTTATAGGTTAACATGTGTCCAGTTAAGGTTAGATATAGGGATACTATATCTAAGCAAGAGGTGATTACACCAACTTACCCCAGCTGAGTGATCAGCCAGTTGTGTCAAAATATGGAGGCCAGGCCAGGGGTGGCACAATACATGCTGCAGCCCCTGGTAGGCCTTGGCTACACCTATGCCCTGGGTACCTATGGTACACTGTTACAGGGGCCTATAAGGTGAACCAGTTCCAATTGTGTATACACCTAAGGTACATGGAGTCCATTTTAAGGAGAGAACAATTAGCCTGGGGCCCTGAATAGCAGGATCCCAGGCCAACTATGTCAAAAACAGCTAAACACCAGGCAAACAGTTTGGGGGTAACCTTAGTCAGATATCCACCATCCTACACAACCCCCCCCCCCCCAAACGAAAGGAGATAAGGCTATCCTTGACCAGGTAAGCCTATATTGCCTAAGTGGCCATATAAGGAAGTACCAGCTCTGGCTTGGTTACCCCCTGTCTCATGGCCCACTAAGCAATCCCTCACCCTAAGGGTATCTGAGGGTCTCCACCATAGGGAATCTCTACATGTGGTGTGTCTTTGCAAAGTCAAAGGCTGGTGTTGGGATGGAGTACTGAAGTGAGATTCCTCTGTAGGACTCAACTTCCTCCAATCACTCTCCACCATTTGTGCCTTTCTTTCTTTGACTGAGTTGCACTGTGCTCTCAGGGTCAACCTCTGGCTACCTAAAGCTGGAGGCTGGGTTCCTTTGTTTGGTTTACTGGAGGGACAGGTCAGGTTTGGGGCCTTGGGGTCCCAGGTTTGGCTGTGCCCAACAGAATCTATCTGTGGGAGATCCATGGATTCCATTTTAAGGAGAGATCAATTAGCCTGGGGCCCTGAATAGCAGGATCCCAGGCCAACTATGTCAAAAACCAGCTAAACACCAGGCAAAAAGTTTGGGGGTAACCATAGTCAGATATTCACCTTCCTACACTCCTGACACAGGATCCAGGGCTCCATTCCATGCTGTCTGTTGCTGTATCACATGGCGGTTGTGCTATCTGTTAAGACTTGCACAAATCACCATTTGATAAGGTAAGAAGGCTTTCAGGGCCAGATGGTTGGGTCGAAGCTCCAGAACAGCTGATACGGATCTGGTACTCTACCAGAGATCCTAGACAAAGCCTCTGATTGCCATCTCTCCAAGATCACCACCCCTCCCCCCGAACCCATCAGTTACATGTCTGTTACCATTTTGAACTTTGGGTGGGGGAGAAGTGTGGCACATCACAGGACAGGCTAGCAGCTGTCAGTCACCACCATTGACCCTGCGCTTTCTCCCTCGACATATGAAAGAAATTGTGGAGGCATGCCTTATGCTAGGACCAATGGAATCAGAGGCTCAACTAAAGGACTCATGTGCCATCAGGTATTCGGGATGAGGAGATGCACTTAGCCAGGAGACCAAGAAGCCTCAGTTTCATCCTCGCTGAAACCCAGACTGATCCCAAAACATCAGGCTCAAATCCTGAATCTCCAGGATTCGCTGCCGTGGAGGAAAGGCCTTGAACTTCACTGTGTCCAGAATTGCCCCAGTAAATGAAAGTCTGCACCGGGCTCAGTAGGATGTAGGTTCATAGATGGTGAAACCCAAATCTGTCAAGAGTTGAGCCATTGTCCAAAGGTGGTCTATAACTGACTGTGGCTAGCCCACCTTTAGCGCAGAAAGGAGCATACTTCTGCTGAACTCCAAAAATGGCCACAACCACACCATCACTTTCTCAAACACCCAAGGGGCTGAGGTAAGGCCCAATGGAAGCACTGTGAACTGAAAGTGTTCCCTGCCCACCCTGAACCGCAGATAACACTTGTGGGACTGCACGACGGGTGTATGGAAATATGAGTCCTACAAGTCCAAGGACACAGTTCAGTTCCTGGGTCCAATCTAATACAGAGAGCACATTTTGAACCTGTCTTTCCTCAGAAAGTTGGGTACCAGAGAAAAGTCCAAAATATGCCGTAGGCCTAAATCCTTCTTTGAAACAAGGATGTATCAGGAGTAGCATTCCCCTTCCTTCTGTCACCCATTCAATGGCACCCTTGGACAACAAAAGGCTGACCTCATGCATCAGAATTTCAGAGTGCTCCTCCAAAGTCACTCCAGTGTGGGAGAAAGGTGCGGTGGGGAGGAAATACAGGGCATGGCTGAGCTCATTTGAACAATTTTTAATATCTACCTGTCTGACATCACAGATTTCCAGCCGGGGAAGAAATGCTGTGTTCTGCCCCAACGTAGGGCCGGGGGAATTCCTATCACCCGATGCCTGAGACATGTTGGTATCTTTGGGGGGCCAGAAGAGGTAATTTCTATTTTATTCCATGGACAAATAGGCAATAAACTTAAATAAACAAAGGCAGAGCTGTGTTAGGCTCTAGATAGTTCCCAGCCAGAATTCAAAAAAAAAAAAAAGAACAGGGCCTTTTAAATTTGACCTTTGTTTTAGGCCCAGCTGGAATCTAAACTAGGAAAACCCGTCGCCACCTGTATGATGTGCTCTGCACAGAAAGCTGGCAACATGCAGGCGCCGCTGAACTGAGTCCCAGTGTTGGCATATTACACCGTGACAGATTCTGTGTAATTTGCAGAGACAATTCCAGCTTAGTAATAGCTGCCGGAATCGGGGTCCAGCTAGATCTCTCTTCATTCCAGTACTGAGTAAATGTAAACCCTGGTTAGCTAAGTGAAAGACACGACTGCTGGTACACCTTAGTTGTTTTCCAAAAGATTTATGTACATTCTACAGTACATTTAAATGAATGTAAATGTCAACAGCAAACCAATGAAGCTAGTGCAAATTTATGAGGGCCCACCAGTTTTAGCTGTAGGGTTCTGTGCCACCAAAGGAACAAAAAATATGTTTTTCAGGCAAACATGAAGTTAATTACTGTAATCCATCCACTAGCCAATGACAGCAGTCAATCAATCAAACAGCATTTGGAAAGCGCAACAGTCCCTGCTAGGGGTATCTGGACACTGTGTCTCAGTCGAAGAGCCCGGTCTTGGATCTCTTTCTGAAGTATGCCAGCAAGGGGGCTGTGCAGAGTTGGAGGGGAAGGTCATTCCAGGTCTTGGCAGCGATGTAGGAAAAGGAGTGACCACTGATGCGGCCGATGTGTGTGAGGACAAGTGAAGAGGAACACAGGTGCCTAGTGGGTTGGTGGAAGTTCAATCGACTGTTGAGGCATGCAGGTCGTAGGTAGTGGAAGACTTTGTAAGCATGCATGAGGAACTTGAACTGGTATTTTTTCTGGATGGGGAGTAGGTGGAGGTCTCTCAGGTGGAGGGGTGGTGTGGGTTCATTTGGGGAGGTCCAGGATGAGTCTGGCTGCAGCATTCTATGTGGTATGGAGTGTTCTGAGGAGCTGGGTAGATATGCTGGCATAGAGGGCACTGCCATAGTCGAGGGGGGCACAGTCGCCGGTCTGAGTGATGGTCTTTCTGGTGTTGGTTGTGATCCTGATGTGTTTTATCTAGGACCCGATCAATATTGTGACCTCATGCCCCTATACGGCTATAATCAATACATATCCCTATAACGGCATAAAAATCAGAGCCATATTTCAGTAACTCGCCTCTGCAGTCCATGACAGTCCATGACACAGCAGAAGCCACTTCCTTAGATTCCTAGATAGCACACCGAGTTCTTTCGACATACCAAACCCCCAGCAACCTGGGAAAGCCCCGCTTCCTTTGTTTTGATTAGTAATAGCACTCCTGTGAGCACGGTAAGAACGACCAGTTCTTAATGACATCTTTATTGACGTCTTATGTCCAAAAACTTATGTCAAACTCGGCATCTTTCAGGTATAAATATACCAACGTTGCCTTAAGCAAGCACACGGTGGTGGTGAATACTGGAGCAGAACAGCTGTCCCCTTGCAGAGAGCCCAGCAGATGCGAGAAGCCCACGGACGCTGCCCCTCCTCCTTGACGCGCTGAGAAAGACGCTTTCTTTTCTCCTGCCGAGAAAATCCAGCTCCGGCGTTTCCAGCCTACCCTTGCGGGTGACTGGGATATCGGGTCCTGAGAGGAGATACCAGACCTCCTACATTCTATTCCAGAGGTACGGTGCTGACTAAACCCTTAGAGAGAATTCTTGAAACAAACTCTTGGCAAAACCAACTTAACTTAAATTGCTACTTACTTACTCCCTCCCATGTGTTAGGCTTAGGTCAGGTACACTGGGGTAGGCGTAGCTAGAAGTACCAGTTGAGGTCGTTAGCCAATGTATATATGAATGTATATATTTTATTCATTTTAACTATCTTTTGGCTAAGAAACCATATCAATGCTTTTACAGTATTATTTCGTAATACTCCTTTTACTGTACGCACTTTTCATAACAAGTCTTGCAATTGTGGCAATTAATTTCTCTTGCATGAGAAAGAAGACTGCTCAATAAATAATATCTTTTATTGAAAACGCCCGTCTCTCTATTCTCTGCACCCTGGTGAAAGTAAATCTGCACAACTGACTGAGTGAAATAGCTGTCTATTGTTTCACACGACTCTAGAGATTGACTCTTATTCTGAGGAGCAAAGTTGTCATGTTTATGGGGTTGTCGGAAGCTGAATCCCTTCTTGTCTGAGCCAGGGAAGCTGATCACTTCCTATTCAGTCAAGAAAGTTTCCAGTGACCTCTGAGCTAGCTGGCGCAAACCTAAATTAAGTCTAACATAGTCAGTAGAGACCTAGAAGACCGCAGTCCTACGTCTACACTGCTGTTTATGTTATTCCAATGTGCAGGGCCTATAGGGAAAATAGGAACTATACTACATGGCGCCCAACGTTTGGTAGGGCGATAAAACTAACGGAAGACGTTAGAGTAACTCAGTCGTGCTTTTTCACACAGACCCTTTCTCCCGTAAATACTCCAATAGACATCTGGAGTGGGTGAAAGGTTAAAATCCGCCGGAACTTAATAGGAAGAGATTGCTATGTAAAGTTTCTGGTTTAGTCAACGTTGAAGGATACAGTGTTCCAAAGTATTGTGCACCTAATCTTTGTTTCCTTGAAAACCTGATCTGCAACAAGAAAAACCTTTCTGACAGTAAAATGGGTGATGAAGAAAGGGATGCTACTATATTAGCAAATCAACTAATGCAGGACGACACGAGTCTCCTACAGAATGACCGGGATGCAATCCTCATTCCGGTCAACATAAGAAAAACTATAACTTTAAAACTTATAGAAAACGGACTGACATCGCGAGGTGGTACAGTCATTTTCGTGGTAGAGGCACACGAATATCGGCAGACAGAGGTATTCTATTCTTGGATAAACTTTTCAGCGGCAAACGCTACAACACACGAGTTCCACTATTATGTTATGTTATGTTATTATCATTTATTTTGCGCACAGATGCTCCAGCTAAGGAGCGTCCTGGCGCATGGAAAAGGTGAACATAACACAACGCAAAAGGAAACAAAAAGTGCAGAGATCAGTGTAAGAGAAATTAAAACAAGTGAGTTTTCACGGCCCTACGGAATGCTAATAGATCCTCTAACAGGCGGATTTCCAAAGGGAGGGAGTTCCAGAGAGCCGCAGCTCTCACACGAAAGGAACGACCGCCCATCCGGCTAAGCCTAAAACGCGGAACAACCGCAAGAGATTGCCCAAGTGATCTAAGAGAGCGCGTCGGGACATAGGCGGATAAAAGGTTATTGAGGATCTCAGGTGCCGATCCTTTTAGAATTTTAAAAGCAAGGCTAAGGGCCTTAAAGTGGATCCGACTTTTAATCGGTAACCAGTGTAGGGACCGCAGGGTGTTAGAAGTAGGACAGGACCTCGGCAGACCCACCACTGCTCTCGCAGCCGCGTTCTGTACTTGCTGTAAGCGGACGATCTCAGATTGATTAACTCCCAGCAGGAGTGAGCTGGCATAGTCCAACCGGGAGATAATCGTCGCTTGGATGATCAACTGCCTCGTCGGGGCGTCAAAAAATTTGAGCACCGGCCTTAGCCCACGCAGGACTCCGAAACAGCAAGCCGCCACTCTCTTGGTGTGGGTAGTGAAGCAAAGGGTGTGATCTAGCCACACTCCCAGGTTTCTTAGTTCCATCACTGGTGTAGGGGCCGGCCCTAACTCCAGAGGCCACCAAACGTCCCCCCAGCAATCCGCTCCCCTCACAACGATCATCACCTCAGTTTTTTTCGCGTTCAGCTGGAGACAGTTGTTATTCATCCAGCTGGCCACCTCTCTCAGCCCATCTCGGAACCTGGGGGCATCCTGTTCGGCATCCCCGCTGATCGTGACCGCTAGCTGCGTGTCGTCGGCATATGAGACCATGGTTAGGCCCCACTGCCTGGCGACATCAGCCAGCGGCCCCACGTACAGGTTAAAAAGCGTGGGACTCAGCGAGGAGCCCTGAGGGACCCCCAGGTCCAGTTGATGGAATTTGGACTGAAAAGGAGGGGTGGCAACGCAGAAGGAGCGATCGCTAAGGAAGGAGCGGAACCACTGCAGAGCAAGGCCACAAATGCCAATGTCCTCCAAGCGGTGTAGAAGGATGCGATGGGACACCGTGTCAAAGGCAGCGCTGAGGTCTAATAAAATAAGCGCTGCCGTTTGACCTGCATCCAACACACTCCACAGATGTTCTACCATTGCCAGAAGGGCAGTCTCCATGCTGTGACCAGCACGGAACCCATTCTGCGTGGGGTCGAGGACGTTGGCCCGGGCCATATGCTCAGGTAGAACCTGGTTGACGTGGGCCTCCATGACTTTGGCCGGCCAGGGAAGCAATGAAATCGGGCGGTAGTTTTCCGGTTTTAAAGGATCCAATGTTGTTTTTTTCAGGATCGGGGAAACCACCGCCTGCTTCCACTTAGCAGGAACCGTACCTGAAGTCAAGGAAAGGTTGATCAGCGAACACACTACAGTACGCCCCTGAAAAGAAGAATCTCTAAAGAGGGCAGGTCTGAGCGGGTCCGCAGGAGAGCCAGACTTGACTCGTTGTGCCAACTTGACAAACCCATCCCAAGAAAGAGTAGGGAGAGAGTATAATGCCAGGCAGCTGCGAAGGCTGTTCAAAGGAATAAGTGGCAGCGTCATGCTAGGGAACGACTGATAGATGGTCTTAACTTTCTCCAAGAAGAAAGCGGCCAGAGTCTCACAATGGGAGGTAGAACCCTCCGCTTGCGGAACCGCTCTCTTAGCCATCAGATCTTTGAGGGCTTTGAAGATGGTCTTCGATGGATTGTGACTATTACGAAATTCCGTCGCATAAAACGCCGCCCGGGCTCTACAAATAGCTCGGTGGTAGAGCTTGACGGAGGCCAAATACGCGTTTTTTTTGGCAACATCATACGTCTTACGCCACTCCCTTTCTGCCCGTCTACATGAACCCTTTAGGGCACGGAGGGCACTGTCATACCAAGGACTCGACCGCCTGGCGCTGGATTTACTTAAGATGACAGGCACCAATTTATCGAGCGCCTTGGTAATCCAGCTACAGAATTGGTCGTAGCCTGAGGTGGCATCGAGCAGAGGGCCAAGTGGCTCTTCAGCCATGATGTAATGTAGGTCCTCTAGCCTGAGCTTATTCCAATGCCGCCGAGGGATCCACTTAGGAGATGGAATAATGGGGATTTCGGGGAGAGGAAGCCAGACGGACACCAAAAAATGATCAGTCCAGCCCAATGGAGAGAGAGCCAAAACTTGACATCCGGTAAGTTAGTAAAAAATGGGTCCAAGATATGACCAGCCACGTGTGTAGATTGAGTGACAAGTTGGGTCAGCTGAAGGGCCTCCAAATCCGCCAGGAAACCACTGATAGTCGAGGTCTGTAGATTGTCAAAATGGAGGTTGAGGTCACCTAAGATGCAGAAATTGGCGCAGTCACTCGCTAGCGTACTGACCGCCTCAGGGAAAGCTCCCCTGAATGCTACATCACTGTCTGGGGGGGCGGTACACGACCATCCCAGACAGCGTGAACTGAGGACTGATGGTGATCTTAAACAGGGCGCTTTCACACCCAGCGATATGTAGTCCCGTCCAAGTGCATGCAAACGTAGATTTTATAGCTAAGGCAATACCTCCACCTCTAGACAGACGATTCCACGTAAAAAGTGAATATCCAGGAGGGCAAGCCAGATTAATTACGGCTGCGTCTGTGTCCTGGAGCCAGGTCTCAGTGATGATAAACAGATTTGGCTCCTCGTCGGTGATAAGGTCCATGATAGACAGATGATGTTTAACCAGAGATCTGGTATTAAGATTGAATATTCGCAGACCATGAGCACGACACTTGTTCAGCTGAGGCATACAAAACAGAGGAACCACCGGAAGAGTACGCTCCTTTCGAGGAGATTGAAATCCCATTAAAATACCAAGAGCACCTGCTCTGGTTCAAAGGCGCCCTAAAACATAATGATCACATTACCAGACTCGGTCCACTAGGTAGACCAGGAGCAACGTGGACGGTTCTAGCCAGCTACACACCACATCCAGACAGAAGAACTTTTATAAATCTATATAGGATCTCGGTGCTTAGACAACATACATTGTGGGATTGGTGTCCAGACTGATTCCAGATACCCTCACCGGATATGTTCGCCTGTATACCAGCTAGCTCACAGTGCCACTATGAACTCCTCTTACCAAGGAGAGAATAGTATTTGTCAATAATCGAACATGACAACCCATCATGGGGGGGCGTGGCTAGGACACCGATGGTGGAGGCGGCGTGAGCGCTTAGCTCCGGGCTGGATCCCACCAATTATCCTGCAAAATCGACCTGTGGTGCAGCTGTTTTTGCATCTACGGGTGTCTGACCATTCAGGGACCCCGCGGTCCAGCGGTGGTGCTCCCTGAGCAATGAGGAGAGCAGTTACGGCGATCGTTGCTGAGGCTGAGGTCGACACTGGGGCGGCAAGATGGCGGCGGTGCTCGATGCCTGAGACCGGGACGGAGGGCCCTAGGGTGTGTTGATTCTCCTACGCTAGCTGAAGACGCAGACCACACTGGAACCGGTGTCGGCAAGACCCGAGGCTGTGAAAATCGCCTATCAGTCAGCGACCACGCACTTCAAACTTTCATCGGAACGAGGCCTCAGTTCGTTCTTGCAATCCAAAATGGCGCTGAGTTGCTGAGCAGCCTGCAGCCGAGGGAAAGTGCACTCCAGCCCGGATACGGAGGGTGCGGAGCTGATATCCGACTGGGGAACACACTGGAGGTGTCCCACAGACCAGACCCGGTAGGCTGTGATATCTACCGCCCGGAGGTGTAGCAGAAAGCGGCCATTTTGAGTTGTCGAGCGGTCTGCGTACCAACATGGCAGCGGCCTGGGGTGTGGCCGGTGTACCAGAGGAGCCCCGGTCTGTAGTGAGAAGCCGCTAGTAAAGGAACCCCCACCGACCTAGGGAGTGCTAGACCCACGATATATTAGTGGAGGGTGAGGAACGCAAGCCGCAGAAATTGACCCTGGCGCTGGTGTTCTTTTGAACGGCTGGTCCGCTATCCCTCCCCCCTCGAAGAGTGGTACAGCTGACGACTAGCTGGTGGTGGTCAACGGTTTGCTTGTAAGCACAGTGGTAATGAAACCCAAAGGCAAGAGGAAGCGGCGGCAGCAGATGGCGCCAGAAGTGGTGATGCAGATGTGGAGACCACGCCGGCGGAGAAACGGCTGGCTGACCGTCTGGATAAAATTCTGGAAGCCATTGAAGCGACGAAAAATTCGCTGCACCAGGATATTTCGCAAGTGGCTACTGGACTGGGGCTCCTGAGAGCGGACCATGCGAAGCTAGTGGACAGGGTCAAGGATGCTGAATCCACGATACTGGAACTGAAACCGGCGGTGGTAACGGTAGAACGCAAGCTGGAAGATGCACTGCAATGTTTGACGACTCTGGAACGGCGGGCGGAGGACTCCGAAAGTCGCAATCGACGGAATAATGTACAGGTGGTGGGTCTGCCAGAGAAAATTGAAGGAACTGACATGGTGGCGTATTTAGAAGACTGGTTCAAATCGAGGGTGGCACCTGAGGGCCTATCGCCTTTCTTTACCCTGGAAAGGGCGCACAGAGTACCGGCCAAACCGCCCCTGCAGGGTCGCCCACCTCGACCTGTGGTGGCCAGGGTGCTTCACTATAAAGACCGGGACTTGATAATTCAAAATGCACGATCAAACGGGCCCTTTAAAGTGGAGAACTGTTTGGTGACATTATTCCCGGACTATACTCAGGACATCCAGAGATGTAGAGCCTCCTACCTAGCGATCAAAAAGGAACTCCGAGACGAAGGCATCCAGTATTCGCAGCTATTCCCAGCGAAGCTGCGAATCATCGTGGATGGGGTGACGTAGTTTTTCTTGACGCCGGATGAAGCTTGGTCATGGCTGGAGACATATAAAGCGGGAACAGACCGCAGACCCCGTGGGTCCGGCACACAATACAAACAACCGAGAATGCACCAGACACAGAGGATACGGAACAGAGGAAACGCCAAAAAAGATCCCCAGTCCACGCAGTTAGCGGTGGATAAACGGGACGCGCTGCTGGCCGCTGCTGCATTAACTGGATCACAGACAGAGAACTCGGCTAGGGGCACGGACTCTGAGGAGGACAAGCTACATTCGGGTCCTGAGTTTTCGGAAACAGACAGTATCAAGGGCCCGGAACTGACACCCAGGCTGGCTGACGAACTGTAACTTTCACCAATTCTGCAAGGGTAAATACTGTTGGTCAGGAGGAGTGCCTGCTGTGCTAGTGGGGGACCCTCATGACTGTTTGGCTGCACTGTAACCTCTGGGGATTACGGGTGGGGGGTTGAGTTGCGACCCGCCTCATGTCGGGCCTACGCCATCTCCTTGTAGCCCTTAAGGCGTCCTGTGGTGGTGACTGCGGGATAGTAGTGTGTGTTTGTTGTGAAGGTTTGGATGGGGACTGATAATGTGTTATTGGGTCCTGTTCTGGGGGGGGAGGGGGATGGGTGTTGAGTTACTCAGTTTGGGGGTTCGGTTTATAGCTCTTGGTGTGGGCTGGCAACAATGGAATGGGGGGAGTGCGTCGTGCCTTATCAATGGGGACATTACCTGAATTGAAATGTGTTACCTGGATCGTGCGTGGATTGCATACTATGTCCAGACGCCACAAAGTGCACGCTTATTTGGTGAGGCGGGGGATCCACATTGCGTTGCTTCAAGAAACCCATTTGACTAAGCAAGAATGTACCGCTTTACAAAAGAGATGGAGAGGGCAAGTGTTTGAGAGGGGCTCTGGTATGGGTGAGAGCGGGGACTCTTTTCCAGATGATGAACACTGTGATAGATCAGGAGGGCAGATATGTGGCGGTGGAAGGGAGATTGTGGGGAAGGGAAGTGGTGCTCTGTAGTGTCTATGCTCCAAACACGGAACAACCCAGGTTTTTGGATAAACTGTCTGGTTCGTTGGCTCATGCCCTAGCTGGTACGGTGATAATGGGGGGGGATTTTAACTCCATAACGGATGTGCTGCTTGACAGGTCACACCCACCGTTGGCTGACTCCTTGGTCCGTAGGACAGCGAAACTGAGGGCGCATTGGCAGGAGAAATGGGGGTTACTGGATATTTGGAGAGGGCACCACCCAGACGACAGGGACTATTCTTTCTTCTCTGCACTACACGAATTACATGTTAGGATTGACGCGATCCTCTGTAGTCGGGAGTTGGCTCCCTTGGCGATCCGCTCAGAGTATCCCGCCAGGACGTTGTCGGATCATAACCCTCAGGTGGTGGCATTTCAATGGCAGCAGGAGAGAACTGAGATACCCACTTGGCGGTTGCGACCGGACACCCTGGAGGACCTGATCTTTAGCACCAGGGTACAGGAAGGGATTGACAACTATTTTACGATGAATGAGGGTACAGCTACGTCCAGAGGGGTGGAATGGGACGCCTTCAAAGTAGTGATGAGGGGGCTCTGTATTAGTAACCATTCAGGAGAGCGAAAGGTGGTGTTGGCTGATGTGGCAAAGGCGGAAGAGGGTCTGAGGGAGTTGGAACTACAAAGACCTGAGCAGCCGGGGGTGCAGGAACGATTGACCGAGGCCAAAGAGCGAGTAGCAGTGGAAATGGAGAGGTTGCGCTGTTTCGATTATAAGCAATACATGGTGAAAGTTCATGCGGAAGGGGACAAAGTGCGAACACTTTTAGTAAAATTGACGTCGCCAGTGTCAGGGGGGGTGCTCGATCTTACATATTAGAACTGACACAGGGGAGGTGGTGTACTCCCAATCAGAGATCCTTTCATGTTTTTTGGAGTACTACACGTCATTATACAGAAGTCATCTGGAGGCTTAAGAAGTGGAGATAGTGGAGTATTTGCAGGAGACCCCGCTACCGCAGTTGGAGAAAGAGGATGCAGAGGGGTTAGGCGGGAAAACACGGTTGGAGGAAGTGCGTGGGGCAATTAAGCAAATGGCCAGGAACAAGACGCCAGGGGTGGATGGCCTCCTGGTAGAATTTTATGCAAAATATGTGGATGCCCTGGCTCCGCGACTAGTGGAGGTTTATAATGAGGCTGCGGAGAAGGGCCACCTGCCGCACTCAATGAGGGAGGCATTGGTGATCCCCCTATTAAAGTCCGGAAGGGAGGGTAGCGACGTAACCTCATACAGGCCGTTATCGATGCTAACGGTTGACTACAAAATACTGAGTAAAATATTAGCCACGAGACTCTTACCCCATATGACTACCTTGGTGCATGTGGATCAGGCAGGGTTTATTCCGACTCGGAATACCTCGACTAACATACGTAGATTGATACGGGTGTTGGAAGGCGGATTAGAGGAGGGCATGTCCCCGGCTGTCTTATCGGTGGACGTGGAAAAGGCATTTGACAGCCTGGAATGGCTCTACCTAGATAAAGTGCTGGAGAAGTTTGGACTAGGGGAACGATTTAGGAAATGGACGGCCATTTTATATTCATTAGCGACGGCGAGGGTGCGACTGGGGCCTGTTATTTCAGCGCAATATCCGGTGCAAAGGGGCCCAAGACAGGGCTGTTCACTCTCACCTCTGCTGTTTGCGCTGGCAATCGAACCTCTAGCGGCTCGAGCTAGAACGGGGGAACCCTATACCGGCATGGTCTGTACTGGGGTACCGCACCATATCTCGCTATACGCGGACAATTTGCTTCTGTTCTTGGAAGATACAACTGTGGCTCTTCAGGGAGCGGTGACTCTGTTGACGAATTTTGGGGCACTTTCGGGCCTCAGGGTCAACTGGGGCAAGACATGTATATTTCCGCTGAGAGCAGACATGCAGCAGCCGCTACTGCCCCCAGGACTGATATGGGAGAGGTCGTGTTTTATCTACCTGGGGGTCCGGATCTATCATGACTCAGAGACCATGCTAGAAGGAAATGTAGGCCGCTGCATCAGGGCTTTGAGGGGCTGTGTATCGTTCCGGGCTACGTTGCCTCTTTCGGTGTTGGGGAGAGTGGCGCTGCTTAAGATGGTGGCTCTACCTCGCCTCTTATATTATTTCCGCACCCTCCCTCTCTGGATACCTCCCAGGTTCTTTCGGGACCTGAGGACACTCACAATAGATTTTAAATGGGGTTCTGGGAGGAGGCAAGTGGCGCTGGACACACTACTCGGGCCAAAATTAGACGGAGGATTGGCTGTCCTGAACTTTGAATTATATTACTTAGCAGCTCAGCTGCAGATCCTCACACAGAAAGTTGCGAGGGAGTTCAGGGGACTGGAAGAAAGCCGTGGGACTGGTGCGCAGAGGCATATACTTTCTTACATCATTATGCAGCAAAAACTAGAATTGAAGGAATTGACATCGGAGGACAGAACCCTGAGGCTGTGTTGGAACAGGAGTCAGCGGAAGGCAGGGGTGCTCCACCCATATGCGCCTGAAATCCCCTTGGGCATGTTGACGGCGCTACCACATGGGGGGGGACTGGTCGAGATTGATGGAATAGGAGGAGTTGGGGCTCCAGATGGTCGGTGACCTGTATGCTGATGGGGAGTTATTGTCCTTCCTGGCACTACAGGATCAGTTTGGACTTCCGGATGGGGGTTTCCTATTGCACATGGCAGTGGTGTCTGCCATGAAAAAACATTGGAGATCAGGGCAGTTAGAACCCAAGACTACGCTGGCATGCCAATATGTGGTGATGGCGGCGGGCACTTTCAAGGCGGTTACCTGTCTGCAGTCGCGCTTACTACAGGAAGGGTTGACGCCGTTGGACACACTTAAACAGAAGCGGGAAGAGACTGTGGGGAAGCCCATACCGGATGTAACCTGGGCCCAAATATTAATGAGAACATGGAAAGGGTGCAGAAATGCACGTTTTCAACAGGTGCACTTTTTTGTGTTGCATAGGGCATACCTCGCCCCGGGGAAAATGAAGAAATATTTCCATGTCCAAGATGCGGCCTGTCCCCGATGTTTGAGGCCCGAGGTAGAGTTGGAACATATGTTGTGGGACTGCCCCAAATTAGGGCACTACTGGGCGGAAATAGGGGACCTGTTGAATGAAGCTACGGACAGGCAGGTGGAGTACGATCTGGCGACCTGCCTGCTGCTTTGGTTCCCCCATACGAGGAAGACCAAGGTAACCAGTAAGTTTATTGATCTGGGACTTATGCTAGCGCAGAGGGAGATAACCTGGCACTGGAAGGCGAAGGAAGGCCCTTCTATTAGGAGGTGGGCGCATGAGATGTGCAAATGGGCCAGTAGTGAAGAAGTGCTTAGACGTAGGCAGGCAACTCGCTCGGCCAATGAAAAGTGTTTGGAGGTGGCGAGAGCATGGGAAGACCTGGTGCAGACATTTAAGAACAGCTTAGAACCTGAGGATGAATGAGTTGGTGGGGTTCTACGTTGCCTTCCCAGGAGACACATTGAGCATGTAAGGAGGACGTGCTGAACTCAGTATTGAATTAGATCCTTGACTTTAGTGAGGCCCACACCAATTGCAGTTCGAGGAGAGGGGTTATACGGGTTACGGACATGACGCAGCTGATGGATGTATGGATGTGAGGGGGTGTTGTGTTACCCGCCGGGCTCAAGAGGAGGGAAGTTGATATGCTGAACTGGGCCTTCCGGGAGTTCGGGGTGATCTAACACATCGGTAAGGTACCTGGAAGGGTAGGAATGGAGGGAGCTGTTTGGAGTTTCGATGAGCTCAGTCCTGCAAGGTGTCCTACAGCGTTGATGGTCGGTAGTTGGGGAGTTGGGGAGAAAATATTTGAAAAGCAGATACCAGATGTTTGACCGATTGACGATCCGGTTATCCCCTATGCGATTGCCAGGGGTGAATATCACCGAGCCAAGCGCTGCCCAGCCTCCGGGATGTGGGCTTTAAGGCTGTGTAAAGATTGTTGATGGGTATTACAGGGCTGGGAGGACGGGCAGTCACATCAGCGTGTACAGCTTTATATTATGTTCTGTTTTTTACTTCCTGTCTGCAATAAAAATTATTTTAAAAAAAATGACAACCCGTCATCTCAGGGATCGTGGAAACAGTACAGTACTTTTCGCTCAGTCACTCGTGCTCACTTTGTATCAGAGAGATACACAGAATAAAAAATGGGGACGTTTTCAATAAGCTTTTATTGAACAAGTGTCATTCTAGTGTAAAATATGTGTGCTGAAACACCCATAAGACAGAAACAGGTGAAAACGATTATTAGCAGCAATAGAGTAAATGGATGGTAGATTTCTACCATTGTGCTATAAAAAATATATGCAGGCATATGAATACATGACGGTAATAATGTGTACTCCTACAATACAGACCCTAACTAGATGTAACTAAATGTACCTAGCATGTATGTGTGTGTATAGCCAAGAATGCCCCTAGGATAGAGCCAAATCCATTACCTGATGTGAGAGAATGAAGGACCCCATCTTAGTCTCGAGATGGACACCCCACAAGGGATGGCAGACCACTGCCTGCTGAAGTGTCTGCATGCAGGATCTTTAGCGTCTTGCGTCAGTGTTTCAGCATGGAAGTCTTTCTCCTCTTCTTGCTCCAGCAAAGATATGGTGCTTATATACCCAAAAGGAGATCAGAATAAGCAAACAATATCCTTATTCACCAAGCCTTCGCGATCATGGCACTCCACACCCGGACGTGAGCAGTTACAGCCGTCCTTCGCTGCTTCATTCAGCGTTCGGTTCCTCAGACCAAGGCATCGCCCATTGAACCTATCCTTTCTTACCCCCGCAAGTCGATTACCGGCACACCTCCGGGCGGATACTTCATCCGGGCCAGGTTCGCACTGGACCCGACCTCGGCTGCCCGGTTAACTCACGCTCTCCGGTCTCATCCTAGACCACACCAGCACCGTTTTATTATTACAACCCGGTCCTGAAGATGATCCCAAACAAAGAGGATCGAAATGTCGTCGACCGTTCAGCGCAATAAATGGCGCAGACCCGAATGTGGCTCATCAAAACAAATCCTGCAAAACTTTGAAAAGTCTCGCTTTGTAATCTATCTGGCGCCACATTGTTTTTGTTAATCACTGTATATATTCGGGCACCAGTCACTATGCGCCATACATGCTGACCGCAATTGTCACTTGTATTGCCACCTTTGTGTCACCTGCACATGCTGAGCACCAAGTCCAAATCGTGTTGTTTTGTTATTTATTTGCTTACAGTGCTGTTACAACTGCACCTCTCTATTTTTCTTTAATTATACGATGCCATGAGCACAATTGAAAAAACTCATTGAGTCTCCTTGTCTCTGTTCATGTAATGCTTGTTACATACATGCTTAATTTCCTTTTAATAAGACGAGTTGCAATATTGTTTTCTTATTTTGATTACCTACCCCGATCCCAATGTGGTTGACGGGTCGTTCTTCTGTAGTATTCTACACTATATACTCAAAAGGTACCCTTAGGGGATCTACCTTGCTGTGTCATGTCGGCCGAGGATGACGATGGTGATGAACCTTATAAACAGTTATTATGCAGGAGATGGTAATCCTGCTGTGATTCTGAGAATCCTTATGCATAATAAATAAGGCTAGTTTTCGGGGAAAACCACACAACATTTATGCAGCACCTATCTAAGTAAAAGGTCAGCACCTGTTATGCAGTACAATGGTAGGTAAAAGTAAGTGTAAGGTTAGGTGCTACCCAGGCCTATATTGGGGTTCATTAGGAATCATAACAATGCACTTCAAAGACCCTTCTTTGAAGTCACCCTCAATTCCAAGGCACAACTGGGTGTAAGCACTGGGTCTCTGACCCCACCAAATGAAACACTTCAGGGCCTGTAACTGAAATCTGTCAGAAACACTGCTGTGCTGAATCAAGACTGACACTCTGCAGGACTGCTGATCTAGAATATCTGCTTTTCTGCTGCCTACTGCTCTGTGACCCTGCTGAGGGAGAGCAAGAATCTGCTCTGCAACTGAAGTGATCTCCAAGGGCTTGTTGGCTTGCTTCCTGTTGCTTGAGAAGATCTTTACACCTGCTCCTGTGTCTGGTTCACTTCATGTAGACCCGGATACTTGCACCAGTGAGATCAATGCATTTCCAGTCTGCGTGCATTGCTCTTGGAACAAACGCATCACCTTGAGAGCCTGATGAATCGGAACTGCGCATCACCGACCCAGCACGAACCACCCCTTTCTACATTACAATTAAACCTGTCCCTTTGGGGTACTTTTAGTAATTACGAGCCCAAGAAAAATAGAAGGGCAATGGTGTAGATATAGGTATAAGAGTACATTGCAGGGGAGGAAAAACATTATAAAAGATGAAGGATGGCTATCCTTAGTAGCGTTAGCGAGACCAAATATAAAATACCCTTCTGGAAAGTTATCAATTCATCCTACTTTGGGGAAACTTCAGCTACTGCTATTGAAGTCCTGATTTCCCCCAAAGGAGTGGGTGGTCCATTTTGGTAATATTCATGCACAATAACGCATAGAGAGCCCATACTTCATACAGGAGGCCTCTCTTGCTGGGTGGAGGATTGATTTCCCACTTCTTGATTTTTAGCTTAATCGCAATCACAAACAGCTGGAGTGGAAAAGCACAATCTCCTTCCTAGATTCTTTAGTTAAGGTAGTAGGGAGGAGTTTGTTAGCAAGGTTTGAAAATTAAGCAGAAGACCAAGCAATTTTATCTGATGTTCAGTTTGGCTTCCATAAAGGGCCATGTACAGTCAAGCAATGCTTACATTTAAATACCTGATAAGCAGGTATACAGTGGCAAAGAAAGGGGTCATTCACTTGGTATCTATCGATCTCTTGAGAGCTCTTGTGTTATCCCTTCAAAGCTATGGCGGAGGAATCGATAGTGCAATTTTCTGGACATCTATATACACTCACAACAGCAAAATTTTGTTTTGGCGTGCATACGGAGTGCTCGGAACCTTGGGACGTATGGCGATTGGTTTACAGAAATTATTGTTTTTTTATGGATAAATTGTATACTAAAATATATTTTAGCAAAACGTTTATGGAATGACTGAATCTCATGCTCATGTCCTCAACAATTTGAAAAATATATACTAGTTGTATTTAGATTTGAGACTTAGTTGGGAATTAAACTTCTTAGGGAGATAGGTTCATTGTACAGGAGTAAATGTGTTTCAGTGGCTACAAATGAAGCAGGTGCCTGCAGGTATACTAATGCAGAGAATTTACTGAGGTCAGAAAACGCCTTTCTGAAAAAACTGTTGGATATACCTAACAGCTATTTGCCACATAGAAATCGGTCTGAAATACTCAGAAGATTCGCAAGACCTCTGCAACTCCCTCGCCTCCTACTTCCACAACAAGATCGTGGACATACACAACAGCTTCAGCACTCAACCGACGCACGCCACGACTGAACCACCGCCCCCCACCACCACCCTCCGCGCCTGAAACCCCGATCAGCACCGAAGACCCATCCGCACGATGAACTCCATCCACTCCGGATCTCCGACTGACCCCTGCCCTCACCACGTCTTCAACAAGGCCGACGACGTCATCGCACCCCACCTGCGGGACATCATCAACACCTCCTTCGACACCGCTACCTTCCCGGAGAGCTGGAAGCACGCCGAACTCAGCGCTCTACTAAAGAAGCCATCAGCCGACCCCACCGACCTCAAGAACTACCGCCCCATCTCGCTGCTCCCGTTTCCTGCAAAAGTCATCGAGAAGACCGTCAACAAGCAGCTGGCCGCCTTCCTCGAGACGAACGGATCCCTCGACCTCTCGCAGTCTGGCTTCCGGGCCAACCACAGCACCGAGACCGCCCTGATCGCAGCCACCGATGACATCCGAGCCCTGCTCGACAACGGAGAAACAGCGGCCCTCATCCTCCTAGACCTCTCCGCGGCCTTCGACACTGTCTGCCACCGCACCCTAGTGCGGCGCCTCAGCAACGTCGGAATCCAGGAGAAGGCACTGGAATGGATCGTCTCGTTCCTCGCCGGAAGGACACAGAGAGTCCGCCTCCCCCGTTCAGATCAGAAGCCACCGAAGTCATCTGCGGCGTTCCTCAAGGCTCCTCGCTCAGCCCAACCCTCTTCAACGTCTACATGAGCCCCCTCGCAGCCATCGCACGCCAACACAACCTCAACATCATCTCCTACGCCGACGACACCCAGCTGATCCTCTCCCTCACCACGACCCCGCCACCGCCAGAGCCAACCTACACGAAGGGATGACAGACGTAGCCGAGTGGATGATGAACAGCCGCCTGAAACTGAACTCGGACAAGACGGAAGTCCTCATCCTGGGATCTTCACCCTTCGCCTGGGACGACTCCTGGTGGCCCCCCCGCCCTGGGCAGCGCACCCAAACCAACAGACCACGCACGCAACCTGGGCTTCATCCTGAACTCCTCCCTCTCCATGACCAGAAAAGTCAACGCCGGCTCCTCGTCGTGCTTCCACATCCTGCGCATGCTACGTAAGATCATCCGGTGGATCCCCACCGAGACCAGGAAGACGGTCACCCAGGCCCTCGTCACCAGCCGTCTGGACTACGGCAACTCCCTCTACACCGGAACCGCCGCCAAACTCCAGAAGAGACTCCAGCGGATTCAGAGCGCCTCAGCACGACTCATCCTGGACATCCCCCGTCGCAGCCACATCTCCGGACACCTGAGATCTGCACTGGCTCCCGGTCAACAAGAGAATCACCTTCCGTCTCCTCACCCACGCACACAAAGCACTACACAACCAAGGCCCAGGATACCTCAACAGCCGCCTCAACTTCTACGCTCCCACACGCCAGCTTCGATCGACTAGCCACGCCCTCGCCGCCGTCCCCCGCATCCGAAGAGCCACCACAGGAGGAAGGTCCTTCTCCTACCTGGCCTCCAAGACTTGGAACTCCCTCCCGACCCACCTCCGCCTGACCCAGGACCACCTTGCCTTCAGGAAGCAGCTCAAGACCTGGCTGTTCGAGCTGTAGCAGACCCCCCTCCCCTAGCGCCTTGAGACCCTCCGGGTGAGTAGTGCACTATATAAATGCTTTGATTGATCGATTGAAGATCTTATTGGACACCGCTTACTTTTACTAGGACATTCAATTTGGTCATAACTCCTTGGCTGCCTACCTCTTGACTTGAAATGTTATGTTTTCTGTGAATATTATAGTGCTCCGAGAGATAACCATTACTTACAACGTTAAACTTCACTTAGTGCAGACCGGCTCATAGACCATACTCATGAAATTTGTTTAGCTGTAGCCAGTTATAGCTGGCAGTCTATGAAAATCAGAATAAAGTGATTTGTATGATGATCAGAATTCTTTCCATACACATTTTTATTGATTTTGTATTATAATTTATGGTTGATGATGAAATATTAGATATGTGCTTGACTGAGTAATTATATTTCAGTAAAAGTTGTTTGTTAATTAATATTGTGTAGTGTAATTGTTTTCCATAAAATACTGGCTACGCTGGTTAACTGACTGTGTAGATTTCATTTATACTTTTAATATGAACCAAGTAAAGATTTTATTGATTGATTGGTTGACTTTTTCTGATTGTGAGTAAACTGTAAAGAAGCTTAACCATCACCTCTGGTTCTGTGTTGGATCTAAATATTTCCTAGAAAACCTAAGAAAATGTTTTTTCTTTTAAGAACACACAGGAAGATTATCCCAACGCACATGATACTCTTTGGCATTATTATACCGTTCTGAGGTATCTGGAGAGGGGCTGAAGGCTAGATTGTTTATTGCCATCCTAGAATTGTCAGATTATAATCTGTTAGGACAGGCAGACTGGGGTAAAATGAAGGAAAGGCTGAAGGTCCTTGACAGCCAGCATACCATCTGTGATAGCAAACTAAAGGTCACGTAGCAGCGGGCATACAGGTCTCTTAGCAGGTCCATGCTGTACATGTTTTATCTGGGAGTGAATATTGCACTGCTGCCACCTGTGGTATAAATGTTTTGTTTAAGGGAAGGATTGCATTGCAGAGGGCTTGTTATACCTGTTCTTTACATGTAAGGGGGCACTTTCCAGAGGGACTTTGTGTGCGGAGACCCGGAGGCACGGGACCCGGGAAACTGAGACCGGTGGACCAGCGGCAGCGCTTTCCCTCGGAGCGGAGGGACTACATTTCCCAGCGCCCCCTGCTTTTTACCGGGGACGCCGGGTACAGCGTCCAGCGGCAGCAGCGCCAGCCCTCAGCGCCCGGAGGCGCATAAGTAACAGCGGCTCCTGCAGAGGAGCGGGGGCACTTTCCAGAGGGACTTTGTGTGCGGAGACCCGGAGGCACCGGGAAACTGAGACCAGTGGACCAGCGGCAGCGCTTTCCCTCGGAGCGGAGGGACTACATTTCCCAGCACCCCCTGCTCTTTACCGGGGACGCCGGGTACAGCGTCAGCAGCGTCAGCCCTCAGCGCCCGGAGGCGCATAAGTAACAGCGGCTCCTACCGCGTCGCGGGACGCGCGTGGGCGACGCCGGGCGGAGCCCGGGCAGAGGGCGGGCCATCTAAGGCCGTCCAAGGACGACCAGGGACGGGACGGGCCACGTCCTTTTCATCATGGGTAAGCGAAAATTACCTACGTCTGCAGTGGGGGAAGTGAAAGTCCCTAAATATACCACCAGTATTATAACCTACCTGACCACGAAAGTAGACGAACTTTCTACGCAGATTGCGGTCACAGAGCGGGAGCTGGGCCTTGAAAGTCCACAAGAGGGCTCAGGTACAACTATTACCTCTTCCATTAACTGTATACCGCTGGAACCGAGGGTCATTATTGAGCAATGTAGACCTATCATGCCTCAGTCCCCCACTTTACTTCCTATTCCGGAATTGCCAGAAACGGTGATACCTCCCACCCTTGCTGTTCCTGGTATTACGGAGAGCATATCAAGTGGTCAGATTGGGGGTAAACCTGCTATATACATTACAGAGGATGGCATTTCGTCACTATTAGAAAAACTCTTTTCTGACAGACTGGAATCTGCTTTAATTCAAATTGCCACCGATATAACTGAGACTTTGAAGGACTGTGTTAAGGACCTACTGGTGAAATGTGACAGAATAAATGATTTTTTAAACACTCAGGCCCTTACGTCCTCCACACAAACTGTGTTGTGTACATCAGCTTTACAGGTACCTGTACCCAAGGTTGGCGGCCCCTTGACTAACATGGTCACTGGTAACCTTGTGCCCAATATAGGTAAAGTTGAAAAGGGTATATCTACGCCCACTTTGGAAACTATGCCTATTTCCACACCATCGTAAAGGGCACGAGGCCTACAGGGGGGGTTGGTTACAGTACCCCCAGTAAATCTACCTTCAGATGCAACACCTTTTGTAGCAATATTGGTAAATGTGCCTAAGCTAGCTGATGGGGAGGTAGAATCACACAACACCTTGCTTAATCACATTAAAAAATGGTGCAATGCAAATTGTTCAGGCGAAAGTAATATTGCAGATAATGTACTGACAGGTAGAAGGGTTAATTGGGTGGGTTATACAAAGAAATGTGTGACAGGTGACTGTGTCATAGTAAATTTTAAATCGCGCAATATAGCTAGTCGCCTCTTTTGGGATGCTTCTCCCCTGGACCCAGTAGGTAAGGGCGTCCGTGCTATGCCCCTGGGTTTTTTCTATCCTCCAGTACATATGACACTTGGCGGCGAGAAATCTAGGCCGCTGTATAATAAAAACCCATGGGAAGAAGACAGAGCAATTTCGCCTTTACAAGATAATCAATGGGTTACCAAGCAATCTAGGGGTGGAGGCGGTACAGCTAATATTTCAAGGATCATGCCTAGAGACGATTTAATCTTGTCTAATAGATTTACGGCACTTGCCAATCAGGCAGACACTGACTGACCAGTGCATGATCAAATGAGAAAGAAAATCTATGGCCAGGATAATGCTATTACCACTTCACCCTCTAACACATTATCTATAGCCAGTAATGGCCCAACAGATCTAGGCCGGGAAAACGTCAGGTTGCTGTCCTGGAATATTGCGGGGTTACGTTCAAAGCAGGAAGACCCTATTTGGTTAAAAATGTTAAAAGAGTATGATATAGTGGCCTTACAAGAAACTTGGTCTAGGGACAATGTTTTTTGGTTGGATGGCTACACATCTTTCTTTGTCAAAGCCCAGAGTTCCCCGGTGGGAAGGGATAAAGGGGGTCTGATGCTCCTAGTGTCCGTTAATGTAGCTGGTAGTGTTAAGGAAATCTCCTGCTCCTCACACTATTTTCAGTTGCTGGAAATCCTCCTACCAGACAAAAAACAAGATGGTTATTATAAATTGTTATAATTCAATGCAGGGGGGTGCTCCCAATTTTGTATTAGAAGGTTTATCTTCCTTTTTAACTGATTATGTGTCAAAACAAACCACTTTTGTACAACTCATATTAATGGGAGATTTTAATGTTCATTTGTGTGGGTTAAATTGTCAGATTGAGGATGTTGATGGTCCTGATCACACGACCTTGCCACATTTCGAGCACAGTATAAAGGGCTCAGCTATGGAGGATTTGTTATCATCCAACGATTTATATGAACCAGGGTTTTCTGATCCAAGTGATCGTGTGGTCACATATAATGCAAGGGGAAGTGAGTCGATTATTGATTATATTTTTGTGTCCCCAGGTCTTCTTCATTATGTTATTTTTTATAATGCTATAATAAGCGGGTTTAGTGATCATAACCCGTGTCACTTGTCATGGACGGGTCTCTTTGTCTACTCAAAAGTGCCTTTTCAGGCACTTCTGTGAAAGATGTCAAGAGTAAAGATCAAGGGAGGCGACTAAAATGGTGTAGAGTGTGTCCTGAGGACTTTTTAAGTCTGATTGAACAAGTAATGGCAGTGGAACTTGATACATGCAGGGATCCAGACAAGGGGGGGAAAGAGGTAGTTGCCGCCTTTGAGGCGATTTGCTCTAGAGTGGAGGAGGAGCTCTCAGCCAGCCCAAGGATGGGACCTGCCCCAGTCCACGGTTGGTTTGATCATGCTTGCTCTAAAGCTCACTCTGCACTGTTGAGAGCGCTAAAACACATCCCTAGAGACAAGTCACTCGTAGCCCAACTCAGGAAGAACTACGCTGAGCTGGTGAAGACACGCAAAAAAGTCATAAAAGAAGATGCCTGGGACTCATTAATGGATTCTACCACTCTTAAACAAAGCTCTAAATTTTGGTCAATAATAAATAACCCGTTATTTGCCCAATCTCGAAATACAGATCTTGAAGTAAATATCCCTGAGGCAGACTGGCTAAAACATTTTTCTGCAATTTATGGGAGTAATGAAGTTTTTGAGACATTTCATATGCCTTGCCCCTCCGATATGCTACCTAAACTAGATTTTAGTGTAACTGAAGTTGAGGTAGCGATAAAAGGTTCTGCTGGGAATAAAGCCCCGGGACCGGACGGGGTGCCTTTGGATCTCTATAAATTAAATGCAAAGATGTGGGCAACAATACTTGCGAATGTTTTTAACTGTGTACTTGCGTGGGGTTTTCCCAAAACTTGGTTATGCTCAATCATAGTGACTAAAGGGCAAAGATGTGACCCTAAATGTTACCGCCCCATATCCTTGCTGGATTCTTCTATGAAGATCCTGGGCAAAGTACTGCTCGCCAGAATTAATAAGTGGACGTTGGATAACGATATTTTGTCTAATGCCCAGTACGGATTTCGATCCGGAAGGGGCACTGAAGATCAGTGTTTAAATTTACATTTGTTAATTTCAAAATATACAAGGGCTGCAAAGGGGTAAATTTTTGTGGCCTTCATGGATTTGTCTACAGCATTCGACCTGGTTAACAGGGCTCGGCTATGGTTCATGCTGTTAAAATGGGGCCTTGACCCACCTCTTGTCCATTTTCTGGCTGAACTCCATAAAGACCTAAAGGCATCTATTAGAATGAATCAAGAAGGCAATTGTACAGCATGGTTTAAATCTGGCAGGGGTGTGCGCCAGGGCTGCGTTCTTGCCCCCATGCTGTTCACTCTATATATAAATTCTCTGGAGGAAAAACTTTTAACTGCATCCTTGGACATCCCGCGTGCAGGAGATACCCCTATTCATGTGCTCCTGTATGCGGATGACGCTGCATTAATAGCCCGGACTCATTTAGGTCTTCAAAGATTATTTAATACATTTAGTGAATTTATGGCCTCACTTGACTTAGTGGTAAATAACTCGAAATCACATGTCATGGCATTTGGGGCTGTTAAAAATAACACTAAGCCCTTTTTTTGTAATGGTGAAGCAATCACTAATGTCAAAGTTTTTACATACTTTGGAATAATTTTTGATAATAAGGGGAGCTGGACTCCACAAATAATAGCTAAAACTAAAGCGGTGAGGAGCTCGGTAAATGCAAATTTAAGCTTTTCGAGGAGACTTGGAGGGAAACCGAGCGGTGCATTAACCACATCGCTGCTGTGGTTATTTTTCCCCTGTGCTGAAAATTGCTATTTTCCTTTATTTATGACGAGCTCAGCTCGTCATCAGCACAGCTCAACTGTGCCTCATGATGAGCTGAGCTCGTCATGAGCATGGAAGGGGTTAATAGCTTTGTACAAGGCAAAAACACTTGCAATTGCAAGGTATGGAGCAGGCCTGTGGGGTTACGCTAAAAGTGATACTATCCAAAGGGAGGAAAATAAGTTCCTCAGGTCTTTGTTAGGGCTTCCTCAGTCGACAGCCACTTTTTCAGTCCATCAGGGGCTTGGACTGGGGTACATTACTGATATCCTGTCCATGGCACCAATTCTTTTATGGATTAGGGTTTGGATAAATAAAAATCTAGGTCTGAACCATAAAATATTGATGGATTGTTTAAAACTCGATAAATTTAAAGATATTGTCTGGCTGTCATACATTCACAAATGTTCAATAGAACTTGGACGCCCTGAGATATTCTCCTGTCCTTTGGGTTTAAAAAAAGCAGACCTAGAATGGGTCAAGCAAAACTTCCCTAAATTGAAGAGTTTGGATCGGGAGGCATACCATCTAACTAAACCTACGGTCAGAGCCCATTTCATGACGATCGCTTGTTTAGCTATTCAACCGTACCTTACTGTAGTAAACATCCCTTTTCACAGGTGGCTCCTGGTTAAATTTCGATTTAACCAGATCTATATGGTCCTCTGTGATAGTCATGGTTGGTATAAGCCTGAGGATGCACCTGTGTGCAAATGTGATAATTTTTCTTTACAAGATAATATGCACCTAATGTTGTTTTGTCTATTTTATAATATTCCAACACAGAAGTATCTGGTGCCTTTACTTAAAGGTAAAGCTTTCATTCAGGCAAAACCAGCTTTCTTATATCTACAAATGTTAGAATCACCCTTGGTTATGTTTAATGTGGCCAATTACCTTGTCGCAGCTGTTAGGATAAGGAGGAGGAGAATGAAAAATGTAGCATGAGGGTCTATGAGGGGTGACAAACTGTTTTTATCTTGTACAATTTAAATGTCTGTTTTTTAATCTTTGTATAAATCATGATATTGTATTTTATGAATTTTTTACGATTTTGAAATGCCCTTTTTATTGTAGCATGCTTTTATGATTTTTAACTAAATCGAATAAAGTGGTTTTTGACTTTGACATGTAAGGAAGCTAGCACTGCTCTTGGGTGTGCTGTGCCTGTACAGTGTTGGTGAGGGAGGGTTGAATTACTGCTAATACCTGGAATGTATGTATGCTGTTGGATACTCTTTAAGTTTGATATTATGAGGGGGAAGGTGGTGAGTGTGTAACAATGAACATCATGCTTAATTTAATACTGTTGAGTTAGCCCAAAACACATACCATTACGACATGACATACTTGTGCAGTATTCAATGTTCACAATCAAATATTTTAGCAGATTATGTTACTGGAGAATAAGTGTGGGGTGGGAGTAGGGTGGCTTGGCATGAAAACGTTCAAATCCATTGATTTAGAGTGACGGTCTACTGAGATAGAATACGAGTTAGAGTTTCAAGCTATGTTTTTTTAATCATGTTTTGAATTGGTAAAAGAGTTTGAGTTGAGGGCAGTTTCCCAGTTATGGTGTACATATTCTTACTGACTGGAGTTAAGCAGGCATGTATCATTACAAATCCACTTGTTCAGTTCACTTATGCTGCTAAGTAAGCCCCCATTGCATCGTTGCTTCTTTTGCAAAACCCTTTCATCCAGCCTCCCTCCTTACACATCTACTTTCTGTTAGAGGCCTTTCCAAAGCACCAACATTTTCTCCTTCCTGTCCCGCAGCTTTGCGCCATACCAGCTTTGAAATCTTGATTCTTTCCAAAGGCCCCTGTGTTACAATGCTAAATGTACTTTGTAATGTAAGTAGATCCAATAGTCGTAGATGTTCTTAAATAGATGTTTATTAGTTAAAGTTGGTAACTAGGAAGGCCCCACCAGGAGCAGCATCCAGCTGCTCAGCCCCACTCATTCAAACTGATCACACATTCAAACCATGCATACACGAACATTCTAATGACATCACACACACACAGGCTGAGCAGCAGGGAAAGAGATGATCAGAATATAACACCCTGCCTTTCAGGGTCCTATATTCCACCTCCTGTCAGCTAAGGACTTCAAGGTCCCCATTTTCCTTCTTTATCGCATACAACTGCACAATTATCCCCTCGAATACTTACACGTGTCTGCTTGACACTAAGAATTCGCAGTTGTGGTGCTTTCTGGGGCAAAACAGACAAGGTCTTCTCGGTTATTCCCGTTTGGTTAAGACTCAGTTGCGTGAGAAACAATGAAGAGAATTCGAGATAATCTATCATGCCAGAGTCGCTAACTTTGGTCTGGTCCAGAAACAAGTGGGAGAGATGGTCGAGTCCTGCATGAAAGAAGGAAAGAAACATCAGTGATGCAAATGGCATATTCAAATCAGTCAGACAGTAAAGGGTGTTCCCTCAATATTCCAAAGCTGCCACATACAGTATCAAAAATGCCCTTAAATTACTACAAAGAAGGGGCTAGCTAGCTGGGATTGCTGTCTAGACTTAGGTGCGCACAACAATGACAATTAACAGTTCTTCACAATCTAAACCAAGTTTCTAGCACTTTTATTCGTGCAATTGATTCATGACTTTTAGTAAGCAGTTAAACTTTCGATTTTTGACAATTCGCTAACAATTTTTTTTTGTATATACTCAATTTAGTAATACATGATATAACATAAACAAAACATATTCTTTCAAAATTGGATGTCGATGACCCAATGCATTTCGGGACATAAATGCAGTCCCTTCGTCAGGGGAAACACTAGAAAAAAGTATATAACAAGCACATGAGTCAGGGACCATCAGCTTTACATGCAGTAGAAACATATAGATTGAAAACAAGGCATTATACAGTTCAGAAAACACTAGAAAAGAGAAACCGTCACCAAATGACAACACCCAAATGTGATTCTTGAAATATGGTTCAAACACTCACTCCAGTAATTGAACTTAACAACCTTCTGAGTTTTTTTTATCAAACGAGAGTTCACCTTCCTGAAATCCAAAATATATCAACTCAGTGAAAAATAAACCAACACTGTCTAATGAGCAACATATTAACAATGGTCGATGATTTACTCACGTATCAACAAAGAAAAAGCACGATCTGTAAATGTGACAAAGTAATCAATGAAACAAAGTTGCTAGCCATTGTGTTAAAAAACCAGAATCCTTTCGTGAGTTCACCTTACCTATAATGCACGAAATAACGCGATCCTCAAAAACATGATCCGATCGTGCCCTCAGTATGTTCATCTGTAATCAAAAAGACACAATTGCCAGTCTGTCCAAACCATCATGCCAGCAACTAAGTTGTGCGTAACCATTTTCACCACACAAATTCTATGTCAGGACGGAGGCTCCGATTATGCTTTCTCAATTTCTTTACTGAAAAAGACAGCAGCCAATCAGCACACAGTAAAGAAAAAACGAAACTACGTTACCCATGAACCCTGGATAACCATAGAGTACATAACAGTATATTTAGAGTCATAGAGGTCACAACTTCCTCTTTCTTTGCTGCTTCGCAGCCAGTTAACAGCATATTTTCATTCCTTTTTGCGTTTTGCTCTATCTGTATTGGCTTTCCTGCCGCTTTGTGCGCTATTTGTATTGGTATTGCTGCCGCTTTGTGCGCTGATTGCATTGTATTCTGCCGCTTTGTGCGCTTACTGTATTCTGCCGCTTTAGGTGTCCTATTACTACTGTTACGCGGCGCGTCTGAGCTGTGTTTCCGGCTCTTGCCAGTGTGTCTTTGGGAGCGTGTGGCACCTCCCGGTACAGACGCGCGTTGTCAGCGTCTGTTTTTCTTATCCAGTGGAGTGGGAGATAGGAGCAAGGGAGACGCGCGCGTGTCTCCCATTTCGACAGGCGGCTGTTCGCGCATGCGCATCAGCTTTGGCAGCGCAAGTTCTGTCAGGCTCGCATTCTTTCACTGACGATTGCCTCAGGAGGATAATTTCGACTGCTTTTCTAGAAGCATGCCCTTTTGCCTGTCGATTGTCTCCATTCACGCCCTCTAATACTATAATTGGAGGGTTGTAAAAATTCGCATAGGCTCTGCCTATGGTGGACTATTGTGTTTTTGTTGCTGTGCAAGCCCTCCCTCCACTATTTATTTCCATTTTGACAGGTTTTTGCCTGCATACTTGGCATGCACTGGGTTTCACTCCCCCTGAATTGGCCTTGGCTGTATAATTTAATTCTCCTTCCTGTGGGCATTAATTGGCGGATTTTGTCGCCATGGGAGATTTTTATGAAGGGGAAGGGTACTACTACGATGAAGAGGAGCCTTCTGGCTCTGTTGATGATTTCATGGGTCAGGCACTTTTTCAGGCCATTGCTCCTTTGAAGAGACATCTTTCAGAGTACGCTGCGCAACAGGGCTGGTTGCCTCCCTCTTCTGGTCGCAGCAAAAAGTCTCCCAAGACTCCCCATCATACTGACTTTGTTATTTTGGCGAAGACTTTGTCTTCTGCGCGTTCAGCCAAAAAACGTGCTGCGTCTGGCCGCTCTTCTCCTCCTTCCGAATCTGATGATGGCTCTTCTTCTACTTCATCCTCGGAACCTGCTAAGCCTCCTCCTTCTCAGAAGGCACGCAAGGAACACTTGGTGGATGCCTCATCTACGCCCCAGTTGCTTACCTTTGACCCGTCAGACATTATTCACCCAAATTCCTCATCCTGGTTGCCATCCCCTGAGGTGGCGGAGTATGTCCAGTCCCACATACGCCATCCTTTTGAGAAAGATGTGCGGGCGCGTTTGCGCTTGGAGTGTCCTCGCCCGGACCTCGCTGACAAACTTGCTGACACCCCAGAAGTGGACCCTACTATGGTCACTTATATGAAAAAATATTCAAAGGATCCAAAGAAGGTATTAGATCCTTCCTGGCGGTCCTGCCAAGACAAATTATTGGATTTGCTTGGTCCTCTGACTAAAATTCTTGATTTGGGTTATCGGGCCAAGGAGACTGGAGCGCTTATTGATCCAGATGAATTGGTGGGGTGGTCCCAGCGAGCTGTTTGTATTTTGGGCAATGCCAACTGTGCCCTGTCTTCGGAGCGTCGTCGCTCTATCTTGATGAAGCTGGATCCTAAGCTCACGGACTTGGCTTCTTCCGAGTCGGGGCCCCAAGCCCAGGGTTTACTGTTTGGCTCCCCTTTCCTTAAAGAGCTTACAAAATTTGTGTCCACATTCAGCGGCTTGGATAAAGCCCAAACTAATTTATGCCGGGCATTTCTACCAGTTTTTGGCAGGGCTGGGGCTGTGGATCAGATTCCAACTCTCATCGTGGAAACAAGTCTCAAAGAGGTGGTCAAGGTTATTCCTCCAGTAAATCTAATTTCTATCCTTCCAGAAAAGGCAGAGGACAGTATGGCAAAGGAGGTTACAACGGTAACCAAGGAGGACGTCAGGATTCATCCACCTCAGGTGAGCTTGATTCTTGCTTCCGATGTGGTTTTGGGGGGCAGAGTACAGTATTTTCCCCACAATTGGTGATTGCTCTCGAACGATGCCTGGGTGTTGGAGACGGTGCAGGGGTACAAAATAGAGTTTTACGCTCACCCTCACCAACATCATCGGCCTCAGCCTCTTGTTTTTCCCCAACACGATCAGGAAGTCATCTCCACAGAGATCGCCTCTCTTCTGGCCAAAGGGGTCATCGTTTCCACTATTCCTCATCCCCAAGGATTCGTCAGCAATGTTTTTCTCGTCGAGAAAAAAGGGGGAAGGTCTTGTTTGGTACTCAACTTAAAGGAGTTCAATGGCGGAGTAGTGTACCGTTATTTGAAGATGAGGGCATCCATCTTCTGCGGGACCTACTTCAGGAGGGCGACTGGATGGTTCGCCTGGATCTAAAGGATGCGTATCTATCGGTTCAGATTTATGCCCCTCATCGTCGTTACCTACAGTCTCAGTGGCTCGGGACCTGGTACGAGTACACAGTCCTTCCATTTGGCCTCTCTTCAGCTCTGTGGTGCTTCACAAAGCTTCTTCGTCAGGTGATGGACTCTTTGCGATCGTGCGGAGTTCGCTTGATTGTCTACCTGGACGATGTCCTTCTCTTGGCGCAGTGCCCTATTCTTCTTTAGTCTCATTTACAGTGGTCCATCGATCTATTACAATCTCTGGGTTTCCTGGTGAATCCTCTGAAGTCTGACTTTGTTCCATCTCAATCGATGGATTTCCTGGGCTTTCGGATAGATTCGGTCTCCGGTCAGTTCCTCCTTCCTGGTCAGAAGATCAGGTCCATAAAGAGGGACTTGAGATTGATCCTGGCTCAACAGACTGTTTCCTTGAGATCGGTGGCTCGGATAGTAGGCCTTCTGTCCTCGTCGATTCAAGCGATCTTTCCGGGTCCATTGCATTACCGCGCACTGCAGCGTCTCAAGATCAGGCACCTGCAAAGGGGTCTTCGGTATTCGGATCATGTTCCTCTTTCGGAAAATGCCAGAGCAGAGATGTTGTGGTGGTTGGACCACATGGAATCTTGGAACGGCCGGGCGTTATTCGGGAGGACCCCCGATGTGGTGATCGTATCCGATACCAGCCTTTGGGGTTGGGGAGCCCAATGCGGTCCGGTTGCGACGGGAGGTCGATGGTCCCAGGAGGAGTTATCACTTCACATCAATTGCCTGGAGCTTCTGGCGGGCTCTTGCGCGATTCGGTGTCTGTCACCTCGCAAGACGAATTGTTGCATTTTTCTTAGAATGGACAATATCTCGGCAGTGCGTTATGTCAACAAACTGGAGGTACCAAGTCCAGACTTCTGGCGGAGATTGCGAAAGACTTCTGGCATCTTTGTCTGCAACGTCAGATCATTGTTATTGCAGAGTATTTGTCGGCCCGCGACAATCGGATTGCGGACTGGAACTCTCGTCATCTGAGGGATTACAGCGATTGGAGGTTTTATCCTCGCATCTTTCGCATGTTGTCCAGGATTTGGGTACATTGTCACCTCGACCTGTTTGCTTCTCGCCTCAACGCTCAGGTTCCCCGGTTCTACAGTTGGCGTCCGGAGGCCTTGGCCACGGATGCGTTTTTCCAGTCTTGGCCTCCTCTCCTGTGCTATGCTTTTCCACCGTTCGTGATGATTCCACGGGTTCTGGCCCGTGCGAGACAGTTCAAATCGGAGCTCATTCTCATCACTCCTCTTTGGAGGGCTCAAGCTTGGTTTCCAGTTCTTCTGGAGATGAGCTGCTCGACGACGCTCCTTCTTCCTCACAAATGGAACCTATTGCTGGACCCTCTTCACGAACCGCATCCTCTGGTTTTGTCGGGTCAACTCCATCTGGTGGCATGGAGGATTTCAGGAGACGCTGGAAAATCCCAGGTTTATCTGGAGACGCTACCGATTTATCAGTGGGGCTTTGGCCCCCAACACACGTAAGCGTTATGCGTGAAGTTGGAAACGCTGGTGTGATTGGTGCGCACAACGGTCGGTGGATCCCGCTACAGAGGATCTTGCTTTGATTATCAATTTTTTGGCCTCCATGGCTTCTTCTAGGTTGGCTTATAGAACGGTTAACAATTTTCGTTCTGCGATTTCTGCGGGTCATGTGTCTATTGATGGCAAACCCGCGGGGGAACATCCCTTGAGATCTAAATTGCTTAGAGGCATATGGATAGTAAAACCTCCTTGCTCAAAATATGTGGCCTTATGGGATGTGTCTGTTGTTCTACGTTTCTTAGAGTCTTGGCCTTCTAATTCTTTATTGACCCGTAAGCAGCTCTCAGCTAAGTTGACTATGTTGTTGTGTTTGATTTCTTGCAAGCGGGTTTCAGATGTTCGACTTTGGACCTGGCAGGTCGCACTTTCTCCCCGGAGGGTGTTACTTTTACTCTATCGAGATGGACTAAATGTAATACGTCTTCAGTTACGTATTCTTCTTTTCCTCACAACCCTCAACTGTGTGTGGTCCAATGTATCAAAGATTACGAGGTAAGCACTGCACCTTTTCGTTCTGATTTCCAAGGTCAATTACTGATTGCTTTGCAGAAACCTTTTAAGCCCGTTACTCCTGCTACATTAGCACGTTGGTTAAGATGGCTCATGCTGGAAGCAGGCATTGATGTTTCCCTCTTTGGTGCCCATTCGGCACGGGGAGCTATGGCTTCCAAAGCTTTTCCATGGGTGTTAGTCTTCATGACATCATGAAGGCCGCTGATTGGTCTTCTGACTCTGTATTTAAAAAGTTCTATTTTAAACCTATTGTAAGTGTTGCTTCAGTAGTGGTGGATGAGCTTTGAACAAGCATAATCGGAGCCTCCGTCCTGACATAGAATTAAAAATTTGCTAACATTCGTGCCAAGAATTTTCAATTCTATTAAGGACAGGAGGCGAGGATTATCCCACCCTTCTTTCATTCTTTATGATTGATTGTATTGTTTTACGCATTTCTGCTGTGCCATAATGTTGATTGTTCTATGAAATGTTTCCCGCCCTGTCATGGATTCTGTGTTTATTCCTTTTTGGGATGGATTTTACGGCTCTGTTTTACTTCTTCCAGGCTCCGACCTTAAATGAAGTGTGCTTCGAATTTCTCCTGTTGGTTGGTCTTTTGTTGTTCCTGTGGATCTGGGAGGTTCCATCCTCTCTTCAGCCTGATGATGATCTCTCCGCGGGACATCCTTAGTTGATTGTTGGAGTTTGCCGTTTTGAACTTTTCCTTGATGGTTATGGACAAAGAAAGAGGAAGTTGTGACCTCTATGACTCTATATATATACTGTTATGTACTCTATGGTTATCCAGGGTTCATGGGTAACAGTTTCGTTTTTTCTTTACTGTGTGCTGATTGGCTGCTGTCTTTTTCAGTAAAGAAATTGAGAAAGCATAATCCTCGCCTCCTGTCCTTAATAGAATTGAAAATTCTTGACACGAATGTTAGCAAATTTTTAACTCGCTTACCGAATACTAGCGTCTTCCTCACTTCCGTGAACCCGATCGAGTTAACTGGCACCATTAACGTGTGCTTTAAAAAGCGTCGTAACAACTCCTCATCCTCATTCAAGATTGGACAAAAGCTTCTAACGTAATGATGTCATCCCGCAAGTGAACCTCGCATCTCCCGGACTGATCATAATCATAAAAAACGGACTGCTATCATCCCGCAAGTTAGCCTCACAACTCCCGGCAAGATCATGGTCATAGAAAACGGACTACTGGGTTCAACTACATTCCGGAAAAAACTTTATCAACATACATATTCAAGCAACGCGAGTGCTGAATGTTCATAGCTTAATGCTAGGATGCTCACATTTACAGATCGTGCTTTTTCTTCGTTGATACGTAAGTAAATCATCGACCATTGTTAATATGTTGCTCATTAGACAGTGTTGGTTTATTTTTTACTGAGTTGATATATTGTGGATTTCAGGAAGGTGAACGCTCGTTTGATAAAAAACTCAGAAGGTTGTTAAGTTCAATTACTGGAGTGAGTGTTTGAACCATATTTCAAGAATCACATTTGGGTGTTGTCATTTGTTGAAGGTTTCTCTTTTCTAGTGTTTTCTGAACTGTATAAGGCCTTGTTTTCAATCTATATGTTTCTACTGCATGTAAAGCTGATGGTCCCTGACTCATCTGCTTGTTATATACTTTTTTCTAGTGTTGCCCCTGACGAAGGGACTGCATTTATCTCCCGAAATGCATTGGGCCATCGACATCCAATTTTGAAAGAATATGATTAGTTTATGTTATATCATGTATTACTAAATTGAGTATATACAAAAAAAATTGTGAGCAAATTGTCAAAAATCGAAAGTTTAACTGCTTACTAAAAGTCATGAATCAATTGCACAAATAAAAGTGCTAGAAACTTGGTTTAAATTGTGAAGAACAGTTAATTTTCATTGTTGTGCGCACCTAAGTCTAGTCAGCAATCCCAGCTAGCTAGCCCCTTCTTTGCTTTAATCTTGAGTGGTTAGGTACACTCAGTTAGGTGCAGCACACAAATCGAAATATCTGCAAGAAAAACTAGTAAATATTTATTATTGAGGAGTGCTCGGACCACCTCCACATTGTCTTAAATTACTACTGACATACAGAAATTCACATTTCCCCAGTATGAGAAGATGCAATGCCAAAATCCACACTGCCCTGGTATATAACAATATAACAATTCCAGGCTAGAAGACTCACAATAAACTGGTACACATCAAACCATTATGTCATAATCTGTACTGCCTCGGTACCTACATGTATGCTTAATTAACAACGCACCTAAGGCAAGCAGAATCCTAAATACCCGTGAATGCAAAGTGCCAACACGCGACCAGCAAATTAACTTTATTAATTGTCCCTTGTGCTGGAGCAAGGTTTCCTAGGTAAAGCAACTTGCTTCGATTCAATTCTCTTGAAATAACATGTAACAAATTAACCAACCTGTTTGTGAGTACTAATAATTGCATCAAACGACATTTCTGTATCAAGGGGAAGCTTTTACATGTGCTTTACTAACAAGTAACTTGAGTGTCTTAATATGGCTGCCGAAAACGCGGGAACTCTTCTGCGCATGCGTCTACTGCATCTACGTAGAATGACGTCCTTTGCTTTTGGTGGGAATTCTTTGCAGCTGAGTAGTAGAACCTAAAATGGCTGCTTTGAACCTCACATGCTAATGCATATGCTTTTGCTTAAATTAAACCTCGCATGTTTGCTAATCTGCTAATGCAATAGTCAAAATAAAGTAATGGGATTAGAGTAGAAATAAGGGGTATACAGTGCATTCATTTATTTTCGTATTGTAATATGTCCTTCTTTGACTTAATTATTAGCTCGTATTTGGGCCTGAAGGGTGACTTGTACCGCCATCTTGAAAATCCGAATGCGCATGAGCTGGAAACATTGCAAGACCTCGAGCGATGACATTGACAGAGTGCCAAGTCCCATCTTACCAGTGATGCGCCTGAGAACTTTACCTTATGACCCGGAGAGGGGAAGAACACTTGCTAAAAATGTATACATTGTATATAAAATAATGTGAATATTGATGGGAGGAATAAAAGCTTGGGAAAGTAAAATTATGGGTGGGAACATAATTAAAACAAAGCGAATGACTTCATATTAATATGGTGTGGTGACCACTCCCTATCCCATTGACCAATCGAATGAAGGGAATACACGAATATTGAAACATTGCGGTGTGGTACATACCCTAGAAAATGGTATAACTAAAGTAGCCTTAGTCAGTTAGATTGTCCGACTGGTCACAGACCTGTCACTGACACAACGTATGCTGTTGAAGATCGTGGATGATCGCGGAACTCAGAGGACTGGTTGAGCACTCTGAAAGAAGATTCGGGAGATTGCTGAAGGAGGAGACTCTGTCCCTTTAGAAGAGGAACAAGAGTAGCTGCAGAGAGGGGTGTAACGCTGGCGTTGCACGTAACGGAGGGTACCTGTCCTGCACCTGTCCTGACCTGTTGGCTCCTGATTAGTCGGGAGCCATTCACTTTTGCCAGTCCTTGGCCAGGGGTTGGTCCTCGCACCATTCTAGGTGAATATAAATCTGTGTGGGGAGTTCGGGGGGGGGGGGGGAGGGGGGTTCACGTTCTACTTTGTAATTGGATGAGAGTGACATATCCTTGTAGAAGAAAATGAGATTGCGTTGTGTTTGTTGTGATCTTATTGACCTGTAGTTACCTCTGGGGCACAGAGGCCTACACTATGTAAGCAATCTTCAATAAAATCGGTTTAAAAAAATATATATATATAAATCTGTGTGGTATGTCTTTGTACCCTTTCATTTTCTCACCGTTCCCAGGTACCAATGTCTTTAAATATTGCTAAGTCTCTAAAGATTTGTTCTTTGATTATTATTTTCTACTTGAAAAGATATTTACTGACATGTACTGGTACTTGACTCACAGAATATTGCATAGGTAAAGTGTTTAAAACTTTCCAGAGTCTGTGGTTATTCCATGAAATAGTGTAAATTGTTATTCTATACCTATTATTGTAACTACCATATTCATTGGCCTGAAAAATTAAAATTAGAAGTGACAAGGAATTCGTAAGTCATGGTGTACAGGTATAAATCATAAAAAGGTAAATAAAACTCCTGATCGGCAAAAATAGGTTACCGATTTACAGTGTGTATGTTTATGGGCCCAGGTGAGTATGGTGTTTTTTAGAAATATCCTAAACTGGTAATCTTGAGCCATCAGTATTTTCTTGGTAGCTGAGCTATGGTTAGGTTTTAGTTAAGATAGGTAGTTAGTTGTATTGAATTTATATTGATTTATGTTTTAACCAAAAACCCGTTTGTATTGTTACATGTTGTCCAGAATGACCCGGGGATATTGAATAGCGGGTGGTAAGTGGAAGCCACACTGCAGTGAGGTTACTTGCCTTGATGAAAAAAGTGTGAAGAGTTAGGTAAAACTTGAAGCACTAATTAGGGATAATTTTCCGTATAAAAGTGAGAGTGACTGGTAGCAAAGGGTAAGTCTGAAGGAGTAGCATGTTCTTTGATGCTTGAGTGAAGAGTAAGCGGAAGAAGTTTTACTCATAGTGTGTGAAGGGTAAACAGAAAGGTTTTACTCGCAGTAAAAGAAATCTATCTTTCTCTGAATTTAGTCAATCAGGCACAGTAGCTAATGTTTTTACGTTGTTAACTAATGAAATAAGTTATTAAAATTTAACGAAATTGAGTTTTCCAATTACCTTGCAAAGGAAGGGTCAGTCGCAGGTGCTGCACTGACGTCACTGAAAGCCATGCTGGGATTGGTTAAGACAGCAGTTGTGTGGCTGAGGTAATATTGTAAAGGAGAGGGGGGGAGTACAGAGAGTGAAACTCGCGTCACAGGAAAGCCGCGCAAGCATTGGTTAAAAGGGTACTGTGAAACAAATCATGATTGGTCATTGAAATAAGAGATGCTCTGGTATTGGAGAAGCATTTTGAGGGAAGTAAATAATTGATTGAATTTCAAAAACAGAATTTTCAGGGTTATTAGATAGTGGTGATTATATGTGGAGACTTGATACAACTATAATAGGGTCCCGACCAGATAGACGATTTATAGGTTTTGCCCAAGAGCAGTACATTAGAGGAAGACCATAAATTATGTACAGAGGAAAGAGAAAAATGTCAATGATGCAGAAAATTAAGAATTATTTTAAAAATGATAAGTCTATTCAATCTAGAGAAGTAATTATTATTCATCCCCCAAAAACGCCTGCATCGTTCATGATGATAGAAAAGGCTATCACACTTGTGTATGGTTAGAAAATTGGATAGAATACACAAAAGATGATGGAATATTAGCATTCCCAGAGTATGGAAAATTTAATGGGAGAATTTTGCATAATTTCGGAACTTGCATGAATGAGTTAGAACCAAGACCTAGATTAATGCAGTATGATGCTCTTGAACATGGGTACTCACAAACTTTCTCTCGGGGGCCAAATTTACAGTGTGTTTTGTGTCCGAGGGCCAAACCAGGGGGGGGGGGTGGGATCAGTGGGGGAGGGGGCGGTGCTAGAGCAACAAAAAAAACTGACCAGGTGGTTGATCACTCCCTTTCCGTCCCTCTGTCTCCCTTTCCCTCTCCCTTTCCCTCCCTCTGTCTCCCTTTCCCTCCCTCACTCTCCCTTTCCCTCCCTCCCTCTCCATTTCCCTCCTTCCCCCTTCCCCTCCCTCTCCCATTCCCTCCCTCTCCATTTCCCCCCTCTCTCTTTTTTTTTCTCCCTCAATCTCCCTCTGTCTCCCTTTCCCGCCCTAAATCTCCCTCTGTCTCCCTTTCCCTCCCTCACTCTCCCCCTCCCTCCCTCTCCCTCCCTCAATCTCCCTCTGTCTCCCTTTCCCGCCTTCAATCTCACTCTGTCTCCCTTTCCCTTCCTCTGTCTCCCTTTCCCTCCACCACTCTCCCTTTCCTCCCTCCCTCTCGTCCTTTCCCACCCTCTCCCTCCCTCAATCTCCCTGTCTCCCGTTCCCTCCCTCAATATCCCTCTGTCTCCCTCCCTTTTCCTCCCTCAATCTACCTGTCTCCCTTTCCCTCCCTTTCCCTCCCCAATCTCCCTGTCTCCCTTTCCCTCCCTCTGTCTCTCTCTGTCTTCCTTTCCCTCCCTCACTCTCCCTCTCCCCCTCTCTCCCTTTTCCTCCCTCAATCTACCTCTCTACCTTTCCTCCCATAATCTACTGCTGTCTCCCTTTCCCTCCCTCACTCTCCCTTTCCCTCCCTCACTCTCCCTTTCCCTCCCTCACTCTCCCTTCCTTTTCCTCCCCCAATCTCCATCTGTCTCCCTTTCCCTCCCTCAATCTCCATCTGTCTCCCTTTACCTCCCTCAATCTCCATCTGTCTCCCTTTCCCACCCTCAATCTCCTTCCGTCTTCCTTTCCCTCCCTCTGTCTCCCTTTCCCTCCCTCTCCCTTTCCCTTCATAACTCTACCTTTCCATCCCTTTCCCTCCCTCTCCCACTCTTCCTTTCCCTCCCTCTCCCTCCCTCACTCTCCTTTTCCCTCCCTCTGTCGCCCTTTCCCTCCCTCTCCCCTCCCTCTCCCTTCCCTTCCCTTTATCTCCCTCCCTCTCCCTTTCCCTCCCTCACTTTCCATTTCCCTCCCTTTCCTCTCTCAATCTCCCTGTCTCCCTTTCCCGCCCTCAATCTCCCTCTGTTTCCCTTTCCCTCCCTCCCTCTCCCTCCCTCACTCTCCCCCCTCCCTCCCTTTCCCTCCCTCTGTCTCCCTTTCCCTTCCCCTGTCTCCCTTTCCCTCCATCAGTCTCCCATTCCCGCCCTCACTCTCCCTTTCCCTCCCTCTCCATCCCTTTCCCTCCCTCTTTCCCCACTCTTCCTTTCCCTCCCTCCCTCCCTCCCTCTCCCTCCCTCCCTTTCCCTCCCTTTTCCTCCTCCAATCTCCCTCGGCCTCCCTTTCCCTCTCTCAATCTCCCTCTCTCTTTCCCTCCCTCAATCTCCCTCTGTCTCCCTTTCCCTCCCTCCCCCTCCCTTTTCCTCCCTCAAACTCCCTCTGTTCCCTCTCCCTCCCTCAATCTCCCTTTCCCTCCCTCAGTCTCCCTCAGTCTCCCTTTCCCTCCCTTACTCTCCCTTTGCCTCCCTCACTCTCCTTTTCCTTCCCTCCCTCTCCATCCCATACTCTCCCTTTCCCTCTCTCTCTCCCTTCCTCTCCCTCTGTCTCCCTTTCCCACCCTCAATCTCCCTCTGTCTCCCTTTCCCTCCCCCCTCTCCCTCCCTCCCTCATTCTCCATCCCTTGCGCTTTCCATCCCTCTCCCTCCCTTACTCTCCCTTCCCTCCCTCTGACTCCCTTTCCTCCCTCTCCCTTTACATTCCTTTCCGTCCCTCCCTCTCCCACTCTTCCTTTCCCTCCCTCACTCTCCCCTTCCCTCCCTCACTCTCCCTTCCCCTCACTCTCCCCTTCCCTCCCTCACTCTCCCTTCCCCTCACTCTTCCTTTCCCTCCCTCAATCTCCCTGTCTCCCTTTCCCTCCCTCACTCTCCATTTCCCTCCATGTCACCCTTTCCCTCCCTCACTCGCCCTTTCCCTCCCTCAATCTCCCTGTCTCCTTTTCCCGCCCTCAATCTCCATCTGTCTCCCTTTCCTGCCTCAATCTCCCTCTGTCTCCCTTTCCTCCCCCCTCTCCCTCCATCACTCTCCCCCTCCCTCCCTTCCCCTCCTTCCTTCTCTCTCCTCAATCTCCCTCTGTCTCCCTTTCCCTCCCTCCCTCTCCCTCCCTTTTCCTCCCTCAATCTCCCTGTTTCCCTTTCCCTCCCTCACTCTCCCTTTCCCTCCCTCAATCTCCATCTGTCTCCCTTTCCCGCCCTCGATCTCCATCTGTCTCCCTTTCCTGCCCTCAATCTCCCTCTGTCTCCCTTTCCCACACTCAATCTCCTCTGTCTCCCTTTCCCACACTCAATCTCCCTCTGTCTCCCTTTTCTTCCCTCCCTCTCCCTTTCCCTCCCTCTCCCTTTCCCTCCCTCAGTCTCACTCATTTTCCCTTTCCCTCCCTCACTCTCCCTTTCCCTCCCTCTGTCTCCCTTTCCATCTCTCCCTCCATTCCCTCCCTCTCTCTCCCAAACCCTCCCCTCTCTTTCCCTCCTCACTCTCCATTTCCCTCCCTCTCTTTTACTCCCTTTCCCTACCTCAATCTCCCTCTGTCTCCCTTCCCTCCCTCACTCTCCCTTTCCCACCCTCCCTCTCCCTTTCCCTCCCTCTCCCACTCTTCCTTTCCCTCCTTCTGCTTTCCCTCCTTACTCTCCCTTTCCCTCCCTCCCTCTCCCTTCCTCACTCTACCTTCCCCTCCCTCACTCTCCCTTCCCCTCCTCACTCTCCTTCCCCTCCCTCACTCTCCCTTCCCCTCCCTCTCCCTTTCCATCCCTTCCCTCCCTCCCTTCCCCCTCCCTTTCCTCCCTCAATCTCCGTCTCCCTTTCCATCTCTCAATCTCCCTCTGTCTCCTTTCCCTCCCTCAATCTCTCTGTCTCCCTTTCCCTCCCTCCCTCTCCTTCCCTCAAAATCCCTCACTCTCCCTTTCCCTCACTCTCCCTTTCCCTCCTTCAACCCTCTCAGACTCATTTTCCCTCTGTCACTCTCCCTTTCCCTCCCTAACTCCCCCTTTCCCACCCTCACTCTCCCTTCAATCCCTTTCCCTTCCTCTCTTCCTTTCCCTCCCTCTCCTTTCCCTCCCTCTCCCTTTCCCTCCCTATCCTTTCCCTCCCTATCCCTCCCTATCCCTTTCCCTCCCCCCTCCCTTTTCCTTCCTCAATCTCCCTCTGTCTCCCTCTCCCTCCCTCCCCCTCCCTCCCTTTTCCTCCCTCAAAATACCTCTGTCTCTCTTTCCCTCCCTCAATCTCCCTTTCCCTCCCTCTGTCTCCCTTTCCCTCCCTCACTCTCCCTTTCCCTCCCTCCCTCTCTTCCTCTCCCTCCCTTCCCTCCCTCAATCTCCCTCTGTCTCGCTTTCCCTCCCTCAATCTCCCTCTGTCTCCCTTTCCCTCCCTCTCCATTCCCTCCCTCTCCCCTCCCTTTTCCTCCCTCAATCTCCCTGTCTCCCTTTCCATCTCTCAATCTCCCTCTGTCTCCCTTTCCCTCCCTCAATCTCCCTCTGTCTCCCTTTTCCTCCTCCCTCTCTCCCTCCTCCCTTTTCCTCGCTCAAAATCCCTCACTCTCCCTTTCCACCCTCACTCTCCCTTTCCATCTCTTTCCCTCCCTCCCTCTCCCCTCCCTTTTCCTCCCTGTCTCCCTTTCCATCTCTCAATCTCCCTCTGTCTCCCTTTCCCTCCCTCAATCTCCCTCTGTCTCCCTTTCCCTCCCTTCCCCTCCCTCCCTTTTCCTCCCTCAAAATACCTCTGTCTCTCTTTCCCTCCCTCCCTCTCCCTCCCTTCATTTTCCTCCCTCAAAATCCCTCACTCTCCCTTTCCCTCCCTCAATCCTCTCTCTCCTTTTCCCTCCGTCACTCTCCCTTTTCCTCCCTCTCTCTCCCTTTCCAACCCTCACTCTCCCTTTCCATCCCTTTCCCTCCCTCCCTCTCCCACTCTTCCTTTCCCTCCCTCTCTTTTTACCTCCCTCTCCGTCTACTCCCTTTTCCTTCCTCAATCTCCCTGTCTCCATTTCCTCTCTCAATCTCTCTTTCCCTCCCTCAATCTCTCTTTCCCTCCCTCTCCCCTCCCTTTTCCTTCCTCAATCTCCCTCTGTCTCCCTCTCCCTCCTTCCCCCTCCCTCCCTTTTCCTCCCTCAAAATACCTGTCTCTCTTTCCCTCCCTCAATCTCCCTTTCCCTCCCTCACTCTCCCTTTTCCTCGCTTTCCCTCCTTCACTCACCCTTTCTTTCCCTCCCTCGCTCTCCCTTTCCCTCCCTCACTCTCCCTTTCCCTCCCTCCCTCTCTCTTCCTCTCCCTCCCTCAATCTCCCTCTGTCTCGCTTTCCCTCCCTCAATCTCCCTCTGTCTCCCTTTCCCTCCCTCTCCCTCCCTTTTCCTCCCTCAATCTCCCGGTCTCCATTTCCATCTCTCAATCTCCCTCTGTCTCCCTTTCCCTCCCTCAATCTCCCTTTTCCTCCCTCCCTCTCCCTTCCTCCCTTTTCCTCCCTCAAAATCCCTCACTCTCCCTTTCCCACCCTCACTCTCCCTTTCCATCTCTTTCCCTCCCTCCCTCCCCCACTCTTCCTTTCCCTCCCTCCCTCCCTCTCCCTTTCCCTCCCTCTCCCCTCCCTTTTCCTCCCTGTCTCCCTTTCCATCTCTCAATCTCCCTCTGTCTCCCTTTCCCTCCCTCAATCTCCCTCTGTCTCCCTTTCCCTCCCTTCCCCTCTTCCCTTTTCCTCCCTCAAAATGCCTCTGTCTCTCTTTCCCTCCCTCAATCTCCCTTTCCCTCCCTCTGTCTCCATGTCTTCCTTTGCCTCCGTCACTCTCCCTTTCCCTCCCTCACTCTCCCTTTCCCTCCCTCACTCCCCCTTTCCCACCCTCACTCTCCCTTCCATCCCTTTCCCTTCCTCTCTTCCTTTCCCTCCCTCTCCCTTTCCCTCCCTCTCCCTTTCCCTCCCCCCTCCCTTTTCCTTACTCAATCTCCCTCTGTCTCCCTCTCCCTCCCTCCCCCTCCCTCCCTTTTCCTCCCTCAAAATACCTCTGTCTCTCTTTCCCTCCCTCAATCTCCCTTTCCCTCCCTCTGTCTCCCTTTTCCTCCCTCACTCTCCCTTTTCCTCCCTTCCCCTCCTTCACTCACCCTTTCCCTCCCTCGCTCTCCCTTTCCCTCCCTCACTCTCCCTTTCCCTCCCTCCCTCTCTCTTCCTCTCCCTCCCTTTCCCTCCCTCAATCTCCCTCTGTCTCGCGTTCCCTCCCTCAATCTCCCTCTCTCTCCCTTTCCCTCCCTCTCCCATTCCCTCCCTCTCCCCTCCCTTTTCCTCCCTCAATCTCCCTGTCTCCCTTTCCATCTCGCTCGCAAACTCCCTCTGTCTCCCTTTCCCTCCCTCAATCTCCCTCTGTCTCCCTTTTCCTCCCTCCCTCTCCCCTCCTACCTTTTCCTCCCCCAAAATCCCCCACTCTCCCTTTCCCACCCTCACCCTCACTCTCCCTTTCCATCTCTTTCCCTCCCTCCCTCTCCCTTTCCCTCCCTCTCCCCTCCCTTTTCCTCCCTGTCTCCCTTTCCATCTCTCAATCTCCCTCTGTCTCCCTTTCCCTCCCTCTGTCTCCCTTTCCCTCCCTTCCCCTCCCTCCCCTTTCCTCCCTCAAAATACCTCTGTCTCTCTTTCCCTCCCTCAATCTCCTTTCCCTTCCTCTGTCTCCATGTCTCCCTTTCCCTCCCTCACTCTCCCTTTCCCTCCCTTCCCCTCCTTCACTCACCCTTTCCCTCCCTCACTCTCCCTTTCCTTCCCTCCCTCTCTCTTCCTCTCCCTCCGTTTCCCTCCGTCAAACTCCCTGCCTCCCTTTCCCTCCCTCCCTCCCTCTCCCTTTCCTTCCCTCTCCCTTTCCATCCCTCCCATGCTTCCTTTCCCTCCCCCCTCTCCCATTCCCTCCCTCTCCCCTCCCTTTTCCCTCCCTCAATCTCCCTGTCTCCCTTTCCATCTCTCAATCTCCCTCTGTCTCCCTTTCCCTCCATCAATCTCCTGTCTCCCTTTCCCTCCATCAATCTCCCTCTGTCTCCCTTTCCCTCCCTCCCTCTCCCTCCCTTTCCGTCTCTCAAAATCCCTCACTCTCCCTTTCCCTCCCTCACTCTCCCTTTCCCTCCCTCAATCCTCTCTGACTCATTTTCCCTCCGTCACTCTCCCTTTCCCTCCCTCCCTCCCTCCCTTTCCCACCCTCAGTCTCCATATCCATCCCTTTCCCTCCCTCTCTTTTCCTTTCCCTCCGTCTCCCTTTCTCTCCCTCTCCGTCTCTCTTCCTTTTCCTCCCTCAATCTCCCTCTGTCTCCCTTCCTCCCTCCCTCCCTCCCTCCCTCAAAATCCCTCACTCTCCCGTTCCCACCCTCACTTTCTCTTTCCCACCCTCACTCTCCCTTTCCATCCCTTTCCCTCCCTCCCTCCTCTCCCACTCTTCGTTTCCCTCCCTCCCTCTCCCCTCCCTTTTCCTCCCTCAATCTCCCTGTCTCCCTTTCCATCTCTCAATCTCCCTCGGTCTCTCCTTTCCTCCCTCAATCTCCCTCTGTCTCCCCTTTCCCTCCCCCCTCCATTTCCCTCCTCAAAATCCCTCACTCTCCCTTTCCCTCCTCACTCTCCCTTTCCCTCCACAATCCTCTCTGACTCCTTTCCCTCCGTCACTCTCCCTTTTCCTCTCACTCTCCCTTTCCATCCCTTTCCCTCCTCCCTCTCCCACTCTTCCTTTCCCTCCCTCACGCTTTACCTCTCTCTCCGTCTACTCCCTTTTCCTTCCTCAATCTCCCTGTCTCCATTTCCTCTCTCAATCTCCCTGTCTCTCTTCCCCTCCCTCAATCTCCCTTTCCCTCCCTCTCCCCTCCCTTTTCCTTCCTCAATCTCCCTCTGTCTCCCTCTCCCTCCCTCCCTTTTCCTCTCTCAAAATACCTGTCTCTCTTTCCCTCCCTCAATCTCCCTTTCCCTCCCTCACTCTCCCTTTTCCTCGCTTTCCCTCCGTCACTCTCCCTTTCCCTCCCCCATGCTCCCTTTCCCACCCTCAGTCTCCATTTCCATCCCTGTCCCTCCCTCTCCCTTTCCCTCCCACTCCCTTTCTCTCCCTCTCCGTCTCTCTTCCTTTTCCTCCCTCAATCTCCCTCTGTCTCCCTTTCCCTCCCTCCCTCCCTCAAAATCCCTCACTCTCCATTTCCCACCCTCACTCTCCCTTCCCACCCTCACCCTCCCTTTCCATCCCTTCCCTCCCTCCCTCCCTCCCTCAAAATCCCTCACTCTCCATTTCCCACCCTCACTCTCCCTTTCCCACCCTCACTCTCCCTTTCTATCCCTTTCCCTCCCTCCCTCTCCCACTCTTCCTTTCCCTCCCTCTCCCCTCCCTTTTCCTCCCTCAATCTCCCTCGGTCTCCCTTTCCCTCCCTCAATCTCCCTCTGTCTCCCTTTCCCTCCCTCCCTCCATTTCCCTCCCTCAAAATCCCTCACTCTCCCTTTCCCTCCCTCAATCCTCTCTGACTCCTTTTCCCTCCGTCACTCTTCCTTTTCCTCCCTCTCTTCCTTTCCCTCCCTCTCCCTTTCCCTCCCACTCCCTTTCTCTCCCTCTCCGTCTCTCTTCCTTTTCCTCCCTCAATCTCCCTCTGTCTCCCTTTCCCTCCCTCCCTCCCTCCCTCAAAATCCCTCACTCTCCATTTCCCACCCTCACTCTCCCTTCCCACCCTCACCCTCCCTTTCCATCCCTTTCCCTCCCTCCCTCCCTCCCTCAAAATCCCTCACTCTCCATTTCCCACCCTCACTCTCCCTTTCCCACCCTCACTCTCCCTTTCTATCCCTTTCCCTCCCTCCCTCTCCCACTCTTCCTTTCCCTCCCTCTCCCCTCCCTTTTCCTCCCTCAATCTCCCTCGGTCTCCCTTTCCCTCCCTCAATCTCCCTCTGTCTCCCTTTCCCTCCCTCCCTCCATTTCCCTCCCTCAAAATCCCTCACTCTCCCTTTCCCTCCCTCAATCCTCTCTGACTCCTTTTCCCTCCGTCACTCTTCCTTTTCCTCCCTCTCTCTCCCTTTCCCACCCTCACTCTCCCTTTCCATCCCTTTCCCTCCCTCCGTCTCCCACTCTTCCTTTCCCTCCCTCTCCCTTTCTAGCCCTCTCCGTCTACTCCCTTTTCCTCCCTCAATCTCCCTGTCTCCATTTCCTCTCTCAATCTCCCTGTCTCTCTTTCCCTCCCTCAATATCCCTTGTCTCCCTTTCCCTCTCTCACCCCTCCCTCCCTTTTCCTCCCTCAAAATACCTCTGTCTCTCTTTCCCTCCCTCAATCTCCCTTTCCCTCCCTCTGACTCCCTTTCCCTCCCTCACTTTCCCTTTCCCTCCCTCCCTCTCCCTCCCTGAATCTCCCTCTGTCTCCCTTTCCCTCCCTCAATCTCCCTCTGTCTCCCTTTCCATCCCTCCCTCACTCTCCCTTTCCTTCCCTTTCCATCCCTTTCCCTCCCTCCCTCTCCCACGCTTCCTTTCCCTCCCTCCATCTCCTATTCCCTCCCTCTCCCCTCCCTTTTCCTCCCTCAATATCCCTGTCTCCCTTTCCATCTCTCAATCTCCCTTTCCCTCCCTCAATCTCCCTCGGTCTCCCTTTTCCTTCCTCCCTCTCCCTCCCTTTCCCTCCCTCAAAATCCCTCACTCTCCCTTTCCCTTTCCCTCCCTCCCTCTCCCTCCCTCCCATTTCCTCCCTCAAAATCCCTCACTCTCCCTTTCCCTCCCTCACTCTCCCTTTCCCACCCTCAATCCTCTCTGACTCATTTTCCCTCCGTCACTCTCCCTTTCCCTCCCTGAAACTCCCTTTCCCACCCTCACTCTCCCTTCCATCACTCTCTTCCTTTCCCTCCCTTTCCCTCCCTATGCCTTTCCCTCCCTCTCCGCCTCCCTCCCTTTTCCTCCCTCAATCTCCCTGTCTCCCTTTCCTTCTCTCAATCTCCCTCTGTCTCCCTTTCCCTCCCTCAATCTCTGTAGGAAGGTGGCTACCTGACTATGGTTATCCCAGATTTTTTGCCTTGTGTTTAGCTGGTTTTCTACTTAGTTGGCCTGGTTCCCTGCTAATCAGGGCACCAGGCTATCTGATTTCTCTGTAAAATGGATTCCATGTACCCTAGGTGCATAACCAGATTGGCTTGGGTCACCTTATCAGCCCCTGTACAGAGCACTAAGGGTGCCCAGGGCATAGGTGCATCTAAGGCCTACCAGGGGCTGCAGCATATCTTTTGCCACCCCTGGCTGGCAATCTAAAATTGACACAACTGGCTGATCACTCAGCTGGGGCAAGGTGGTGTAATCACCTCTTGCTTAGATATAGTATGCCTATATCTAAACGTAACTGGACACATATATACCTATCAGTCACTCCTATGGCAGGCCTTAACAATCCTGGAGGCAGAGTGCTTGGTTTTATGTGAGATGGTGCTCTAGCATGAGCTGAGCCTGTCTGCAGCTGTCGGGACCAATTCCCTAAGCTGTTCCGGGATAATGCCATACCATATACTATTAAGTGCCTTATAATCCTCGCGGTTATATAGCAACTTTGGTTTGGCTTTATCAAAACATGTCGTGTAAGGTGTCATACGATTTGGAATACTACCCCCTCGCCAGTCCTGGCGACGGGGTAGCATTCCACCCCTCTAGAGGGAGACGACATGTTACTTTGCTGAAACG